>NC_042286.1:7145197-7745197 GCF_901000725.2 Takifugu rubripes | reverse complement strand
GGGTCATATTCTATGATACATATTTCACACTGCAGTACCCATTTTGGTAGGAAACCACAAAAAGTTGCTTATATTCCCCCATTCCAAAAAGGTGATAATGTGACAATACATGCAAGAAATTGATAAACAGAGAAAATTGCATATTTCAATATGCAAGTATATTCACTGTGCCTTACCTGCTATGTAAATTTCATCTAGTTTTTCAGCAACTTTCTGTGGTAAACCAGCTTCTAATAAAGTCTGGAAGTGTTCAGAATGGGTAACTGCAGCAGAGGTGTCCATTGGGTCTTCTGGACCATTTCCATTAATATGTTCTGTGGCCATGTCTCCAGAAATCTGTGCAAATGCAATGAGCCAAATTAATCTCGGATCAAGGGGAAGACCTGGGATTTGTTCAGAAGAGTGGAACGTCTCAGACTTCTCATGGAAACGTGCATCAACGGGAAAATGTGGATTTCGGTCATTTAGCGTTAGCGATGCAAAAAAGAAAAAAGAAAAGGAATTGCCCACATAAATGACATCAAGTGTTAAAGCACACAAACATACTGGCTTTACAAAGGTGTGTCGGTTTGCTCTTCCTTGCTCCAGGTTAGTGCACTAAGTTCACCTTACAGCACCGCTCTCACGGCCTTCTGACATAGCTGGACAGGAACCCTGGTCTGCACTGCTCTCTAAATTACACGTTAGCTTACTTTCCCATTGCTGACTTCAGCACAAGCTAGATAGTTGAAACACGTGTTCCAATGGAGAGTGACTCCCGGTTTCCGGTGGCTGACCCCGTTAGCGGACCCATTAGCAGTTCTTTCTTGACACTTTGACAGCTATTATCGTGAGAGGAACGTGGAAAGTCCAACGAACCATCGATCTAATCTTAACATGCGCGAATCCAAAGAAACCGTGGGACCAACTTCCAAAGCATAAATCTATATCATTAAAAAAAAAACCTCCCTTCATACTGTTGAATTTGGCAAAACGACGAGCGTTTTGCTTAAAGTTAACTCGGTTGTCGTCGCTGTCTTAAATTACAATGCAGCAAATTGTATCCAGCAATGCCTGCTAATCAAGCTTATATTGGAAAGCACGTGTTTTCTGTGGTTAAATAAGTTCTCCTGCGTTTTTAGTGCTTGAGCACTTAATTTCTTACATGAATAAATGAGGTGGGGGGGATTAAACGAAGATCTTGCACACAAAGTCACGTACCCTCGGGTATATTTTCGTGTCTGAGGTTAAGGATAAGGTTAGATCTAAGCTGGGAGGGACTGACTCGCACACGTTGAGGCTAGCTAGCAGGCTAGCTTGCGCAGCTAATGTTATAGCTATCGTGCTAACGGTGAACCTAAAAGACAATAACATAACAGACCGTACACCATTCCTACGTGTGCACCTCTTATTTGGAGGTTTGATGGGAGTGCGGCTGTCAAACGGTGCAGTAGCAACACCGGGTCGATTATTCTTGCTAGAAGAGCTGACTCGGTTAGCATATGATGACAATGAACATGTCAATTCCACGATCTGTCAAAATAGGTTAGCTCGGGCTAGCATTGCTAATTCGAAGGGAATTACATTGAGGCCATTGTTAGTCATTTGCCGACACGAGCATTACTTATTACTGAAGCACGGCTACGAAATTAAGTCAACTACAACCAGGCCTTGAAAGCTAGAGGTCTAGCCTGCTAAATGCGTGGTTTGTCAACGTGCCGCCATATAGGAAGAGTCCATTTTCAAAAAGCCGGTCTGGGGAACTCGCTCCCAACCACCACCAGTTTCCACATTGTTTAGAACAGCAGCACACGACTCAGACTTTTTACTCAAGGAGGCAACAATGACGTGACCGATCGATAGCATTCGCCCTACCTGCCGCTGGCTCACCAACGTGTATGGTGTTGGTAATTAAGGAAGATAAATGTGATTTTAAAAAGACAGGAAAAGTGTAAAACTCCCGGCACTGATCCGGCTCCAGTCATTCACTCTTGATGATGTAAAATGGCTGCCACGTTCACGCCTCGAGTTTTGTCTCGTCGATGGGGTTTCTTGGACAGCCCCGCACGGGCTCGCCTTGTATGCGTTATAGAGCGGCGGGTCAGCTCCAGCATCCATCCTAATTATTAGCTACGGACAGCCTTTTGTGATTATACAGCCTGTGATCCGCATAAAACGCCCCATCCGATGCCCCTTTCGAGAGATAAAGAGGATGTTTAACGTAGGACAACTGGGTTGTTAGTGTATGCAATGCTCGATTCATCATGAATGCATTTGCAACATCTGCACATATCCTCCGTTAAAATGTGGGTGGGAATGGCCTCCCACTTATAAAAACGCATGTCCACGTCGCCCGAGTGTCCCTGAGCAAGATTTGAACTCGCTGCCTAATTTAATGCAGGGAGCGAGGTTAGTTCCGACTTTCCGCCGCACGGTGTCGCTGTTGGCGTAGATATCGCAGCATGAACAAAAGACTTCCAAATTCAGCGAGTAAACAAAACAAAATGCGTTTTGAGCAGACTCCCCCCCTCCCATACAGAGAGACACATTCAAACGGAACGTTCTATTAATTAGTAGTAGAAAATTGCGTCTTTTAAAAAAAAAAATGATGACACTTCCATATAATCTGGTTGCTTTGCAGCTTCGTATGTTCAGGTGTTGGTTTGATTTGAATTTACTTTATGGCATCCAACCAAATCAAAACCAAACTGTTGAACATGGACTGTGTGCAGCACACAATAATAAAACTTCACAAATCACAACCAAAGGCAATGATTTTGGGGTCACTATGACCAGGAGTGACCTTAAAACCCCACCCTCAGGTCCTTCAAATGCATCTCACTATAGTGCTTCAACAAGGTTGTTCATGAAAGCCTGGGTTTTCTGCAGCTGTGGCTTCCCACATAACCGTGGCTTTCAGCCTCTCGTCCTCATGCAGCCAGATCAATACTTTATAAAGAGGGCGTCCTTGCATGTGGGCTCTGTTACATGCAGAACACGAGAAGCTCGGTGCCCTTCCATTCGTTTTTGAATGAGGAATCTGTGGAGCAGGACAATAAAACCGCTTTTGGGTTTTAATGAACAACCTTTAAAATATTTGTCATGCCCCAAACATGCACATCATGGCCAGGCAAATCACCGCAATATGGACAAGAATCAGCAGTTAACTCAAAACTACATAGAAAAGAGGGAACAGTGTTCCGTGTCAGTGGTTAAAATAATAGGACACAGTCCGGAACACTGTCTTCTGTTTATTCGTGTTTATCAGTGAATTCTCAAACAGTTTGTTTCCTTTGGAAGAGTTGTTGAAAAAAAAAAAACGATGCCACAGACCTCACAAATAGCTTTAAACATCATAACATAACTTTAGCACATGTTCTTCGTGGCTCATTTTGAAGTCAATGATCAACACAGCCACAAAAAGCAAACATAGATTTGTATACAGGTATATAGATACTCCAAAAAAGCTCTTTTGAGCTTCCTTTTAAGTATTTTCCTTAAGGTGTTGCAGGCAGGCAAGAATGGGTTTATATTCGTCCCGGCTGTTAAAGAGGTGGGCAACATCTCATGTCCCTGAATTTATTCAGAACAAATATTTTACTAAAATGACCTCCAAGCACCTGCTGGTCATGCAAAAAGACAACAAATGTTAACATCTAAGAAGCTAAATCCCAGAGTTTGGGGCTTTTCCCTGTTTTAACCTCATAAGAGCTCTTTATTAATGGATTTTTCTTGATTTCCAGCAAATAAGCAGCATTAGAGTATAACCACTGCTGTGGTAGTATAACCCGAAATGTGAGGCCAGGTCACGGGAGGCTAAAGAAGCACTTTGTAAAACAAGGATTTTTACAAAGGTTTGGGATTCCGAACCTGAAGAAATCCCTGAAGATATTCCAGAACACACTTGGGCCACTGTCAGCAAACCCTTCACATCCTTCGTCATGACAAATGACAAAGCCGCAGTTACTTGGTGACAAAAGCCTGCGGATTAACTTCAGCATCCATAGTCAGGACGTGAGGAGATTGATATTGACTTTCCGCTGCTTTTGTTATTATTTGCTGCATAAAGGGAAAGGTCACGAAGCGGAAAGTCGGCGTGGACGGCGATAACATCAGTAGGCTTGGCTCGGAAAGTCGTCACAGGCCGGCAAGACGGCGGTATAAATGACCCGGAGGGAGGCCGAACTCCGGAAAACTAAACACAGGTGTCCCGCAGACGGAAAATGAAGGGAGAATCTTCGCTCAACAAGGTGACGGTCCGTCTTTTGACTTCCTGTGGCTATGATGAAACGGGCTTTGACCCCCTGTCTTTTGCCTCTGTACTAGGTGACAGCAATGGGCTCGGCCAAATCAGCCGGAGCGGTTCTTCTTCTCTTGTCTTTCCTTCTGTATGTAGCTGACTCTTACCCCAACTTTCCCAAATCAAACAGTAAGATTTCCACAGAAGATTCCTAGAATGAATTGCGCCTTTGACCTTTGCGCCTCTGCTCAATGACCTTTGAGTTTAAACTCTGGATGCTCTCTCCCCAGTGGGCTGTGAGGAGTGCACGCTGACGAAGAACAGCGGCTTCTCCAGGGATCGTCCCATCTACCAGTGCATGGGCTGCTGCTTCTCCAGAGCGTACCCGACGCCTCTAAAGGCCATGACCACCATGACCATCCCGAAGAACATCACCTCCGAGGCAACGTGCTGCGTCGCCAAGCAGAGCTACCAGGTGCCGCCGACAACGTCTGCATGAGCTCAACGCCCCGTTCACCTCGGAAGACATTAAAACCTACCGTTTCTGCCTCCTTCCCGACGCTCCTGTTCACTCCTGCGTCTCTGTTCCTCTTTCAGACGGAGGTAGCCGGCATAAAGGTGAGGAACCACACCGAGTGCCACTGCAGCACCTGCTACTATCACAAGATTTGACAGCTGGAAGATGGAGACCGCTCTTCAGTGTTCATCCTGGCCTTGAGCTCTTTCTTTTCATCTGCACAAGCTGTTATAAAATGTAATTTCCTGCGTCGCCAGGTCTGTTCTGTGACTCAGTGTTTAAGATTATTATTATTATTGTGCGTGGCTAGATGCAACAGATTAACTGTAGATTGAAAAGCAATTAAAATGTGAACATCGATAGATGTCCGATTATTTGGGAACGGGGATGGAGAGGATGAACATGGAGGTGGAGGCTGTTATAAATAGGTCCTAAAATGTAACACATACACACTCGAAGCCTCTGACGTGAGGAGAAGGCCACAAAGGAAGCTTTATTCAAAAGAAATACCTTCTACATCGTGTTCGGTGCAATCAATTTGGAAGGACAGTGTGCTGACCTGTTTAACAGTGTGCTGTTAGCTGCCTTCAGGTGAGCCAAAATAATCACCCCCGTTTGTGAACATCTGCTCGGCTTAAGTGTCCTTGACTTTAAAAAGCATGACCAGGCCAGGAAAATAACAAAACAAATAATGTGTCACGGAGGGCGGAGATGGATTAGTTTGCCTGGTTTTGCTTTTGGAAGGTGGATGAGCTCCTGGTGCTTATTGCCTGGAGGTCATAGCTGACCTGGAGCTGCATGGATGGACCAGGGGGAAACACAGAACTCCTGCCCGCCTCGGATCAGCTCTCAGCGGGTTCGCTCACCTGCACTTGTGCACGAGTGCAATTTTTTTTTTAATCGTGCACGGTCTTTTCCCCCCAAAATATAAAATATATTTACACATATATATCACCATTTCTATTAGATTTTGTTGACAGGTTGGGAATGGGTATGCGGAGCACACAGTGTGCTTTCCCTTCCCCCCTGCGTGCGCGTGCGTGTGCGAGTCTGGCAGCGTAACATCTGTGCGTACGCGGTCGTGATTGTTGTGAAGATGGCGGAGGGGGAGACAGAGAAGGAATATGACACACGGAATGCTATCGGGGAGCTCCGAGAGCGGTTCCAGGGCTTGACCACGACTTTGAAAGAGAGCTCGCTGTCTCCGCTGGAAGCCTCGCTGCGTTTCTGCCAGGACTTTTGCCAGGTTTGCCCGTTCTTCTGCTGCTCATCCCGGGGCAGCCTGCAGCCCCTCTAGCTTCCTGGCCGAGGATGCGCGTCTACGTTTGCTACAACAATGTAGCTAAGGAGCTAGCTGCCTTGCTAGCAGCCTGGCATTTAAGATGGGGAAAAAACCCCGCTGGCGCTTTTCAGGCACTATCTCTGCAATATGTGTTCGCGATTTATGCGTATTTCCAAAGTAAAACAGTGCACGCAGGCAGGGGAGAGGGCAATGAGTGGTAATTACGCATTTATTAACCGTATTTTCCAGGCCAGATGGCTAATAGCAGATGGATGTTGCTAGCTGGTATGCAGGGTCCCCCTGTCCTGTGCAGTGGTCATGCTGTGCAAAAATGGATAGCTACGTTAGCGAGATTTTACCAGGCGTTTGCACCGACGTGCACCCGATTCGCCTTCCCTGGAAAGGTTCGAATGCTACGACCGTGTAACAACGCCTATTAAAGTTTTCGTCCGGCGTTAAAGGGCTGACTTCATGGAGCCGCTTTTATCGCACGGAAAGATCAATGATTTTTCCAAGGTGCTGGCCCGGGCCTTGTGCATCAATTAATCCAGCCAACCACATCAGCGCACAAGCCCTTTTCCAGCAGTTTGAGCAGGAATGGCATGAAATGGTGATTCGGTGTCAGTGTTGGCGATGTGGCTGCAGATCTTTTCTTTTTTTTTAAAAAAAAGAGAGAATAGAGAAAATAAAATGGAAAGTGTGGCTGTGGTCAGTGACTCCATTACACCTCCCCTCATTAATTTGTCCTGATCAGTTCAGCAGCATGCGAGGGGTCGGTCGACTCGATACCTCCCCGAAACCTCCTCGATCACCGCAGTTTCACTGAAATAGTAAAAGTTTGTAGGGGGATTCATGTGTCCAGGAGGGACCCCATGCAGCGCTGAAGTTTTTGGGTCTACACTCGGGTGGGCTGCAGCTTATTGCGTGCAGAAAAGCCACGATGCAGATTTTTTTCTCTCCTTTGTAGCAATGTAACAATGAATGAATGAATGAGTGAAGTTTTTCAGGGCGACGCTGATCAATAAAAAGGCTTTTGTGTGAAATAGATACACAGAGGGACATTTCAGAGATGGGGATTTGCTGCTGCAGGGTTGTTAAAATATGGCTGAACGGTAAACACTAAAAAAAATGCTGCAAAGCTTGAATTTGCTTGTTTACATTAGGCGTGAATATGCATTAATTCCCTCCCACCAGGTGGTGAAACGTTTGTGAATTATTCGTTTTGCTGTTCAGGCCTTGGTTTAGGTAAACAGCATTGATTTGTAGAATCAGCTGAGCATAATGTGTATATATGTCTATATGCACAGATCTCTCTTTTGTGTTGGCTCAATAGTAGTTCAGTTGTAGAGAATGTTTGTTCTTAATTAAATGTCAGCATTTACTTAAGTTAAGTACTTAAGTATTGTGGTATTATTCTATGGTAGGAAAAATGACACATAAAAATCCCCAAAAGTCACAATAAAAACACTAGTGTGAACACATTTTAGTTTATTGTTAAGAAAGGCCTCAAGATGTTTATGTAAAGCATTAGACATTAAAAAACCTTTAAAAATGCTCCAAAGCTTTTGACGGTAGCTGAAGTATACTGATGGGGTGTCGCGATGTTTTCCAGGTGCTAGTGGAACACGCTAGCCTTTGGAAAACTGATGAGGATCCACTGCCTTTGCTGGAGGTCTACACTGTCGCCATCGTCAGCTTCGCCAAGGCTGTCTCCCATCTCGCCTCCGAATGTGAAAACGCGCCACTCCTACTTGAAAAGTTAGCACTGTGAGTACGAAACCCTGACTGGGATTCTCAGTCAGATGGTGATGAGTTGAGCTGTGAATTGTACAACATCTCCAAGTTTTGGTTTTCCCCCCCTTTGTAAACATTTCACAAATGACACTTAATACATGTCAGGAAACAAAGAAACCATCATAGAAATATAGATTGAGCACTTTTACTGGATGATTTTTGCACACAGACTGAGGAGACAGCAGATGAAGCTCCACCGCCCCGCTGATGTTGTTCTTGTTTGGGGAGTGTAACGTGTGCACGGATCCTTGACCTAAATGTATATTTACCAAATGACTGTGTTGACTGTGCAGGAGCTGTGCGGAGCTGTTGCTCTTACTGCCCCAGCATGTCCCTGGTGCCTTATGGGAGGAGTTTCAGACCTCCATGAAGGTCAGTATCATTAGGCTTGTTAAGATCCGATCCCTTGAGGCTTATCTTTGCATCCACTGGCAATGAAAAATCATTGAAAAATCGATGACAGAAGCGATTCTGCAGGTTCTCCTTGCAGAGGCTGTTGCGCTATTTAGCACATATTTATCTGCTTTTACAGTTGGCACACGGCCTCTTGCAAGAAAGCGGGAGCACACAGCTTCTCCTTCTCTCATTTCTGGCACAGCAGGATGGCGTCTGGTCAAACGCCACACTAAGCAGCATCTTATCCAATCAAATCCCTCATATTGAACAAGGTCAGTCTTTCCTTGACATTACTGTTATGGTGATCAGAAATCCCACCCGTGTGCAAGAACTGTCTCATTTATAGTTTCCCCTTTGTTGCTCCTCTGTTGTCCAGTTCATGAGTATCTTGAGTTGGAAGGTCCAGCACTTCTCACCATGCGAATAAAGCACCTGATCAAAGTGGAAAGCGTTGACAAAGCTGCCATTCTGGCCAAGGTGTGCTCCGAGTACCCGGGATATGAAGGAAAAGGAAACTTTAAACAGACCTACTTGGTTTGCATCTGCATGACGAAAAGTCAGGAGCAGCTGATGGAAGAGGTATGAAATAAAACAGGTTTCTGGAGCCCACAAATCATTTTATCAATAATATACCGTCTGCAAACTGAAAGAAAAACCTTCAAAGTTGCATTATAAAATCATGTAAAGGCACAACTAATGGATTTAAAACCGATTTGAAGAGCCAAAAATATGCATTTACATTCCACATGATCTGATTTAAATGGGCTCGTTATTTCGTTCTCCCTGCCTCCCCTAATAGATTTCATCAGTGGACTGCAAAGATGCTCTCGAAATGATCTGCAATTTAGAGTCCGAGGGAGACGAGAAAGGAGCGCTGAGCTTGTGTTCTGCCTTTCTCAAGAGGCAGCTTCTGCAAGGAGATGTTTACTGTGCCTGGTGAGTTGTGCTTTTCATTGGGAAAAAAAGATTTCATTGTTAGGTAACAAGTTGAACGTTTTCTGTAATGGGAGCAAGCACAAAAGGGAAAAACAGTTTAAAAGCGGGAAGACTGGATAACATTTAGGCTATTTTAGTCAGCTGAAGCAGAATTATTGTGTTGACTGATCCCAACCTCTCATTTTTACAGTAGGACTCTGTAATATTTTTGTTTTGGACGCAACAGAAAACAGTATTGCGCAATTCACCTTTGTGGTCTTGTGCGCTTGCTCAAAATCACTGAAAAGGCTCCGACCTGCGTTTATCCCACCATGAATGTGGTGGCGTATTCCAAATGCTCCACTTTGGAGCCTGGTTTCGTCTCGCTCCTCTTTCAGGCGCTTCCATGGAAGGGGACCCAAAACGATGTCGTTTACACGGGGCCTTAGTTCAGCTCTGGCCGTGGTAACGTTCAGCTGCTGTGATTTTATTTTTCAGGGAACTCACGCTGTTCTGGAGTAAGCTGCTGATGCGTTTGGAGTCATCGGCCGACACGTTTCTTGGGAAGAGCAAAGAGATGGCTCTGCTCTGTGGAAGCGTCTGTCATATTCTGTTTCTCATCAAGGTGATCCAAAACGAGGTGAGGATGATTAATTACGAACTAGCTTCTGATAAGGTTAAGCGCCACTGTTGACGACACGAAGACTCCTGTAAGGGAACTTACCGGAAGATTCCATAGTAACTGTTTTATTCCCCTAGGTTGGAGAGCTGGGGCTTCCCGTGTGTGTGGAAATGTGCATTCAGGCTTTGAAAATGACCTCCCCTGACCATAAGGACACCAAGTCTACCATCTGCAAGACCATTTCCTGCCTCTTACCGACCGATCTAGAGGTCAAGCGTGCATGCCAGCTTACCGAATTCCTCCTGCAGCCCGCTATTGACTCGTACTATGCCGTTGAGTCACTGTACAATGAACCTGACCAAAAGCCCGAGGAGGACGGGAGTCTACCAGTGCCCAACTCGTTGCGCTGCGAGTTACTGTTGGCCTTGAAGACACAGTGGCCTTTTGACCCCGAGTTCTGGGACTGGAAAACGCTGAAACGCAACTGCTTGGCACTGATGGGGGAGGAGGCAGCTATTGTGTCATCCATTGACACTTTTAATGACACAGATGAACAGGAAGTCGAAACAGCGCTTGGAAAGCTTCCTGAATACAGAGATCTGGAGGATTTCCTGCTAACCACTACAAATGAACTCAATGAAATCACAGATGAAAGGGAGAAGAACAGAGAAGCTAAGAAGCTCCGGGAGCAAGGTTTTGTGTCAGCCCGTTTCAGAAACTGGCGAGCCTACATGCAGTATTGTGTCTTGTGTGACAAGGAGTTCCTGGGTCATAGAATTGTTCGCCACGCACAGAAGCATTTCAAGGACGGCATGTATCTCTGCCCGATTTGTGCAGACAGCTTTGAAAGTAGGGAGGTTTTAGAACCACATGTAGCATCACATGTTAAGCAATCCTGCAAAGAGAGACTAGCTGCCATGAAAGCTGCTAGGAAGGTAACCAAACCACCTCAGTCCCCTAAAAGTCCATCAAAAAACCCAAAAGTTGCTGTCACTACCCCTTTCAAAGTGGAATCTCAGATTAAACCAGAACAAACCACATCAGATGCCAACATGAGTCAAGACTGTTTCTGTCCTGTCAAAAACTGCTCCAAGGCTTTCAAGTTTTTCCGTAACCTCATGGCTCACGTCAGATCTCACAAGGACGACGAAGAGGCCACGAGATTTTTGGAGATCCAGAAACAGAAAGTAGTGTGCCAGTACTGCAGACGGCAATTTGTCAATGTCAGACACCTTAACGATCACTTGCAAATACACTGTGGCACCAAACCCTACATCTGCATACAGCTGGATTGCAAAGCTAGTTTTAACTCTAATTCTGAACTTCTCATGCATAGAAAAACGCATCCCGAGTTTAAGGCCCAGTGCATGTTCCCCAACTGTGGCCAAGTTTTTAACGAGGCCTACTTGTTGTACGATCACGAGGCGCAGCATTATCTTACCTACACCTGTCAGACGGATAACTGTGGCAAGGTATTCCATTCGCAGTCTCAGTACCTGTCTCACCAAGAGATTCACAACATAAGTTACGCAGTGAACAGTCTACCCCTGACTAATGAAAACCCTCCTGCCACTCCAAAAGTACAATCACCGCTTGAGACCACGCTGAGCCTTGAAAGGATTAACACAGATGCTGAAATGAAGGAGGCATCGAGGGCAACAGCATCGCCGTGCACATCAGAGGAGATGGCCAAAGACGGTTGTCCCGTGAGAGTGAAACACTCAATTGAGAGCATGCTGAATTGTTCCGATCAGGCGCTAGATGAGCCGGACAAATGCTACACTCCCCTGACCAACCCCACTCCAGTGCCAATCGACGTGGCGTCGGCGCCACCAGAAGCGGCATTAGCACAAAACGATGCGGCCCCAGCGCCCGAGGCTCCTCAGCCGCCCCAAAACCTTCCCGCGCATGTCGAGATCACCCCAGTTTACACACACATGCCTACTGCCCCGAATGCTGTGGCAAGCCAACAGAGAGAGGGACTTAATTATATCCAAGGCAACGACGCTCCCAAAGCAGTTATACAAGCAGTAAATCCTGAAAAAGTCAAGACGGAAATTCCTTCCTCGCTGCAAGGTTATCCTTCCAACACACCTGTGACTGCTGGCGGCGAGGAGAATCAGCACTGCTGCCCGTTTAACGACTGCACGCGCGCGTACAGCACGAACAAAAGTTTATCTAGACACGTGAAAAAGCAACACCCCGAAATATTTGAGGACTGGAAATTGGCAAAGAAATACAACAGAGTGGCCAAAATTACCAGCAAAAAAGCATCAAGAGGGCCAGGTCTCCCCTTCCAGCCTGAGAACACAGGAAACAGACCTCCAAATCAGCCAGGAATACTATGCAAAAAACCCGGGATGCAGCAAATGGATTATCCAGCGGAATGTTCATCCTCACCAGCCCAGTGTTATCCTGGATCAATGGAGCCTGTGCCTATCACTCCAATGGTGAACCCTTCACTGTACCCAGCATGGGGAAGCTCAAACAATGCCGGCGGAATAATGCAGTCAGACATGGCCCAGTCATGGTCCGCACCTCCTGTTAATAACTGCTATTCAGATGCCTTCAATATGAATGAATATCCCTCCCGGAGCTACCCTCAGTGGCAGGCAGACCCCTATCAAACCACAGCACCTCTGCAATCCGATAGAGATCCTTCAATGGCAGCTATGCATGGCCCCAGCGTGTCACACACACCTTCAGATTCAAGTTTGATGTCTCAGTATGTGTCCAGCTCTTTGATGCTCGACAATGGCGGACAGATGCATAACGGAGGTCATCATCAGTATGGAATAATGCCTCCTGAGGGCAGCGCAGACAGCGTAGAGTTGAGAAAGAGTAATGAAAATATGACAAGCCAGGATAGTGCGCCTAATATATCAACTATTGACAGTCTCCCGGAGGGAAATTACCACGCTCAGTATGATCAGCAAGAAAACTCCAGTCCGGCAGAGGCCGCACCAGTTGATATTCACATGAAATGCCTGAGCAGAGAAGCACAGGTGGCTTTAAAAGCTGCAGAAGAAACAGTTAAAACAGACAGTGTATCTACTCCCTACGAACCAATGGACACTGCGGAGCCAACCAGTGTCTCTCACCCAGAATTCCCCTATGAAGAGGACTGTTCCAATGCTGACTGTGAGATGAACACTCCAGAGGACAAAGGCGTTGACCCCGACACGCAGAACGCCAAACGCAGCAGAATGAGCAAGAGGACCAAATGGCCAGCCATCATTAAGGATGGGAAAGTCATCTGTCGGAGATGCTTCAGGGAGTTTGCGAGCACCAAGTCTCTCGGCGGTCACTTGTCCAAACGTTCCCAGTGCAGACCTGTGGATGAAATCGACTTGACGGCCGATCTGCCGACGTCTTTCCTTGATTTTCTGAACGACCCCCACGTCCCCGACACAAACGGTGCGATGTTCATGCCAAACGGCGATTTCTCACAAGAATCTTGCAGTCTGACTCCTTTGAACGCACCCACGCAGTTAAAACAGGAGCCGCAAAATACCAATATAACAGACTTTCCCAAACCTGCGACTGTTCCCCCTGAAACCCAACAAGAGAAGCAGGCAGATGCAGCTAATCCAGCCCTAGCAGTATCTCATCAGGAGGATCACTTGGTGGAAATATCACACGCATTTCAAAGGTTAGATTTGATTGAGGCTGCCCAAGAAAAGATGAGGAGCGCTCTGGCGTTAGGGCAGACCGTCAGTCATGGTGCCACAACCGCTGTTCCAGACAAAAGCAAGCTGCTGACTAAAGGTGATGACAAGCCCACTGAGAAGGTGCACAAACCTTTCAGGTGTGATCAGGAGGATTGCGATTACTCCTTCATGACAAAGGAGGCATTATTCAGACACTTGACCAAGATGCACGATTACACGAATGAGATGATAGAAGAGTTAAAAAGGACCCCATCCAAGCTGTCCCCCTACCCCTGCCAGATCTGCCCGAAGACGTTCACTCGAACAACGGGCTTGAGGATTCACTACGAGAAAGTGCATCGGTTGTCGAAGGCAGAAATCCAGAAGCTTAAGATTAGTGCACGAAACAGGCGTGCCTTTCGGTTAAATAAAGATGGCACGGTGGTTAGCCAGGCAACCGCTGATTCCAACAGCAGCCCCGCCACGCAGTCTGCAGCAGCATTACCTGCTATAAAGCAAGAACCACTTGACATTTCAATCGCCCAGCAGGCAGCCGCTGACAACAATCCAGAAACTGTTCAGATAAACTCACAAAACGAAGCAGGTAACCAGGACTTGAATCCCGAGGCCACAACTGTGACTCAACTACCGTCACCTCCTAACAACTTGACTGCTAATTTGTTTGGTGAGGTTCCTCCTTCAGCCCCAGAAAACCCACAAGTTGCAGTGGTACACAACACTCCAGATCTAATGCAAAAATACGAAATTCATGAGACATTAAGCCCGACCGTGAACGCAGCCCTGCAGCAAGGCCAAACGGATGAATCACCAAACAAAGCAAATGAGCCAAAGTCCATCCCTGCATCTGCATCCTCCTCCCCAGACAAGCCTGGCAGTTCTAAAAACACACCGACCAAGGATGAATCCCAGAAAAGAGAGAGAGCCCAGAAAAGGTTGAGTCTGAAAATGTGTGAGACGGACAACGGCTTCAGCCCGTACAGGCCCTACCGCTGCGTTCACGAAGGGTGCTCCGCTGCCTTCACCATCCAGCAGAATCTGATCCTCCACTACAGGGCCATGCATCAGGCGGCGCTTCCCCCCATTAAGCACGAGGTGGAGCCTGAAGTGGCGAGCGTGACGAGCGTGCCGGAAAACAACCAGAGCCCAGACAAAGACGACGAGGTCAGATGTCAGGTGAAAGACTGTTCCAGGGTTTTCATGGGAGTCACAAGGCTAGTGCAGCATTACCTCTTACTTCACAAGTTTACCCGTGACAAAGCCACGGCGATGATGGCTAGCATGGACATAGGGACTTTCCACTGTGATCAGGCTGAGTGTGCGCTCCCCTTCAACTCTGTCGACAAATACATAGAGCACATCAAAAACTTTCACAAGGAAATCGCCATCTCCGAGAGCGGCTCCGTTGACAGGACTTTTAAGTGCGAGTATGACGAGTGTGACCGCGTTTATTCCACTAAATCTAACCTCCTCCGTCACCTGATAAAAAAACACAACTACGTTTACGATCCAAAAAGAACCGACGGGAGAAGAACTAAGTCAGTAGGGCTCTTCACAAGCGTCACCGATGGGAAGGAGAACATGGAAAGTAAGTTGAAACTGAAGAAGAAAAACACTAAAAAGAAAGATGGGAAGTCCATTGAACACTGGACCAGCTTCGGGAAGCCTACGCTAAAGACCCACGAGGAGGCGTCGGCCATGTGCACCAAGAAGTCTTCCCTACAGTACCCGTGCATGATAATAGGCTGTGACGCAGTGGAGTTTGCTGAAAGGAATATATTTAAGCATTACACCACCCATGGCCTCACAGAACGATACATTGAAGATCAGAGGAGCCAGTTCATATTCTGCAAAAAGTTCCCACGTGCGAGATTCAAAGATTCAAACAAAACAGAAGGGGCAACGAGCTCATCTTCTGAGGAGACCGAGGCAGAGGACGGGGAAAAGCCTGGGGAGGAAAACTCGGAGGAGCCCCTGTCGGATAGCAGCAGGGTGGAACAAGAAGATGGCAAGCTGTCTAACGACGATAGTGCGGAGTCTCGATCTTCCAATGGGATAGAAGGAGGAGCGAAAAGAGGCCGCCCCAAAAAACCTGCCCACCCAACACCAGCGTGTGCAGAGAGGATGCAGACCCTGAGGAATCGCGCCGGTGTCACGACCTCGAGAGAGAACTCAAATCCTGGCACCCCCACAGCCCAAGAACAACGTGAAGACGGAGTTACACCCGTATCTTTTAAACCTTTAGGACTTGAAGACTCTTTTCTTAAGTTCTTGGAAGCCTCCGAGTCAACACAACCTTCCAAGCGCAAATTTAACGATAAATCTGGTGCCGAGTTGCCGCCCAAAAGACAACTGACTCACAAACAGAAGTCTATCAGAGGTAAAATTGCCGAATGTGAAATTCTCGTCGACTTCAGAAATCCTGTCAATCTCAAATCAGCGAACAATGTCAAGATTGTCATAGATAAAACATTTTCAGACGGTGCTGATCTTTTGCTAAAGCAGCTACAAGACATGAAGCCCCTAGTCATAATTAAGAAGTGGTTCTATAGCGGATCGTAGCCCAGTGTTTTGTTTTTAACTAGATCTCACTCAGGATTTGAGATGTTATGCTGCAGAAAGGGTTTGTCTGTTGATGCATCGGCTTTTCAACTTTTAACAGTCACAGTCACAGTTCATGATGAAATGGCCTATTTTGTACTTAAAACACGTCTTGGATGATTTTAAGTATGTATGTTAGTTATGATAACCAGGTAATCTATAGGGCATAGATTTTAGAACCATGTTTGTATTTATGCTTAGTACTGAAGATGTTTTTTTTTTTTTCTTTTGCTAAATGGAGACTTTTAAAGAAAAACGATTTTATATATCCCTATGGGATTTTCAAGTTCTGTTTGTATTTATTTCATCCTTTTTAAACACTAGTAGACCTATCTGTAATATTTACATGTCTTCCACAGTGTTCAATAAAATAATACTGGTCCTTTTTTAAAAGACTGCATCATCTGTGTTTTTTAATATTTTAATATAATAATTTATTGTCTATTTGCGGACAAGAGGGCTTTATATCATTCTTGCATCACTTCACAGGTAATTGGCATAGGCTCAATAAAATAAACCTTGCCATCTATTAAGTTAGCCGCAACCAAACTCTAATGTAAATGAAACATTCATATAAAATATTTTCTACAATAGTGCGAAGATATGCATGTTTTTGCATGTCTGTAATATTTATTGTAATTCAAATCAACAGGAAAGCAGCCTGTGTAAATTGATATTGAGACGGGTGGGGGTGTTCAAGAGCAGCAATGTTTCAAGAGACGGTGCCGTAAAATTGTAATTGCGAATAAATGTATCAGTGGACTTCGAGTTATCCACTTTATAATTAATAATTTCAGTTGTGTTGGGATATGCATTGCGTTTTGTAATAACCGTTGGGCTAATATTAATCGAAGTACTAAAACGCCTTTTATAAACGTGTTGCGTCATCGAACCCAGCCTCTTCCGTAAACGTCACACTGGCGGGAAGTTGCGGCTCCGTTGTTCCATGCGAGACGCATAATTTGGCCCATTATTTTGTAGTTTAGCATGAACACAAAATAAACGCGTCTTCGGAAAATCTACCTTGGGTGCTGCTATGTCCACGTCATCCGTGTCAAAGGTAACGTGTTCATGGTACTTCCTTCTATTTAGATTTAGTGCTAACTTGCATGTTTATGTTCAAATTGAAATAAACAAACGGCACACCTCACCGAGTATACACAGGTAGATCTCATTACAAAAACCAAAACATAATTAGCAACTCATCGGGTATTACCTGTCACTGAAACACGCTTACACCGATTTCAGGGCTGCTTTGTTTTCAAGCCGAGTGCCAAGAAGAAAAGGACACTGAGTTTGGGTAAGTTGCGATTATATTGACGGGAGGATGAGTGTTTTAAAGGACCCTACTCTATGTATATTTCTGCACAGAGGATCATTTTACTCAAGGCTGTGAAGGGGCAAAAAACAGTGAGACGCGATTTAAACTGTGTCAGGATCTGTGGGACAAAATTAAAGCAGAAACGGAGGTAAGATAAATCTTATCACTGCAAGTTTTTGGCCCTTCTGTGGTGTTAATGTTCTCAGCCTGAGTGTCATCTACTTGTCAAATTCAATAAAAGTTAAACCTACTGGTTTGAGATATCAAAAACCAGCCATGAAACATTTGGTAGGTTTCAGATTGCTTGAATAACAATGGGTTTTGTATGTAAGGTTTTACAGGATGAACTCTACAGAAAAATCTTGGACAGCTTGCTGGACTTCACCAGGAAGTGTTCTTCGACTCGTCAACACAGCGACTGGACCTCCCAGATGAGGGCCAGTGAGATTCCCACAGCGGCTCTGGTTCTGGGTACGCTGGCAGTTTGATCTATGCAGCGTTATGTTTGTGACGCCTTTGGCATTTAAGGGGACCGTGAATCCTGATCTATTCTACTGTTGTGACCCTCCTCAGGTGTGAATGTCCCGGATCATGACATGACTTTTCAGAGTTTGTCTGAACTCCTCCAGCAGTCGGTCAGTCCGTTTGTGGCCTCTGTGCAGGCCAAAGAGTGTGGAGGTGAGAGGTCATTTGCCTTCTCAGCAACTTCTGTGTCGCGCGTCACCAACATCCCCACGTACATGTGATCTTGTTTTAGCATTAAAGCAGTTAATGAAGAGGGTCCTGGAAAGGCTAATGGACACTGTTGTGACTGTGGAGGATGATGACGAAGAGGAGGAGGAGGCTAAGCAGACTTCTACTCAGCACCACGGGAGGGTTCACTGCTCCCTGGGTGCGCTCTGTGATTGGTACAGCTGCCAGACAAAGGTGAGGCGGCGTAGCGCGGCTTGTGTTCGTGCAGCCAGCAGCACCAAAGGGGTCCGATTACCGTCACCATGGACACGTTCTCAAATTACAGAAATCCAGCAACGGCACACCTGGAAAAAAGCGCAGCTCTCCTGGCGGAGATGGTCAACAGCAGCCGCCGGTTGTAATTATTTTCAAGGATTTGGAAGCTTTCAGTCCCAAAGTTCTTCAAGATTTCATACTCATCTGCAGGTAAACCCCCAGTCATGGTTTATGTGCTTGTTTGGATGGATGTTGAGAATGTCTGTTCTTTACTCCACAGCCGCTACATTGAGCGTCTTCCGCTGATGTTCATCTTCGGGATTGCCACCTCACCCAGCACCATCCAACACATGCTGCCTCACTCGGTTTCCTCCCTGTTGTGTATAGAACTCTTCCAGTCCCTGACCTGCACGCAGCACTTGGCCACAGTGATAGACAAGGTGATATTGCAGTAGTAGAAACTACAAGTACAGGGTCAGGCTTGCTGACTGACACGTGGGTGTGTTTAAGACAAAACGTTTGAAATATCTTTCATTTCTCCTAAAAGCCAGTTGCCCAGGTAACATGTTGGACAACTTTTTGTTGGTAAAGTCAGCTGGAGGGGGAGAGAAGTGGTTTAATATGTGCCTTGAATGTTTAATCCTCACACACTTTTCTTTTAGTTCCAAACTTGTTTACCTCATAATAACTTCTCATTGTGTCCTTGAGGTCCCAAAAGCAGCAAAACCTGCAAATCTCCCTTAAGAAAAAAACCTCTTTTCCTCCCCCAGTTAATCCTGACGCATCACTTCCCATTTAAGCTCAATGCTAAAGTGATGCAGGTGCTGATCAGCATCTTCCTCTACCATGACTTCTCAGTGAGGAACTTCATCAAGGGTGTTCAGGTACAAAGCGGCTTCCAGATAGTTTTCAGCTAAATCCTGTCGGTTGTGCACAATCACAGGCTTTTTTCCTGTCTCACCACAGCTGGCCCTGCTGGAGCACTTCCACTCTCAGCCGCTCAGCGTGCTGTGCTGTGAGAAGCAGGAGGCTCTGCGGAACGCTACGCAGCTTGGCTGCAAAGACCTGGAGAGAATCAGGACCTTGCCATCATTCAAGAGGTGCTTGGCAGATAATATTTATTTAATATTTACTCTGTTGAGATGGCATTGTTTTACTGTTTCAAACCTAAAACTAGCCCTTCCAAAACAAATGTTGTGCATATTTTTTCCAGGTATGTTGAGAAGCAGGAATCTCAGGAACAAGAGAGTTTGTTGAGAGATGATGCTCACTTGAAGGTAGACTGGTTTATTTTAATAATAACCTACAGGTGACAGAGACATAAGGGAATGCTTTCTTTCTGCCTGTTTTTAGGAAGTGTGTCAGAAGCTTCTCAAAGACCTTTGTAAATATCACAAGAATTATTATCCTACCCTGAGGTGCCTTCACGCCCTGACGTCTTCTTTACCTCGATACCCTCTCGGAAAACAGGCAGGGTTCAAATTTGTTACTGCAAGAAGTGGGTTTTTTTTAACGAAAATGGGAACTCATTCACCAAATAAATGGATTTTGTTTTGAACAGGTCAGAGAGCTGCATTTAATCTGTATGGAGAAGAATGTGTGGGAGAATGAGGAGTACCAGATGGCCATGAAGCTTCTCAAGTAAGTCTGTGGATTGATTAAAAAGAATGTACCTTAAAACGCCTCCAGGGATGTTTGGAGACATGCTCCTCCTGCTGGTAGATGTCGCTGACGCACCCAAGATGGGTGCCGGTTATGGTTTTGATAAATTACCCCTAAATGAGCCATTTGTCCATTTATTCTCCTCAGAATGCTGGCTAAAGACGAGCTGATGGCTTCGCTGCAGAAGTGTGCGAACAGCCTGGAGTCGGTCAAATCCAAAGAGATGAAGAAAGCTCGCGTTCGGCTCAGAGAGCTGCTCGCCAAGTTTCAGCAGATGGACGGTGAGACGTGACAGGGAAGGTCGGGCATGTTGGAGGGATGAACCGCAGCAGGCTGAACGTTGATAAGCGATGATTCATGTTTGCTAAGCCGCCAGGATCAGCTGCTCTGTCGGTTGTTATGAGGTTTGGTCTGAAAGGGTGTGTGGGAAGTGGAAAAACAGGTGCTGTGTGTGGAATGATTTTGAACCATTTTATCAAAAATGATGTGACAGAAGCTGATGTTTTTTTGTTTTTTTTTGTTTTTTTAATTTTTAAACTTGTTTCAATAGCTCCAGAAGCCCCCGTGGAAGACCCAGTCACCTCTCCTGTGAGGGACCTTCAAAAGAAAACCGATCTGTTTCAGCTGCAAAAGGTCCTTTATCATTCCAGCGAAGAGGTGCAACCTCACCGTTGCGGTAACAGTTTTTGTCTTCCTGCAGACCCTCCTGGAGATGAACGAGTCTCGCAGGGCCAAAAAACTGAGTCCGTTTGAGCTGCTGCGAAATGAAGTTCTGGAGTTTATCGATAGTTTAGTGAAGTAAGTAGCTTTTCATTTTCATACACATGAGTCTGTTAAAAGCACTCAATCTAATGCCACCCCCCCCCCCCCCCCAGGAATCACCTGTCCCCCCCTGAGGCTCAGACGCTGTATGAGGTTTGTTACTACAGCTCGTCTGCCACCGTGAGGCGCCACCTCAACGCCACGCCGCGCATGTCCATACAGGCCGCGCTCAGCAGCCCTTACTATTACCTGCAGGTACACTCACCATGGGGGTGTTGGCGTGAAGAGAAGTCCCGAGTGTCCCACTGCTTTTAGTCTTATTAAAATCTTGTCTGGTCCTGCAGAATGAGAGCCTGAAAACGGAGGGTGGCTCAGTCTCCAGTGCTGCTCCTGACATCTGCATCGCCTACAAGCTCCACCTGGAGTGCGGCAGACTCATTAACCTCTACGACTGGCTGGAAGTGAGTTTACCTGATGTTTGACAATATTTTGAACTCCTGCCTCTCTTGCACGGGGGGGTTTTATCGAGCAAGGAGGTTCAATAGATCGCCGTTATCAGAGTGGACCCGGAGCTGACGTGTTTGTTTTCAGGCCTATGCTACTGTGGTGACATCCGCAGAGGGCGCCGACGCGGACGGTTTGGGCCAAGTGGATGAAATCAAGCAGTATCCTTTCTCAGCTTTTCTGCCATCGAACCAAAGAAACAACCCACTTGAGAGACGGGGCGTTCCTCAACTCCCGCTGCAGCGCTCGATTCATCCGGGCCGTCTCAGAACTCGAGTTTCTGGGCTTCGTCAAGTCCACAAAGCAGAAAACCGACCATGTGGCCCGACTCACCTGGGGAGGCTGCTGACAGTCCAGATCCATCCAGCAATGGCTGCGCTTCAGTTAATGAACCGTTAATGAAATATGTGCTGAGGTCATGTTTAATGTCCACAGCGGACAAACGTGGAATTTATTCAGAAGAGGCAAATATGCATCGACAGACTTTCTGGCAGGAAACACACAACCACACATCAACTGAGATTTTTATTCTTTTGAGCAATAAGTACATTTGTTTTAAAGTGAAACAAAAATTAAAATAAATAAAACACTGGAGAGGAGGGGAAAACAAAAGTAAAAGGCTCATTAAACGCTCAATTTAAAAGCAATACATGATTTTTCTCTACCAAGCCTCAGTTCTTTAATGTCCTCTCAGATTGACCAGCAAACTTAAACCTTTCAACCCTTTTATATTTACAAATAACAAAAAATAAACTGACGGAGCTTGGCGTGGTGGGATTCATTACAAAACTGAGATAACTGTAGATATACGTACAGCAGGAGGAACATAGGCCACTGGTAGAGATATGGTCCATTAATTTACATCAGGAAGCACCTATTTGCTTACAAGAGAGTGGTAACAACTGACAACAGCATACAAACCCTTGCCCAAAGACAAAAATGGCACAGTTAAAGTTTCAACAAGCTAAACTGAATCTCTTACGACGATGACTTTGTTTTTATGCCCTCGAGACGCCGCGCAATCGTGAGCAGGAGGAGGCCTTCTTGCAGAGATTTCAGTGCCACACTCAGGAAACATCTGGAGAAAAGGAAGGCAGAAAAAGCCACCTCAAGATCCATCACTAATGTGGAAGTATGTTCAATTTTAGAAGAAGTCTTACAGCTTGCAGGTTGCTCCCCAAATCGCCGCATTAACTGATCGTGGGTGAACTTGACAAAGGTGTCGTATTGTTCTGGAGTTGAAAGGAAACCTGGATTTATTCATGCTTTTGGTACAGGACACTTATAATACATTCAATCGAAGCAGTGGATTGTTGGTCCACAGACTACCTGTCAATATCCATGCTCCACTGTGTACCAACCTGCCAGTTTTGAAGTCATGGTTTCCTCGTATTCCTCTCGCACCTTCTCTTCCCTTTCTTTGAGCAGACGCTCACAAATAATTCCAACTTGTCTGAGGGTGAATAATGGCTGTTCTTTTCTAGTGGGTGAAACTCCTCCAGAGGATGCTCCTGTGCACAAAAGAAACAAGGACGGAACAATGATATCACAGCTACAAGGTGGCAATGACTAAAGTCCTGGGACACTTTTTGGTGTGAGGGAACCAACCGGACATGCTTGAAATATGCATACTAGACGACTGGGATGGGGACTCTGGGGAATAGCTGCAGTCTGACTGGAGGTATCCTCCATCTAGATGCTTCCTCTTTTGAATGCGTTTGTACTCTTGCTTGATGCTTTGAAGGATTTGTTCTGGTGGAACAAAAGAGAATTTAGACTGTGGATCAACTTTAGCACGCATTTCTCCTTTGCAATGTGACAACATGTTGCTAATGGCTGTTACCAAAGCAGGCCGAATTTGTGACATTAGTAGCATTTTACCCGCACTAATGGTGGACGAGAATTCGCCGAATGGCGATGGTTCCATGCGAAGATATTTCCGAGGAGATGGGGACGAAGTGGACACGGGGACGCATCTTCGTCTTTTCGGGGAAGTAGGACTCATCAGCGGATCGAAATCCATAGTCCGCTTCAGGGTGGCACCACACGCCATGACTTTTTTTTTTGGTTTAAAATAAAAGATGCAGTATACCGAAACAAGAAATGAATCAAGTTAATTGTCGGTTATTTGACAAAACTGTTAAAGGTGATTCTTTGTTTCTAATGGTCGGAGCGTGAAAGGTTCGGAGAAAGCCGGTTACCACCGCTGCTGAGCATACTACGCAACTGAGGCTTTAAATCAATACTGGAAAGCTAATGTTAGCCATGCTTGCTAGTGAGAATTAAAAAGGAAAATACCGCTAACGTTAGCTTTAGCTACCGTGGTGGCTCCGGTGGTATAAGACAGCTGTTTCTCACCTTATACAGGATTGCCGACGTGTCCGATTTTGTCAAATTTGTGTTTCTAAGAAGTTTCTTCTCCAAACTTGATGAGTGGGCCAAGTGTCTACTCGCAGATAGAGTTAGCAACTGTAACCTAGCTGCTTGTTATTGATACAAGTTGACGGTTTTTCCTGTTCCTTTACGTCACATGAGATAATCGCAAGGCATTCTGGGCTATGTAGTAGTTCCGAGACTATAGTGGATAGTACACTAGTGGATATACACTAAATACAGATTTACGATGTCCGTATCAATCAGCTAAAAATGAGTTTCACGTCTTTGTCTCAATACAATTTTCGATGTCAAACTTAATTATGTCATTTAGAATTGGTTCCATGATATCCACAAGAGGGCAGTGTTACCCAAAATTAATGTATTTGCTCGATCAACTATACAGTACATCGATGCGGTAACCTGATGGTGGATTCTGTTGACATTGATAAAAACTAACAAATTTCATGTGTTTATTCAATCACAGAGTGGGACATTTGATGCATCACATTTGTTGTTACATTCTCATATTACCAAAAACTCAAGATTTTATTTGATCAATAAGTCATTCATAATTCAAAGTAGTGGTTCACCATTTTGAAAACACTCACATTAGAAAATACAATGAATAGAGTGAAATAACACAAAAACAGTCAATTCTGTTCTCACAAATGAGTAAATAATTGATTGATGATGCTTCTATAAAGCAGTGTGTTGACCATGAAATTACAGGCAGTTTGATGTTGGAATGCAATCACAATGTTTTCATGAGCCAAAAATAAATGAAAAGGACAAAAACCCTTTTAGTACTGAGGTCTGCAAAATTATGTGCACCATCTTGACAAGAAACAAGGCAGGACATAGGCTTCAATAAGAAAACTGGAGTTCGTAATATAATTAAATTGGTATAGTCATTCTGTGCAAATAAGACACAATTTTAAGAGATGAAACAGAACCATGATTACACTCCACCATGCAGTCAGATACAGTTAGATGACAAATGTATGATTCACAACACCAAAACCTTGTTTTTCAGCTCGTTCGCTCGGTCACATTTGGCACCTCTCACAGTAATAGAGCGCTCAGCCGATCAGGGCTGTTTGACAGTATCTTTAGAGTTAAATCAGATCAGGGCAGCTGACCCTTCACACCGCCTCTGCAGGAGAAGAGTCAGTCACTCCAGAAACAGTAACCTGGGCTACTTTTACTTGAGGCTTTCCACCGACAGATCGGTCTTTCCCCGCCCTGCCTCCTGTGCTCCTCACGCTCCTGCTGTTCCAGTCGCTCTCAGCACTGCTGTCCAGAGACTGCGTTGTTCCCCGACAAATGTGGCAGATGTTGACGAAGGCCCTGCGCAGGTCTTTGCTCCTCATGGCGTAGATGACGGGGTTGATGGTGGAGTTGAGCAGGCACAGCATGCTGCAAAAGGCGAACACAGTCTTGATGAAGTCGTTCACCCTCCCAAAGAGGTCATAGACCATGATGGCTAGCAGAGGGCCCCAGCAGATGATGAGGGCCACCAGGATCAGCACCAGGGTTTTAGCCAGACGCAGGTCCATTCGAGCCTGCTCGGGCCTCACAGTCTGCACTTTAGTCCCCTCCGAGGTGTAGACGATGATGCTCCTCTGAGAGCTGCGGCTCAGCATGCGGACAGCGTGGTGGTGGGATTTCCAGAGGATGAACATGTAGGCGTAGATAATGAACAGCAGCAAAACGGTCGTCATGCCGATCCAGAACATTAGGTACTTCTCGTCAATTAGGGGAAATATGTCTGAGCAGACGGAGTGGAGGCGCTTGCAGTTCCACCCCAGCAGCGGCAGCAATGAGAACGCGATGGAGATGGCCCACATCACGCTGAAGGCGATGACCGCTTTGGTCTTGGTGATGATGCGCTTGTACGCCATGGGCCTGTGGATGGACACGTAGCGGTCGATGGCAGTGAGAAACAGGCTGCCCACGGAGGCCGTGAAGGAGGCGATGACCCCTGCCAGTTTGAAGAGGAAAATACTGGGGCTGTCTTTCCTGTGGAGGACGTGGAAGTCCAGGAAGCTGTACACGAATATGATGCTGCCGATCAGGTCGGCCACGGCCAGGCTGCCAATGAAGTGGTAAGAGGGGCGGGATCGAAGGGTGTGCGAGTGGAGGATCACGCACAGCACCACAAAGTTCTCGAGCACCGTGAATGTCCCGAGCGTGATGGCCAGGATGACAATCACAAGCTGCTGTGCAGGGGTAAGGATCATGAAACACTCCATGTTGTCCACGATGTCCTCCCCACACTGGGTGGCCTCTCCGCTGCCATTACTCAGTGGAAAATCTGACGCATTGGTGGGTAAAATGGTGGATAGGCCGCCGTAGATCAGCTCTTTATTTCCAGGGATGAGTCTGTGGAGGGAGCTGCTCGCTGAGTAAGGTTTCTCGAAGTTGAACCTGCTCTTCATCAGAGCTGCGTCCGCCTGGGGATCCTCGTAGCTGGCGTCGTTGGAGCCCAGGTATTGCACTTCTGTCGTCAGCGCCGCCATGGTGGCGCCTGCTATCCTGTGCAGAGCCAACTTCATGGCTGTCTGTATGGAGGTTCTATGCAGAGGTGAAACAGCATCAGACCCTTGCCAAAGGGCCCCTGCGAACACACAACGGGGTAAAGAACACATGTTAACACAAATCATTCATATCTACGCATCAAGCAGCATCGATTATTAGTGATTAATAGGGTGGAAAATGAATTTGTTGCTGGGAGATGCTGGTGAGATCCGTGCATCAGCCAGCTGACATGAGCAGATGCATCCCAGACAATAGTGGGAAGCCAAACAGTTGATGACAAACCTGTGCAGCCTCGGGGGAAATCATTGCATTAAGTATGTAGGACAGACAGCCTATCTTATTAATTAAAGGAGATCATTAAGCATTAAGCCGAGTTTTCCTCAATAATCATTGGATTAATTAGGCATCAAGGGAGAGGCTGCTTGTCTAATGATCATGTCTTTCTTGCTAAAAATGACATATTCAATATTCCTCAAAGTAAATGGTCGATAAGATATAGTTTGAAAAGACCAGGGAACAAGAAAACTTAATATTTGGGTTAAATACTGATTTAGAAAATAAACATCAGGAAGATTAATCGAATTAATAGACTTAATAAATAAACCCACCTCAATCTTCTTTGCGCAATCATCGCTCCTCGATCCATGTCGACAAATATTGAAGTGATGATATTAATGAATTTAGGGAACAACAGCTTGTTGTTGTTTTCACCCTCTTAAGTAACTCCGCGTAAAAGAGGCAAAAACTAATGTAAAATAATCATCAATGCTGATGTTTTTTTTTATTTCCCAAACGTCTGCGGGAGACACAGAATAAAGTCCGACACGCAGCCGCCGGAGAGCGCGTGTTTGTGCGGGCGTGCGGCGGCTCTCACGCAGCTTTTTGTGCGCTGCTGTCACGTGGTTGGAGGTGTTGGAGGCGCATCCATCCACACCTATTTATACTGAAGCTTCTGCTGCTGCTGCTGCAGGCAGCGTATTACAAAAGGCAGCAGCAGTGCCCGAACTAGTCATAAAAAGCAAATCTTGATCTTACAATAGAAGCAATCAACACAGATCAGGGCTGTTTTTCATGACAAAGCTGTTGATTACACTCAACACACCTTACATCTGTCACCTCATTACACTGAGACAGTAGCAAGATAGTTTACTGCTCAGGGATGAACTGGATCGGAAACACTATCAAGCTTATGCATCAGTGACACATAACGGTGATAAAATATGAACTGAACCTTTGTTTATTGTATGTTTATTAGGATGTTGCACTGCACTGCAGGTTTGCATTGTAATAATGAAGGTTCTCTACAATCCGAATCTGCTGTTTCTTCTTCGGGGTCTGTGCACTTATTCAAGCAATTCAAGAAAGTAAATTCAAGATCGTTTGTCTGTAAATGTTCTGACACTGTATTTCTGTTGCTATTTTTAATTCAACTGATTCTTCTTTTTGGTGTTTGCTAACTGCTGTTTGTGGTGGTTGTGCGCGCACACACACACATGCACACACAAACACCACACAAACACACACACACACACACACACACACTGCACAGGGTCCTTTTTCCTGTCCCGTGCAGCTGCACCATTATTTCCAGTATGCACTCCCAGCAGAGCCATCTCCCAAATTACATGTATCTCGCTGTGGAAAATGCATGACATTTGGCGATGTAGCATCCAGAGGAAACAATGAAAAGGCATGTGTGGTGCCCTTCTCCCCCCAGTTGTGGCGAGAACAGAAGAGGGGGCTGAAGTCGTCCAACTTCTTGCGCGTGCGTTCATTTGCAGAGGCGTTAGTAACTTGTGGGGGTAAATATCCTCAGCCATTTAACACTAATCGCATCGGTTAATGTCTTTTTAACGACTGTGGATTCTGGAATTCCAAAACTGAAGTCTGCCCTGTCACTCTTTCTGTTTTCCTTCTGATCAGAATCGGGCGTCACAGCGACTCTGGCTTGACAGCAGCATCCACCATCCAAGTCATCCGCCGTCTATATCCATCATAATATTCATCATCAATATTTCAGTGTTTTTCTTACCAAAGCGTCAGTGAGGGAGACAAAGCTGTCCGCCATGACAAAAGACATCCATACAGCTGTAATGGCGACCTGTCAATTCCTCTTAATCCTCTTTCAGCATGTGGGTTGTGCAGTTATATAGGCGGCTGTTGTTTCACATCCATCCGTCATTGGTGGGGAATATTGCCAGCGATTTGCAGTGAGTGATCTTTTGCAACAGTCCCTCTGAAAAGAGCCATAATGCAGCTCCGAGCTCATTTAATATTGATCCTTCACCAATTACGGTCCATTGCTATTTGAGCTGCCTTGCTGAAATGATTTCTTTTTGGCTTCTGCAGACAACATCACAAAATGCAGGACCATGTTAGAGAAACGGGGCTTTTGCAAGAGAAAAGTGGCTCATGTCGAGTGTCACTTGGGGCCAAAAAAACCCTAACGAGTCTCCTGCATACGTGTTCTCTTCATCAAGTATCTTTTTTAGGCACCTCAGCGCTATGGTCCTTCTGTGCCTCATTATGGCCCGCATTAATTAGAAGTTACAACCTGGCTTCATCAAGAATGCACCATCCAGCACGAGTTCACATGTGGGCAGCAGCTTCTGAAAAAGAAACAGGGGGAAGTAAAGTGCCAAACAGTTTTACAGGGTAGATCTACCACGTAGGGGGAGTTAAGGCACAGCAGAGAGGCTCCAAAGGTGTACAACAGTGCCTTGAAATGGAACAGTCATCAATCAAATACCAGCATCTCCCCCCAAAATGCCGAATGTACATATTAAAGGCTATCTAATCACTAGGATGTAGCCGTGGAGCGGCGAATGCACACGTGTGCAAACAGATGCAGCTGAATGCTACAGGCACGGATTATGACGAGGTTGAAATTTCCAGTGGGTTCACAATTCGTGGCTTTCAGGTGATGCAGCTGTAGTCCTAGAGCCTCAGAGCAGACACTGAAAACCAGAGGGGAGCTGACATGGAATCACCTTTGAGTGTCTTTTCTAAATCCAGATCCAAATATTAATCCATTTGCAGTACACACAAGGGCTAACGAGTGGCCCAAAATGGACCTGACTGCCATGAGACCAGCAGTCTCCTATAATCACATGGCTCTTTTCTGTCAGAACTAAGTGGGGCTGTGAAATTAGAATTATTTTTAGCACATCTCTGCCTTATTGTGCTAGCATTCAGCGTGCGCTGCACTTTAATGCAGATCATCTGGATCATGCTCCCACCTGAAGCAACCTGTCTTCAAGGATTTCAACATTGGCTGCCCATCTTGTCATCCAGACAGCAAACTATGCTGTGTTTCATTCAGCGCTCTGCAGATGCATCAACCGCCGGCGTTCTTTCTCCTGATTACAAAGTAAATCAACTGTAATTAAGACAGTTAAATTGTTGCTAATTAAATTGCCTATGCACAAACCTGAAACCTTTAACATCCGCTAGTCACGCAGAAGTGATTTGGTTTTTTTTCCTTTTTTGTGACTCAAAGAACTCCAAGAGCGGTGTGTATTTGCAAACCTGTGTGCTCGCCGCAGCTTTCGCTCATGGGCAGCACAGCACTTATCCTTCTCATTTTTCTCACCACATTGGTTATTCGCCCTTTATGAGCACTCAGTTAACAGAATGCTCTCTCATCTCCATCACTGATGAGATGGCATTAAAGTGAAAAAGCTGACATCTTTTCATTCGTATTACTTCTTTTCTTCTGCAAACAACTGAGCTGAGAGCGGATTGTCCATCAGTCTGGATGCAATTTCAGTAAGCAGCGAGGAGCAGTTCAACTTAGATATCCTTGATGGATGTCCGCCAGGGTTTTACCATCAATTCCACACCAAGCATTAGTGCTGATGATAGTGGGATGTGTGTGACCTCATCAGGCTGAAGAGAAACAAACCAAAATGGAATAATTAAAAGGGAAAAAGCCCTTTTGATGGTGAAAAAGCTTTCAGGAGTGGCTCTCCTACCTTTTGTTGTCATTTTTCCTTATTGTGCATTAATTGAGAACGTAACAAAAGTCCAGCATGTGGTATTTGGCGCCACCTAGCGGTGACACAACAGAGTGCTGAAATATAGATATTGTATATTGTATAAATATTGTATATAGTAACCTAGCATTTTAGAACTCTTTACCAAATTCCTACCTACTAATGTTTGACCTGAACGTTTGTGTCTATAGTTTTTATATGTCTGTATTTATTTGAGATCAGATGAGCCGGCGTAGACATAATATCAAATGTGAGTGGGCTCAGAGGGCCCTGAGGTTAAGATTACTGTATACTATGTCCCTATTAATGCAAGGTCAAAGGCATATATGTGGCCAGTGGCATTTAAAATATCAATGGTATTGTGGAATTACATTATTCCATTGTTATATTGGAGAGAATGGACAGGGAGGTTATTGTTGTTTTTCTCTGAAAGTTAAAATAATTCCACAATCATGCTGCGTGCTCTAATCAACACAAACACCGTTCCACTCTTCATCTTCCGTCAGGGAGAAATGACAATGCGGCACCTGTGTGCATCGGTACTTTCAGTAAGAAGCCCATTTAGAAATTACCAGCACATAATGAGACGAGATTTGATGATTATCCGCGTCATCGGTCCTCCTCTGCAGCTCTCATGACCACCTGGGCTGGAACAGACCCATGAAACGCATTAGCCTGCAGCCATCATGCCGGTCTAAATAATCCAATAAACATTTGTTTGGCTAAAAAAGAGAAAAGTAAATACTGCATAATTGATCGGTCAACCTTTGACAGCAGGAGCTTACAGATTTTTTTTAAAAAACCATCGATGCCCTGCAGCAAACTAAATTATCGTCCTTTTTTCCTCACTCAAAACCTGAGGGGACCCTCTGTCGGTGCTAGCGTTTCAGGCACATCGCCATGGAGACTGCTGCACTCACTGTAACACAACCAGGTCAGCTGGTGTAAACGGCTATACTCCGGCATGGGTGTGTGTGTGTGTGTGTGTGTGTGTGTGTGTGTGTGTGTGTGTGTGTGTGTGTGTGTGTGTGTGTTTAAAGGATGATGGTGTAAAAGGAGCTGATTCATGTGTATTTCATTGCTAGTTACTGTTTGGGCTTATCAGGAGAGCTTTTCTCTAACTTTTCTTTTCTTTTACCTTTGGTATTTGCTTGAAACACGTCACAGTGAAGTTTCACTGGGGAGAAGAGACCGGATTTGAGCTGTTTTTTCTCTGCTTTTTGACTTTTTAAACTGTTCTGAACACAAGCAAAGAGGCACCGAGTTCCATTAAATGTCTGTGAACATCTCAACCACACAGCAAACGTGTGGTTGATGCTCCTCCCCACAAAGGAGCGGTTTACATCCTGGGAGGCTCCCAGTCTGCTCTCCCTCCAAACCCATCTATCACTGAGGTCTGGTGAGACCCTAACACTGCAGGATTGGGGGTCCAGTCTTATTACCCACAATTGGGACACAAATTTGTGATCCAGCGGGCACAACAGGGAGCAGGTGGATGAACGGGTGTACCGTAAACGGACCAGCTTGGACTGGGATCCCCCTTTGATACCTGAAGACAGACAAGAAGGAAAGAAGAAGAAGATGGAGCACAATTTGTTAATTTGTATAAATAATCAGTTTACTTCCTTTAATTTGAGGTTTATGTACAGCTTTTCTCTCCGGATTCCAGCCGACAGCATCTTAGTCTCATTGATTATCACCAGTTTATCATTAATCACTGGTCACAACGCCAAGGCTGCCTGTCAGAAGGAACCTTTTAGTCCCGTTGGAACAGCAGGTGCCCTGGTTTGCCTCCGCCACACCTCAGAAAATGACTGATGTGAGGAGTCCTGTCAGATTCGGCTCAGCGGTTTTCCGCCTCTAACCCCCCAGACTCTCGGCTGCATGTTCATGGATGAGGTCATAGGCCGCGACCGACAGAGTCAGGACTTTATTGTTGAGGTTTGATTGATTAATGACGTGTCACGCGGCACCACCTGTTTCTGTGGAAAAATTATGCACATTATCTGGATTTTTCTCCTGACGATCTTTGAACGCATCCATGTCAGAATTTGTTCTCAAGTGTGTGTGTGTGTGTGTGTGTTTTAGAGAAAGAGAGAGAGACAGAGAGACACAAAGAGAGAAAGTATTAAAAGGTCTGCAGCATCAGAGGTTGCCTCTGTGTTATGTTTGTGATGTATGAGCTCTGGGGGTTCAGGAGAAACCTAATATAAGAGTTCCATTGTTTTTATTTAAAGCCATTAAGATAAAATGAATTTGAATGACTTTTAATGAGATAAAACATTAAATTGATAAATTACCATCCTGCTGTAAAGGTGTCATTACAGTCCAAACAGCCACCTCCGCTGGCCCGTTCCCCATATCTGGAGACCCTCTCTGGATGTAATGACACTGAATTCTATTCACTCCTTTATTGCAGGTGCAAGAAAAACATGAGGGACAAGAGAAAAGGGAGTAGCAATGCTGGGAAAGGGCATTGTTAGCTAAAAACAACATTTTTATGTCATCCCTGTCCTTTCTGTATGTTTCTTTTTTATTTGTTGACCTCTCTTTTTTTTTTTTTTTACCAGCATCAAATGAGAATCGTGAAAGAGAGTCCAGACAAAGTGTCTTTCAGAGAAGGACTGGAGCAGTGAGATCTATTCAATCAGAAAGGTTCATTTCACAGAGCGCATTAATGTGGCGTCTGAACAATAACAATGTGTCATTCTCAGCACAATAATAACCAATAGCTTCTCTTCTGGGGACACGTTGGCCCTTTAAACTCATTTACATTTGTAAAATTGTTCTATTACATTACAAATAATGTAAAATGCTGTAGGTGTCGAGGGAATCTGAGCATGTTATGATCAAAAATGCACCACTTAGATGAGTTACAAGTTGTTCTGTGAAGTTCCCATCCATCCAGAACCGTGCGAATTTGGCCAACTGTTACAGTGTCAGCGTGTTACACAGATGGATGGACGAGAAGATGCAACAGCACATGAAAACAGCACCGTGGCTTCACCAGGGCTTTGGAATTTAGTGCAGTCACCCGAGCCTTGTTGCCAGGGATGCATTTAATTTCTCCTTTTGCCAACTGTTCCCCACCTTTGCACATTACCAGTAATTATTAGTCATTTCTTACATTATTATCTCATAAGTGGAGCTGTGGCCTCACAGCCGGAAGGTTCAGACCTCCTGGGTGGAGGGAAGGTCCCGCACGCTGGTCGATAAACAGAGACGAGAGTCTCGGCTGGACATTATTAAATCGGAAACAATTTTTTTTCCCAGACCTGTTTAGTGGGAGGTATTTTTCACAGCGGTCTTTTAATCTGACAGTGCTGCTTCCTCTTTTATTCGGCACCCTGTGGTGAACAATCCTGTCTCCACGTCCTGTATAATGACTGTCTGATTGTTTAAGACCACGGTGGTAATCAAACGGCTGACGAGTGCTTCAGCTGCAGCTAGAAAAAAAACACTTTCTATGAGATTGTTTTGCATGGACCTTCTGCCCTTTTCAGCAGAAGCTGATTTATTACCACTTTAAAGTGTTTGTGTATGACTCACTCTGCAAAACAACCCAGCTCCACTGGTGTCAAGTCCTCGTCATGAAGACATTTTGGAGAATGTAATGTCTGATTCACGCCACAGTTCAGAAGGTGGCAGCAATGCCATCTGCCCGATAAAAAAACAACTCCTGCTTTCTTTGCAGGTTTCTCTCCTTCTGCCAGTCTTCTTCTCTCTGCCAGCGGTCGATAACTTATCATAACTGCCGCTTGGACGTTCTTTCCGGGGGTCCGTGTTCTCAAGTTGTGGCCATGTGAGCTAAAAAACAAAAAAGATTTCTGAATTGTGCTCAGGCACACCAGGGTTAGTTTGTTCCCCATCAAACAGGTCATCAGTACATGGAAAAGAATAGATTAACTTCTTGTGACAGTATCTTTTACAAGATCTAATTAACCCAAAGCAATTTCAGGGGTACACGTTTTATCTCTCAACTGTTGCGCGTGCACATTTCACTCCTCAGCTCCAGAAATATGAACTCCGTGGGCCCCGCGGCAGATATTAGAAGCAAAGCTCAATCAAATCGACTGAAGTTGATTAAATTTTCCTATGATAGACACACTCTAATATGAATCACTCCACTGTGCCGGGGCAGTGGAGTTTGATAGATGAGATTCAGGTCAATAAAAGAACACAATGAGGGGCGGTGAGGATGGAAGCTTCATTTTACAGCGAGTTCAGTCTGGAATATTAATCCTGTCTTTGCTGACATGATATTAAAATGAAAATCAATCATGGGACTAGTTTAGCCTTTTTGGTAATGTGCTGCTTCTCCTCTCAGCGTGCAGTCAAATGAACAGAGCGATACCTGGACGTTTGCGCAAATGCAACGACCACGCGGGCGAAGACTTTGTGTCCTCCACGCTTCCCAATGCCTGAAGGAAACAAAGGGAAAGATATTGTTTGGAATTCACACACAGTCTCTCAGCTTCATGTTCATGGATGAGGTCATAGGCCAGGACGAAGATCCTGCCCCCTCCCAACAGGAAGAAACCTTGAACAGGGCCTTGATTACACCTCCTGCTGATAACCCTCCAGGTACATGAGGAGAAGGTGAGGTATGAAAGGGTAGGATAGAAAGAGAATACATACATACACACATTATATATGCAATGGTATTCTATGTAAATTCAACAATGTATGTGTTAAGCAAAGTTTTGATTGTGTAGTTGCAGCAGTTCTTGAACTATATCTGTTGTCCAATGACGTAGAAACGTCACCTTGACGTATATTTAACTCATCAATACGCTTTTATTGTCAAAATGATGCTTCATGTTAATCAAATTGTCTGTTGTACATAAATCCAGCTGTGCTGTTGCTGCTTTTATTATTATTTCTGTCATGGTTACATATTATTCAAGCCCAAAAGGTGACAGGACTCTCTGTGGAATATAAAACAGGCCAGCGAGAACAGTGAAAATCGTTTTAGCAGATAAACACACTGGACAAGGAAAATGTCGACGAGTTCCTGTGGGAGAGCTTCCAATTAACACTCGAGCTTTCTCTCCGACTTGGCAGCTGGCTCCAGAAAGAAAGACGGAGACGGAGAGAGTGCACAGGCAAACACCAGGAGGAGAATGCATTTTTCTCTGAAGGTGAGATGAAAATATGTCTGCTCAAATGCATCAAAGGCGCCGACAGAATTCTTTTCATTGTCGATGAAAAGCTGTGTGGAGACAGATTTACCCAGCCTTTCTTTATTTTTTACACATCTTATTTCTCACGTTCTTGATGGATTGCTCTGGGTTACTCGGGTTTTCAGCTTTTCACTAGACTACCTTGAACCAGCATGCTCTTAGCCTGGGTAGGAAAAACAGTTCAGCGGGTGTAAATGCGACAAAGAAATGTAGCCACCTTGAGGACTATTTTAGAGCAAGTGATAAAATAACAGCAGAGCAGAAGCGCCCTTAAAATGAGAGGTTGGGAGTGTGACATGAAGCCTGGGTTGACTCACGAAGGGGCGCACCAAAGACGGAACAGAAGCCCGTGGAACTGGACGAAAAGGTCAACGCTGATATGATGTTGATGCTGCACAAACATATGGCTCCTCCTGGATTTGATGGCAGCTGCCAGCATTAGCGTCCCTCTATTCAGTGCTTCCGCTCCAATTAAGGCAATTGGCCCATGTTATGGAAACCGCAGTATCTCGCTCCTTCTCCCATAAATGGCAGATAAATTACATTTTGAGCATAGCAGTAAAGACTGATTAAAATGATTTTTCCTCATGCACAACTCCCCACTAGACATGTATGTTTTGATGGATTCTTGCATTTCTGATGTGTATTTCATTTAACAGAAGACAGCAGTATTAACCCCACCATCTTTGTTTTTCATCCCATCGCACAGCAGGAGATAAATGCCTCTGAGCCGGCATGAAAAAGCAACAACTGTAGGTTTGGGGACAGCAAAATAGTTGCCCGGTTGCTTTAGTATTTTATCACCACACTGAACCCATTTTAAAATCTGACTGTGCTTTTTCTCATCGTCAGTCACGCTTTATTTACATGATGTCTGCTTGTGGCATTTAGCAGCGCTGGAGATCCTGTGAGGAGAAAAGGGCGAGGTTTGAGCCCTGCTGGGGGGCAGGACACCAAAATTAATGTTGTAGCAGGAAGGCAGCAAATCCATTTCGAGAGCTGGAAACTCAATCGCAATTGTGACACACACGAGTCCTATGAAAGCAGGCTGAGCAGCTCACTAGAGGGTTTGAACAAGTCTCTGACTAGATGAGAATTGGGTTTACTAAAGATGCACGGTGAGCAGCTTTTGCTCCATGTAACACAAATGAGGAATTCATTCCCACCCTGAGCCCAGCTACCTATTTCACGTCTGCACTTCAGCTCCACCCTGCTGACGGTTTGAGCTATTTGAACTCCCACCGGCCACAGAAGGCTGACGTTATTGATAAAGACAGCAGCCTTTCCAGCTCTGTCAAACACAGAAAGGCCACGACTACGGCAGAGCTGCCTCTGAGGGCAAATGTCTGGAAAGACGAGGAAATATCCTGCACGCTGCACCTCGACGCGAAGCCAGGCAAACGGGCCTGGTTTATGAGAAACCCCTCCCTCTGAACTGACAACAGAGCTTTCTCCTCTCATATCTTTCATTTTCTTTCTGTAATAATGCGAGCCATCGAGTTTTTCTTCAAGCCATTACAAACAAATAATGTTTGATGCAAACTGAAATGGAAAAACTCTTCCACTGCCTGTAGTCTAGGATTTTATATCTGCGAGCTGATGCTTGCAAATAAAGAAAAGAAATCAATGGGCAGTGAGTAAAAGAAGTTAATCTTTTTGTTGCTGAAACACACACACACACACACACACACACTGTGTATAAAGTATTTCTTCCTTTGTGGGGAACTGACCCAGCTCAACCTTTTGTGTTCACTGTTTTAAAGTTGTGTTTTTCAAAGTTTCCTCGCAATGCTAGTGGAGTTAATATTTTGGTAAATGTAGCAATATGTTGCAAATACAAGGAGACACATGCACACACACACACACACACACACACACACACAAACACACACGTTTGAACCCCTCCTGTGGGGCAGAGTGGCTTGATCATCTGAAGTGTTAATATATTCCATCTTGAAGACCGCAGACACATCGTGTGCACTGATGTGACAAGACAGGCTGCAGCAGGACTGTGAAGTTGCACATTCACCCACACGCTCACATCTCAGAGGCCCGCGGGTGACATTCTGCAACGACCAACTGCATCGCAGTGCGCTGCCAAAACACGCCTGGGAGGCTCCTCTGAGGGCGATGGGTTTGTTCAGTAGCGATGAGGACAAAGCAAACGTGACTGACACATTGTCCCCCTCTCTCTGTCACTTGGAGCCTCATGTTTAAGAATTAGGCTCACAGCTTCGACAGGCAGTGCTTCAAGTGTATATCAGATAAAACTCATTTTCCTGTGTGTCATCCTCAGACAATAAAGTTGAATTTTCTCATCCGTGACCCATGGGTAACCTGCTCCGTGAGGAAGCAGCCCGCAGTGTGTATGTGCAAATCCTACACTTCAGATTTCTGTGTGAAGTGGTTAAATTTTGATGTAACATCATGCTTGGAAAATAAAAAATATTCCCCCTGCACTCCAGAACAACCAGTACAACCTCCCAATAGCACTATTATTTAATATTTCTAGCTATTTTTCTCATTTTGGACAAGGTGTGCCAGCACATTTCAGATGAGTTTTTTTAAGCTTGTCCTGCACAAATTGGTGCTATTGGAAGGTGTTCCACATCTTAATGTGTTTCACAGCATGTTCGGAGCTCCACCGAAGCTGTCTTGGCAGCCTTCATCCTGCTGTTGTGACACCTGCCTGCATCTATCAGAAGAACTCTTTCACCACAGTTAGTGGTGATGAGTAATGGCTCAACCCTAAAATATTCTTCTTACTGCGCAAATGTTGTCATGTGTCATTGGAGGACGGAGGAGTTTGATGTGTTTTGCTAGATGGAATCTATTAGTGGGTCAGTTGTGTTTCTTCCTTTCCTGAGGTGATTTTAATGCATCACAATATCACCACAATTTTACACCAATGTTTACACACCCACGCACACACGCACACAAACACAAACAAACAAAAAGGATCTTTCTTTTTGGAAACAATGCATGAGGCCAAATCTGCCTGTAATCATGTGAAATGAAACACATGCTCACAGGGGCAATCCCTGAGTGACACGTCGCTGCCACCTTTCCATGTCATTTAATTGATGCACAATAGAGAGTGTCAGCATCTTCGGCGGTGCGTAAAGTAAGCTGACAGACAGGCCATGACAGGAGGCTGTCATGGTGTCAGCCTGCTGAGCGCTGTTCATCGTGTCCCCTCCTGTGATTGGCAACGACCCCCAATTAACCTACAAAAAAAAGCGGTTAAGAAGAACCCCCCAACCCCCCCCCCCCACACACACACACGTACACATAGAGCCAGACACGAATGCATGACAGATGATGAGCTTCATGTTAATTCAGTACTAAATGACCTTGTTTTCAGAGCAGAAAGTGGATGAAGGTGAAGCACTGTTTACATATGGGACACAAGGAAAGGAACATGCAGTAAATTAATAATGTAGACATGTTTTTTTTTTACCGACTTGAATCTTTTTATTAGCATTCCAGGTTTAATCGAATAATCTGTGGGTGCACATCTTTTCCAAAGTGTGTCCCTCTGGGTCCCTCTAGTGTAGTATCAGGCAAATAGAAGCTGCCATGTCTCTGTTCTCAATATTTACTGTGATTAAAACAAGCACAAGAATGATAATCTTATGGTTTTTAGTTGGTCTTGACAATAGTGCTATAAATGTCATTCTCCCAAATAACAGGCATTGGTAGGTATTCCATGTACTTTGGAATGCTTTTGATATACTAAAGATTAGTGGTTATAAGCTGCAGACATAATGCAGCTGCAGAGTTTCATTTATCTTCGGACAGCCTAGTTTGTCCTAATGCAGTCGTACACAACCCCAGCCAGTACAGGCTCTTATAAATAAAGAATTATTAAAAGCACATATGAATTTTTCATTTACATGCCATCAAAGGAAGGATACATATGTTGCAGTAATAAGCTAGTTTTATCACATTTCCTCCCCATTTTCAATAAACTGAAGCAGAACCAGTAGGGAACTGCAGCTTTTATATTAAAGGAACAGTCATTCAACAGTCTTTATTTGCTGAACCTTACAGCTGAACCTTTTGGTTTAATGCACATTCAACAAAACATTCAAAATAAAATGTATAGTTTTATTCATCAGCTAAAAGAGGAGCAAGGTGAGTCACATAAATGCAATGCAAATGTGCTTAACCAATTAGGAATAGTTTTAACAAAAAATAAAAATAAAATAAAAATAAATCTATGAGATTGTGATTGATCATAAGGACAATAGTTGTTATAATGGTTGTTATTAGGTGATATGAGTGTAACTAACTTAGAGTCTTTAAACTTTTATAAAATAAATTGTTTTGTTAAACCTGATCAAGATAATGACCACCGGAAGTGTATGTATGATGCAAACGAAAGAACTAAAATAAAATAATCAAATTTATCCTGTACATTAAAAAAATCTTTTCCCGTATTCATAAAATACTCAACCAACTACTTATAATTATTATGTTTCTGTGATTCATAAAAATTCAATTATACAAAATTTTATTTTGTATTTACCGCTATTTCCTGCAGGTGGGGGCGTCTCCAGAGCACATTCCACCGGAAGTTGCTGTCAGTGTGTTTTGTTTTTTTTAATTGAGATTGAATTTAAAATATTTTTCTGTCCCCCCCCCCCCTCCCAGAAAAGATTCTGGCACTTAATAACATTGTAGTTTGCAATTTTGTTCAGATTTTTCGGCGTCTCCGGTTGTAGTTTCCAAATGGAGAAACAGTTAAAAGACTCCGTCCGACGCTGCATCGACGCGCGTAAAGTTGACTTGCACAATTTAAGCCGGGACATCTGGAGCCGACCTGAACTCGGCGGAGCGGAGACGTGCGCGCACGACAGGCTGGTCGACCTCTTCTCCCAGGAGGAGTCATGGACGGTGGAACCACACTACACGCTGCCGACCGCGTTCCGGGCCACTTGGGGTCCTGTCTGCGGCGGGGAGGGTAACCCGGTGGTGAATGTGGCGCTCCTGTGTGAGTATGACGCGCTGCCGGGCATCGGGCACGCCTGCGGGCACAACTTAATAGCAGAGGTTGGAGCTGCCGCGGCTCTGGGACTGAAAGCTGCATTGGAACAGACCGAACCCCCTTTGGCAGTGAAGGTACGAGTTAATGTCACAACACCAGAGCGGAAATGCCACAATTTTTAGATAATTGGAGCAACTTCCATAGGTCTCATTAATGAACAGGTCACCTAAAACCTAGATTGATATAACCAATAAACCACCAATAACACGTGGTTTAATACTAAAAACCGATTTAGATGTTGCAAACATCGAAATAAATGAATTATAATGCCAAATCCATCTTCTACCGTCCTTCATTGAGTGGGAGATCGCTTAAGTGCCAACTGAGTTTCATACTCACATCTTCCTTTGTGTTAATCTGCTTCTTACAAGCTGTAACCCTGACATGAATTGAAAATGTCTACACTAGCTCACTGTTCTGGGAACGCCTGCAGAAGAGTCTGATGGAGGAAAGATTGACCTGATTCAGGCAGGAGCCTTTGCTGACGTTGACCTGGCGTTAATGGCTCACCCAGCTCAGAAAGACGCTGCGCTGCAGCCCACCCTTGCAGTCCTTGAGTGAGTTTGCGTCGCATGTCCTCAAACACATTACTGATCCCAGATCACCCTTAACATCTTGTTATCAATACACACTAGGATATCTGTGAAGTACCGTGGGAAGGCATGCCATGCCTCTGCATACCCTTGGAAGGGAGTGAATGCCCTGGATGCTGCTGTACTGGCCTACAATAACATATCTGTTCTCAGACAGCAGCTCAGACCAGACTGGAGGATTCATGGTCAGTTTAAGGGGAAAAAAATCTATTGAAGGAGAATAATAGTTCAGATTTCTCACCTCAATAGCCCATCTCATTCAGACCTGATGAGGAGATGTGTTCATCTTTTTGCACTGACAAGATTCCATTTACATGTGGATTTATGTCATCTTAACAAATGCAAACAATAAAAGCATCAAGCAATAAAAAGGGTAAGTTGGTGTGTATAGCTACTGGATAAAGTGCTAAAGATTCCTCACAATATGGAACATAAACATCATCATTTGCGTTTTCTATATATTGTAGCCATAAAAAAAGGTCACGAACGGTTCAGAAAAACATATTCATGCATTTCTATGTAATTTTGCCATCTCTTAACAGCATCTGCCACTTATGCTTTATTTTACTACAAAGACAACTTTAATTATACATGTGCAATATGCGAAAAATATTTTAACCACGGGTGGTGTTTTATGGCTCTTTTCACCTGTAGAGTTTTTTTTATTTCCACTTCAGGCATCATCAAACATGGAGGAGAGAGGTCTAACGTCATCCCCGCCTACTCTGAGCTGAACTATTGCGTACGTACGACCTGGGTTAAGGAACTGCCTGAACTAAAAGCCAAAGTCGAGGCTTGTTTTCGGGCAGCTGCCGAAGCCACCGGCTGCCAGGTAACCTCACCTGCTCCTGTCGTCCCTTTGTTTCCCCTTACAGGGTGAACATACATTATTTGTAATAATATATGCAAGGTTGCCCTTTTAACGTATTCTGATGCTTCGAGTCGTGTATTGTTGTTACATTATTCACTGCTTTTTTTACAGGCTGTTTTGTTTTTTCCTTTAGCACTATTCATTCACGCCGCAGGGTTTTTATACTGCGTCATAAATTATTCATATGTTACATCTGTTTCAGATTTGGGCTGCATTTTTAAAGTTTTAGATTGAGGCAGCATTTATGTTTCATATAGGTGGAAATAAGTTACCCAGGCCATATCTACTATGACATCCTGCCTAACTTGACTCTGGAAGGCTTATATAAGAATAATGGAAAAGCTTTGGGGATTCAGTTTCCAGAGCAACCAGGCAAATTCTCCGGTATGTGCAACCCACTGTCATCTTACTAAAGCATCAAAGAGATGTTATCACAGAGATTTTGAAATGGTCTGGCAGGGTCTACAGACTTTGGCAATGTATCATACATCATCCCCGGTATCCATCCTTTCTTCTACATCGGCACAGACGCATTGAATCACACGGAGGAGTACGCAGAAGCAGCAGGTGGGCAGCGGGTCTGTCGGGAAACTATGAAAGCTGCATCAGGTGATTCCTTCCAGCCCGCCAATTTTTCTCGACGCTTATGTGTTTTTCTTTCCTTTCTTGCCTGGCAGGAGCTGAAAAGGCCCAGTCATTCACCCTGAGGACAGCCAAAGCTTTAGCCATGACCGCTGTCGATGTGGTCTGCAGCCCAGATCTGCTCACGCAGGTGAGGGAGGATTTCAGGCTGGCTAAGCTGAAAACAGAGATCTTTGACACTTAGATGGCTGGACGTTGGTAGCAAATTTCCATAGAGAAGTATAATTTACACCACAGTAGGTTTTATAGTGATTCAATATGAAACTAGATCTCTGGGGCAGATTTGTGCTGCTCTGTGGCGATCTGATGTACTTTAAATTCTGGTCAGGCTTTCACCTTCTAACGCTTTGAAAATTATTTGTTGCCCTCGAGAGGTTGGGGAGGAGGTGAGTCTTTTTGATGTGATTTTTTTTTTTTTTCCTGCTGATGTGTTTTCTGGAGAGGTAACGGTGTGGGATTTGCCATATTTGATGAAAAAGGGTAAAGAAATCATCAGTATGATCTACAATAGTTTCAAAGTGAGAAGACGGATTGAAATAAAATTTGGATTTTATATGCAGTCTTTGTTCTGCAACCAGACAGAGCAGCAGAGAAGAAAGGCGGCGGCCGGTGGCAGTTCAATGTTTAATTCCTGTGAAATCTTGTCCTGCAGCAACGTTTAAATATACTGTGTAAGAGAGCAGAAAACTGGATAGAGAATCTGGCACAGTGAGGCTGCGCCAGAACCTCTTATCAAGAGCTTCCACTGACATCACTTGTTAGTTTTCCTGTGAATTTAATAGACATCTGCAGAAGCTATTTCAGAGCAACATTCAGCCATGCAACATCTGCTATATGCCACAAACTCTAATCATATAAACTCTGCTCACGGCATTTTCATATGTCACAAACCGTGCCTTGTGATTGATTTCTCACAATTATATCTTAATTTTATTTTTTTTTACAGTAACATCTCTCTGAATTGAAAAAGACAATAGAACTAGCAACTAAAAGGTGACAATCGACCTTGAAGCCTGAAAACACCAAACAGAGGAGGCGACCTTTTTAAAAAAACAGAGAAAAAAAGGATACATTCAAAAAAGTTGATTGCTTGGGATTTACCAAAAAAAATGAAATAATAATATTTAGATTTTAACAGACTTATTATGTTGCATTAACCTTTCTAAAGTCACACATGTGCACTGCAAATATCAACAGCAAAACATCAGCATTGAAACAAGATTCACAAGATACATACTGAACCTTTTGAAACGTGCTGCAACATAAATGGGGGACGTCGGATTTTTAAAGAAAAGTTCCACATTTTGGGAATCTCCTTCGCTTAAGAAGAGGATTATTGAAGCTGTATAAAACTATAAAGTCACAGCAGGCAGTTGGATAAAATTAGCACAAAGATTGAAAACATGGGGGATGCCAGCTTATGTAATAATCTTAAAATGTACTTCGGATGCTCAGAAATTTTTGCCATAGTTTTTCTACTCCAGGAGAAAACCGACGGCTAACAGCAAAAGTCCTTCTGGAAACATATTCCACATTGCTTTCTTTCAAATGATTTTTCCCTTGGAGGTGCTCATGGTGTTTGTGCAATGCTAAGCTAACCTGGCATAGCCTGATATTTAACAAACAGATCTAACAGTTGGGTGCAGGTCTGTCTGACACTAGGATAGAAAGCAAACAAATGCAACTCTCCCTTTAATGTAGGATTGGTGGTTCAGTCTGTCAGCGACTGTTTTGTTCTATTTTTAATGTCCATTTCCAGAAAAAAAAGAACAGTTCAGAGCTGTAAATCTCAATTCTCTTTTTCAGGTGAAAACTGTCACTGCATTCAGAACTATTTACAGCACAAGAATGCACCTTGTACAGCAGGTTGCAGCAAAATCCAGATCCGTGTGTCTGCAGTGACGGAACGTCTCACCTTGTTATCCCCCAAACTCTTTCGTTTTAAGTGGCTGGGTCGTGAAGGCAATGTCACCAATCTGTCAGTGGTCCCGGTGCATCTTAAGAGCAGTTTTCTCTCAAACGCACCCATCTCCATACTGCTGAATAGTGTCTATAAGTAGATGGACCAGTAGATGATGTTAAAGAGGATGTATGCTCCTGGAAACACCACCCTGGAGTACTTGTCTATGGCGTGGGTGTCTATCCAAATGTTCACATAGCCTCTGGATGGCTTCATCTGGCTCGCCATCTGCGGGTCATTCAGTGCCACCTGGGCCAGCATTCGTTCCTGCCGACCGCCATTCTCTGGCATCCCATAATTCCCCATGGTGTTTATATCCATTGACCCGTAGCCAGTGATCTGGGGGTCAATCATCATGTCGTCCGGGTTGCCGATACCACATGTACACGGCAGCTGAGGAGATAAAAGATTTAGTTTTTTTTATTGTTTTTAATAAGGAGTTTAAACTGCCCTCTGCAGAGTCGCGTGCAGGAGAATTCATTCAAATAGTTTTCAATAAATTATGAGCTGCACTAAAGCAGCCACTTTAATTTCAAAAGGAGTAAGTCAGGGGGAAAAAAAGCTGGGGGAAAAAGGACCACAGGATACCACAGGATAGGGCACTTACTCTCTCCCTCAGCTTCCTCTCTTTCCTCTCCTGTACAGTCGAGAGGTAGTTGACCGCCGCGTACTCTATCACCGACAGGAAGACGAAGACAAAACTGACCCAGAGGTAAATGTCCACCGCCTTGATGTAGGAGACCCTCGGCATGGAGGCGTTAACGCCGGTGATGATGGTGGACATGGTCAGCACAGTGGTGATACCTTTCAAAAAAAAAAAAAAAGAAGCTGTTTATCACATCATTATTTCAAATCCTGTGTCCTTCACTCGTGACACTCTTACCTAACGGCACCCTGGCGGGCACGGCCCTGCGGTCTATCCAGAAGGACACCCAGGACAGCATGACCATCAGGGTGGCAGGGAAGTAGGTCTGCAGCAGGAAGAAGAAGATGTGGCGCCGCAGAGTGAAGTGGATGTACAAGCGATTGTACCAGCCTGAAAGGAAGACACATCGACAAGGACATGCATATGAAAGAAATTTAGCTGGATTTATCGGGACACAATGAACTGATGTGGGAGGAAGCTGAAGAAAGAAAAAACTCTGCATATTCTCACCTGTGCTGCTGTAGAAAGCCAGCTTGGTGGTGGTGTGAAATTTCTGGATGAGGAACTGGGACAGGGATATCCTGTCGTCTGTGTTCAGGGACTCGTTGCCTTTCTTCCAGTACAGCATCAGATCGTCGTCCGTGTACGCGTCTGAGGCGGGAAGACGGAAAGAATGCTGGTTTTCCTCTGTCAAGCTTTTGTACTCTTAAAATCAGCGCCTGCTCTGCAGCGAGTAAACTACCCGCAGCGGCACAACTGTTGATAAATGGAACAAAAACGCCGACATTCCTGATGCAACGCTTTGGAATAGCAGGATAACAAAAACAGCGCAGAAGCCTGAACATGTGCTGCAACCACAGGAAACAGGGGAGCATATTTCCCAGTAATTACAGAGCAAACTGGTGGACGGCTGAGGCAGAATAATGGAATGCACCCTGGAGCGTGCCCTCGGCAAATTTATACCCATCACTGCTGCGTTTTTTTCCTCTATCGTCCCGTTTTCGTAGAAGCCGGAGTCTTTCCACAATGTATTTTTTTTAAAAGAAGTTTCTACTCACAGCTCTCGATCTCCAGCGAGCAGGTCTGGGTGTCCAGAGGGAAACGGCTCAGGTCCATGTTGCACATGGCAGTGACGGTGACTCTGCACGACACACAACTGTGGCTGTGACTGTTTGACACACTGCTCAATAGAAGGGACACTGGTGGCATTTGGTGATTAAACTACAAAAATCAATTGGGGGTGTTCTCAGCGTTGGTGATTACGGTGAGGAACAAGGAAGCCTCCGCTGCTGGCCTTCTTCCTCTCTCAGTTTTTCCTGTTTACCTAAAGGCTACTGCTTCAGCTACATCACACGTAGACAATAAAATCTGGCACGACAGTGCTGATTACAGGGCTCCTGCGGTCCACATTTGTCTGCTGATTGTGATCACTGAATCACAAATATGCGTTCATTCTCATCTCAGCGTGTGAAAGCCATCCAAACAAACCAGGTTTGATCTTTTATAATTTCTAATGCGACTTTCTGCTTTGGATTGTTTTGGTGTTTTTGTCTCTGATGTACAAAGATTGCATTGTCGGGCACAGAAAGGACTCTTCAGAGTGATTTCTTTTCATTGTCTGCCAGTGAAGAACCAGCAGAAGCCGCGGGACAAGGCGACATAATCACAGAAACGCCGCTGGTCCTTTCTCTGAGGCATCATATGCTTTACCTCCAGCCTCGTCTTCCTCCCTCTTTGAGTGTACCTGAGGCTGTAGAGGACATTGCCATCGGGGTAAACCCTCAGCATCACGTTGTCCGTGGTGGTGTCGTGGATGAAGGAGCGCTTGGAGTGGACAAAGAACATATCGGGGACCCAAATCTTCTTCACCAGACGGCTGTCAAATGTCATACTCTGGTTGTTGGTGCTCTGGAAGGACAGACGCTCGTCCTTCCAGTAGTGACGCAGGTACAGAGTCATGGTGAAGTCCTGTCGGAGGGGAGAAGGGAGGGTGTGGACGTTCTGCGTCAGTACATGCAGCTAAAATGTCTGCAAACCATCTGCTATTATTAATGCTTCTGTATGATGACACAATATTTAAATATTAATGTTATTGAATTATTTAATGCTGACAGAATAACTTGGAGCCACAGATGTTCTGCTGCATTTAAGCTTCCAAGTAGCACAGGACTCCTCACAGAGCCGACCAAACTGGGTAATCTGGGTCTTAGAGACGTGACCACGAACCCAGGGACCGAGCTTCAGCGTTCCTGCATGCAGATGGGTGCTTTTGTCCCTCAATAGGCCCTCAATCACTAGATTCCACCAGATGTTGCACATCAGACTGTGTTTGAAAACTAATCCAGATCCACTATTAGGATCATGGATGAATGTGGAAAGAATTTAGAAAAGTGGTTTCCTTACACAGCTTTGGTTGGAGGCTCTGGATTCAGAGCAAATGTGGCATTTAATTCTTAACCACCCCCCCCCCCCCCCCCCCCCACCCTCCATCACAACACCCACACTATTACACATACATTGATGAAAAAAAAACATTATTTTTATTTTTTATTTTTTGAACTGCGTCCAAATTTCGAAATTCCTGATCCCGTTAATTTGTCCCTGGTTCGCACGCAAGACATTTACCTCAACATCTGCACTCACATTTTTGAGTGATGCTGCTAAAGCACAAAGAGGTGAAAACATTAAAAAAAACATCAGAACCTACCATGTCCACCTCGGAGATGGTGTCCAAACTTTCAACTTGCACGTCGACTCCAACTGGAATCGGAGGACCTGAAATCCAAATGGAAAAGCAAAGGCACAGGTGGCTCCCACTACTGTTTGTTGGTGTCTTTCACTAAAGGAGGCCATAAATCTCTGTAGATCACAATCTTACAGTCAGCTACAGTTTTCTGATAAACATGAAAGCCTTGTTGGCGTTTATAACCGCCTAATCCTTCCTCGGCTACAAAAAGCCTGGAATCAAATCCCTCCAATATACAGTGATGCAGCGTGCATCAACGCTCGTGTGATGTAAATAACTGAGCTGCGATTGGAAACTGCGGCGCAGCTTGCGTGGGTGGTGTCATTAAGATCTCTGAGGGCTTAATGCCTCCACGCCTTTTTGACCTGAACCTGACTGCTGCAGCCTTGTACGCTGTGATCCAGTATCCTGCAGGTCTGTAGATTAGACATCTGGTTTGGTTTTATTCTGACCTCCAAACGCCGGCCTCATAGTAAAATCGTGGTCGTCTATTCTCAGCAGCTGCTCGGATTTGGTCATCAGAGATTTCGTCATGTCCGGACTGCGTTTGTAGATCGGGCTGCCAAATAGAAGAGGAGGAACGAGGCATGAGCCCTTAAATAAGCTGCCAAGAGAATCAAAGCATATAAATCTCACCGTCCCGGTTTGTGACTGCCGCCCTGATCCATCCTGGCCTCCCTTCTAAATCTGAGGAGAGAGACGTTGTGTTGTTACATCACAAATTCACTGACAGTGAAATAAACAAGCCTCAAACAATTAGCCTTTAATAATTTAATCCCCAAAACCGGGTGGATTAAATGGTCAAATTGGTTGCCGTTTCCACACTTTTGGTGTCCACATCACACACTGTTAAATCTCCTCTGGGGTCACTGTTTAATACGCAATAGTTTTGTGTTCCAAACCGCCTTTTCAGGTCACGAGCAGAGCAGAAATAGCGGGCGAGACAGAGGGAGGGGGGGAAAAAAAGAATTCCAAATATCCTAAAGTGGATTATTAGAGTAGAGCGTGCTGTGACGGACAGTACCAAATCCCTGTGACAACCACAGATATGCATGAAGGAAGTACCAAAGAGAACCAGAGCAAGGGGGGTGATGGGGCCGCACAAAGAATAAAATAAATATGATAAGAAGAGTGTTTGTTAGCAGCTCCGCCGTGCCACAGGCACTGTTTGTCTGCATCCATCCAGCAGCTGGTTTCTAATCCTCTTGGCAGAAATGCTTGCCCCCACCCCCCAACCTCCCTACATCGTATAGCAGCTCGTCTGCTCTGTGTGGCCCTGCGTCCATTCTGCAGCCGAATACCAGCACACGCCTGCTAGTACAGGTTTCATTGGATGGAAGTCACACTGGAGCCCTGCTGCTGAGGATATGGCGTGAGACCCTTTAGGACGATGCAACAAACCAAGCACAGAAAAAAAAGGTTAATCTGAGTGTAACTGGCGTGGGTTGAAACTTCGTTATTTAATGTGGCTTTAGTCCTCATTAACATTTGATTTTACCAATTAGCACAGTTATAAATTATGTTTATGAGAATAGCTGAGGGCAACAGACATGGTTTACTGTCTGTTTTAGCTCTTGTGTTCATTAACACGTCTTGCACCCTGCACTGGATCCTGTTTGGGTTCAGGGATGTTGGAGGAATTAGGCATCAATTTAATATAAAATAACAGTTGTTTTCCTCGGTTTCATGTTTCTTTTGAAAAGCCTTCAGATTAAATTCAAATATGTTATTAAAACATCTGGATCTCTCTGCACATTTGCATGCAATATTACGAAGGAAGTGAGCTTAAAGGGGGGAAAAGCAAGCTGTGAATCATCCGGCGAGTTTACTCAGTAATTATACTCTCAAATAGCTTCCTCCACTGATACTCATGTAAGCGGGAATGTTTTGCAAATCTGCCTCTGCTTTTCCTCCTGAAGGCAGTGAGCAGGGGGGAAAAAAATAACATCTGAGTGGTGGAAAAACTCCCTCAACCCACGCCCTGCCGCATCCAGCCGCTTTCACGATTTCACACTGATGAGGAGGAGAGGAGCGAGGAGAAGTACGGGGGAGAAGAGTTTGGCTCCTGCATACCAGATTTGTGTTCTCAGACTCCGCGTGTCTGCCGACTGACGTGTTAGGACTTCTAACAGCCAGATTTGATAACAAGCCTGTTCTGGTGTGGTTACAGATTGAAGCCTCTTCTCGGAGCGGCCGGTGATTGTGATTCCGTGGCTCTTGTCTTGTGATGATTCTAATCACCATATGGGTGGGATGATTACTTCAAACGCCCGTGCTTTCATGGAGAGTCGCTCAGATTCACCATCAGTCCAGAATCATCAAGATAATTACAGATATCAGCCTGCTGCTTCACGCTTTTGCAAACGTGAAAAAACACATTCTATCCAAAGGCTGGGGGGGGGGGGGGTTGTTGCTGTAAATGTATATGTTACTGTAGGTCGATCTATATTATCCAACTCTGACAGCTTCTTTTTAAAATCACTGGAAGAAACAGCCATGTTTCTGCTTATTTTCAAGTGTCCCTGAAAGTTTTGTCATTAGGTTTGCTGAATTTAGAGCTATTTAAAGGTCCTGACCTTGAACTACAGCTGATTAATCATTCAAATTAATCAAGCTGGGACCGACTTTTCCCTTTGGGGAACGCAAACTGAATATTGATCACGACTGTCGACAGCTGGATGGATAAAATACAGACAATTGTGAATTATTGAATAAGCAAACACACTCGTAGATTGTTTTCTGAGGGCAGTTATCGGAGTTCCATGAACTATAATCTTTGGCTGTTTTAATCAATTCTTACAAATTGTAAGTGAAAGTGACAGAGGAGCTTTGACAGATGTGATTCAGATGTGATTAAAGGGCACAAGTAAAATGTTAAAATGAATGAGGTTGAATGCGATTCTTTTTGCCGTTTAAATGACTCTGACACACGTGCGGACACGCTTTCAATCTGGTTCAATCCTGACACAAACGTTTAATGCAGTAGATGCACAAATGAGGCAGCAATTAGCCTAAATAATCACCTGGGAGCCACATTGACCACAACCGTCACCAGTGGGGGGGGAACAGTCATTAACTGGACGCCAGTGGTTGTGGGGCAAGAGAACACAGCATTCACCAATAGTACATAAATAGATAGGGATTTAGGTCTCCCTCTCTCTCTCTTTCTCTCTCTGCTCTCTCCAATCTGCTGCTTTAATAAGTCTGTTTTCTGGTGGGGGGAGGGTGGACAGGTGACACAGGAAACACTGGACAAAGCAAAGTAAACCTCAAAAATAGTTACATATTCACAGATCACATTGTCAGCACCTAGAACTTTGCAAACGGCTGTGATGGAAAGCTCTTTAGATTGTATTAAGAAAATAAAAGCATGCAGCCCAGTGCTTGTTTTATTTTCCTGTTAATATTTTGGAGCCCTTCAACTTTACCTGCTCTGCGTGTAGGTCTCCAGCTTGTGACCCCGCGACTGGGCCATCCTAGCGGCTGCACCGGCGAGCCAGACACAAAAGAGCACTAGCGCAGGATCCACCTGCATGTTTCGCATTCCACAGAGGGCAAGCCTCTCCTGTCAGTCAGAATCTTCTCCCCTCCACACTTTGGAGCCCTCTGCCTCCCTGAGACATTCTCCTTTGTCCAGCAGAAGAATTGGTGAAAGGAAAGAAAGAGGCAACAACAGGAGCTACACTTGGTTATTCTACGGCCTGAGAGGAAAACATCCTACGGTGCTTAATCTCCACAGTGGGAAAAGCAATTTTGACTAAACCCATAAATCCTTGAGTGTCAGATGGTACAGATTTGATCCCTCCAGCGGCGGATGTGCCTGCCTCTCTGTGCGCTGCTGTGCTCTGATATTCTCTGCTCTGCTGTGCTCTACTCCACTTTGCACCGCCCAGAAACACCAATTCTCACAATGATGCGGCGTGCTCATTTGTAAGGTCAATGGTTTAGAGAATCTGACTCACGGTGGCTGAGAGGAAGATTTGTGCATGTGTGTCTGATGCTGCAGCCTATCCACCAGCATGTCCAAAAAGAAAAATGTTCAAATCTGCTTTTTATATTTATTTTTTGCAGTGTTTTGCTTTCAATAAAGCTGTTTGGATACTGTACATATTCTGTTGCCGAGGGTGTTTTTTAAAATATATTTTTGGTTTAGCTTTTACTCGTGGGACTGCATTTGATAGTTCAGGAACCAGATTTTCAGAAGGCTAAAGATAAGATAAGAGAATAACTCGCGCTTCAGTGTCAAACGGCATCGATTCAGCTCCATTAACTCGATCTCAAAGTTCAGGACATCGTTTAAAAAAAAAAAAAGTCTTTGTTGCACCAGTTTAACTGGTGGCGCGTCATCCATCTGCACCTGCCAATCATAACCGCCTCAGCACTGACATCACTACCATGCATGTGCCAGCCCTTTTTTTTTTTTGGTGCAGAATAAACAGTTGGATTATAAGATCATGAATTTGGGTTAGCTGCACAGACGTCAGTCTGAATAGTGGTGTAAGTAATCTTTGGGATTGTTTGTATGTTTTTTTAAATTATTTTTCTCCTGTTAAACCTAATCGTGCTGACTAGGAGAAAGAAAGAGCTAATAAGCTAGGAAACGCCAATAATAAGATTGACCTGGGTGTAGAATATGTGTTAATAAACACACAAAATCTTTTAAGATCCATTGTTTTTGATTTATGGGGGGGGGGGGGGGGGGGGGGGGGTATGAGGTGCAGATGATGGAATCTAATTATATTTTAAAGTTTCCATTTGTAGGAGTGTACTGTCACACTAACATGCAGTTCAGTCTGACTTCAAGATTTCTCTGGTCCATCTGCACTTGAACATCTGAGGAAAACCTCCAAAGGAACTTAGAATGTGGAGACATGATGTAATAGGATCTAAGGTTTTTGATGTTGGGAGGCATGGGCCTTCACAGACTGGACCTGCTCCAGCTCTCTATTAATGCTTTTAGTTTGTAAAAAAAACTCAGAACTCCATTGCCAGTGATTAATTCAAATTTGTAATATTGAATATTGAATGTATCTGCATATTTTACAGATGTAATATGCTACTGATTGCTGTATTGCAGCATTCCAACTTCAATGTTAAGTGTTTTTCTTCCAACTGATGAGACAGTAAATTATGATGCAGATTAGATGCTGATGTGTCTTTAATATCCGTCTTTTATAAAATACAGTAAAATGATTTCCTGTTGTTACATTCTGTTCTGCACAAGACTAGGTGATTAGATTTAAGCATGACCACTGGACATTGGTAGGCTGACTATGTCTGGATAATTGTGGATTATTTAACTGGAAACCAGTTGACATTGAAACCAGTTATATTTTAATATTCAATCCACTAACTTCATGTTCAGATTAGTAGATTATTTTACTAATAAAAATCAAGATCTCTATTTCATTCTTTATTTATTTAGTTCAGCCAGGGATTTTTTTTAACTTTTTATAAAACCCGTAATTTTGGACTGCCAGGTTTACAGCCGACGCCATAACTTGGCTGCATACGGTCAGAAGAAAAGTCTTCACACAATTTCGTTGTTTTAAAGCAACATGAATTTAACATTTTTAAATTGATGGCTAATTTGAATAGGCGATCTTTACAGTCAGCCCAGAACCGAGGTAGAACAATAACTGCAACTCTTGCCTGACAGACAAATATAGAGGGCGCAATTACCTCGGTAAGGTCAGGCTATTGGTCTGCGTCACCGTCTGGCGCGACTTTGCAAAGTTGACAGAGGAACTACGAGAGATGTGCTGACTCTCAATAAACAATTAAACGCGATCGGATCGACACTGATGGTTTGGCGAAGGGCCGACTCAGTGAAATGAAGTGAGACACCATTTTAGTTCGCTTGGTGTGCTTCCAGTCGTTGTAGTCGTTGTCCAGCGCGCTGCCGCGTCGTTCTCCCCCAGCTGAAGCGTCGCGTTAGCCGCTGGCTAGCACCGAGCTATCATGAGCTCTACGCGGGAAATCAAACGTAAGTATTGATACAGGAACACCATTTTAAAGGTCGTTCGGCGTTGGTTCTGTTGCATATGTGGTTTCTGTGCATGCCTTCGTGACGTGATCGGCCCGCAGAGCTCCAGAAAGCAAAGAGCAAGGCGCAGAACTGCAGCAACTTGAAGGAGGAGGCCAACATCTGCAACCAGCTGGGAGAGCTCTTCTCCAAAAGTGGTAAGTGTCTGATGTCAATTGTTTTCATTATTATTTATCTTGGCAATAAGCACAGCGGTCGCAAATTGGCAGGAATAACTCATAAAGGTGACGTATCTGCATTTGAAATGTTACACACTAAGGGGAGATTTGCGTGCATGTACCTGATATAAATTCAGAACCAAAGTAATATTATTCTTGAGCCTTTTGGAACCAGCAGAACTCTGCACTTGCACTATGCACCAATCCAGGTATTATATGATAATCATAATGAGGATAATATTTTAAGCCTGGTGTGCTTCCTGTGTTTACCAGGTGATTATAAGGCTGCTATTTCAGAGCACAGACAAGAGTTGGTGCTCTCCGAGGCGCTCAACGATGTCATTGGCCGTGCTGTGGCTAATCGCAAGATCGGCGAGTGCTACGCCGAGATGGGCAACTTTAAGGCTGCTTTGAAAGTCAGTTGAAGTAATTGGGAATACAAACATTTTTATTAGGTGTGTGGCTTAGAGGTGTTTCTTCCTCTTCAGCACCAGCGCTGTCACCTTGACCTCGCTCGCTCTGTCAGAGACCACGCTGAGGAGCAAAGGGCCCTCGCCACTATTGGTCGGACCTACCTGTTCCGTTATGAGTCGGACCAATCCAGGAGCAGTTTGGAGCAAGCCGAGGATGCCTTCAGGAAGAGTCTGGCCATTGTGGACGACTGCCTAGAAGGTCAGATTAATTGTTACCTCAGTGGCTGTGTAACTTTATAATGTTTGTGACTTGCACATGGACATGGGTCATTTTTCCTTTTGTAAACACAGCGACTGTGTCGGTGCGAGAAATCAGTGAGATGAAGGCTCGTCTGTTTTTAAATCTCGGCTTGGTCTGTGACCATCTTGGGGAGCCCAAACGCTGCAGCGAGTTCATCCGACGGAGCGTCTTTATTGCTGAGTAAGGAGGTTTGGCGCGTTCCTGAAGGCAGCAGGCTTTCAGAAAGTCAATGGTGATTTCTCCCTTCCTTTGAAAGGAAGAGTCAGCTGCTGGAGGATCTCTTCCGTGCAAACTTTAACCTGGGCAACATCTTCTACCGGAACGGTCAGAAGTCCAATGCCGTGCGTTGCCTGGAACAGGCCAAAGAGTGTGCGAGGAAGATGAAGGACAAGTTTGGTGAGAGCGAGTGCTTCCATTGCATTGGCAAGGTAAGCCATCGCCCTCTAAACCTCTGAGCCAAAAGTGCTTTACGATCAGTTTGTTTTATTTTGTTGCTTCATGTGCCTACGTGTTGTGCGTCTGCAGGTTCAGCTGTCTCTGGGGGACTTTGTCGCAGCGAGACGTTCTCTGAAAAAGGCTCTATTGTTGGGTTCTCAGCAGACTGTGGACAGGCAGTCAGTGAAAAAAGCCTTCAAATATGGTAAACTAGTTCTCTTTGTCTAGAGTCAAATATTTCAATTAGGTTTACTTAATATTTGTATTAATTTTACACTTGACTGTGAATTTTTTAGCGGATCGTGGCTGTAAATTAGAAGAAGAGTTTGGGGATGATCAGGCCACAGGGCTCAGCTCCCATCAGGCCGTGGGGCTGGCAGAGCAGCTCGGGGATCTTTACTGTAAAGTCGGCTGCTACAGCAAAGCTCTGGATGCATATCAGGCTCAGGTAAGGCCTAGTCTATATATGCACATTCATAAGAGTCTTTTAGACGAGTCAAAAAAAAAAAACATGGACAATGTGCTGACAAACGACCTGCGTTGTCCCTGTGTCAGAACATAAAAGACCCGTCTTTAATTCCTGCTGTACTTTCCTCCATGTTCTTGTCCAGACACATTTGTAATATAAATGGCAGTTGTCCTGACCCGAAACTAATCATGTTTTTGATCTCTGCCAACCCAGATATGGTAATCCCACTGCGACGTGACCACCCCCCCCCCCCCCCAAAAAAAACAAAAAACAAAACAAAACATCCTGACATCACTATTCGCAACATCCAATTTCTGCGCGTCCGTGCAGCCAAATGTCTTTTGTGCGCTCAGTTTGCTGGACTTGATTGTGTGTGTGCTGCAGCTGAAGGGAGCTGAGGCTTTGGGAAAGCCGGCCAGGGAGCTGGCTGTCATTCACGTTTCCTTAGCCGAGACCTACACGGACCTGATGCAGCACAGCAGAGCAGTGGAGCACTACAAACGGGAGCTGGCATTACGACAGGGCAGCCCCGCTGAGGTAATGTTACCCAGCATCGCACGCGCTATTTATGCGACAATGCGTCGTCAAGTCTGACAGGGGCTGTCGGTTGTATCAGGAGTGCAGCACCTGGCTGAACGTGGCGGCAGCTCAGGAGGAGGGCGGCTTTCCCTTTGAGGATGTCCACAGCAGCTTCAGTAAAGCCTCAAACTGTGCTCAGACGTCTGGACAGGCCCGGCTGCAGGTGTGTGTCGGTGAAAGACGGCCGCGCTCGGTGAAACGGCCCAGGCTCTGATCCAAATTTCCCTCATGCAGAAACGCGCGCTGAGGATCTGGCTGGCGTTCCAGAGACGACGTGGTCCGAGTGTGTCTGGAGACACGGAGGCCAAACTGCAGGAGCTGTGCGCCGCGGAGGGCTGGAACCCAGATGGGAGTGACGGCGAGGACGATGAAGAGGAGATGGACAACAGTGAACCGCTGGACGACAGCGATGTCATCCTCTCGGAATCTGGTATATTATATTCGGCCACTCTGCTGTCAAGAATGCAATTTTGGCTTCATTTTGTGTTTCCCTACATGGTTTCTAGACGATGATTTGGAGGGTTATGATAAGATGGTGACAGGACGGAGGAAGACGGGGAGGGTGAGTCATTTGTTAGTCTTCCCTTGGAATCTTTCCTTTGACAACGTCCATCATTTATGGCCTTTTCTTACTTTAGTGGAACAAAAGGAACGAGAAGGGCGAGACGTCTCTGCATCGAGCGTGTATCGATGGAAACCTGAAGCAGGTCCAGTACCTGGTAGAGCAGGTGAGCTAACCACGATTGTGTTAGTCACGTTCAGGCCGTTTCTGTTTTATTACTTTATTTTAAGAAAATGATGGGAATTGTTTTAATGATGTCTCTGTCAGGGTCATCCTATAAACCCCAGAGATTACTGTGGCTGGACTCCTCTTCATGAGGCCAGCAACCATGGTCACTATGGTAACCGACTACTTCCACTCTTCCTCGCTTTAAAAGCTGGCGTCATAGGATATGAATAAATATGGCATTGTTTTATTGCATCGTCCTCCAGATATAGTAGCTGTTCTGCTGGATCACGGCGCCAACATCAATGATACCGGCGGTCCCTTGTGTGAGGGAGTGACCCCCCTCCACGATGCCCTCTCTTGTGGAAATTTTAAAGTTGCCCAAATCTTAGTGGAACGCGGCGCTTCCGTCACCCTGCATAACTCCAAGGTGCGTATTACACCTCTTTCCCACCATGATTATTTAATTCCATAAAAACGCGGGATGAACAATTGCTTCCTACCTGAAGAAACAAATAACTGTTTTATTTTCAATCCCAGGGCTACACTGCCTTAGACACTCTTCATCAGTGGCAGCGAACGTACAGGAGAGAGCTGGACCAGGAGGCCAGACAGGCCTGCATCACCACAGAGAGACTGCTGAGGAAGGCTCTCGCCGGGGGAGGTGAGGCTGTTGCAGCGTCACGCTACTTTAGCCTCAGTTTGCTCTTGAGCCTGTATTTTCATATCTTTGTCACAGTGTCTGCTGCCCCGGCTCCAGTTACGCCGTTTGACGCACTGCAGGACAGTCAGCTGTTTGACGCTGAGAACTCTGAGCCGCTGTCGGCCTCTGGAGGGGACGGAACGTCGAGCCAAGCCAGGCTGCAGAATATCTCGGAGGTAGTTCCAGCACCTGCCAGTCCAAAACGGTGGCAGAACAATGGCTCCACGCAGCGGCACAGGCAGAGAGGAACAGGGAGCGCTGTCCTATATGGGGTAAAAAAAAAGATCGATAAGTTGTTGAATTCAATTTTTTTTCAAAAGATTCAGTTTTCTTTAGTCTTTGAATCATCCTCTAACTCTAGTAGGTGTAAAAAAAGATTATTTAGGTGTTTTTTTTAATCTTGTAGGACAGCAGTTCCTCTGATTCAAGTGACTCTGGCCGCTCGGTCAGTCCTCTCCGCCCTGTGCGGCCGAGAAAAAGTTTCTCCGCAACCAGTCAGAAGGAGTTGCCTCCAAACGCGGACGCCAACTCTGCCCCCAACTCAGTTCGAGAAAATACCAGGGAGCCTTCTGTGGCTTCGGTCTTTGCAAGAGAGGAGTACCAAAGTGCCATCCGAAGCTTGGGAAGCGCCAAAACTCGACTTCAGGGTCCCACACAGCCTCAGTTCTCCAGCACGCCCTCTTTGTCATCCAACAACACCTCAGCCCTGGTGCCCGAGGACGAGTACGTGGCTGACGACTGGCTGGAGGATGATTTGGAAGAAATCCAGCCAAAGAAAAAGAGGAGGATCCGTATGGACCAGAATGAAATGAGAGGGGAGGACCTTGTTTCATCTTCAGCAGCAAGGAGTCAAAACAGGAGCATCCACTCAGACTTTGTCCCCAGAGGTAATCAGGCTTCTATTTGAGTTCTTCATTATGCCAATACGTCCAACATCTTAGTGTACTTACGCTCTCTGTGTACTGCAGGTACTTCTTTGTCCAGCAGGGGTCTCTCTGTGCAAAAGAACAACTCTGTGAAGCCTCACCAAGTCAAAATGACTCAGATACCGGGAATGGTTAGACTCGGAAGGCGTGAAGTCAGCAGGCCACAAAGCCCCATCTTTACAGAGGTGGACGTCATGAGACCAAACGCAACTTCACCACAAATACGTGCTCAAGTGAGAAATTCAACCTCAGATGTTTCAGATCTCAGGCCTCCTGACAGCATTATATAGAATATATAAGACAATCTGAAAACTTCCCATTGATTCTATCTGTCATAGTTCTGTCACATTTCTTGATACGTGCTCAATGAAGCTGCTCGAAAACGAGAAATGATCCTGAGTCCATTTTAATGCCCTGTATCCACCAATTGTAGATTTTTTTTTATCACAATTTAATTTTCGCATTTTTCTCCAGTTAAATATAGCTGAAGCAGTATTTTTAAACACATTTTCAGTTTGTAACTGAGCTGATCACAGATTAGAATCCTAACCAACTTGACTCAACGTTTGTAGACAGTGTTGAGTGAAGAAAGTAACGCACCCCACTGTGATGCTGTTTTATTCTAATCTGCACATATATTGTATTACTCTCCTCCAGCTGTTTCACTAGTACGTGCATTTATCTCATATCTGTCAGCCTCCCGCCGTGCCTTCGTGTCTTGCTCCGCCAATCAGAGTGAGGGTCAGAGTTCAGGAAGATGTGTTCCTCATTCCTGTTCCTCAAAGGTTGGTTGTTGCCTCTTTTATTAATCTGAATAGATTAAAATGTGTTCAATAAGCTACTGCTTGTGCCTTTTAGTCCTTTTCTTATCAGTGAATGTGTCTTCATTTTTCGCCCCAGTGAGGCCGACTCGTGCACGGTGTCCTGGCTGTGCGAACAGGCATCTCAGCGTTACTACCAGAAGTGTGGCCTCCTGCCTCGCCTCTCCCTCCAGAAAGAGGGCGCTCTGCTCTCCCCGCAAGACCTTCTGCTCACTGTCCTGCACACCAATGAAGAGGTGAGTACGGTGCTCCGCACCCCTGCCGTTGTTTGTTATTTACCAGGAGAGAATTACAGTGACGTTTCCATGTTTTTAGGTTCTGGCTGAAGTTTGTTCCTGGGATCTTCCTCCTCTCCCCGAACGCTACAAGAAAGCCTGTCAAAGCCTGGCAGTGGGTGAGAACCAAACACACGCAGAACTTCAAACAGCCGCACTATTAGAGCTTGTGCAGGGACGCATCACCTCTTTATCTCCCTGCAGATGAAAACAAGCAGGTGACCCGGCTCTGTGAGGTCCACGGAAGCTCCTCTGTGTCTGCGTGTGGGCTCAGCCTGGGCCCCTCCTCCCTCAGGCCGCTCCTCCGCGCCCTGAAACTTCAGTCCAGCCTCACCGAGCTGCGTCTTTCAGGCAACCGGCTTGACGACGAGCTTCTGCCCGAGTTGGTCTCCACGACCGTCACCATGCCCCGTCTGCAGGTGCTGGACATTTCAGCCTGTTGCATTACAGCAGAAGGGCTGGAGAAGGCCGTCGGCGCATTACAGGGACAGAGCCAATCGGCGTTTCCGGTAAAAAGCTCAGCTGGGAACCAGTTTTCAAACGTAATCCAACGTTGGTCACATGAAATCTCGTCCTCCTTTTCCCTCCAGTGTTTGGAGGAGCTCAACCTCAGCATGAACCCGCTGGGCGACGGAGTGTCCGAGGCCCTGTCCTGCCTGCTGTCGGGCTGCCCGGTGCTGGTGAAGCTGTCGCTGCAGGCCTGTCAACTCACCGCTCGATTCCTTCAGCAGCATCGCTTGCTGCTCGCCAGCGCCCTGGCAGGTGACTGTCTGCATTGCTGAGCCTCTAACCTTCATGAAATGTATAGATCACGTTGAAAACAGGATCACGAACCACTGTTTGATTTGACCTTTCAGGCAGAGGTCTCCTCAGATCGGTGTCTTTGTCCCATAATGCTCTGGGCTCCACTGGCTTCGAGCTCGTCTTGAAGACTCTGCCCCTACACAGTCTCACACACCTTGACCTGTCAGCAGTGTGCCAGGGTGTTGTGGATTTCCTGCCATTGCAACACCTCACCTCTGCACTCTCACAGGTTTACACGCCAATGTTCCGTTTGAGTCTGAGGTTTAACAAATCTAGCGTTGAACATGTTTGAGGTTTATCATGTTTGTATTTTAGTAGAGACTAAGAATCTGTCTTTCAACAGGACAAGTGTTCTCTAACCCACCTGAGCCTGGCAGCTAACGGGCTGACAGATGCTAATGTTGCCACCTTGGCCAGGTATGTGTGTGTCTGCGTACCTGCTTTGATACATACTGGGAACTCTGGGCGTAATCTAGTCCATTTCTTCTTTAGGTGCCTTCCATCTTGTCCAACTTTGGTGAGCTTGAATATATCAGGAAATCCTCAAGTTACATCAGCAGGACTTCAGAACATTCTGACGCACCTCAAGGAAGCATCTCGACCTTTGACCCTTCTAAACCTTGAAGGTACAGACACACTTATAGAGGAAAGACAGTTTTTTACTACAGGAAGTGTGATCGTAATGTGAACGCAGTAGCAGGTAAATGCAGGGCTTGCAAGCCAGACTGTGGGTGCTGATGAGCCGTTTGTGTCACAGGATGTCAGGTGTCCGGCCCCTGGGACACTGGAGCTCTGGATGGTTTATCAGAGCTGGTCCAGGATCTGCGCCTTTGCTCTCAGGCGCTCAACAAACTGGACCGGCAGGCTTTAAAGCAGAGCTGGAACGGCAGCACGCATAACGTCGTCGATCAAAACAGCAAATGGCTGTTGTCTGCCGCAGCCCCCTCCTGAGGGGGAGAATTCTGACTCACAACACACTGTGGGGGGTCAGACGTTTCAAAATGTTTCCATTAGCTCTACATGTCTGATTATGATGTCTTAAAGGTGATGCTTCCAATGTACCCTGTGTATATAGACTATCTGTCCTTTATCTGTAAACCCTAATTTATGTGTTTGTATCATGGTGCAGTATTTTTTTTTGATTTGCTCCATTAAAAAATGATTAAAGTGACTAGAATTCTGTCTTCTGTTGTTTTACCAACGGGTGCATGGAGATAATATATATTTTATAATGGAATGGTTAGACTCGGAAGGCGTGAAGTCAGCAGGCCACAAAGCCCCATCTTTACAGAGGTGGACGACATGAGACCAAACGCAACTTCACCACAAATACGTGCTCAAGTGAGAAATTCAACCTCAGATGTTTCAGATCTCAGGCCTCCTGACAGCATTATATAGAATATATAAGACAATCTGAAAACTTCCCATTGATTCTATCTGTCATAGTTCTGTCACATTTCTTGATACGTGCTCAATGAAGCTGCTCGAAAACGAGAAATGATCCTGAGTCCATTTTAATGCCCTGTATCCACCAATTGTAGATTTTTTTTTATCACAATTTAATTTTCGCATTTTTCTCCAGTTAAATATAGCTGAAGCAGTATTTTTAAACACATTTTCAGTTTGTAACTGAGCTGATCACAGATTAGAATCCTAACCAACTTGACTCAACGTTTGTAGACAGTGTTGAGTGAAGAAAGTAACGCACCCCACTGTGATGCTGTTTTATTCTAATCTGCACATATATTGTATTACTCTCCTCCAGCTGTTTCACTAGTACGTGCATTTATCTCATATCTGTCAGCCTCCCGCCGTGCCTTCGTGTCTTGCTCCGCCAATCAGAGTGAGGGTCAGAGTTCAGGAAGATGTGTTCCTCATTCCTGTTCCTCAAAGGTTGGTTGTTGCCTCTTTTATTAATCTGAATAGATTAAAATGTGTTCAATAAGCTACTGCTTGTGCCTTTTAGTCCTTTTCTTATCAGTGAATGTGTCTTCATTTTTCGCCCCAGTGAGGCCGACTCGTGCACGGTGTCCTGGCTGTGCGAACAGGCATCTCAGCGTTACTACCAGAAGTGTGGCCTCCTGCCTCGCCTCTCCCTCCAGAAAGAGGGTGCTCTGCTCTCCCCGCAAGACCTTCTGCTCACTGTCCTGCACACCAATGAAGAGGTGAGTACGGTGCTCCGCACCCCTGCCGTTGTTTGTTATTTACCAGGAGAGAATTACAGTGACGTTTCCATGTTTTTAGGTTCTGGCTGAAGTTTGTTCCTGGGATCTTCCTCCTCTCCCCGAACGCTACAAGAAAGCCTGTCAAAGCCTGGCAGTGGGTGAGAACCAAACACACGCAGAACTTCAAACAGCCGCACTATTAGAGCTTGTGCAGGGACGCATCACCTCTTTATCTCCCTGCAGATGAAAACAAGCAGGTGACCCGGCTCTGTGAGGTCCACGGAAGCTCCTCTGTGTCTGCGTGTGGGCTCAGCCTGGGCCCCTCCTCCCTCAGGCCGCTCCTCCGCGCCCTGAAACTTCAGTCCAGCCTCACCGAGCTGCGTCTTTCAGGCAACCGGCTTGACGACGAGCTTCTGCCCGAGTTGGTCTCCACGACCGTCACCATGCCCCGTCTGCAGGTGCTGGACATTTCAGCCTGTTGCATTACAGCAGAAGGGCTGGAGAAGGCCGTCGGCGCATTACAGGGACAGAGCCAATCGGCGTTTCCGGTAAAAAGCTCAGCTGGGAACCAGTTTTCAAACGTAATCCAACGTTGGTCACATGAAATCTCGTCCTCCTTTTCCCTCCAGTGTTTGGAGGAGCTCAACCTCAGCATGAACCCGCTGGGCGACGGAGTGTCCGAGGCCCTGTCCTGCCTGCTGTCGGGCTGCCCGGTGCTGGTGAAGCTGTCGCTGCAGGCCTGTCAACTCACCGCTCGATTCCTTCAGCAGCATCGCTTGCTGCTCGCCAGCGCCCTGGCAGGTGACTGTCTGCATTGCTGAGCCTCTAACCTTCATGAAATGTATAGATCACGTTGAAAACAGGATCACGAACCACTGTTTGATTTGACCTTTCAGGCAGAGGTCTCCTCAGATCGGTGTCTTTGTCCCATAATGCTCTGGGCTCCACTGGCTTCGAGCTCGTCTTGAAGACTCTGCCCCTACACAGTCTCACACACCTTGACCTGTCAGCAGTGTGCCAGGGTGTTGTGGATTTCCTGCCATTGCAACACCTCACCTCTGCACTCTCACAGGTTTACACGCCAATGTTCCGTTTGAGTCTGAGGTTTAACAAATCTAGCGTTGAACATGTTTGAGGTTTATCATGTTTGTATTTTAGTAGAGACTAAGAATCTGTCTTTCAACAGGACAAGTGTTCTCTAACCCACCTGAGCCTGGCAGCTAACGGGCTGACAGATGCTAATGTTGCCACCTTGGCCAGGTATGTGTGTGTCTGCGTACCTGCTTTGATACATACTGGGAACTCTGGGCGTAATCTAGTCCATTTCTTCTTTAGGTGCCTTCCATCTTGTCCAACTTTGGTGAGCTTGAATATATCAGGAAATCCTCAAGTTACATCAGCAGGACTTCAGAACATTCTGACGCACCTCAAGGAAGCATCTCGACCTTTGACCCTTCTAAACCTTGAAGGTACAGACACACTTATAGAGGAAAGACAGTTTTTTACTACAGGAAGTGTGATCGTAATGTGAACGCAGTAGCAGGTAAATGCAGGGCTTGCAAGCCAGACTGTGGGTGCTGATGAGCCGTTTGTGTCACAGGATGTCAGGTGTCCGGCCCCTGGGACACTGGAGCTCTGGATGGTTTATCAGAGCTGGTCCAGGATCTGCGCCTTTGCTCTCAGGCGCTCAACAAACTGGACCGGCAGGCTTTAAAGCAGAGCTGGAACGGCAGCACGCATAACGTCGTCGATCAAAACAGCAAATGGCTGTTGTCTGCCGCAGCCCCCTCCTGAGGGGGAGAATTCTGACTCACAACACACTGTGGGGGGTCAGACGTTTCAAAATGTTTCCATTAGCTCTACATGTCTGATTATGATGTCTTAAAGGTGATGCTTCCAATGTACCCTGTGTATATAGACTATCTGTCCTTTATCTGTAAACCCTAATTTATGTGTTTGTATCATGGTGCAGTATTTTTTTTTGATTTGCTCCATTAAAAAATGATTAAAGTGACTAGAATTCTGTCTTCTGTTGTTTTACCAACGGGTGCATGGAGATAATATATATTTTATAATGGAATGGTTAGACTCGGAAGGCGTGAAGTCAGCAGGCCACAAAGCCCCATCTTTACAGAGGTGGACGACATGAGACCAAACGCAACTTCACCACAAATACGTGCTCAAGTGAGAAATTCAACCTCAGATGTTTCAGATCTCAGGCCTCCTGACACAGCATTATATAGAATATATTAGACAATCTGAAAACTTCCCATTGATTCTATCTGTCATAGTTCTGTCACATTTCTTGATACGTGCTCAATGAAGCTGCTCGAAAACGAGAAATGATCCTGAGTCCATTTTAATGCCCTGTATCCACCAATTGTAGATTTTTTTTTTATCACAATTTAATTTTAGCATTTTTCTCCAGTTAAATATAGCTGAAGCAGTATTTTTAAACGCATTTTCAGTTTGTAACTGAGCTGATCACAGATTAGAATCCTAACCAACTTGACTCAACGTTTGTAGACAGTGTTGAGTGAAGAAAGTAACGCACCCCACTGTGATGCTGTTTTATTCTAATCTGCACATATATTGTATTACTCTCCTCCAGCTGTTTCACTAGTACGTGCATTTATCTCATATCTGTCAGCCTCCCGCCGTGCCTTCGTGTCTTGCTCCGCCAATCAGAGTGAGGGTCAGAGTTCAGGAAGATGTGTTCCTCATTCCTGTTCCTCAAAGGTTGGTTGTTGCCTCTTTTATTAATCTGAATAGATTAAAATGTGTTCAATAAGCTACTGCTTGTGCCTTTTAGTCCTTTTCTTATCAGTGAATGTGTCTTCATTTTTCGCCCCAGTGAGGCCGACTCGTGCACGGTGTCCTGGCTGTGCGAACAGGCATCTCAGCGTTACTACCAGAAGTGTGGCCTCCTGCCTCGCCTCTCCCTCCAGAAAGAGGGCGCTCTGCTCTCCCCGCAAGACCTTCTGCTCACTGTCCTGCACACCAATGAAGAGGTGAGTACGGTGCTCCGCACCCCTGCCGTTGTTTGTTATTTACCAGGAGAGAATTACAGTGACGTTTCCATGTTTTTAGGTTCTGGCTGAAGTTTGTTCCTGGGATCTTCCTCCTCTCCCCGAACGCTACAAGAAAGCCTGTCAAAGCCTGGCAGTGGGTGAGAACCAAACACACGCAGAACTTCAAACAGCCGCACTATTAGAGCTTGTGCAGGGACGCATCACCTCTTTATCTCCCTGCAGATGAAAACAAGCAGGTGACCCGGCTCTGTGAGGTCCACGGAAGCTCCTCTGTGTCTGCGTGTGGGCTCAGCCTGGGCCCCTCCTCCCTCAGGCCGCTCCTCCGCGCCCTGAAACTTCAGTCCAGCCTCACCGAGCTGCGTCTTTCAGGCAACCGGCTTGACGACGAGCTTCTGCCCGAGTTGGTCTCCACGACCGTCACCATGCCCCGTCTGCAGGTGCTGGACATTTCAGCCTGTTGCATTACAGCAGAAGGGCTGGAGAAGGCCGTCGGCGCATTACAGGGACAGAGCCAATCGGCGTTTCCGGTAAAAAGCTCAGCTGGGAACCAGTTTTCAAACGTAATCCAACGTTGGTCACATGAAATCTCGTCCTCCTTTTCCCTCCAGTGTTTGGAGGAGCTCAACCTCAGCATGAACCCGCTGGGCGACGGAGTGTCCGAGGCCCTGTCCTGCCTGCTGTCGGGCTGCCCGGTGCTGGTGAAGCTGTCGCTGCAGGCCTGTCAACTCACCGCTCGATTCCTTCAGCAGCATCGCTTGCTGCTCGCCAGCGCCCTGGCAGGTGACTGTCTGCATTGCTGAGCCTCTAACCTTCATGAAATGTATAGATCACGTTGAAAACAGGATCACGAACCACTGTTTGATTTGACCTTTCAGGCAGAGGTCTCCTCAGATCGGTGTCTTTGTCCCATAATGCTCTGGGCTCCACTGGCTTCGAGCTCGTCTTGAAGACTCTGCCCCTACACAGTCTCACACACCTTGACCTGTCAGCAGTGTGCCAGGGTGTTGTGGATTTCCTGCCATTGCAACACCTCACCTCTGCACTCTCACAGGTTTACACGCCAATGTTCCGTTTGAGTCTGAGGTTTAACAAATCTAGCGTTGAACATGTTTGAGGTTTATCATGTTTGTATTTTAGTAGAGACTAAGAATCTGTCTTTCAACAGGACAAGTGTTCTCTAACCCACCTGAGCCTGGCAGCTAACGGGCTGACAGATGCTAATGTTGCCACCTTGGCCAGGTATGTGTGTGTCTGCGTACCTGCTTTGATACATACTGGGAACTCTGGGCGTAATCTAGTCCATTTCTTCTTTAGGTGCCTTCCATCTTGTCCAACTTTGGTGAGCTTGAACATATCAGGAAATCCTCAAGTTACATCAGCAGGACTTCAGAACATTCTGACGCACCTCAAGGAAGCATCTCGACCTTTGACCCTTCTAAACCTTGAAGGTACAGACACACTTATAGAGGAAAGACAGTTTTTTACTACAGGAAGTGTGATCGTAATGTGAACGCAGTAGCAGGTAAATGCAGGGCTTGCAAGCCAGACTGTGGGTGCTGATGAGCCGTTTGTGTCACAGGATGTCAGGTGTCCGGCCCCTGGGACACTGGAGCTCTGGATGGTTTATCAGAGCTGGTCCAGGATCTGCGCCTTTGCTCTCAGGCGCTCAACAAACTGGACCGGCAGGCTTTAAAGCAGAGCTGGAACGGCAGCACGCATAACGTCGTCGATCAAAACAGCAAATGGCTGTTGTCTGCCGCAGCCCCCTCCTGAGGGGGAGAATTCTGACTCACAACACACTGTGGGGGGTCAGACGTTTCAAAATGTTTCCATTAGCTCTACATGTCTGATTATGATGTCTTAAAGGTGATGCTTCCAATGTACCCTGTGTATATAGACTATCTGTCCTTTATCTGTAAACCCTAATTTATGTGTTTGTATCATGGTGCAGTATTTTTTTTTGATTTGCTCCATTAAAAAATGATTAAAGTGACTAGAATTCTGTCTTCTGTTGTTTTACCAACGGGTGCGTGGAGATAATATATATTTTATAATGGAATGGTTAGACTCGGAAGGCGTGAAGTCAGCAGGCCACAAAGCCCCATCTTTACAGAGGTGGACGACATGAGACCAAACGCAACTTCACCACAAATACGTGCTCAAGTGAGAAATTCAACCTCAGATGTTTCAGATCTCAGGCCTCCTGACAGCATTATATAGAATATATAAGACAATCTGAAAACTTCCCATTGATTCTATCTGTCATAGTTCTGTCACATTTCTTGATACGTGCTCAATGAAGCTGCTCGAAAACGAGAAATGATCCTGAGTCCATTTTAATGCCCTGTATCCACCAATTGTAGATTTTTTTTATCACAATTTAATTTTCGCATTTTTCTCCAGTTAAATATAGCTGAAGCAGTATTTTTAAACACATTTTCAGTTTGTAACTGAGCTGATCACAGATTAGAATCCTAACCAACTTGACTCAACGTTTGTAGACAGTGTTGAGTGAAGAAAGTAACGCACCCCACCGTGATGCTGTTTTATTCTAATCTGCACATATATTGTATTACTCTCCTCCAGCTGTTTCACTAGTACGTGCATTTATCTCATATCTGTCAGCCTCCCGCCGTGCCTTCGTGTCTTGCTCCGCCAATCAGAGTGAGGGTCAGAGTTCAGGAAGATGTGTTCCTCATTCCTGTTCCTCAAAGGTTGGTTGTTGCCTCTTTTATTAATCTGAATAGATTAAAATGTGTTCAATAAGCTACTGCTTGTGCCTTTTAGTCCTTTTCTTATCAGTGAATGTGTCTTCATTTTTCGCCCCAGTGAGGCCGACTCGTGCACGGTGTCCTGGCTGTGCGAACAGGCATCTCAGCGTTACTACCAGAAGTGTGGCCTCCTGCCTCGCCTCTCCCTCCAGAAAGAGGGTGCTCTGCTCTCCCCGCAAGACCTTCTGCTCACTGTCCTGCACACCAATGAAGAGGTGAGTACGGTGCTCCGCACCCCTGCCGTTGTTTGTTATTTACCAGGAGAGAATTACAGTGACGTTTCCATGTTTTTAGGTTCTGGCTGAAGTTTGTTCCTGGGATCTTCCTCCTCTCCCCGAACGCTACAAGAAAGCCTGTCAAAGCCTGGCAGTGGGTGAGAACCAAACACACGCAGAACTTCAAACAGCCGCACTATTAGAGCTTGTGCAGGGACGCATCACCTCTTTATCTCCCTGCAGATGAAAACAAGCAGGTGACCCGGCTCTGTGAGGTCCACGGAAGCTCCTCTGTGTCTGCGTGTGGGCTCAGCCTGGGCCCCTCCTCCCTCAGGCCGCTCCTCCGCGCCCTGAAACTTCAGTCCAGCCTCACCGAGCTGCGTCTTTCAGGCAACCGGCTTGACGACGAGCTTCTGCCCGAGTTGGTCTCCACGACCGTCACCATGCCCCGTCTGCAGGTGCTGGACATTTCAGCCTGTTGCATTACAGCAGAAGGGCTGGAGAAGGCCGTCGGCGCATTACAGGGACAGAGCCAATCGGCGTTTCCGGTAAAAAGCTCAGCTGGGAACCAGTTTTCAAACGTAATCCAACGTTGGTCACATGAAATCTCGTCCTCCTTTTCCCTCCAGTGTTTGGAGGAGCTCAACCTCAGCATGAACCCGCTGGGCGACGGAGTGTCCGAGGCCCTGTCCTGCCTGCTGTCGGGCTGCCCGGTGCTGGTGAAGCTGTCGCTGCAGGCCTGTCAACTCACCGCTCGATTCCTTCAGCAGCATCGCTTGCTGCTCGCCAGCGCCCTGGCAGGTGACTGTCTGCATTGCTGAGCCTCTAACCTTCATGAAATGTATAGATCACGTTGAAAACAGGATCACGAACCACTGTTTGATTTGACCTTTCAGGCAGAGGTCTCCTCAGATCGGTGTCTTTGTCCCATAATGCTCTGGGCTCCACTGGCTTCGAGCTCGTCTTGAAGACTCTGCCCCTACACAGTCTCACACACCTTGACCTGTCAGCAGTGTGCCAGGGTGTTGTGGATTTCCTGCCATTGCAACACCTCACCTCTGCACTCTCACAGGTTTACACGCCAATGTTCCGTTTGAGTCTGAGGTTTAACAAATCTAGCGTTGAACATGTTTGAGGTTTATCATGTTTGTATTTTAGTAGAGACTAAGAATCTGTCTTTCAACAGGACAAGTGTTCTCTAACCCACCTGAGCCTGGCAGCTAACGGGCTGACAGATGCTAATGTTGCCACCTTGGCCAGGTATGTGTGTGTCTGCGTACCTGCTTTGATACATACTGGGAACTCTGGGCGTAATCTAGTCCATTTCTTCTTTAGGTGCCTTCCATCTTGTCCAACTTTGGTGAGCTTGAACATATCAGGAAATCCTCAAGTTACATCAGCAGGACTTCAGAACATTCTGACGCACCTCAAGGAAGCATCTCGACCTTTGACCCTTCTAAACCTTGAAGGTACAGACACACTTATAGAGGAAAGACAGTTTTTTACTACAGGAAGTGTGATCGTAATGTGAACGCAGTAGCAGGTAAATGCAGGGCTTGCAAGCCAGACTGTGGGTGCTGATGAGCCGTTTGTGTCACAGGATGTCAGGTGTCCGGCCCCTGGGACACTGGAGCTCTGGATGGTTTATCAGAGCTGGTCCAGGATCTGCGCCTTTGCTCTCAGGCGCTCAACAAACTGGACCGGCAGGCTTTAAAGCAGAGCTGGAACGGCAGCACGCATAACGTCGTCGATCAAAACAGCAAATGGCTGTTGTCTGCCGCAGCCCCCTCCTGAGGGGGAGAATTCTGACTCACAACACACTGTGGGGGGTCAGACGTTTCAAAATGTTTCCATTAGCTCTACATGTCTGATTATGATGTCTTAAAGGTGATGCTTCCAATGTACCCTGTGTATATAGACTATCTGTCCTTTATCTGTAAACCCTAATTTATGTGTTTGTATCATGGTGCAGTATTTTTTTTTGATTTGCTCCATTAAAAAATGATTAAAGTGACTAGAATTCTGTCTTCTGTTGTTTTACCAACGGGTGCATGGAGATAATATATATTTTATAATGGAATGGTTAGACTCGGAAGGCGTGAAGTCAGCAGGCCACAAAGCCCCATCTTTACAGAGGTGGACGACATGAGACCAAACGCAACTTCACCACAAATACGTGCTCAAGTGAGAAATTCAACCTCAGATGTTTCAGATCTCAGGCCTCCTGACACAGCATTATATAGAATATATTAGACAATCTGAAAACTTCCCATTGATTCTATCTGTCATAGTTCTGTCACATTTCTTGATACGTGCTCAATGAAGCTGCTCGAAAACGAGAAATGATCCTGAGTCCATTTTAATGCCCTGTATCCACCAATTGTAGATTTTTTTTTTATCACAATTTAATTTTCGCATTTTTCTCCAGTTAAATATAGCTGAAGCAGTATTTTTAAACACATTTTCAGTTTGTAACTGAGCTGATCACAGATTAGAATCCTAACCAACTTGACTCAACGTTTGTAGACAGTGTTGAGTGAAGAAAGTAACGCACCCCACTGTGATGCTGTTTTATTCTAATCTGCACATATATTGTATTACTCTCCTCCAGCTGTTTCACTAGTACGTGCATTTATCTCATATCTGTCAGCCTCCCGCCGTGCCTTCGTGTCTTGCTCCGCCAATCAGAGTGAGGGTCAGAGTTCAGGAAGATGTGTTCCTCATTCCTGTTCCTCAAAGGTTGGTTGTTGCCTCTTTTATTAATCTGAATAGATTAAAATGTGTTCAATAAGCTACTGCTTGTGCCTTTTAGTCCTTTTCTTATCAGTGAATGTGTCTTCATTTTTCGCCCCAGTGAGGCCGACTCGTGCACGGTGTCCTGGCTGTGCGAACAGGCATCTCAGCGTTACTACCAGAAGTGTGGCCTCCTGCCTCGCCTCTCCCTCCAGAAAGAGGGTGCTCTGCTCTCCCCGCAAGACCTTCTGCTCACTGTCCTGCACACCAATGAAGAGGTGAGTACGGTGCTCCGCACCCCTGCCGTTGTTTGTTATTTACCAGGAGAGAATTACAGTGACGTTTCCATGTTTTTAGGTTCTGGCTGAAGTTTGTTCCTGGGATCTTCCTCCTCTCCCCGAACGCTACAAGAAAGCCTGTCAAAGCCTGGCAGTGGGTGAGAACCAAACACACGCAGAACTTCAAACAGCCGCACTATTAGAGCTTGTGCAGGGACGCATCACCTCTTTATCTCCCTGCAGATGAAAACAAGCAGGTGACCCGGCTCTGTGAGGTCCACGGAAGCTCCTCTGTGTCTGCGTGTGGGCTCAGCCTGGGCCCCTCCTCCCTCAGGCCGCTCCTCCGCGCCCTGAAACTTCAGTCCAGCCTCACCGAGCTGCGTCTTTCAGGCAACCGGCTTGACGACGAGCTTCTGCCCGAGTTGGTCTCCACGACCGTCACCATGCCCCGTCTGCAGGTGCTGGACATTTCAGCCTGTTGCATTACAGCAGAAGGGCTGGAGAAGGCCGTCGGCGCATTACAGGGACAGAGCCAATCGGCGTTTCCGGTAAAAAGCTCAGCTGGGAACCAGTTTTCAAACGTAATCCAACGTTGGTCACATGAAATCTCGTCCTCCTTTTCCCTCCAGTGTTTGGAGGAGCTCAACCTCAGCATGAACCCGCTGGGCGACGGAGTGTCCGAGGCCCTGTCCTGCCTGCTGTCGGGCTGCCCGGTGCTGGTGAAGCTGTCGCTGCAGGCCTGTCAACTCACCGCTCGATTCCTTCAGCAGCATCGCTTGCTGCTCGCCAGCGCCCTGGCAGGTGACTGTCTGCATTGCTGAGCCTCTAACCTTCATGAAATGTATAGATCACGTTGAAAACAGGATCACGAACCACTGTTTGATTTGACCTTTCAGGCAGAGGTCTCCTCAGATCGGTGTCTTTGTCCCATAATGCTCTGGGCTCCACTGGCTTCGAGCTCGTCTTGAAGACTCTGCCCCTACACAGTCTCACACACCTTGACCTGTCAGCAGTGTGCCAGGGTGTTGTGGATTTCCTGCCATTGCAACACCTCACCTCTGCACTCTCACAGGTTTACACGCCAATGTTCCGTTTGAGTCTGAGGTTTAACAAATCTAGCGTTGAACATGTTTGAGGTTTATCATGTTTGTATTTTAGTAGAGACTAAGAATCTGTCTTTCAACAGGACAAGTGTTCTCTAACCCACCTGAGCCTGGCAGCTAACGGGCTGACAGATGCTAATGTTGCCACCTTGGCCAGGTATGTGTGTGTCTGCGTACCTGCTTTGATACATACTGGGAACTCTGGGCGTAATCTAGTCCATTTCTTCTTTAGGTGCCTTCCATCTTGTCCAACTTTGGTGAGCTTGAACATATCAGGAAATCCTCAAGTTACATCAGCAGGACTTCAGAACATTCTGACGCACCTCAAGGAAGCATCTCGACCTTTGACCCTTCTAAACCTTGAAGGTACAGACACACTTATAGAGGAAAGACAGTTTTTTACTACAGGAAGTGTGATCGTAATGTGAACGCAGAGTAGCAGGTAAATGCAGGGCTTGCAAGCCAGACTGTGGGTGCTGATGAGCCGTTTGTGTCACAGGATGTCAGGTGTCCGGCCCCTGGGACACTGGAGCTCTGGATGGTTTATCAGAGCTGGTCCAGGATCTGCGCCTTTGCTCTCAGGCGCTCAACAAACTGGACCGGCAGGCTTTAAAGCAGAGCTGGAACGGCAGCACGCATAACGTCGTCGATCAAAACAGCAAATGGCTGTTGTCTGCCGCAGCCCCCTCCTGAGGGGGAGAATTCTGACTCACAACACACTGTGGGGGGTCAGACGTTTCAAATGTTTCCATTAGCTCTACATGTCTGATTATGATGTCTTAAAGGTGATGCTTCCAATGTACCCTGTGTATATAGACTATCTGTCCTTTATCTGTAAACCCTAATTTATGTGTTTGTATCATGGTGCAGTATTTTTTTTTGATTTGCTCCATTAAAAAATGATTAAAGTGACTAGAATTCTGTCTTCTGTTGTTTTACCAACGGGTGCGTGGAGATAATATATATTTTATAATGGAATGGTTAGACTCGGAAGGCGTGAAGTCAGCAGGCCACAAAGCCCCATCTTTACAGAGGTGGACGACATGAGACCAAACGCAACTTCACCACAAATACGTGCTCAAGTGAGAAATTCAACCTCAGATGTTTCAGATCTCAGGCCTCCTGACAGCATTATATAGAATATATTAGACAATCTGAAAACTTCCCATTGATTCTATCTGTCATAGTTCTGTCACATTTCTTGATACGTGCTCAATGAAGCTGCTCGAAAACGAGAAATGATCCTGAGTCCATTTTAATGCCCTGTATCCACCAATTGTAGATTTTTTTTTATCACAATTTAATTTTAGCATTTTTCTCCAGTTAAATATAGCTGAAGCAGTATTTTTAAACGCATTTTCAGTTTGTAACTGAGCTGATCACAGATTAGAATCCTAACCAACTTGACTCAACGTTTGTAGACAGTGTTGAGTGAAGAAAGTAACGCACCCCACTGTGATGCTGTTTTATTCTAATCTGCACATATATTGTATTACTCTCCTCCAGCTGTTTCACTAGTACGTGCATTTATCTCATATCTGTCAGCCTCCCGCCGTGCCTTCGTGTCTTGCTCCGCCAATCAGAGTGAGGGTCAGAGTTCAGGAAGATGTGTTCCTCATTCCTGTTCCTCAAAGGTTGGTTGTTGCCTCTTTTATTAATCTGAATAGATTAAAATGTGTTCAATAAGCTACTGCTTGTGCCTTTTAGTCCTTTTCTTATCAGTGAATGTGTCTTCATTTTTCGCCCCAGTGAGGCCGACTCGTGCACGGTGTCCTGGCTGTGCGAACAGGCATCTCAGCGTTACTACCAGAAGTGTGGCCTCCTGCCTCGCCTCTCCCTCCAGAAAGAGGGCGCTCTGCTCTCCCCGCAAGACTTTCTGCTCACTGTCCTGCACACCAATGAAGAGGTGAGTACGGTGCTCAACAAACTGGACCGGCAGGCTTTAAAGCAGAGCTGGAACGGCAGCACGCATAACGTCGTCGATCAAAACAGCAAATGGCTGTTGTCTGCCGCAGCCCCCTCCTGAGGGGGAGAATTCTGACTCACAACACACTGTGGGGGGTCACACGTTTCAAAATGTTTCCATTAGCTCTACATGTCTGATTATGATGTCTTAAAGGTGATGCTTCCAATGTACCCTGTGTATATAGACTATCTGTCCTTTATCTGTAAACCCTAATTTATGTGTTTGTATCATGGTGCAGTATTTTTTTTTGATTTGCTCCATTAAAAAATGATTAAAGTGACTAGAATTCTGTCTTCTGTTGTTTTACCAACGGGTGCATGGAGATAATATATATTTTATACTTGTTTAATATGTGCTAGTTGTGGCTCATAATCCATTCTCTGCATCCTGTTGGATGCCTGTTCAGCACGCTGTTCCTAATCCCACCAATGCTGGTCGTTATTGAACAGCTAGAGTCTGCCATAGGAAAAGCCTAAAAAAATGACATAAAGGTCCAACACTAGTCATGGTGAAAGAAGACAATCGACATGACAGCTGAGAAAGACCAGAAAAAAGTTCAATCGTTGGCAAAAATGAAAGAAATCTACTAGATGGAAGAAGAGAAGGATGCTTTGACCTTGACGAGATCATTGTGGGACAGGAGTCCAAAGTTTGGAGGAAGAAATGAAGAAAGTGTCAGAAAGAAAGGGGACTTTTATGTGCCCCCCTATACCCCCCATCCCCAAATGTTTTACCTGAATGTGGAGGAGTAGGCGAAACAGCTACTGGGTGGGTCATCATGACAGTACACATTAATGGTCGCGTCTAAATTCCTTTTAACTTTACATAAATAGTCAGAACTGTTTGTACAAAAAGGTTGAATTTGATCTCAGTTGATTTAGTTGCCTCAAACGAGATTCATGTAATTTTCTCTTCCCTGCGACGTGTAGGCAAACCAGCCTGACCAATTTAAACTTTCTTGTGGTAACGACAACAGCATACTGTCACATTAGGGGTTCTGTTTTTTTCTGTCTGAGTAGATATAAAAGCGAATCATCGTCACCAGCAAGATCGTATTTCCTAGTTATCTGACTATTTTTAGGAAATGGGAAAGATTTCCTGAGGAGAAAAACCTGCCTGGTGTGTTATGTCCAGTTGTTTTAAGCCACAGAATCAGCTCCAGTATATGAACACGCTCCACACACAAAGGTTCAATGCTCAAGATCATTTATTGTTCACTAGCAAAGTGCAAGACATGGGCACAGGTTGCTAATATATATTTTTTTTAAAAAGAAGAAAAAACTGGGAAAAGATCTTTCTTTTTCTTGGAAGTTGAAGACATCCTTTCCCATGTGCTCCCCTCAGGCGTACTCATTCATCTCTAACTGTGAGGAAAAACCACTCTGGAAGAGCTCCTCCAGCTCCTTTGGCCTAAAACAGTTCGAGAAAACAGGGGTGAGATAAAAGTGATGAGAGTAGAACCCCTATCCAAAACCAAACGTCAAACGTTTGCCTGCACATGTGCCTGCTCATCTCTGAAATGTCAATGTTGGACCACAATTGTGAGGATATCTGTCCTCTTTTGGCTGAGGTGTGGACTGTAGGGTTACTGGAGACCCTCTGCAAGTGTTTATAGGTACTTAGACGTATAAAAGTGCTCCATCATCACGAACCGAGCGCGATGAACTCACTTGCAGGCCTTGACGTTGACGCAGATGGTTCTCACGTCATCGCTGGTGGTGAGTTCTTCGATCAATACCCCCAGGTGTTTTGTCACGAATTTGCGGCATAAAGACTTTAACAGGCCTATCTGGTTGCAGATGGACATCAGCTTTGCCTTGATGGCCTGGAAAAGTGGACAAAAGAAGTCACACTGCTGCTCCTTCCAGCAGGACCCTCCACCTCTCGGCACCTTTGGTGTACAATACTTTACCTCTGAGTTGCTGTTGTTTCCGATGATTATCTTCACTTTTTTTAAAGCCCACTTGCACGCCCAGCACACACCTGGAAGCTACGGGCAAAAGCACAAATAGGAGAAAACCCCACTATGTTTGTGCACAGGCACGTATACAGTTTGACATTAACAGTGTGGATCTGAGCACTCCCTGCGTCCCTGTGTATGCACAACCAGGTTCGACTTTGACTCATATGGGGTCTTCAATAAAGTCAAATGGTTATCTTTGTAAACAACAACTTTAAATCAATGCAAGCACGCACCCTGCCAGCTTCTATGGCAAGTTCGTCCTGGTCTTCATCGTCGTCATCAGTGCTGACCTTTAAATTTCTTGCCTGGACAGTCCAAACTAAGGAGACAAATAGTCACTTGAACTAGGATTTAAAGGGGAAGATAAAGGTTTGAGTCCCGCTGCAGCCTACCAGAACACGTCACCAGGATGCACAGAAGCAGGATCGAGGAGGTTGCCATTGCTGGAGCTCTGAGTGCCTTTCAGGTTAGTGAAGAACCTTTTATATGCAGCAGAAGCGAAGAGGTGGGTCCAAGACAGATGGAAATTCACACCACAACCACTGTGGCTGCAAAGAATGAACATGTTGAGGGGACTGTTTTCACACTTCTTCACAGAACCACTTAAGAACGTCACATTCTAGTTACAGGAAATCAGAGAGCCTCTCCGTTTAAATTCCCATCAATGTAAAATCTAACTCAACGTATGGACAGGAGGATAACATTCTAGATATGTAATTCATCTATTAAATCATGTCACGTTACTTTAAAGTTCCAATACTCACCCTAACATGTCATGCAGTCATGAATAAACACCTTTTGTCACATTTTGTTGGTTTCCATAACAATGATTCAAACACTGCTTTTAATGATTTGCTGTATTTATTTTATATTTATTTTATGAAAATCAGAGGGTTTTTTTTTTGCTGTAAAATCTTACATTCTAAAAGTTTCCATTAATTCTGCACATGACAAAATACACAGTCTTACGCTACGCAGGCAAACATCAGCTGTGTGCTTTAGTCCTATTGAAAAGTTAATATCCAACCATCTGATATCACTTGAAACAATGAACCCTCTAAAAGTCAAATCCTTGTGGATGCCAAATGGAATAAAGTTCCCGACAGTGCCGTCTGCAATAATCATATAGATGAATTTCATGACTTCGCATAGAATTAGCTGTTAATGTGCCACACACAGAGAGACGGTTGCGATGTTACATTTTTTAACTGAAACCAGGCTTGAAGCGACTTCCTTTCACACCTTCCAGAGCATTTTCAAACTGACACATATGCAGCGTCAGCTTTTCCCTCGGACAGACGGCCTTTATTTGTAAATGGTTCTTTTTCTCCTACATAATTTTAAGCGGACACAAATTTGCTGGGGTCGTCCGCCCTGTTCTAAGGCGGACATCAGTTTGTCTTTGAAGCGTGAGAGGACCTTGTTACACAGAGATCTGAGAGGTCCCGTCTTCTTGCAGACCTAGTTCAGCAGGTTGTTGATTTTCGCCTTTAAATGAATGCGAAGGAAATATAATGATGAACGTCAGCGGTGAAGGATTTGCAGAGAAGGTGTTGAAGTGAATGATATTCATTACCCTTGAGTGATCGCTGCCCAGGCTCTTAATCACTTTGGACACGATCATCTTGCAAACCCTGCAGGAGCCTGGGAAGGCCTCATCCCGCAACACCTGCCAACAGTCACCTCGCGCCGTTAAGATCTCTCCCAAAGGAAGGAGGGAAGATTCTCCACCGAGGTCAAAAGTACTGGCGTGAGACTTCAGCAGAAATCTGAGCGGCAGTTTCTCACCTCCCCTGAGTGGTGGTCAGTCACCGCCCTCACAACACCTGGCAACCTCATCGGAAAAGCTTCAGTATGGTGAGCAGGTTTACGGGTGGCATGAGCAAAATCTGAAAGCAACACAAAGCACGTCTCAGAAAAAGGTGTGAGCAACGGGCGTCAGAAAAGATGACTTTCTTACTGGTGGAGATGAGAAAAAGAGCCGAGATAATGGCGAGAATCATGGTTGGGCCCGTCAGTAACGTTCTTCATCAGCTCTTCTTCTGGGGCTCTTTATATTATATCTATAATATAATATATATTATCTATATATATCTTCTGCTATTTGTTGTTTGTAGGCTCAGCAATTTGTCATAAGTGATACTTGGTCAGCGAATTAGCAAAGGTTTGCCCTCAGCAAAACATCCCATGCCAAACAGGAGGGCCGACCATAGACAGATCAGCCTGGGAACCTTTGAATGTGGGGTGTAGTCTTGGAACTCCAAGGTGATAAAATCAACTAAAAAACCGAATTAAACCTTTTAGAGGATATTGCTCTACAAATGTAACCCCTCAGATGTTTGCAAATATGCGTTAACATATGCTTTATTATTCTGTAGAAAAGGCAGAATACCACAGCTGCAGGTCCACCATTTCCTTCCTCTATCACACTTCCCCTCACTAACACTCACACACCCCACTCACACCCCACTCACCCCCCCCCCCCCCCCCCCCACACACACACGCTGTAAACGTGGCCTATATAACGCAGCTTTTCTGTCTAATAAACCAGATGGAGATGGATTTAAAATGAGTTGTATTGTCCGTTTCTGTGTGAAACACCCGGTTTGACCAAAATGAAAGACATGACTGCTTGGACAGTTCTGTTTCACTAAAACAGGGAACATTCTTCCTTCATAGTGCTCACAGATGTACCAATAATAAAAGAAACACAAAGTTAAAAACACAGTTTAACAACACAGTTTAAAAACAGTGTCATAGAAAAGAAAGGTGTCCTGGGATGACATGGACAGAGAAGGACAGTGTTCGGTCCACCTGACTGGCCAGATACCTGAAGCTGGTGTCCCTTTCTTGCGGCAGCACAGCCGTAGAGAAGAATCATCATCATACAGGTCAGCAAAGGTCACAAGGTCATTCTTTGACCTGAGGGGAGAAACACGTGGTTGTTTACAAGTGATGGGAGGGTCTGGTCAATCAACAGGAGTGGACAGTTTGGACGAAGTTCAGCCTTGGTGAAAACAAATGCAACAGGTTTTCTTTCCCCAAATCATTGCATTAAAATCAGGGTGATTTTAATAAAAATTCTATTGGAATGCTCTAAAGACAGTGATCTGAAGAGATTATGTAATTCTTAGCAAGCAGATTGTAGCGAGTGAGTTCTACTTAATGTGTTTAATGCAATTTTAAGCAACAATCTTCATTTGGTCGCTTAAAAAAATTCTCTAGTGTTCATTTTCTGTCAAGTCTGGTTTGATTCTCCCCCATATGTGACTTTTACAAGCTCACTGTTCATTTTGTCAGGCTGCAGGAAGTTTTGTGTAATTAAAATGTGCCACATTGCTGCAAAGGCCAAAAAAATAATGCACAGTGTTGGGGAAAATGGGGAAATAGAAAAGAGAAGAATAAAAAGCTGTGGACTGAATGTGCGAGTATGTTGCTTCATGTGTCTTCTTTTTTTTTTGCAACCATCCAAAGTGATTAAATCTCATATCCAAAAAGTCTTTGTTTCGCTTAATCTATGGTAAAAAAAAAAGAACTACTGAGAAGACACATTTTTAAAAAACCAAACCAAAGATGTTCGGCCAGTTATGTCAGCTGCTGTATTTTCTTCTGTGTTTTGTTTGAACATTATACCAACAAAATATATGTAATCAAAAAGTTAATATGTGGAAGTTTTTGATAAAATTGTGCGTTTTAAAATAATATAAATAATACACCTTGCCATATTCGGCTGCTATGGATGTTTTCTGCCAGCAGGTGGCGCTAGCTTGCGTGTCTGAAAGGGACTTCCTGTGATGACTACGGTATCATTAAAGACACACAACAGGAAAGCAGGCAGACACATAAATAGCAAAGTGTTTGCGATTGTCTCAACTTCCATAGATAGTCTGCGCCTACAGCGACAATTTAGAGACGCAGCTGCTTAGGAGAGACTGGTGAATCTGCAGAAACCCTGCTGCCAAACTGGGATCCGTCCAGTAAACCATTCCTGCTTACAGATATATGAGGGTTTTCTAAAGTAAATGTCATAAATCTTTACAGAGCAGACTGTCCAGTTTTGTGATAAAGAAGAAACTTTATTTTCTCATGTACAGTATGTACAATAAACTGGACATTCAGTTGGGTTTAAATGCAGAACATTCCTTCCGACCGACATCAGATCTACCACCGTGCAACACCTGGCCATTAACGCATATGTGGTCCTGACATCACGTTCACAGTAAAGGCAGCATGCAAACGCATCATATCCAGACGCCACGGTGCATTCATGGTCCCATCATACGGCACGAGCCCCTATCATTACATCACCCACGTCCTCAGTATGTGCCACGTTCACGGGTTTTATAGGAACAAAGCAATGAAAACGAGGCCGAGTAATGAATTAACAACATATTTGAAGCCTTAAAAGATAACAGATTCTGCAACATAGAGACAGTTTTCTATTCTAGAATCATCATTTTGCGTCTGACGCAGTCTGATTGTTCCTCTACTGGCTGCAGCTATAGACACAGATGATTTTGGACAGATTCGAAAGGCAGATTGTCATGGTGATACTCTGGGATACCATAGAATACTGAGTACCTGCTTGGAAAGAGCAAGAAAATCAAAGACATGTAGCGTAACTGTGAAATACTGTATATGAACTGTAATAAGTGTGAGATTCGTTTTCTTTGGCTTAAACTGGAGTTTTGCCTTTAAAAAAAGGATTAAACAGCTGAAGGGGGGACACAAACATCAGACACTAAGAAGATCCCATCTTCAACACCTCAGCACTTCCAAATGTGGCAAACTCCTTCCTCCAGATGCTTGAGGCCAATTTGCAGCTTCGCTATCGCTGTGGCTTCCTTCTTCATCCTCCCCTTTTTTCTTATTCTTAAATTTTATCTTTTATTTTCAGATGACTTCCAGGACGTCACAGGGCACGAAACCGCTCTTCTTTCCACTCGCCACTCTGATGAAGCCGCCTCGTTCGCACTCGCTGCTCACACAAATCTGGGGGGGGGAGAAATGCAACTCAGGAAAACATTTCCGTCCGGAAAATACAAACACGCGCGGTCATTCATCAAAAACAAATCCAAGTCAGTAATAACTCACATTAGCAATAACGGAGTTGAGGCCAACAGCATCACAGCTTATTTATTTCTGAGCGCCCCCCCCCCCCCCCCCCCCCCCAGGTTCGTTAGTCAGGAAATGAAATGCGGAGAAACGTGGAAAGATAATGTTTCCCGCTGGGTTTTATCTCCACTGAGGTTCCTTGTTTTAAGGCTTAAGTGAATCTCCGCATGCCCCGAGAGGCATTGTGGGAATCAAAGCCCGAGCTGCACATGCAGAAGTGATCATTTAAGCGTAAATCTTCCTGCAGCTGGATGAGCTGCAGATGAGAGGAGTCGCATGAAGGTGAAGGAGAGCTGAGAGCCGAGTGGGTAATATGAACGGGATGTCCTCCTTCTGGCTGTTTTGGATGCGCTAATATAATATTTGACCTTTACGTGTTGGCCTGAGCTGAAGATCCCGAAATCGCTTCTCACAGTACCTGCCCCTCCTTCAGAGTGATCTGGCCTTGCTCCTTACAGCCGATGAACGTCCTGTTGCACCTGAACACTCGGTCTCCAGCCTGCACCAGATGTGCAAAGGCTGCTGGGAAGAAACCGATCCTGTCTTCAATTACCCCCTGGAAAAAACAGAACACGTAAAACGTGTTCACATGTTGATTTCGTTCAAGCCGACTTAACTGTTGGAGGGAATTTTTGCGACTTTTCAGTTTTCGGATCGTACCCACCTTCCACCAATCCTCATCGGAGTCGTCAGCCAACAAGATTCTGTCTCCAGCCCTAAAACAGCCAGGAAAACAAAACTCACTGGTCTCTCTCTGCTTGTGGTGAGATGTGGTTAAACCAGTTGCTCAGAAATATGCACTATGTACATTTTACCAACTGAGGAAACCTCAAAATCTGCACATATCATATTTCCATCCCACCTAACATAACATCCACTGCTTATAGTTTTGTTGTGCTGGCTATATGATAATCTTGTCCGTAATCCAAAACACTGTTTGTGGTGATTCTTCACGATCCAGGAAATGCATGAATCATTCTATCCTGTCGCCACATGTGCTGTGATTACAAGTGCCTGTTTTCAGCCAAAGGCTCCAATAGAGACACGGTTGGTTTTAGCTGAATTCACCAACATTTAAATAAACGCAACGCATGTAAAGTGCCAGGCAAAAATTAGCATAAGCGGCTGATTTGGCCCCCACAAAGAAAATTGTGCACAACCCTGTGTGTGTGTGTGTGTGTGTGTGTGTGTGTGTGTGTGTGTGTGTGTGTGTGTGTGTGTGTGTGTGTGTGATGGAGCCAGCTAGTGTCTTCGTGTCCTTATCCCTTGTAGGATTTCTCACAGAACCAGGAACAAATAGGTACTTAAGTTGAAGGACTACTCATGACAAATCTGCTCTTTCCCAGGAGCACATGTCTAAGTATGGTGCAAATGACATCCTATCAATCACGCTCTAAGCACGGGATAAAACCAGTTTCAAACTAGAGTGGATATGATAACACCACCACAAAGACGGAGGCGCAAGCATCTGCCGTACTTTCCAGTAAAAATGCCCAGGACTACACACACAGAATATTTTTTGTGACATGGACTAAACATGAAACACTGTAAAACTACATTGAGCAGTGGGATAAATATAAACACACTAATTGGTGACTGATGAACGACTCATTCATGGACTCTCCTGCAGGACCGATGACAATGATTTAAAATGTCATCCGCAGAGGCTGTCATTGGTACGCTGCTCTCAACTCAAAATGTGCGCAAGCTTGTAGCAGATGGTGGTTTATTTACTGTCTGAAATACAACTGTGTTTGTGTGTGTGTTGTGTGTGTGGTGAACAGCTTTCTCCTCCCTGTCAATATTAATAAGCTTTCCCTAAGATGCTTGTTAATTACCACCTCCCTTATTTTGGTCTTTCATCATGCACACTGGCTGAAGCCACCATGTTCGATGTCAAGTACTCAGGTAAGGGGGAAAAAAACTAATTAGCTTCCTTGTTTTAGGATGTAGTCTCAATGGGAATGCTCGTGTGAGGTTAACTAATCCGTTTCTGGAACTGTGAGGGGTGTGAGTGTGTGTTTAACTCACCTCATCTCCAGATCATGGCTTTCTTGTGCAGAGAAGCTCTGCAGGGCCACACAGGTGTTGAGCTTGAACACATCCGTGTCCAGCTGGTGGTGCTTCAACTGTACAGCAGACACACATGAAAACAGGTAAACACCCGCTCCAGGAGGAAATGCAGCACCGGCGCACACGCAAATGTCATTTTTGTCACCGTTGAGTGTTGTTTTGGCACTAGCACCCGCAGGAGAAGGCTGCGTTTCCCGAGGACTGACAGACCGAGGAGATGCTTAATTTGCTATGCAGTCTGTTCTTGTTGGGGGTGAGTGGGAAAATACAGGATCCGGATTTTGTGTGTGAAAGAGATAAGGCAAGATGGCTGCAGGTAATTAAGAGGGAGACGTGTCACCATACCAGCACCTGCACATATGGCTGGATTTGCCACACACACACACACACACGCACACACACACACACACACACACACACACACACACACACACACACACACACAAAATGTCCTCACTTCCCAAAAATGTCTCCACTTTATTGGTAGACTGAAGATTTTGGTACTCAGTGTGTAGAATGTAGAAGAACATCTATCTATCTATCTATCTATCTATCTATCTATCTATCTATCTATCTATCTATCTATCTGTCTGTCTGTCTGTCTGTCTGTCTGTCTGTCTGTCTGTCTGTCTGTCTGTCTGTCTGTCTGTCTGTCTGTCTGTCTGTCTGTCTGTCTGTCTGTCTGTCTGTCTGTCCGTCCGTCCGTGTGTGTGTGTAGAGGGAGTGAGAGAGAGAGAGAGGGCATGTGCATCTTTAATTCATAAATCTAAGACGGCAGTAGTCCATTAAGGGCTATAAAAAGCGAGTTATCAAACCTCAGATCATTCTTAATTCCAATGAAGAGCCAGAGAAAGGAGACAAGAACAGATGAAGGGTGTTTTGGCCTCCGGAGTTCCGCTGGCGAGATGAGCTGGCTGATAGATGAGTTGGTTTTAAGAGCGTCTGTTGCCTCAGGTTGCAAACAAAAACATAAACCTCGTGCATCCCATTTCAGCTAACTAAGAGCTGTTTACTGGCCTTGAGAGGTTCTTGATGCTGGGGGAGTGTGAAAAAGCTCAGTAGAAGGTCGGGGCAACATCAAGAAAACGGCCTCTCGTGTTAACTGATCTATCGGACAGAGAACTGGGGTTGGAAGGAAAATGGGAGTCCAGCACTGCTGTCACTTAGGCCGGAGGAAAGGTCGACAAACACAACTTGTCATCATGTTTGATAATTGCTGAACAGCTTTAAGGTAGATCACGTGTCCCAGAGGTCCAGAGCTGTGGATTGTGAGTGTGTAGGTGGGAGGGCCGGCTAAAGACGCTAAAGCCATCTATAAACTATCTGCACGAGCAGAAGCTTCCTCACTCGGCACTGTTTTGGCAGCACTGTTTTGCTCTCGGTTGATTTCGGGTAGTTTAACGCTGAACCTAAACTGTGCCAACAGATGGGGATTTGAACATGGCCGCCCCTGCTCCCGTTTGGGCAGTTGACTCCCCCGTTTCAAAGTGGAGGGGCTCCGTCTCTGGCAGAGGAGTAGTGTTTTGAGTGCTTCTCTCCGCTCATTACCCCACAGAGCCGCCATCTGTCCGTCCACCAGCCTGGTCTGTCGGCGGACAGACAAACAGCCCGCTGCCAGCTGTGTTCAGGCCAGACCGATAACAGCAATTCAGCCTCTCCCCCAAAATGGACGGACTACTGAACTGTTCTGCAGAGAGCAGTCTGTGTTTGTGTGGGTCGGTGTGGCCCGTGTGGTTATTTATTTATTTATTTTTGGTATGTTTCAATGTCTGTGTCTTTTTCCACTGTTGACAATCAAGATAAACACGCTAATCTAAACAGGACTGCTGGGAGACCGTAGGAAAGGCGGCCATGTCCAAAGAACGTTGATGCTGAGGACACCTTTCCCACAATCCCGCTGTGCGAATGGGAACAAGCAATTCTGAAATCGGCACATGAAACATTCAACGTTGCTCTTCGGGGGATGGAATGCTCTTCAGGTGGGAAGGTTTTTTTTTTGTCTCTTCCTGTTTTCCTCCCATCTCCTCATCACCTCCGCGTCTCCACTGCAGCGAAGAGAGACAGAGCTCAGAGCCGCACGTTCGCGCACGGTTGTCAGCCCGGCGTGATTTGTTACGGCAGGAAGAAAAGATTTCCATCAGAGTCCTGGGAAATGCAACCGTGTGGACGTGGGAGGGGCCTCGTGGACGCGGGACGGACCCAGTTACCCAGAGAAACCGCACAGAGTTTCCAGCCAACGGAGCCGGTTCTCGCGCCAGTAACAAGCGTTTCAGTCAGTGCACATTCCAGAGAGGAAAGTGCAACCTCAAAGTTGCTGGGAAGACAGACGGAGCCTTGACATTTGAACAACACGAGCAGCAGATTGTCTTTAAATAAGACAGCTGGGGATGGGGGGGGGGGGGGGGGGGGGACATATGATGGTTTTTATATGAGGAAACCTGTGGAGGTGAGTCAGAGACTATATTTATCCTAAAATAAATCTTTTTTAATTATCAAACCCAGCAAAGGGTCGGGAATAAATACATGAATACCACGAACTGATATGTTTTCATTTGACCTCATGCTGGTGTGATTAAAGTGAAAGAGAAAAGAATATGAAGAAGAGCAGATTTCTCACCTGAAAACTGTCTGTTTTTATGTCAGCCTGGTCAAAATCCTCAGTTCCATTCTCTATCACTGCAAACACTGAAGAAAAAGTTAGTCAGCATAAACACAAACAAACATGACGCCGTGTGTTTAATTTCCACAAAGTGCATTTGAACCGTGTCGTGTTGACAGTAAACGCATCGTGAAATACAAGTGACAGACAGCAAAGAAACTGAAACAGCAACCTTCTCTGACTCTTTTTGTGGGCAGTAATAGAAATAAAGGAGTCTGTTTTAGTATCGGGACGCTCAGCTGAGCAGCACAGATACGCACCATCATCACTGTGTTTCCGTGACAGCTCCTGTCGGCTGCTGTGAGCCACGACTTCCTCTGGAACTTTGTCCAAGTCGCTGGTCTGCAGAGATTACACAGACCACATAAAACTGGGAAGACAGATTTAGGTAAAGTGGATACATATAAACAATACATAATAACTCCGAGAGACAGTTTACGAGGCCGGTTCTCCGCAAACAAATCCGGGTCTCGCTTCAAAATGATTCGAATTTGCCACTTTTCTCACATGAACCTGCTGTTTGGAGGAAACAAAATCAAAGAAAGTGGAGCAAACATGTTGTTTCTGGGCTGCCATTTGGAAACTATTATCAGATCCCCTAATGAGATCACATTGTCTCTGAGCTAAGAGCCTCCACAAACACACACTCAGAGGATATCTGCACATGACAGGACAAAATGGTCGAAACCAAAGCGCTCTCAGATGTCAGGGACAAACCAAGACTGCACGTACAGCTTTTTGGTTGGGTAGGTGGGGGGAGGTGTGTGGGGGGTAGCTGTACAATCAGCCCAGACCATCTTCAGAGCTGTAACATGAGTGTTTGCACTGACACTTCCTTTTCATCACAGGCTGAACCAGACTGCCTTTATTGGTAGTGTTTACAGACCAGCGGTGGCCCTATCTCATTAGACCATCAGCTGCACAAGGTCTGTTGCAGACAAGACACGACACACTGAGGACTCTGATGGTGTGTAAGACACTGAGCCTTGATGTAGGAAAATGCACTTTTATCCCGAATTCCCAATGCTTCTCAGCGTTCCCGTCTAAATAGTTAAATCGTTTCTTACCGAATTTCTGTGTGGAGACTCGGAGCCGCTGGCCCTCTTGGCTTTCTGTGCCAGTGACGTCCCGAACCTCAGGGCCTCGTAAACAGGGTCCACCTTATTACCGCAGGCTTCAGGGAAGAATGGAGACAAATGCTGAGAGTTGAGGCATAAAGCGCAGCGACGGAACGGAAGCGGTTACTATTACCGATCGGCATGACTTCTTTGATGCAGCCGTATTGTTCCTGGATCAATAATGGAGAGCTGTAGTACCGCCGAAAGCCTTTTGGCTGAGGAGAGATGCAGAGGAGAAAACAGGGTGAGGCAATAGTTGCTGGAGAACAAACGCTGCTTGAGACAACCGCCTGAAATGGAAACGCTGCTCTGCGACTGCTCGTTTGAGCAAGATTCTTAAGTAATCCTGCAAAATATCATGCAGAAAATGCAAAGGAAGCTAATGTTTTTGGAACTAATCTAACATGACACAAATCCTACTACAGTGTCGTAGGATTTGTAGCAGATGTGTGTCAAGGAATCTGCAGGAAATAATAAATGAACTCTTAAACATAATAATGAATCATGAGTTCTTTTCAGCCACATCATTTCTTTTTTGCTAGTTTACAGCCTGTGAGAGCTTCACGCCAGATCAAGAGGAAACATCTGACAGTCAAACAAGAGCTTCAACACAAATCACCAGGAAAAAACATCATTGTGATTTAAGAGCACCTGGGGTTTTTGGAGCGGAACTGATATTTTACAACTAAATGAATCTATCACTTGCATCTAATTTTAAACAGTCTTATAAATCCAACCTGGTGTTTTCAGTCAGTTAGAAACAAACTGAAGAGGTGCTGATGCGCTCACAGGTCCCGAAGATTACTTAATTTAATCGCTAAAAGGTTCTCAAGCCAAGAGCAACAAGCACATTGCACAAGTGTCCAAGTATAGAGTTAGCTGACTGCAGCCGTTCTCCGCTGGGGAATACGTTCCTTTTTATTCTTGACCTCTCAACCTCATTTTCCACTCCTGAGAACAGACCATATCTCCAAGCTTCATCCCCCAGGCCTTTCATAACTGGCCACCGCTGCTAAGGCTGCGCTGAGCCGTCCGTGTTGATCCAGTATTTCCTCCATTTAGCAAAGGAACCTGACTGATATGTGTTTCGTTGCGGAGGAACAAGGCGGGAACGGCTGGAAATCACGCTTAATATGACCCGACGGAGCTCCAGCCTCGCGCTGTTCCGTGTGGGACGAGTGTGAACGACAGAAAGAGCAAGAGTTTCAGCTACGGAAGTGAAGTTGATCCATGTTTCCGGCTTCACACGCTGACAAACTCTCAGCAAACAACCCCCCCCCCCCCCCCCCAAAAAAAACGAACTCATCGATCCTGATACACAGTAATGGTTTCTGCTGATGGCAGCGTGGCGAGCAAGGGTCAGTGCTGCTGTATTAGCATTATCTAACGCACAGTTGGAGAGGTGACATAACGATGATGAGGGAGATTAATGGCTGCCACAGATGTAACAGCAGGCTCACACGCAGACTGTGATTTCTGAATAAGCACATTCCGGTGGGAAACGAATGCCGGTTCAACCTATTTTGGTTGCTAATGACATCAGTGTCTATAAAGCTGAGGTTCACGACGAAGGCATTCTACTGCCCCTTCCGTGTGCTTCTTAGTGTGATTCCGTGTTGTGCGTCCTTACCAGTTTGCCCATGCAGCGCTGCTGCATTCCCACTCTGTTCTCACATTTGTGGTGGAGGCTCATTTTGCAGGCTTTGCAGCGGAGGCCGTGCTTTGCCGTGTTCCCTGCCAGGAACACCACATGCTTGGCGGTCGTACCTGAAACACCCAGGAAAAAAAAGAAAAAACGGTTCACGTTCACGTCAGGAGCTGGACTTCAATCCACTCTGGCCCGAACTGCAATTTACTCCAACAAAAAGGGATGGAGGAAATGGAAAATATTATTCAGAATTACATCGCCTGTGGAACAATTTAGCAAATGTGACACGCGATACACACTTCTGCGAGGCCCTTTTCGACCAGACCGCCTGTAATCGAGCCATCTCCAACACGTGAAACCAGGCCAACCCTTTACAGATGTGCAGCGCATCTCGACTTTTTTTTAATTATTATGATGTATCGGCTGCAGCTGCGGGGATAAATGTGGAATTTTTGGATTGACTCGTTAGCCGCAAGTTACGCAACGTCACAAGTGCAGAAAAATCACCACGTCTGCAGGTGTGTGGAAGAAGATGACGTGTGGCGAAAGATGCGACCGCAGAATAAAGGCTGTAGAAACAGAGGTGGGGTCACGTGACCTCGAGGTGATGAGCATAATGTCAAAAAGCAAAGTCACCAACGTGCAGGCAGCAGCGGGGCATCGACTGACACTCAGAATGTTAGAGCGTCACAGTACTGGTATCAGATGCAGCCTGGCAGCTACGCTCTGGCTCTTTATTGATTAATCAAAGGTCACGTGATGGTGGAAATGGGAGTTATTGAGTGACTGTTGGGCACATAGTGAAAAACAAAACAAAACACATTCTAGGTCTCCGTCAAGCCTGATCACGGTTAAGGTGACCGAGCTCTGAGCTGAGCAGAGCCGCAGCATTTGGGTCTGGATCCTCCTCGACACGGCATGATGAGCGGAGAGCCGCTGTTCGGGGGGAGAGAGGTAACGCGGTATGACCAGTGTGAAACCAAGCGGAACACCTGATCCCTGATCTTGACAGCGTACGTGGGATAAGGTGCACTCGTGTACAAGTGCAGGGCCTCTCGTGTCTCATTTATCTGTCCAAAAGGGGGGGAAATAGTTGCTCAGCAGGGTGTAATGTGAACTGGTGTCACGGCTATCTGGAGCCATGAGGCTCTGAAACTCAGGAACGGCTGGTTAATTGGCTCTGCATTTCCAATTTTAAGCTCACGTGTTGCTGTGCTGGGTCGCAGTGACACGGGCCTGGAGCGGCGTTCGTTAACGTGAGACGAAATCTGAGAGGCGCGTCAGACAGCCGCGGATCACATCAACAACAGTGGCGGCGGGCTCAACGTGCGTGAGGATTTTTGGGTCAGAGCGAATCAAGTCCGCTGACGCCACCTCACGAGCAACCAGAGAGCTATTCTCCGCTCTTAAGGTCAGCAAAAAAGCAAGATTACTGCCCGCGTCTCCAGATGAACATCTCAGGAAGCAAATGAAGGATTGAGGGCGGAGTGATGAGCTTGTCTGAATTCGCTCCATCCATCCATGTTGACTACAGGGGACAAAAACTTGAGCTCTTCTTCCAGAGGTGAGGGGTGCAGCCGTGTGCTTTCCTTCCGGCTCAGACCCAACTGGGGAGCCTGAAGGCATCACGGCCGTGCCGGGGGGTAAAAGGCATTAGAACTCCACCAAGTCTCCACTTCTAGACCTTCTTGGCATCACCTCCTCTTCTTTCCCACACTAACGTTCCCACTCTTTAACCATGCAAGCGTTCTCCCCTCACAAGAACTAAACATTGATCCATTAAGCTGCTGCTCTTCACGCCTCCTTGTTTTCTTGAGCAAATAACCTCCACCATGACAAAAGATCCTCCACCTCCTTTTCTTCTTAAGCTCCCCCAAAACACTGACCTGAGCAGCGCTCTTTATTGGAAGGCTTTAATTAGCTTCACCCACAGAGGTTTGGATTTTTTTTTTCCTTCCCACATTGTAAAACACATTTCCCCATCTGGATAATTAGAGAAATAAAGCCTAATCTGCCTTATAGGTGCAACAAATCTGTTTTTATGGATCCGTCTGCGATCAAAGGCTGACATGTGCAGGGAATAAATCTGTGTTTTTAAGAATTACATAGGCTAAGGCCCAGATGGAGGAGTGCAGTGGAAAAACTGTTTTCATTCTTCTCTGTCAAAGGTTGATGATGTGTATGTTTAGTATAGATTTGTTGTGTTATAACTGAATATACAATTGATTTATAATTGTCACGGGTTCACCTGGACTACTTCAGTGGCATTATGGACATTATGTTTTATTTTATGTGTTCTATAATTCCTCTTAACTTGCTTGTTTGGGTTTTAGCTTTCCTATAAGCCCTTTAAATGATTTACAAATAAATATAAATTTTGTAGATGTAGATGTGTGCTAAGGCTCCTATTGTCCTTGAAGGCTCAGTAAATATCTGCTATAAATGATGAAAATGTGGTCATTTGTTATAAGTGACCGTTCAGTTTTAATGAAGACGGGCTTTTGCTCTTTGACCCTGGACACACACACATGTACACACCCTTCTATCTTTGTGAGGACTTTCACAGACAATACAGACAAATCTTCTTCCCTTACCCTAAGCATCACAAAAGCCTAACCTTCATCCTAACCTTAACCTAAAGCCAAATGTAACCATAAAACCTAAAAGTCTTAACCCTTAAACAGCCCATTGAAGATGGACAGGCCAAAATCTCCCAATTCTCCCCAATTCCCTAAAACGTCCTCACTTTGCTATTGAATACATGTCCCTCAATATGCCACATGTACCCAAACACACAAACAATAAAACAGGACAAAAGAAGAGGGCAGCACAGCAAGAGGAGCAGACCACAGGAACTATCAGAAGGCCAGACAAAGCTGACATCACACTTTAATTATTAACCCGCTGCTGGAGTTCTATCCCAAGCTCCGGCTCCAGGATGTGCCTCCATGAACACACACCAGAACCAGTGTAAACAACATGCATTAAAATGTTTTACTTGTGTGCACATTGAGACACAGACACTCGTCACACTTGGAACACCTATGTCGCTAAGAATCCAGACTACTTTATAGCTTTGTTTGACAGCTCCAGTAAACTTATATTAATGTATACGTTTCCATCAAAGTGACAACCTGGACAGAAAACCCATTACGAGCGGCACGGCAGCAGCGTGCACAATCCTCCTCCCAGAACCTCGGTGACAACAGCCCATTCTGCTCGTCAGCAGGTTGAGTCACACCTGAGACGAATGTGTTGCTGCCGCAGGAAGGGTGGGTATATTTAAATACTGGATTTCTCTTTGGAAATTACCCATATAAGACCGTCTTTTCAATTAAAAATGCTTTTTTTAACCTCCGAAAAACACTGGGGGATTATTCACGCTGTTTAACGCCATCTTGAATGTGCAATAAGTGGCTCAATGATTGTCAAACCCTTAAAGACTAATTCCATCTGGTTTTATCGCCATCATCACCGTGATGCTCTATCGTGATCTGTGGTGATAAAAACTAAGCGCTCCCTCAGTGCTGAGAGTTAATGGGGCTAAATGGGGACATCTGTTGAGGACAGAGGTGGAGGTGGCGCCACAACAGGTGCTATTTACGGGCCCAGCAGCCATAAGGAGAGACCTGGCTCTCGTGCAAAAAACAAAAAAGTGAGAAATTTCTCAGCCGTGATGAAACGCAGCTCCTTCCTTCCTGTTTGATTCTGCTCCATTTCTCTTAAAGAAAATGGGCCTTTCCTGAAACTGCTGCCCAACTTCCCATCTGCTACGGCCTCATCAGCCACTGAATCTGAAGGATTTTCAACCCTACCTACAATCATGTGGTTGCAGACGTCGCAGAACGTGGGCTTCTTGAAGATGTGCTCCATGAAACAGTGACCCGCTGAGTCTACCTGCAGCGGGTTGCGCGACTGTGAACGCGAGGTGGGAGGAGGCGCGCAGGGGATGGCCGGAGGAACAGGGGGAATGGGGAGGTTGGCGTTGTGGGGCGGAGCCATCCCGATGCTGCAGAGGTGGCCGGTGCTGCCGCTCACGTCCGACAGCAGCTCCGTCTTGTTGTCGTTGCTGCTCCGGAAGAAGTTGTCGGCGCTCTTGCTGCGGATGCTCTTGGTCTTGAAGGACAGGGAGCGCTTGAGCCTCTGCAGCTGAAACCAGAAAGAAAGAGTCGAAGTAGAACTGAGCAAGACAGAGTAGGAAGAGGGAGAAATCCTCAAATCATAAAACCTGGTTGGAAATGATTACAATTTCTCTGGTGAATACATGCAGTGTTGACATTTTTTCAAGGTTCCCTACCTGGAAAATAATATGGTCCTGGTCTTTGATTTGACAACTTCCCCCATGCTGTGCCGCAGTCTATCAGTCTCATTCATTTTTAGCAGTAATATTATTCACTCCACTCCACATTGGCAGCTCCTGATGTGACCTTTTCTCTGAAACCCTCTGAATCTTAACATACAATGACAATGCCTCTAAAAAGTCCTACAATGACCTCTAAAGTCTTCAGCTTAGACACGACAGCAAAGAAATAAACGCATATTTGGGTGTTCTGTCATGTAGTCTGCTTTTTGAGGCCTTCTTCCTGAAAGCCACAGGCAGCGACAGAAAATGGGGTGAGTATAGAAACATTTACGACGTGAGCTGCGGCTATTTTTCAACTTGGCGCCTTAACGAACTGTGCAGGAACGCTGGTCAATGTTGCTTTGCTGTGGTGGAAATCAATCAATTCTGTGGGACACTCTGGAAACAAAATCAATGTGGATCCTTTCTCTACCATTAAGGTCACACACACACGCACACACAGACTATACCACCCTACAGAGATATATAACAATAAAATCCACAACTCTATTGCTGGCAGTTCATCTACAGTATTCTTCTTTACAGCTGGACTTGTGGTCAATAGAGACTTCTCTACATCATCAAAGTGAAAGACTGCGTCCATGCATGGAGGAGTTCATGCTGCGTTTTGACGAGGGCCAAATCTATAAGAGCCGTGTTCAATACGTCAGGGAGGGCGACGGAGGCGGCACTTTGTGATCAAAAGCAAACGATTACCACAAATACACAGTCAGTGCTGCGGCCATTGAAAACAGAGTGCACGCTATAAAATATGAGTGCTGGGCGGTGACGATCGGGCCCAAAATGCAATAAAAGTTGCAACTCGGGGCAACTTTTATCTCCACGGACATGCAGGTACAGTGCTGTGATGGGCTGGGTCGTATGCTACGTTTTTGCACAAGAGTGGAGGCTCACCTTGCGCTTGTGAAGTTCAGGCCTCACAGTATTCTTCAAGGAGGAATAAAAACACAAACATGGCTTTTACTTTGGGGGATAATCCATAATACATGTATTCTACCTTCCAGTCTGTGCGAAGGATGAGACACTTAAACACCGGCTTGTTGTATTTTGGAGCTGTATGATAAAGTGAGCTGTTTGGCAGCAGCTTTTGAAGTTATGTGAGAAATTCAGTCCCTTAAAAAATCCCAGTGACCAAACATGCCAAAGAAAGAGTTCACATGCAACAGAGATCATCTGTCATCCTGACTGGAAGCTGGGAAAAAAGGACAGGTTGAACAGATGTATTCATTTTAACTTTACAGAGAATAGATCAAATAAGCTACCTGTGTCTCAGAGCATCAGTAGCGACCGTTGTGACATGTTATCCACTATTTCTGTGGTAATTGCTGTATTTATGGCAATTTGTGGCCCAGATAGATGGCAAAATGCTCGAGGCAGCTGAGGTTCTCTACCAAAGCCTATTTTCCAACTTCATTGTAAACTGCAAACATATACGCCAATAAATCTTTAATATCTTTCTAATATAATGCCTAGTTTGTAGGTTCCACTCCCACAATTTGCATTGTGTTGTTTTATTATGTTTATCTGGATAGTTGTAGTGACATTATTTAGACTTTTAACTGTGTGGCAAAATGCTGTGCAATATTTTAGTCTAGTTTAACAGAGAAACTGTGGTGTAAAGTAAAAAATAAAACAGTTTTATGCATATCAGGAACAATAAATAACAACTGGATCAGCCTACCTTGGTTTCCTGCTGACTGGCGTTCCCAGTCGGAGATTTGGGAGTCTCATTCTGCTCCTGTTCCTCCTCGTTGCCCCCACTGTCGTCCTGAATCATGTTGGACGGTGGTATCATCCTGTTTTTAGGGATCTAAAAAAAAACGGTTATGTAGAGTTCGTTCTGTCCACTTTGTGTTTACAGCGTTCCCATTACTCCCAGTCGTGGTGACCCGAGGAAAAAGAAGTCATCCAGATCTACCGAGGCTGCGACGAGGAGGTTTGAGTTTCATCTGAAAAAGGATCAGAACTACGTCTTGAGGAGTTTGCCAAGGACGACTTTTCCCCAAAACAAAGCAGTTAAATAATAAGTCCAGATCGCCTTCAAACTGTTCTTCTACAGAAGGCTGTCTCGATCCTGGCGTCGTGCGTAACGCTGCCAAGACATCTCCAAGTCCACGCCGTGCGCCGTGCGCACCACACCGCCGGCGCTATGATGGGCGGAGAGATGTGAACGCGGAGAAGGGAAAGACGGGAAGAGAAGAAAGGAGGAGGAATAAGAGGCGAGCGTCCTGCCAAAACTGAGATGAGGGCACGTTCATGTGGTCCCACTGAAGCGCCGCAGCAACGTCAACAAAACGAACAGATGTTTTGCCTAAAAGACGGATATTTAAAAAAAAAATCAGGGCACATCTAATACTTTTATTTACACGAACAATCAAGTCGCTTGCGAAATGAAGTTGTTGTGTTTTTGTTTAATCATTTAATCAGTCTAAACTGAGTATTTTTCATAAACAACCCCTGGCAACTGAAGACTGCGTTTACACATTGAACATGACCGGTCATATAATTTTTTAAAGGTTGGTTAAAAACACAATCTTTTCCATGTTCATCAACCAAAATGATATATTATAATTATGTTTAAAGTTAGGGAGAGGGAAGAGGAAGGAAGTTAGGGGAGAGGGAAGTCTGGGCTTCTCTCCTTAGGCTGCTGGCCCCGCGACCCGACCCCGGATAAGCGGTAGAGGATGGATGGATGGATGGATGGATGGATGGATGTTTTAAGTTAGCCTGATCACCATATTTATATGTATCCCGCAGTTAAGTTAAAAAAAAAAAAAAAAAAACCTTTTGGGATTGTAAAAATGTTTGTTTTACTTTTATCATTTAAAAAAGTAACTAGTAAATGTAAAACATTGTCACCCAAAGTTCAAATGTGTATCCATTTTTAAAAAAAATAAGAGATGACATGAGCCAGACGCTATGCTAAGCTAGCAACAAGATAGAAAGCTAGCAACAAGATAGAAAACATGCCAGTTAAAAGTTGACCCATATTTAAGAGTGAAGAAAACACTGGCAGCATTTGTCCTGCTTTAGTTAGGATAAGCATCTTCCCTAGTTGTACCTTTTTTACTATAGCAAAAGAAAGAATCAAAATAAACTTCACATTTACTTCAGCAATAGTAATCAGGAGGTCATGTTCAAAGATGAAACTATACAAATGAGTCATTTTACAGAGAGTAAATGACTCAATTTGACACCTCAAATGAGCCGCAGTGCTCTGCTGTCATCCCAGCACCAGACAGTGACAATCGATCATCCATTCATACCACCCAGAACTTGAAGCACGGTGGTATCTGTGCATGAGTGCATGTCCTGCATGTGCGCCTGTTAATGGCGTCAGCAGAAAAAGCCAAATGTTTGACCAGAAGCCAGAAGACAAAGCTGTGAGTCTGAGGGACGGCGAGGGAGCATTATAATTTCCTCTCAGCTGCCGTCACGAGCGCGGGATGAGATTAGGGAGGAAGATGGAGAGGTGGAGGAGGAGTACCAGATGATGGGAGCAATGGAGGTTAATTATTGCAAATGAAAGGTTTCATTAAAGCAGTGTGAAGAGTTGGGTTGAGTTTCAGCCCTGTTTATACACTGCACCATCTGTTTAAGGACTATTAAACACCCTAGTGTGCCTTTCTCTTTGCCGAGAAGTCCCCAAATAACCCTACAATTCCTTCATTTTGTTCCTTAATAACGTTTTCCTCGAATGCCTTGAAATCACCACATTTTCCGACTCCCCCAATACGGCCTGTATGTGCAGGAGGCTTGTTGGTGTATTTTGAGACGTGCCAGAATGTGTTCGTTTGTGGTGAAAATTGTGTGGTGTGACTTCTTGCGCTTTGCTGCTTGCAGGTTTCTGCTGCACATTTGTAGCTGGCTGTTTGAGCACCTCGTTGCATCTGTAATAATTTCACACATAGATGCGCTGTTTTTTTTAAAAAAAACATGTCACCACAAATCCAGCGGCTCTCTTTGCTAGATTCATTCACTTCCATTTAAAATCAATTTTGACCCTTGTTTTGCATCAATACTGAATGTTTATGTGCTTCCAGGACCTAGCTTCAGCCCGACCACAGAGGAACGCACAAGTGCTGATCAGCTCTTCTACCGGAGGCCACATGAGTGGAAAATGTCTCCGCCATTGACGAGATTCCCAAGTCACCATTTGTGGGGTAATGAGCAGTTTTACATTACATCACAACGTGGTTTATTAGAGATCATCTTATGTTGCATAAACTGAGCTACTGTGAGCGATTTAAGCAGGCTCCATGGCTGTGAGGACATAAAATCCCATTTTTAGCTCTGTCACACACTTTCACAGTGTTTTCTCAGCTACTCTTAGACGACATGTTATCCAGCTATTTCTGGGGGGTCTGTGGTTAAAGACACGGCACTTTAGGTGTCAAGAAGACAACATCATGGAGTTCCTCGCAGAAGAAAGAGAATAATGGAGTGAATGGAGCACAAGAAGGTGGCTGTGGTGCATTCCTTGTCCTTAATAACGTTCAACGAACATGGGATCTATATTAACCTGAGCTGTGAGTGATGGCAGCAAGCTGCTTTAACATTTCACACGTCTCCCAGCATGTGTTACAGTAATGGGAAAATTGATTCCCTTAGAAGTAAACCTAATTGGCTCATCTCATTACGGCTCCTTCTAGAAATAGTCTCAGCAGGGTGGATGGCGATAGACAGAGATGGAGAAGCCCACCTCCCTCCCCCCGTGGGGGTTGGAACGCGGTGTGTGTCCTCCTCCTGAGCGTGGCCTTGGTCTGTACCTGCGGTCTCTAAAGCTCCACTGAGCGACGCCCCCTCAGCCACTGCGGCGGTTTTGAATTGTCTCAGGTCTACCGTCCTCTTCTTTGACCCGGGGATCTGCCGCTGACCTGCCCTCAGCATCTAGCTGGGCTCCAGCTGGTCCTTTTGGTGTCTTTGTGCGCACCAGTTGGAGTAAATGAGACGGTAGATGCCAAAAACAGCTCAGAACTGTGACTCAGACGAGTCAGGTTCACCTGTCACTGTTGCTCTGATGGCTTGTTTGTGCGTCGGGGGAAATTTATCACCTACACAAAATCCCCTCGCAGTCCAAGCAGTCGATACATTACCAAGACATCTCACTGGAACTACCCCCCGCGGTAAATTATAACTTCACATATGTCTGATTAATAATCCATCCATTTTCTGCAGCTTGTGTCTAATTAGGGTCATGGGGCCGCTGGAGCCTGTCCCAGCGGTCGCCATGCCAACCCTGGTTACATCAGGGAGAGGGAACCAGTCCGTCACAGAGGCTCCAGTCAACCCGATGTTCGTGTTTTTGGACTGTGGTTGCAAACTGTACATCGGGGAGAACGTGTAGAAAAGCCCCAGATGGAACTGAACCAGAAGCTTTTGGTTTCGGCTGTTTGTGATTTCAACTATCACATTCGTTTCTGGTTGGTTGAATAACAAAATATTCTTACCGCTTTTAAAATTCGACTAATTTCTAAATAAACTGCAGCGAAGTCTGCGAAGTTTAGCCAAAGCTTCTCTTAATTATTGTTAGAGGGCGCCAGTTTCCATTAAACACTGAAATACTGAATTATGAAACTATAAATCTTAAGTCATCATCTCTCCTGTAACAAATGCTGATACATGACCATAATAGCTCCAGTTGATTCACACAGTTGGCCTGAAGTGAGGTGTTTTATTTATCCCCCCGCCACTACCACCAGCCGGTTCAGCCGAGCAGGGTGATTTATTAAAGATGGGTTCCAGCCTCTGTGTTAATCACAATAAAACGCAGCTTGCTCGCTTTCATCAGCGGCAGAGCCAGTTTTTGTGGTAACAAACGGGGCCAGATAGTGTGTGACTGCTGTCTTTGCTCCTCTCAGCGTTGCAGCGAGTGCAATGTTGATGCAACACCATTTCTTTCAAACACGCAAAGGCTTCTTTCTCGCCTTATTAGCCACCCCGTCACTGTTTTTCCTGTGTTTTGATGCACCTGATGACTGCTAAGCTAAGCAGCGTGGACATTTTCCATGACATGACCTCCTAATTTTATCACTACCCACAGGAGTTTTGATGCTGCCCTAGAGACATTAATAATTCCTTGTGGTTTATATTTGTGGCCATGCTTTGGAACATTGGTTAAAATAGGAAAAGCTGATGAACAAATAGGAATATTAGCCATGTTTAATCACAGAATGATACAATATGAATTCAACAGGGATAATATGTAAGTTTGAACATGAGAAGTTATTCCTTGTTCTTAATAACAACAGTTTGTGTAGGATCTGTTTCATTTATGACTGTTGGCCATGATACTGGGACACCAGCTGGGACTGACAAATGGCCCTTATCAATTTCTTATCAAAACGTGACTCTGACCCAAAAAGGAAGTGATGAAGGCATGATGTCTGTCTTCCTCTGGGACTCAAATTCTTTACCCATTTCTAGTTTTAAAATGTGTTCTGACCAGGCTGCTGTTCCTGATGTAAAAAAATAAAAAGAGCCTTTTTGTCAAACCCCCAGCCCTTGGATGACTAATAGCTTCTATTAGCAGGGCGCAATGATCAGAAACGCATCGCAGACAATGACTTCCCATAAAGAAATGAACAATTTTTGAAAATTTGATTCCATTTTTTTGTTGCGGATGGGATGGAAACGGTGAGGCGCTGCTCTCACTACTCTCGCACCCAAAGCTCGAGGCCAGAGATGAGGGCTGTGATGGAGCTAAATAGAGAGCTTGGCCCTGCGGGTCAGCAGCCTCTTCACCAGTGTCGGATGCAGCTGCCACGCTACAGCGGCCCCTCCCGTAGACGCACCACGGGTGTCCCTTTGGATCCCCAATTAGAGGCTCACTTGCAAAACACACAAAGGCATTATTATTATACAAATCTTAGTTCAGTAATTAGCCTCAAACATGCAGTTAGATTGTTTTTAGCTTTGTCGCATTTCTGTGCCGGCATTGCCAACCAGCTGCAGCTTTTTGGGGGACGTAAAATAATATTTTATCTGCACAAAAGCATCCGGCACAAAATAACTCAAGGTTCTTTCCTTCTTTTGATAGAAATTTCAATCTGCTTTGCATTTTGAGCTGACAAACTGCTCTTGAACAGCAGCAACAGGTTCACCACAATAAGAGGCAGGGCCATATATAAGTGCTATCCACAGTTCCACTTGTGGATCCAATTTGCTTTCCATCACAAAGCAGTCAGGTTTTCAACAACTAACCCTTACTAGGCTAAGACAGAAGCGCCACAAAGGCTCTCAAAATAGAAACAACAGCATAATTTGAATGGAGCTGCAGGCGCTGTTGTGGAGCCGTTCCTGTTGTGACTCATAAGTGTTGGTTTTGTGTACTGATGACGTGGGCGGATGCGTGGTTAATGGCGGGGGTGGGCTGGGGGAGGTGGCGGCAGTGGATGCATCACTCGTCTTCCTCCAGACCTCTTGTCATCCACTGAGTCAAGCAGTTGTTGTTATAGTATCATGCTGTCAAATGTTCCGAAGCTGACACGACCGATCAATGATTTTAACTGGATCGATCTCGATATTTCCTCTATGAGTTCCAAAGCTTTGGGCCATTCAGCATTGAAATCAGTCCAAAAACAACCCAAAGGTGTATTTAAATACACCTATAAAGTGGCATTTGCATTAATAAAATGACATACGGGTTCTGGTGTGAGTTTAAAATGGTAAAATCTATTTTTCTCTTGCCGACCAAGAGATTAATAGCTGCTGGAGTGATCTATGTCCCGCCTGGTTTAGCTTTAGCTCAGAATGCAGCAGTGCTCAACACATTTGTCAGAACAATTCATCAAAAGCAGTGTGGGGAGAAAAAAGGAACTCCCCACCCAAAAAAAACCCAATATGGCGATATTTCTATCAAAGACAGGGCGCGTCTACTTAAATGGCATAAAGCAATTTTGTCTCGGAAAAGTGAAACGAAAAGCAATTCCTTCCATCATCCAGCTCACAAGGGTAACAAATGAGTTAACAGTCCGACGGCCTCTTGTGATTGGAGGGCCGTTTTTGTTCCTGGTGATAGGTCTCCCCGTGAAAGCTTCCAGCTACCTGAGGAGACATTGATGAAAGAGTTGTGGGTGATGGAGGAACCTTGATGCTTCCATTGTTGTGCCGTTTGCTGCTGTTGAGAGCGACTCCTCTACGTGCAGGGCTGATGGAATCATTGCCTTTGAGCCACTATAGAGTCCAGCAGAGCCGTGTCATGACTCTTGGGCTCCAGCTCCAGACAAGTCCTAAATTGTTCCCACCAAGCAAACCACTCAGCAAAAAGACATTTTAAATTTAAGGTAATTTTTAAGGGAACAGTAATTCTCATGCATTTGCACAGTTCAGCTGTGGTAAATAGATACTGTGGTGAAATGGCTTTCATCCGCTTAAAATCTAAAAGTGATGGTCCAGATGCATATGAACCTGCTTTAATATTCCTTTTGCAGGGCTCACTGAATCTTTGCCAATGTCACATCAAACCAAGGACCTGTATTTAGGATTAATAAAGCCTAGTTTTGACACTGAACTCTATTAATTGAGCCCTCCACAGACATCTCCCTGCATCCAAAATAGGTAAAAAGTCCATCAAGGAGGTGAAGAGGGACTAAGTAGGCCAAGGACTTGTGGAAAATAGACTGTGAGTCACTGAGGGGCCTGACATCTTGGGAAAGAATGTGGGTTAACAATAATCCTCGAAAATTAAGGGTGTGTGAGTACAGGCTCCCTGTGGAGTGATGAAGTAAGGAGGAATTACATGTCTGTGGACCTTAAAAGTGGTGATAAAACTCCAAATTACCTGCATCAAGGAGTGTTAATGGGAAATTTACACTCAACATGCATATGTTTTACATCAGTCATTAGATTTATGATTGAGATACGAATGTTTTAGCTTGCTGCATTAAAAAACGTGCATACATCTTAATTCTTTCCACCATTTGCTGCTGCAGTGAGTGACTTGAAATGCAAAACTAAATGCATATACATTAATTTGAAGTACAGCCTCATCGCCTCTGGCGCTTAATGTTGGAAAACAGTTGTATGTAGAATTTCAGATCAGAAAACACGATGCTCAAAACACAATTGAGCATGTAGCGTTCGTCAACAGCGACACCTCGTGGAAACTATTGGCTTCGCACAGTGACGTCAAAAGGAAAACTGCTGGTAGACTAAACAGTTTTACAACATCAACCACTCTTTATTTACAAGTTATCACGACAAAACAAACACACCAATGGTGGGCAGCCCAGTCCTAAAGAGGTGCAGTGGTGTGAAGAAACTGAACAATAAAAGGGAGAGAGAAAAAAGACAAAGTATGGAGGATTTGGTTCAATCATTCTAGCAATAGGCTAATTATCTCAGGTCAACATAACTGAATTTGCAAAAAACATTTCCTTTACTTGGGTGGGGAAGATGGGCTCAAATTCCTAATTTCTCACACTGCAAAACTGGAATAACTTTTCCGAGGCCATGACAGAGGAAGGTGGAGTGATGCGTGATGGGTAAACATGACATCATTGAATCCATGTGGATGCTAAAGCGGATGAATAAGGATGGCACATTCAGGAAAGGACAGGCAATAAGAAGTGGGCTAATCACAACAATCCCATGGCACTTGGAATAAATATGGGAATAAAATCAGGCATTGGAAAAGGCAAAAAATCTGCAGTGAGGCATCCAAACAAATCACCATAGACTGCACATCTGACCCAAACTGCATGTGGGTAAAACCACATGTCCTCTCCTGTCTCAACTGTTTTCATCTGCAATGAAATCGACGAGGGCAGAACTGCAGGATGTCATTTCAGATTACAAAAACTGTGAACCCGACTCCCATCCAAATCCACGTGGGAGACAGATTGTGTGTACTGTAGAGACAGGCATAAGAGAGTGGAGCATGTAAAAAACCAATAAGAAGCAACGATAGATATGCGACAGCAAACGTCGCCATCGCTCACATGCACACTACGCAATACAGCTCTGCATTTACACCAGAGCACAAAACGGGTTTTCAAGTACTCAACGCTCAATCAGAAATTAAAAAAAAAGAGCAGGTGGATAGGATCTTCTGTGTACATTTAAATCACAGGCCGGGAGCCTTTGAAAGCAGGATAAAACACAATTAAAGGGATATTTATTCATTTAAGTACAAAAGCCTGGTATTATTGAAAGTCAGCTGTGTTATTGCGAGTTGTGACATTCTTAAAATGAGTCGACTCACAACAGCCTGAACAGCTTTAAACAAACAAACAAACAAACAAAAAAGACACAGTAAAACTAATGTTAGAACTGAAAACTTGACTGGTTTCCCTTCACAGAAAACCAGCAGGGTGAAGTCTATATTGGATCTTCAATATCTGAGAAAAGCTTATTGCTGCAAACCTGGTAGAGAGTATTTGCAAAGTTGTGGATCCATGGGTACACAAGTCAGGTCAGGTCATTGTCTAAGAGGTCAGTGAATGCATCACATATGATAACCTACCACATGCTTTTCAATGGTTCATATAATTAAAAAAAAACCCAGACTATTTCTTCTCCTAACTTACGCAGAGCAGCACGGTCAGATTTTCCTTAACTCTTCATCTGGCTACTTTTTTGCAGAGGCAGTTTCTTCTTCCTTCAGGACAAACTTTTTCCTCAGAGCTTCTGAAATCAGAGTGGCAGAGTCCTCTTCTCTGAGGGACGTGCAGCCTCTGTTGTATCTGCATACGCCCGGAGGATTTAAAAAAACAAAAACAAAAAATCAAACAATTAGCAGTTTATTAAGCGTCCTACCTGGTGGTGTTATTGGTAAATGGTGTTCTGGGACATTTATGAGTCCTACCTCTCTTTACTCATCTTCATGCGGTTCATGTCCTTCAGAATATCCATGACGTCAGCAAAACTGGTGGACTTTGACAGAGACACCGTATCCTCTTCAGCCTCCCGAAAGTCCATGCTGGGTCTGTCCAGGTCAAAGGTTGCCGACGCCGTCATGGAGACTGTTGGCAGAGGGTCGGGCACCAGCTCAGACACCATTGAGACGTCTTTTTCATCTTCCTGCTCTTCTTCTTCTTCCTCCTCTTCAGTGACATCGCTGATGACAAAGGAAGCGGCCCCGGCGGTGGCGGGCTGGTAGGACGCCGTTTCGAACGGTGCCATAGAGAAGCTCATGCTCGTGTCGTCAGGTGAGAGCAGGTCAGGTGTCAATGGGTTGGAACCTGAAAGGAAGAAGAGGAGCTTGAGTATTTACTGAAAGATATCAAAAACCCTACAAACAACAACCCCAACATTTTTATTATTTATTACAGGATGTGAAAAGTCTTGATGTTTCTACACGTTTTGATCTTATGGACTCAAGCAGCTAAACTATGAGAATATGGACAATGACAATTGTCATGAGTTGTAGCTCTTTTCGGTTACATGGTAACATGATTGGGGCTAACTGTGTGACAATGGTGCAGACAAAAAGTTCAATAAGGGACACGCATGTGCCACTGGATGGCAGAGATTATGTTTTGACACTGACCTAGAAACCGTTGCTAAGACATCTTAGTACCAGAGAGCTTTAGAAGAATCAGGGCAGCAGGCTTGATAGCAGAAGTATCAGAGCCACCAGTGAATATGGGCTCCACATTGCAATTTTGATGCCCTGATGTACACGGCAGCCATTACACGCCTTCATTTACTCACCTGAATCAGTTGCCACAATCTTGGCAATCTGTGCACGAAGTCTGCTGAGCTCGTCCTGCAGGGCGGTAGTGCGGTTCAGTGCCGTCACGCCAGGCTTCTTAAGACCTTCCATTCGTTTACCCTCGCGGCGGAAGTTAGGCACAGAGGAATTCCTGTGGAGCACGAGGAGTGGTGTGGGCCTCCATTCATGCTTCAGAGGACGACAGTCACTCCTGAGAACAGACAAGAGGACGATCAGTAAATCAGTGATTACCTTTATATCACGACTGTCTTTCCCTAACCTGGCACCACTCCATAAACTTTGTTGGTGACTAGATACTTACCGCACTCTGGCATATGTCTCTTCTTCATCTGCGACAATCCAGGCTATATCAGCCAAGGTAGGAACCATTGGACCGTCCGTGGGCCGAAGAGGGCCCAATCCGGGTAATTCCTTAAGTGTAAATTAAGTGGAAACAATAATTTAAACTGTTGTGAAGAAAGACTTCCTATAATGCATATAAAGTGTTTTTATGAGTCAATATTTACCTGGAAACATGCCCTTTGGGGAGGCTTGAGTGGAAGTGTGGAACCTATTCTTCTTACAACACTACGAGTTGAGCCATGAGGCTTATTCTGCCAAATTGGAATAATATCCTGCAAAGCCAATTAAAAATAAACACAAGTCTCTCTTATTATTCAATTATATTTTGCTCATTGCAATATTTGGGGGGAAAACACATTCAAAAATATGGCTAAGCAAAACTAAAAGTAATATCCAAAAAACAAACTCACAGCTTCTGTTTCCATGGAGATGGCAGCTCGGTCTCATGCACTGAGAAGTTGCACGCTAACAGCTAGAGCTAAGATTGGCTTACTGTCCAGCGAGTCAGCAGACAGGTGTCATCTCAATGAGCCTGAAAATCCTTAGGTCTGAATAAACAACTTAGGAACTTAGAGCATCTGTTGAAGGAAACAAACAAGGTAGTGTTAATCACGCAACTTCAATCTTGTGAATACTGTCCTTGCACGAATGTTTGACTTTGGCCAGTTATAATAATCATCAACATTACTAACCTGCACCAACATTAGCAACCTGATGTGTACGACGCATTTTACATTTCTAAAACATTGAAAATTTATGCTATTATGTTGCATAACCCCCAAAACCCATTTTCTTTTAGCAACATCACATCGACTCTGCATTCACTAGACTTCACCACTCAAGATCAGATTTAGTTAGAAAGGTTTGATCCAAACCCTTCAGTCAGCAACCAGCAGCAAATAAAAATGGATTGAACTTTTGTTTCGGCGTAATTTAGGCGTCACATTAACACAAAGACCACTGGGAAATAAACATCAACGCTAACCTTCACTGCGTATTACTAAATCTGTAGACGTTACATTACATTGCCGAACGGGTGAAAGCATTTTACTATAGTGATTTAAAGAATTTCCGTCCTGTCATCTTGTACATGCGGTAGTCCAGCAGCCCAAATTACCGGAGCAGCGATTTAGCTTTAGCCAAATCAGCAGCAAGCCCCTGATTGACCCCCAAGCGCCCACCACCATTACAATAAACGTTGTTATTTCTGGTTTTATATCAGTTGACCAGTGCTGTCATAGCGCAATTAAATTCTGTCCGCAACTTACAAGTTATCCGGCCGCGATACTTACCAAGCAGCGTCTCCTCTTCGTCTTTCAGTTGTGTTTGCGTTCATTAGGCCGGAAACCTGCTTCCTTCATCTGGACTATGATTGGCTGTAGCCCCACCAGCTTCCTACCCGACAGCGACCCCTATAGGGATAAAGTGGTAAGGGCCATTGTCATGGCAGTACGATAACTTCAAATCATTGTTAAGCATGTGATTAAAGACGCGCACGCACACACATATTAAATTGACCAAATGGGCCGATTACACCTCTAAAAGTCATCATTTTTACGCGTTTATTCAATGTAATGTGCAAGCACTTAAGTCAAGCATAATTTGCCATTTATGTATTAGATCAAAACATGAACAACAAATTCGCTGTGATAAAAATGTTTAGATGTAACTTTAAAATATAGTTTGCTAGAAATATATAGAGAAATATATATAGAAATATATAGTTAAATTAAAATTATTAATACATACGCGTCCGTCTGAAACACAAGATATGTTTAGCGGCTCACTTCCGCTTTCGTTGTTGAATTGGACTGAACTATCTTGACACTCCCTTCAAGGTCGCCATATAGGCGGAGCTTCACTATTGAAGTTGCTCACGTTATTTCTGCAGCGATATCATAACACTGCATTATGAAGGTGCGCTCATATGACCAACAATCTTCATTGCTAAAACAGACGCAGGTTAGTCAAGATATTTCTTCGTCAATTACCTGTTCTTCTCTCCGGTGCTGAGCTGTTGATGCCATATTCTTTCCTACCACAGCGGCAACCTCAGTCATTCTGCATAACTGTCGCCTAAAATAGTTACATCCTCAGCAGTGATTATATCGCAGAAGGAAGGAAGCCAGTTGTGTTCACTTGGTGATCGACAAGCATTTGAAATCTTGTGACTTAAGGAAGAATAGAGAAAGAAGCTACGCTAACCCCGCTGTTCTTGTGGGTTCCGTGGCTAAAAACATCAACATCCGCAGGGATCTGTCATGAGTTGCGGTTAGAACGTCTCTGTCTCATGGCCATAATGCGAAACATTCATACCATCCATCCTTTATTTATCTGATCCGGTCAACGTTATTGAGCCACAAAAGAGACTAAAAGCATACTTATACTTATAGGCAGATTGGCGTGTCAAAGTGGATTGAACCACTGGCTGCATCCCATTGCAAAATGTGCAGCTCCCTTTCTCTGCGATCCTGTGGTTAAAGGTAGAAAAAGGATTACCCGTTTTCTCCCCTGTCTGTCTACATGTTCAGTATTTTCAGCCAGCATTTCTGACTTGTGTAGGTATCTGTGTCAAAGTGAAACAATGGGGAATAAAAGGAGAAGGAAGTATACCAAGTGAGCCTCTCATCCATCTGAAACCGCCTGCCTCATACGGAAGTACCAGTGAAAATGGCTCAGTCCGTGAGGAGGCCCAACACTCTAATGGCCAAGGATCAAGAATCCCAGAGGGACAAGTCCAGGACCAGCTACTTTGGCAATGTCAAGACCAGGTTAGGCCTGTAAACACACAGATTACTGGCACAAAATGGAGGGGAAGGTTCAAGGAGGCATGTGACATGTTTACCCATTTCCCAGTTTAAGGCACAGTACAGTCAGGTCTTTCATCAATGAAAAATCTGTGTGCACATTTTAGCGAGTCTTATTACCATTCAGCCACTTACCTCTTAGTCATTACAGACTCCTACGCTGCTGAAAATAAACCACACTGATTGTTACTTGCAGTAATCTAAGGAATTCTCCTTCCCCAACCTAAGACCTTAATGTCTGTTTTTGGCAGTTTTAATGGCTGAATAAATAGTATTTGGTACCTTAAGTGCTTTTATTCGCCATGCTGCACAACTGCAGCTAGGTTGCATTTTAAATTTGATATGTACCATTTAATAAAAGCTATGTAAAGCAGTGTGCAATGCTTATTGATCTCACATTTTAAATCTTTCCTGCAACTATTGAGTGAGCATAAAATTAAGTTCTAGTCACCGTAGTGACTATTTATAGTCTAATTTAATCATTTATTCATCAATATCTACAGCACCATTAAAGTAATTAATTGGTGTATTCTTTTATTGTATCTCACTGAGCAATTAGGAGAAATACAAGTACTTTTAATTACTGTTAGTAGCATCCACCTCAGGGTTTAATATTAAAAAAGATTTGTTTTTTCTCTCTTAGGTTGGGTTCAAAGCTCCCTGCAGGTGTCTCCCAGCCTCCACAGTTTGCCAAGAAGCCCTGGGAGACTCAACCTAAAACAGACCCCTGGAACCAGGATCAGAACCGACCCATTGGCCGTCCTCTTGGCCACACTCCCTACATCAGAAACCCCAAGCTGAGGCAGTACTACCTCCAAGGTAAGCCTGCAGAGTTCCATCACCCCCACATATGGAGAGGACTGTTGTCAAGTGGCTCTTTGAGGAATTTCAGCCTGAATGTGTATTGATTTTTCACTCACTGAGGATCTTTGCACACTTGCATAGAGGTTTTAGCAGGCGGTGGCAGGAACTGTGTGCTCATCTTATTTGGAACCAGGGAACTGAAGTCAACGCAACGCAACACAACACACCAATTGTGCCTTCTCCACTTCTCAGGGACGTCATGGGATGTAAACAACACTGCAACGAAGCATCAGGACATGGAGGGTGCATCATATGACAGGACAGACATCATGGTGAGTCACTTGTTTTCTTAAAATCTTCTCCTGGCATGAAGCAAATGTGGGGCTGCGGCTCTATGTCTGGTGAGGTATGTGATAACAGGCAATTTTACAGTACTGCGTCAAAGTTTATAGTCTTGGTAGACCTAGATAAAGAGAGAGAACAAGGTACAGGGTGTCAGAGCCATCCAAGTGACACCATGGGCAAGCAGAGCATTTTCCAGAGCCTCTACAACAAATACAGCCGGAAGAATATTTTTTCAGATTTCTATTCAAAGGTAATTATCACCCTTGTTTTTCAGTAGATTTTTACTGTTCAGTGCTGTTTAACTGAGTTGTCTTTCACATTTTATGCTGAGGAGGTACCTTGGTTATTACATAACTGTTACCCTTTTGCTGACCGGTTTTAAGCAGATAAAGAAGAAAAAATGGTGTTCATTCAGAGTTGAGCATTTATCTCTTTCTTTTTTGTTGTGTTTGCTCTCCGTATTTATCTGTATGTTTAGCATTTGTCATGCAGATCTTGCTGTGCTGAGTGGATATTGACATTGTGCCTTTAGCGTAAAGAGCAGGCGTTTGAAACAGTTAAGTTTATGTTCGGGGACATGTATGTTAAAACTTACATAGTTTAAGCCTCTCCAGGCTTACTCTGGCACAAAACCGCCCAGCTTCTCTATGGCCTCATAATCCGCGAGGTGGCTGTAATCTAATTTAGGTCAGTGGGTCCTTGTTTTCATGGTTGATAGTTGTGGACATGGTGCTGCTGTTCGTGGCGTTCTTCAATAATATTTTTGCTCTTATATTGTGCACTTTTTGAACTAATGTTTCGGTTTTAACTGCCGTTTCCCAATATTGTAGATGCACATTTTGTTTCTCAGGATGTGTCTGACTATGAATGCCAAATAAGCTCAATTATCCTGCACATTAATAGATATTGTGGCCATGTGGTATGCAAGGCAAACAGGTACCTATTGCATCAATATCTACCAATGTGGAAATCTGATTATTACATTCCTTCTCCTGATTATGTCACCTTAATTATTATCTTATTTTAATTGCTTAATCATTTATCTGCAGGTTCTGCAGGTCTTGGAGCTCTTTTTTATTGATCATGGAATTACATGATTTACGATGACAATGTTTTATGGACTCTTGAGTACTTTGGTTTACTGTTTGATTTGCGGTCGGGTTTCTATGTGACTGCAGATCTACAACCCTTATGAACCAATTTAAGTTATAATCCAGACTTATGTGCCCTCTTCTTTTTCCATCCATTGTTCTGCCAGTGCAGGGTTGCAGTTGCCATGGTGCGTATTGTATCTAGACTGGTGGAGCTGATGTTTTTTTGGTGTATCTTCTTTTAGGGTCTCCCTGGGGACACAGTGTTCACTGTTGCAGCTCCGTTTAATGGAACTGGTGCATCCTCAGTGGAAGAGGGGAAAATGGGTCACCGTACCCCCTACTCTTCCTCACCTTTTTCCTCCTTTGGTGGTGACTTCATCCCTAGAAAGGTACAGATCAGCTCATTGCACAATCAGATACAGGAGCAGCAAAGTTTTTCACATGCTGCTGTGGACTAGATTTGAAATGCAAAACAGGACGGCTGAATGCATTCAGGTCTCAGCAGGAAATGTGATGATAGATCGTCAATATCCCTCGGAATGTCTCTTTTTATTAGCAAACTGATATCCTTTACACCTTGATAGCTTAAAGTCAAATATCATATGTTGTAACTGCGTACATAAGTTCCCTCTTCACAACCCTCATGTTTCACATGCAACCAAGATGCTACTGCAAACAAAGAGAAGTAGAGAAAAAAACAGGTTGTTAAAAGAGGAAGTAGCCTCCCATTTTACCTAGTGTCAGTGTTCTCATGGCTTCCACTCCGGTCTCACAGGCAGGTGCTAATATTCAAGGATCATCTCAGCCAGAACTGGATGCAGACGCGCAGGTTCAGCAAACAGAGGAGACTATTTCAGACTCTTACAACACACTCGCTGCTCAGCCTCAGTCCCCTTTACCAGAATCTGACTACGATAAACTTCTGGTGAGTAGAACTTCTGGGGGGTAAACCCTTTCACTGATTATTTTACAAAACAATTTGGGGAAGAATTTGCTCTAAGTTTTAAGCATGACAAGAGCAGCACGAGAGGACAGGTGCGCTCTGGGCAAAGCTCTCTGCCTGAAGACAGATTTGTAGTTCTGCCACTGCTAATGGTGAACTTTATATACTTCACTACTTGCCTGACAGTGTAGTTATTTAAGGTGTTAAACTGACAGTCTTGAACAAAATCTAACAATTGCTACATTAAGTGTGTGAGCTGTAATGATTAAATCTGTAGTTATGGCTTTTTCCCAAGTTGAGACCCATTGTCACAAATGTGCAGCCTAAAAATCAGTTTAAAACTGTCAATTATGTTACTGTTACTTTTCAGAATCACAGATGATACTCCTCAGCTCATCTCATGATCTTTCACATTATCTTATGACTCCAAGTTGTGGTCTACCACAATAAACAATATGAAACAAGGTTTACTACAACAGCAAAATGTTGCATTAATGCACCACTTAATGTGATATTAGCAAATCTGTTGCAATTTAATCTAAATAGAAATGATCTAGTTTGAGATTGCATCCAAAATATGCCTGTTTTCATATTTCATTTTATAGCTTGCATATTGTTTGAAATTAAGGTACAGGAGGCATCAAAGATATCAGACATACATTTCATTATGTGTTCATTTTCAACCATGTGCTGTACTGTATATTATATGCTTTTAAATATATCATTGATTCTCTCTTCATGATCATTCAGCTACTTAAAAGCTTAGATGTCAAGGAAACATCTAAAAACAAGGAAATTAGAAATAATTAGCATCACTAGCTTTCAGATTAAAACTGTCCAACTTGTCAGCTCATCTGTAATTGTTGTAAAAATGGACATGTTGACAGGATGTGGAGGCGGTACCAATGCCTGACGGACAGCTCTGCTTGTTGGCTCTGCCACCTGAATTCTGTGAGGGAGATGGACCAGAGGCCGTTCAGTACCTCAAACTGCTCTGCCGCTACATCACAGACCGTAAGGTGGGTGCGAGAGGCCTTCACTGTCCTCCAATCCTGTGTTATTCGCTTTCACTGGACTGACTTCAGTGGTTTTCTGCATCAGGGTGTGGTTTCAGGTATCCTGCTGGTGACCTCTAATAAGATCTTCTTTGACCCGTGTAAGACTCACCCCCTGGTGAAAGAACACGGCTGTGAGGAATATCTCCTGTCGTGCTCTGTTGACAGTCTGACTTCTGTTTCCTTCTTCTCTGACATCTCCCATATTCACTTCAACACATCCCAGCAGAGGTCAGCAATGCTTCACTCCTCTCAAACAGCCACGCGGGCTGATTCACACTCTAGATTTGTTTTGTGTCTCAGGAAAAAAGGAAAGAAAATCCTCCAGCAGTTGAAGAGGCAAGCCTACGGCCTTCTGAAGCAAAATGGGGAGTCGACCCCAGCTTTGGAGTCCGTCCATTCAGAGTTATCTGGTCTGCCTCTAAGGCAGACCAAAGAAGTTTCTGGGGAGGAAGAGGAGGCTGAGAGCATGGACATGGATGAAGCTGAGGGGGAGCTTGGTGGGATCCATGCCGAGGGCTCTCTGGGTATTCTGAGCAGCACTGCCACCTTCTGCTCTGGAGGTCAAGGAACCGTCAGCACGCAGCACACGGTCGAAACAAAACCATCAGAGACTGCAGGTAAGAATGTGAACCAGTCGGCGATTATAGTTTATCACCTTTTATTCATTTCTCCATGACAACTGTTGGTTGTCTGCTCACTCACAGCACCCCGGAGGTCGTCTACCGGCAGCCCTGGCGGTCTGATGTTTGTGCGGCTGCGGGTTCAGCTGCCTGCGGGAAAGAAAAGAGGTGCAGGAGCCCTTCAGATAGGCTCTGCCAAGACATCACGCAAACAGGACGCCTGGCTTGCTCTCTCACAGGAGAGGTGAGATAACTAAGGGAAAGTGAACCGTGCTTACACGTCTGGGCCGGTGTTTAATATTGCAACAGCTCCCCGTTCCTTAACTGCTCCTGTAAATACTCCTGCCTTCTTCAGTTGAATATTCACTTTCACTCAGCTCTCAGTGAACATTGTCAAAACATTACAAAGGTAACATGTAAAAGTAAATCAGTCACTCATGTACTGCACCTATACTTTCACAGCATTCAAGAGGGAAAAATTCTTTTACTTTAATAGATTCGGTTATAAATCGCTCCTTTACAAGAACAGTTCACTCTTTGCCTCTGCAGCTCAGACGAGCTCTACGCCTACCTTACACGCTGTCGACCAGACTTGTGCATACTCGAGGGAGGGGAGGAGGAGGGGGAAGCTGACCGTGATGAAGAGGAGTTTGTCCTCATTGAGGACAAGGATGAGGTGGAGCAAGAGGAGGAGGAGGAGGAAGAGGAGGTATGCCACAGGCTTCGGAGCTCAGGAGAGGACTGGGAGGTAAGCGGGTTCGGTCTTCTCCCACTGGGCAGTAAACAAGAACAAACGTTCCATAGATGCACCTTCTCTGTTTACTTGAAAAGATTTGATAATATTTAATAATTCCTTGCGCAGATGGTGTTGATGGAAGACAGCAGGGACAAACTAAGCCTGGTCCAAGACAGGGACCCTGAAGGTCTCAGTAATATCGTAGAGAGCAGTGACATTTTAGAAGCTTCGCATATCAGAGAGGTGAGTGATGCACAGAAACCAACTCTTTTGTTGAGTCTGCGATGATGGAAAACATGCTGGAAGAATTTCTTTTGAGACTCGAGATGTCCTTCAGTTTCTTTAAACAGTCCAGTGGACTCTCTGGTTGACTTCAATGGGAAAAAAAACTTGATCTGGATGAATGACAACCTACACGAATATGTTAACAAGTCCTATTTTGATGTTGGTTCAGTCAGCTCATCCGAAGTTAGGGACATGTAAATATTTAACAAATGTTGCTGTATGAACTAGCATCAATTTGTTTTCAAATCTTTCAAACACGGCTAGTGGTAGCTTAGTGAGGTAGTGGTAGCTCGGTGGGGTGGTGATAGATCTATCACTAGGGGACCCGGCTGGGAAGCAGAGGGCTCTTGATCAAAGCCCTGGGTGCAGTCAAAATTTGGAAGGTGCTCTGGTAGTGGGGAAAGGTACAAGGACACCAAGGTTTTTATTTTTTCTCAGTTTTGTTCATTTTTCTCAGTTATCAAAGGAGCTTCCCCCCAGGACAATCGGCCACACCTGGAACCTGGCCTACAGTACATCCCGCCATGGTGCCAGCCTGAAGACCCTGTACAGGAAGCTCAGTGCATCAGACTCTCCTGTGCTAATTGTCATTAAGGATGCTCTTGATGAGGTAGATTGAATGTTATGAAAGTAATACTATTGCTTAAAAATGAGGCCGATAACATATATAAAGATGCCTCTGGACAGTATTTTACATTTAATAACCATTTTTTACTCCCATTATTATTATTAACAGTGTTTTGGTGCCATTTCTCTTTTATGTAAGATATTCGGGGCCTTCCTTTCCCACCCCCTAAGGCCCAGTGAGACGTTCTATGGCACAGGAGAAACCTTCCTCTTCATGCTGCATCCTCGCTACAAGGTGCGCCACCCGACCCACGTCCTCCATGAAGTGCTACTGTAGTTAAATAGGAGTTGAAATTTAAAGGTGTCTTTTTGTTTTGGCAACAGTGCTTCAGGTGGACTGGAGAGAATTCATTTTTTGTTAAAGGAGACCTGGACTCTTTTGCTATTGGTGGAGGCAGGTAATGGCCCCTTTTCCAGCATTCTCTCTTTAACTTTAAGCTCAGAATTTGACAATTTTTCTGATCATTATACAAAGGTTGTTATTGGGGTTTTACATTATAGTCCAAAATGTGGAGGTGTGGACCAATAAGACTGTACTTTCTTTCATCAGTGGTCACTTTGGTCTGTGGGTGGATGAGAATCTGTATCTCGGCCGCAGCAGCCCCTGCTTCACCTTCAACAACTGTTGCCTCTCAGAAACCGATGACTTTCGAATCATGGATCTGGAGGCCTGGACGTTCAGCTGAAGACACACTCGTGGTCGCCTCCACCTGCACCCTCACCACCGATCAACTCTGTCCCTGATCATTAACACATACATCTGTTAATTCGCCGCTTCATCCCCTCAAGTGCTGGGTGTATCGGTGTTCAGTGGATTTTACTGGCTGAAATGAAGCGAACAAAGCTGATCTCAGCAGCCTCCCGGCGTGGAGGAACTTAGACAGTGGAAGGTTTCACGGTGTGCTCATTCGTGTGGGTTTGGCTGCCAGACTGCTAAAGCTGAACTTTCACGAACCTGGACCGAGCCCTTGTCTTTAAATGGAAAAGGTTACACGTCCTAGACACTGCACTTTGCTCTTAATGTGAATAAGTAACTTTATATGTGTGCCTGTGATCTGAAGTAATGCATGACCGCTCATTTGAGTCGATTTCTCTATTTAAATCTGCACATGCACGTTCTGCACATGCACTGTCCAATTAAAACCTGAAATACAATGCAAGTGACTGATTGGTTGACCCCTGAAAAGACCACAAGTCAATAAAAGGCTGCATTTCAAATTTCGTTTGGACTGTCTGTGTTTGGTCAATGAATAACATATGAGCGAGGATTCTTTTGTAAAAGAACACATTTTTACCTTTACTCATTTAGTAAATTACAATTTACATGTTTGCTAAATCTGAAATGAGGCAAGCGGTTCACCAGAGATTGTGACTTTTTTTTTAAAGTCACAAGTGTAAAAGAACAACACTGTCATCTGGAAAAGATTTCTTTATTTTACGTAGTAGTAAGTCTTTGGCTTAAAAAAAAATCAGTCAAATCCTTAATACTCATTCAAACAGCAAACAAAGCTTTAGTTTTAAAGTACCACAGTTGTATTGAGTCTGCCCTGCTTTAGTGCCCCGAGGTGGAGGAGGATTTCTCCTGCAGCAGGCTTCAGCAGAAACATCAGACGCTGCCCAGCACAGAGAGCTTTAAGACAACATCTTCACAAACTGCTCAAGCATGACTGAAAAGGCATCACCCGCCCACATTCCCTCTCTGGGTACGCTCAGCAGTGTTAAAACTCGCTCCTCATTTGAATATTGCACCCCAGAATAGAGGAGAGGATTATGTGTTTCTGAGTGTTATGATGGATTTGCATCCATTTGTCTGCAGCTACAGACTGGTTGATTTATGCTGCTGCTCACTGTAAAAACCACAGCATCTTAAAATATACCACACTGTCAGTAACAATAGCTTTAGGAGGCCACAGTTTTCCTGTAAAAAAACCCCCAAACACTAACCAAAAGAGATACCACAATAAATAGTAACAAAGATGAGAGAAGGCCAAAATGTTTTTTTCAGGAGCTGAAAAAGCACTGGAGGGTTTTTTCCTTATTAAGGGTCCCCGAGGAATTACTAATCATTTCCTCTGCATGAACATTACTGTGGCATGTACGCCCGGGCTCTCTCTAGTCCCTCTTTTAGAAAGCTGATGTAAGTGGAAGTGGAAGGGTCCTCGAACCCGCCCGAGAAGCTGAAGGGCGTGCCATCCTCCTCTGGTTTCATGGCTGTCTGATCCAGGAAGAAGTTGGCATTGATGTGGTGGACCTAGAACCAATCACAGATTGTAAATGTACATGCATAATTTGATTTATATGCCCTGAAGCTGTATGAAGTGTTCAAAGTAGAACTGAGCAGAATCAAAGAATTTGCTCTAAAAAAAAAGATCGGAACTAGTACTACTAATCTAATATTAGCCTAGCACAAGCACCAACAAACAGGCTTTCAAAATCTCTGACCATCTATAAATGTTATAACAACTTTTTACTTGCACAAGAGGTAAAATATTTACTATAGTTCCATTAGGCAGCGCCACCATCATCTCCACAGGGAAGCTGTACTTCTCCAGGTGTAATCGGGCCTTTTCACTCAACACATGGTTCTGCTCGTCAGCCTGAGAGGAAAAAAAACTCTGAATACACTGACGACAAATAGGTTGTGAAAAACTCTACATCTAAACAAAGTACAGAGAACTGGGTCACGGGATTTTTACCTGCATGCTCTCCAGCTCTTTGACCAGAGACCAGCTGCTTACGAAGCTCTCGTTGAGCAGGGCCAGGACGGGCGAACTTTCCAGGACTGTCTCCCGGAGAGTTCGCCCCGAACCTACAGAGGGCAGATAGATATTAGTGCTGTAACTGGAGTCTCTGTAAAGGTTTTGCATAAGTTTTCTCACCTCAGCAGGACTGGTCATCTAATGCTCCCCAGAGCAGAATGGAATGCACCAGTTTATTTTCTGCTTCAGCTCGCTCAAAGGCCTCTGAGAATGGCAGGTAGGACACCTGGAAAAGAGCGGCCGAAAAAGTGATCTCCTGGGTTAAACTCTGCTGTGTGCTGAATAAACAATGGGTGTTTACCTTCTTGAATGGGTAGAAGGTAACATCCAGATGTTGAGCAGCTTCCTGATGACTGATCTCCGATGTCCAGTGGATGTCCTCGAAGACAAACTGGATCGGTTCGCCGCTGTCCTTGCTGTCGATGACATTACCCTCCTCATCTGTGATAACAGTGGGTGTGGACGGGCCCAATGACAGCAGCTCCAGCTGTGGACACATACGCTTCCTACGTCAGGAAACTCCCTTCCCTGAGGTGAAACATCATTGCTGTAACAGAGACACCCGTCCCTGCAGCTGTACCTGTGGCAGATATCCAATATCAACCTCCATGTTGCTGCTCTCACTGGCACCGTACAACCACTCCATGTCCACATTTAGCGACCTGGGAACGGGACAGATCACAATGAAGTCACTGACAAAGACACTTACAGCAGCAATCTCATGCCACAGACTCACCTGTTGTTGGGGACATAGAGGCGGAATTGTCGGACGTGGGACGCGTCTTTGGACAGAACAATGTTGCCAGTGAATTGCCCAGGGGTGAACCAGAAAGGGAAGTTTGGAACTTCGTTGAGCTGGAATTCCGCATGAATTCTGCAGGAGGAAAATTGCATCAATGAGTAAATGAACTTGCCCCCTGATTTTAATGTGTCATCAGCTTATTTACATGCACTTTTCAACACTTCCGCCAACTTATAATGGCTCATGTTCTTCCTGGTCGCCACTGAATTTCCTTCAGCTTGAAAATATGCACACGTTTAGCGTCAGTGGGACATAAATATATTCATTGTGTTGATGCTGCCTGCCAGGGGGCTCCTCACCTGAACACGATGTCATAATAAAAATCATTGCTGGCACGGATGCAGGCGACGGTGCCCTGAGGGGCAAAGCGAGACTTGATGAAGGGCCGAGGGTGGAACATGCTCAACAAGGAGTGAATGAGAACCTGTAATGGGGCAGCAACACCCGTTAATAAACACACTCCAGTCAGGGACCCATGAGTGCTCTTTACAAATACCTCTTTGCCTTTCGGCGAGGGAGGATGGTAACGATTGTTGGGCAGGTAGCCGGTGAAGATGTTGAGCTCGCTGGGAATAAGCCACCACGTGTTTCCTACCTCCAGCTTATTCTTTGGAGGTAAGAAAACCCTGAATTGTCTGGCGGAGAAGGAAGCAGAAGGCACTGCTGGGCTCTTCCAGGAGCGCAGGCCGCTCAGAGAGCTGTGGGACACCTGCAGAGGAAGGATAAACTCCAGTTACCACCCAAAAACCAAGCCATTGTGCCACTACTTTTAAAAAGTTTGGCTCTCCAATGTGTTAATCAGCACCAAAAGAAAATAAGAAATCATCATACCCCAAGAAATCCATCCCTGCTTTTTGTCATGGAGTCTAGGATGAGAGGCTGCATCATGGCTTCCACTGTAAATGTCTCTCCATTGAGTTCATCTGTCTCTTCCTCCTCAAACTCTACGGGGGGTAGGATTCCTTCAGAAGGCCAAAAGGAAAAATCCTCTCAGGCTTGTAGGTGAGATTCAAAAGGGCAATAACAGGAGAAGCGGCATACCTGTCAGTTTCTCAGCTATAGGTTTAAACTCCTCTGCGCTGAGATAAAGGTCATGGTCAATGTCTAAGGAAGAGAAAAGAAAATGTCCCTCTGCGCCCAGCGTTCGAATGCTCTGTTCCTATTGGAAGAACATACACGTTTGTCCTCATTTACACAAGCATCATGGGTTTTCAATACAGCCTGAAATCTGGGACAGTGACCTGGATCTCTTGAAATAATGTACAAATGTGCTTTTCTGTCCTGTGTCCATGTGAGTCCGAGCACTCATTTAGCATTAGCTGGCTGGATAGAGATCAGCCCAGAGGCCACAGATTCCTTGCACATGTTCAATAAGACCTTTCCAGACAGATGCGTGTCTGCAAGACCTTACACAATGGAGGGAAGGGTGGGTGGGAGTTTCTAAACTTCAGACCCTCTCTAGTCAAATAAAAGCTTGGATTAAAGCAAGTTGAGTTTAACCAGCTGTGGCACAGTCCCGCCCCACTCATAAAAAGAAACAGGGGTGCAAAAACTGCAGATGTGGGAAAACTCCCTCCACCATTAATCAGACTGCCGAACCTCATTAACATACATATGCAATGCACCTTGTTTTACAGTATAAAACACATTTGTTTTGCAAGAATTTTACAAGACTTTTACTCGATATGCTCAACAAATACAACATTAAACAACTGCGTTTCAGATGTGTGGCTTACGTGACGTTTCAAGAGGTGGGCATCTTGATAATACTTGACCCCGAAGGCAAAAAGTGGAACGGCAGTCACAAGAATGAGAGTCCACAGCCCCTTGCAGATCCACGATCTAGAGCCCGGGTTCGCATTCCCAGCATGCGGCGGGGTTTTGCTCCCATTTTCGGGGGTGTTTTTATCCACGTCTGCGGCCATCCTGGATCTCAGCGGCGGCTACTGTGATGACGGCATTGTCATGAAATGACGGTCAGAAAGGTGTCCTTCGGATTGTGAATTTTCCAGCAAATGATTTATCCGAGTGTGTTGTGTCTTCCCCAGCTGTTGCATTCCGTGGTGACGCTATGGAACCTTAGCTTTAGCTGCACAGATTTCACCCCCTACCAATGTCGAACCATTGGCTGCGGTTCAGATACGTCAAAGAACAAACGACACCAAGAGCTAAACGGATATGGTTGCAATTTCAAAGTAAAAGTAAATTGGTATTTATTTATTTATTGGTACTTATTTAATGCAACAATAATATACATATATAAACACTATACTGTATACACTATAGCAAATTTGGCTTAAACGTGTCAAGAGTTGCGGTTCGAGGACACTAATTCGTTTATTTTGAAACAATAACCGGAAGTAGGGGTGTTGGTAGCTCAGTCTCGTGGGCTGAGAAGCAAAGGGATGTTAGTGCGAGCCCCAGTACAGACAAAACATGGAAGGTGTTCTGGTATTAGGGGAAGGTGCCAGAATGACTTCAGAGCACTGCTGAGGTACCTTTGAGCAAGGTACCAAACCCACAAATGCTAATAAAGGGCCCACAAAAGCTAATATAGGGCCTTGCAATGAACTCATCCAGGGATGGACCCAGCCTTCGCCCATTGTTTACCTTCCCCATGACCCCAAAAGGGATAAAGCAGTTAAGATGAGGCAAGATGAGAAACAACCAGAAGTTTCCTTATTTTTGATTCAGCAATGATTACTTTTGCCAAGGTGATAACAGGCATTTGTTTTCCTGTTAAAATAATTCTAAAAGTTTTGAACAAACTTTAGTGAAATGTCTTTGGAGATGATAATGGACTCAAATAAATTTTGATGATGTTCGTACGGGTGTAAGTCACAATAGGTTGGTGAGTCAGACGCCGGTGAGCTGCTTGTTATGTAATGGGATGGTGTTAGCATTGTTCTTCCAGGATTTTTTTCCCCCCAGTGAAACATCAATTACATATTTAAACTACAAATTTACATATTTAATTACAGATTTAAACAATAATTTCACCAATTTCAGAGTGAAATGTGGCACATATATCTGATACTGTCCAAAAAAAAAGGAATTCTTTGTATGTCAATGTTAAAATTTATTGGCATTCCACATTTTGATATACCATACATGCAATATTTACATGGACCATTTATAAGTTGCACTATACATTACCAAGTTCAATGGTAATGCTTCCAAGTTAGGTTTACAGCTAGGTTGAGATTTTGTTTATCAGTCCAGCACAGATATAAGCAGCTACTCCATGTCCTCTTCCACAGACTGTGTCTTCACTTCCACTGTCTTTGGAGGGATGTATGACCCCATACCTGCAGCTCTCTCTGCTTCCTCCTGAGTATAGGGCTCCTCCCTGAGCTGTTTCAACCTACAGAGAAAAATATTTAATAATAATGTCATAGTCTTAGTTATCGGTGGCATACATATATTGTATTACCTTTTCTTGTGCACTTTACTTTTGAAGTGATCTTTTAACGATTTCATGTCCACAAAATATCGCCTGCAAGATATGAGTTGTTCACAGGTTAAGTGGACATTCAAAAGCAGGATTTATTTTGCAAGACATTAATGAAGGAGCCCAAAACCTTCTATTTAAAAATAAAACCTACGCGCAGTGTAAACAGTAATGCTGTGCGCAGCCTGTGACGTCATAGTCCACTTCTTGATGTAGCAGCTTTGCTGCAATGTCTGGCTTCATATCGGAGTGGATCTGATCCAGGTCTTTGGTTCTGCGCTTCGTTTTCCAAGTTTTAGCAATGTTCTTCTTTCTGCCATTGTTGTGGTTACCCGTTTGTTTAGATTTCCCCATGGTAGATTTGACGAAACAGTCTGTCATACCACAAGGAAAACACACAATTGAGACACAAGATTAATATATTACAAAGCTATATAAAAAAGCAAAGCTGAGTACAATGACACGATGTATCCATGTGTAAACTATACCCACAAGTCAATCTTAACAAGCCTGTTGAGAACGAAAAGCCCAAATTTACAAAGTTATGTATCGGAGAATGATAATTTCGCAACAAATCATTATCAGAGTAGTAAAATATCCAGCTATATTAAAATGTCAGAACAAACGTCATAAATACACGTTATATACTTATAGAAGTCGCCCGTACAACAATTTCTGTTTACCTACTGTCACACGTGTGGCTAAGAGGAAACAATTGTACTTCCGGGTTAAAGACCGTGGCGTTATACCAGAGTTACACCTCTAGGTGGCGCCAATCAGTTAGATAGATAGATAGATAGATAGATAGATAGATAGATAGATAGATAGATAGATAGATAGATAGATAGATAGATAGATAGATAGATAAAATAGTTTGGAGAAAAAAAATCTGATAATAAGACAGAATTATGAATTACAGACAAATTATATTATTTTAACTTATTTATAATGTTGCTAAGCCAAACCAAAGTTAAATATATATAAAAAATATGAGTTTAAAATGGTCATCGACGTAGTTTAAAAATTTCTTAGAATAAATGCGAAAATAAGAATAGTGACCTGCTAATGCTCTTTCGTTATCTTTGTGTTGCATTTATGTGCCCATCAGAACTGTTGCAGGCAAACGGCGTTGAGATTCGATTAGAATAAAAGTACTGTCATTTAATTAAATAATTTATGCACCAACAAAAAGATTACATTTTAGGGGATAACATGTGAGAGAAAAAGCTTTATAAAATCTAACCTTCCAAACTGACAACTCAAAGAGCCAACTGAATTGAATTAAAATGATTTAAAATCTGCAGCAATAACCAATACCTTCATCGCTACCTCAGCTTTCAAGAGCAGTTATAAACACACTGAAAAATAGATTTTAACAAACTGGGGCCTCTTGTGTATTGTAGTGAGAAGTTTGTCAGTCGTCTTTAAATATTCCGACAGTCAGTGAAGGCGTTATCAGACTCTACTCTACTGCATACGCGCTTTGGTGGAGAGCGAAGATGGCGGAGAATAATGTCGAACCAGAGAACGAATGGAGCAGCCGGGCCCTGGACACGACTGAGGACACTCTGGTTGCAATGGAAACACTGCTTGCAACGCTGAGAGCCTTTGAAGACGTGCTCAGGCAACAAGATATATCCGTTGCATCCTCGGCAGAGTACTGCGACAACTTCTGTCAGGTAATGTGTACATGCTACCTTCAAGCTACCGCACGGCTAATATCGCTAGCTCAGCCACGATTTGTTTTCATTTTCATTTGCCGCCCTCACTCTTATCTGGATCGGCTGCGGGTTCGCTAGCTGCCCGAAAACGTGCAGGGTTTGTGGACAAGCGGGGAGCAATATAGCGCCGTGTGTGTTATTGTTCATACGCGCGTCTGCATATCATTTCACAGAGCAATTTACCTGTCAAAAACAGTTCCCGTTGTAGGAAAACCATGCACGCTGCTTCGGGTTACTTTTAATGACATAATGACCTGCCTTCCCATTATCACCCATTCTCTACGAAGACGAAGTTTTAAATATCTTTGCACGCACATGCTATGGTCCGTATTTTCGTGCGTTTGTGTGGGGCGGGGCGCATCTGTCTTAAATTTGCCAAAATGTGCGCTTCATACTTGTGCCTTCGTTCACGTTTGAATCTGATGCAGCGTCCAAAATCAGTGGAGCAACGTCGCATTTATTCGTATGCTCAGATAGACTGTAAGTGTGATTGTCACCCAGAGAATTAAAGTTGTGCGGGAAATGAAAGCATGAACGCTCTATTCCACCATTTAAGTTGTCTGATGTTGAAATTGGTTAGATACTCAAATGTGCTTCAGACAATGTATCGTGCCTCAGTTACACTGAGTTACACATTAGCCAGCAGCCCTTTGACCTTTAATCCCTGCAACCTGCACTGTGTCACTATTAAGCAGCAATATCCAACTGGTTTTATGGTTATGTTTGATCAGTTTGGAAGTTGTCTGGATGTAATTAGTACACTCTCAAAGGACCTTAGTTTTTGCTCGTTTTGAGGGTGTACTGTGGATTAAGACGTCAGGGATTTGCTTTGGTCCCATCTAGCATGGTTCCTACCGTTTCATAAATAGTACTCCAGGGAGGTTGTAACAAACCCGATTTAATGCATCTCACTCCATCCAAGGTGTTGAACTGACTAGACCCCCATGTTGGCTCCTCTGCACCAGGGGAGAGATCCCAGCACTATTTAAACATCAGTCATTAAAGCATTTTTTTTCATTGCAAATTTTGAATCAGTAGGTCTCAGAATTGATTTCCAAATCTCTATTGGCATTTTAATTTTACTTATATATGGACAGATATTATAACACACACTGTGATAGAGGAGCGTGTTTGTGCGTGAACCCCAGTTTATTTTGTTTACAGCACACTATTAAAAGGCTTCAGGACCATCTTTTTCTGTAAAATTGTGTCCCATTAGACCCAATCAGTAGCATTTCACATCTGAGAGATTTTCAGCTGGGATCAGTTAGGTGAAGGTGGGTCTCTCCCCAGATGGATAACCCCTCTTCACCCTGACAGATATCTCATTTATTTCCCTCATGTTATTCCTCACTCTTTACATTTTCCTGTTTGTTTGTGTTTATAGGCACTGATGCACTATGCTGGGAGCAGGAACTCTATCGAGCATGGTCTTCCTCTTCTTGAGGCCTACTGTTTGTCCATAAACTGTTTTGCGGCAGCCCGGTCCCTCCTCACTGCGGAGTCCGACAGAGTAGCTCTTGTTCTGAAGAGGCTAGCTTTGTGAGTACTGGGCAGTTTTTGCATACGACCTCTTTAGTATTTAAATGTTTGAGAGCAAATGTTCCACCTGCAAGTTGCTGGTGCTTTGCATGAGGTATATATTCAGCATTTCTTTACGTGAGTTGTATTCATGTCATGTGCTTCCAGGGTAAAAAGAATCTAATTGTAAGAAGTTGGAAGGAAGTAGGATGTAGAAAGGCAGAACATGGAGTTTGATTTATCCATTCAACCCACAATGGATATTTTAACAAAGAAAACGGCAATTAGATGATAAGCAGGTTCAAGGACAGATGTGCTCTGGTTCCTAATTACTACATGACACACAAAGCAGAGAGAAGGGCTGCCGTCAACTTCAGGTGTTGAATTCACATGTGGCAGCTGTTTGATTAGGGCATACTTGGGACGCACTGGGGGGATTTCGTCTCTCATCTGGCTTGGAAGCGCTCTAGTGAGCTCCCAGAGGGGTTGTAAAAAGTGGCTGGGGAGAGGAAGGACGGTTTGGGCCTCCCTGTTTAAATAGCTGCCCTTGTAACCCAGATAAAAAGATGAGCACAAAATGAGATGATGGTTTTAGAGTATCAGGAAACCCAGATGTTGCTAAACTTCATTAGATTTCATAGAATATAGGTGCTCCAGAATGACAAATATTTAGTTTTTCATTTTCTTATTTATTTATTTATGTTCATTTTGGCCCTGAATAGAGGGAAAATGCTAACTTTTTTGTCACTGATGACCTCTTTCTTCAATGTCTGTCAGCTTGTCAGAGGTGATTGTAAATATCAACTTTGTGTCTTGCAGGAGCTGTTTCGAACTGTTACTGTCAGTGCCTGAGAATGAAATCCCATTTGAGGCCTGGGTTCAGTTTCATCATTCAGTTCAGGTGCAGTATTGTGATTTACTAAAATAGCTCCACGGGAGGATCCCAGGCAATATCAGTGGATTTGTTTGCCTGCATATTGTGTATCATCCATATGTAAAGCATTTATTACTAGTCCTCAAGTTATACTGCCCACTTATATAGTGTCACTGTTGACTGATGTGTGCATGTGAGGGATAGATTCACTGCAAACAATTATAATTGACATTTATCATGAAATAGCCCAGCTTTGCTTCAGAGAATGAAATGATTTGCATGTTAGAATCAATGCAAAAAATGAACAGTCTCTTTTCTTTTGCAGTTTGCCCATGAAACATTATTACAGTATGGCAGCACAGACCTCCAGGCATTACTTCAGATCACAGGAGAGGGTGGAGCGTGGAGCAACTCTGTCCTTACTTCCCTCCTCACTGGCCAACCCACCAGTGCAGAAGAAGGTCAGTTTAGCGGAGCCATTTAGGTCCTCAGGTGGCGACTTCTCACTACCCTCCATAACCAGACTTTCTTTGTTGCCAGTGGAAGCATTAATCAGCTTGGAGGGCGAGGGCTTCATGGAAATGCGGGTCAAACACCTGCAGAAGATGGGCGAGATAGCCAAGGCGGTGGTGCTGGCCAAAGCGTGCACTGAATGCAGCTTCATCTCCAACCAGGCTACATTTCATCACACTTACGTCTCATTGCTTTGTCATCTGCTTCCGAATGAAGAAGCCATCATGGAGGTATTTATTTTGGAAAGAGTTTTATCAGGACATGCTGAGCGGTATCAGCTGGCTATGATTTCCGTGCTAGAAGTTTTTGCTTCCTCATGATAGGAAATGTTTATTAGTTCTAAAAAATAAAAAGTCTGTGCACATTTCCAAATTAGATATAGAACATGCTAAAAATAGATGTCATCACTTGATCAAAGATATAAATAGATGCTGTCTCACCAGAAAAGCATTTCAAAAACACAGTTTGTGATTCCGTTTCTCAAAATATTGAGAATTAATCAGTGAAATGTACCAGGAATTTTATTTCTCTTTTCATTCCAGTGACATAACAATGGTCTGGTCTTTCAGGTCTTTTAGCTTCTGTTTTAATTTCTCCTCATTTACAGAGAAAAAAGATTGGTGATAGACCACCTTTCTTCTGAAAGCCTAATCTTCAGACTCTAAGCTTCTCATTTGACTTTGACTTTTAAGAGCCAAGTCAAAGATCTTTTCTGTACAGTATTTATAAGGTTCACTGTGCATGCTGCTTTCTTTTAATAGTAAAGTGGCCCAAAATCAGAGTTGTTTCGTGGTTATCTGCTCTCCCGATGGCTTCATATCTCTATTTCACGCTCCTTTGCCCTGCTTTGTTGGGAGGTTACAATGGTAATCAGAGGTTTGGGTTTTGAAACTGAGCAGCTGCTGTTGCATGCTTCCCTTTTCTCTCTCTTTGTTGAATTTATTATCCTGCTGCATTATCTCTGCAGACAAAAGAAATCCTGCTGCTATTTGCACTTTTTTTTAGCTTTTGTTCTTTTAGTCATTTGTGCAAATTTTAATGTTCAGTTACTGAAACGTTGCAGCAGCCAAAATTAGTCACAGCATAAATTCTGGTGGTGAAGAATTCCCATGAAAGGTGTTATAAAGGGTAACAAAGACACAAACAAGTGTATCAGCGTCTTCAAATTTTGTGACCTAATAAAAAATAGTTCCAAACGGATTTAGAGGATCCTAAGGTTTATATGAAGCCCTAAACAATAATTCAAATGTTTGCATAAATGATGTTACCTGTTAAGAAGTTATTTTCTTCAATTCTTAGCTCTTTCAATTTTCTCTTTTTTTTAGATATCCAGGCTGGACTGTAAGGACGTCCTGGAGATCACGTGTAATTTGGAGACGGAGGGAGAAGAAAACACAGCATACATCTTGTGCACAACTTTTCTGACCCAGCAGCTTCAGCAGCAGAGCCTTTACTGCTCATGGTGAGCACTTTAACTGTATAAACAAATAAGTGAACTGTCTAAATTGTGAGTTGAATATAAACAAAAAAAATCACAAGAGTGATTTTGGTTTTGTTCTTTGCTTTGAATTCAAAGGGAGTTGACTCTCTTATGGAGTAAACTTCAGAGGAGGATCGACCCTTCGCTGATGTCTCTTCTGGATAGATGCCTTCAGCTCGGTGCTATTGCCAAGACCGTTGACCATTTACTTTCTCTGGTTCGTGTTATTCAGACAGAGGTGAGTCCAGCACCAGTCTCTTTCGGCATTCGTATCACCACCGCTGAAACAGCAGCCTGGAATGAATGATGGTTGTCTAACAAGTAAGGAGAAACGGTTGTGGCCTCTGATCTTTAAAAAGCCAGCCATAGGTTCCACAGTGTAGGGAATCATGAATCAAGAATGAAGTGTTTGAAGTACACAGACGGGTAGAAATACTACAGTTTCCAGCACATCATAAATGGTTAAGATGTAATAAAAGTTATGTGTGAATCACATGCAAAATATATAAATTATGGTTTTTATGGGAGTTTGAGTGTTTATTATTCTCCTTGTTTCAGGCAGAGGAGATTGGGGTGCCTGCCTCAGTAGAGCTTTGTGTCAAAGCCCTTCAACTTCCAAAGCAGGATGACACAGAAACTAGGATCTCAATCTGCAAGACAGTGTCTCGTCTTCTTACCGATGACCTGGAGGTGTTACGTGCCTGCCTGCTCACAGAGTTCCTGCTGGGGCCCAACCAAGAGGTCTTCAGCCGCCTCGAGGAACTCCACTTGCGTCCTGATCAAAAGTATGACCAGGAAAATGAAGTGATTCCCAACTCGCTGCGCTGCGAGTTACTGCTTGTACTGAAAGCCTACTGGCCCTTCGATCCTGAATTCTGGGACTGGAAAACTCTTAAGTACCACTGCAGCTCCTTTCTAGGATTAATGCCAGAGTCAGAAAGTGAAGAGGAGGGGACAGTTGACAAGCAAGAGAAGGACTCACAACCTGAGCTACAGGGATTCCCAGTTAAACTTGAGTCTGATCAAAAGAGGTTAAATGGAACCCTTGATAGTCACAAACAGCAAGATGAAAATGTCTGTAGTTCTAATTTATCAGAAAGTCCAGCAGGAACCTGCAAGAAGAAGCATAAATTCTGCTGTCGGATATGTAAAAGGGTGATCGCTGACACCCAAATCATCCACCACTCTAAAAGGCATGCACAGGATGGCTGCCACACCTGCCCCGTGTGTCTGGAAAAGTTTAAGAGCAGGAAGGATCTCGTTCCTCACGTGAAAAGACACATTGAGGAAGAAGAACCTCTTTCCAACGCAGTTAAACAAGAGAGTTCACAGAAACAGCTGGACGAGGATGACGATATCGAGCCCGGGGAGATCACCATCGACCCGTCCTTAATGTCTTATTATAAATCCACACACGATCCAGATGTGCTGCAGCACATCGTGCAACAGGCCAAAACGGTGAAAGACAAGCCCGTGGACGAAGACGAGCACGTAACATTCGAATACATCGCTAAGCACTTTAACCTGCAGAACCGAGACGAGTATCAGTGCCCGGGAACCGGCTGCAGCCGCATTTTTAAGCATTCCAAGTACTTGTACGTCCACTTGAAGTCTGAACACAAGGGCGACGAAAACGTGAAGCATTTTCATCAGATGAGAGACAAGCGAGAGAAGTGCATTTTCTGCCGACGGCATTTCGCCACGGCGTACCATTACCGCAAACATCGAAGACTCCACTATGGCGAGCGGCCTTATGCTTGCGTGGTCATGGGCTGCGGCGCTCAGTTTCGCTCATCCAATGAGCTTGTCACACACAAACAAACCCACGGCTATCAGCTCAACTACGAGTGCGAACTGAGCGGCTGCAATGTCACCTACTCCGATTTAGGCCAAATTTATCACCACGAAGCACAGCATTTCAGAGACGCAGCATTTACCTGCGTTAGCGATCAGTGTAGAAAATACTATCTGTCAAAAAAGGAATTCATAAAGCATTTATCCACACACAACATCACCTTCTCAGAAGAGGACTTCGAGGCACAGAAGAAGGCAAAGCAGAAACTCCTCAACACTGTTCGAGAAGCGCCACCGCATTTTAGCCGGGCTGACAGCACAGAGGAGATCGCTCATGAAGATATGTTGAACTCTTCTTTAGGGAGCTGCGATTCTGAGGAGCCGAAAGCGACAATGACGCTGGTGGCCGTCTGTTTCGATGGCAGCAAATTCACCTGTGGCTTTGAGAAATGTGGCATGACCTTTTCCAGAGCCAGAGATGTCCAGAGACATCTGAAATGTGCCCACCCAGAACACCTAAAGCTGGAGAATAAAGAACACAAGCATGACAAAGAGCGAGACCCAAAATCCAAGGGGGCACTAAAGGACAACGAGCCAGATGTTGAACATAAGGGACAAAATGAGCCCTCGGCTCACTTTCAACCTGTCGAGCCTTGCGATGAACGTACAACCCTGCCCCATGGCAGTGAAACAAATGCATTGAGCCTCCAGACAAAAAGCGATGCTCTGAAAGAAATCCTTCTTATGCTCAGTAAACTAGATCTGAATTCTTCCACTGGTATTGTGTCAAGCGAGCTCTCTCAGTCCAGCCTGGAGCCTAATGCATCGCAGTTATCCCTTCATCAGACAGCCCCCGCCAAGTCTCCTCCTGTAACGCCTCCTGAAATGTCCCCACCGCATCCTGAAGAAGACATCGAGACTGAAGAAACCTTAGCAGCAGATGATGAAGCCAGTTTGCAAACATTAGCCAGTGCCAAGCCATACATCTGTGAGATAAGTGGATGTGACTTCAGGACTGCTCAGAATTACAGTTTAATGAGACACTACAGCACTAAACACGGTCGCACTGTTGAACAAGCAAAAAGACTGACTTCTTTAAAAGCTACTTCTTTTAAACCTTATGCGTGCCATCTTTGCTCCAAGAGCCACAGACAGAAACATGCTCTGAGGGTCCACTACATTCATACGCATAAAATGAGTCAAACTTTGGTGGACAAAATAAGCTGCGCGTCTGTTGTTGAGCCTAAATCTCAGCCTTTGGCAAACCATCATGTCAAAATAAAGAATGCAGTCCACGAGTTGCCGCACCATCAAGAGAAAAAAAACTCCATGGATACTGACCTTCATGACTTCAATGACAATCATTTTCTGTCTGAAGAGGAAGCAGAGGAACACCCAGAGAACCATGACGACGGTGAAAAAAAGGAAGAAAACAGCGACGGGGCCCCCCAACAGGTCAGAACCCGACGTGTGGTAACCAGAAATAACCTCTGCTACATATTGGACAAGTTCAGTAAACCCTTTCATTGTGTCGCAAAAAACTGCGACGCTGCATTTTCCACCCAGGGAGGCCTTGTGCGTCACCTCCAATTGGTGCACCATTACAATCGCTCTCAGCTTTTATTGGACAAAGATGAGGATGAACATCACAGCCCAGAAATCAGGAAAGAGCCCGCCAAGAAAAGGCCACTTTCGAACTCGGATGAACCTCAGCCCCAATTTAAATGTCACTTTGCCAACTGTAAAGCGTCCTACCACCTTAGAAGCAGCCTAGTACGACACACCCGGGACTGCCACTCCCAACCACCAGAGGTAATCCAGTGCACATACGAAGGCTGCACAAAAGTGTTCAACCACAACGAGGCCCTAAAAAAACACATGCTTTACAGCCACTGCGAATACTATGATTCACTGGTTGTACGACTTCAGAGCTCTCACAATAAAACAGTTGCTGGATGTCAAAACAACGTCATTGTTGCACCACAGAGTCCCCAAAACGAAGAGCCTAATTCAACCGCTACTAAGGCTGAGACTTTGAATCCAGAACCTGAAGTGCCTCCCCAGATTGAGGAAACTAATAAAGACGATGTGGTTGAAAGAAAAGTGCCATCAGAAAAAGTGTCTAAAAGAAAGGGCTACAGTCAGTTTACCTTCAGGTCTTATGAAGAAGCTCTGCAGATGTGCCAAGACCGCTGTTTGCGAGTGGCCTATCCGTGCATGGTTCAAGACTGCGAGTCCGTCGTCACCTACATGGGAAGTCTGCATCGTCACTACTTGAAAGTTCACTTCATGCGACGGGAAGATCTCATGAAGAATGAAGATAAACTTGTTTTTAATGCCGAACAACTGGAGGAGCTGATCCAGAGGAATTCTGCCAGATTAACGGCAACAGGAACAAGCGTCTCTAATGAAGGTTTTAAGATGGAATGCGAGGCTGAGCCAGAGAGCACAGACGCAGGGCAGCCTGTGGCCGTGGGTGCGCACATTGTTAAGTCAGACACAAATGAGAAGGAACCAGATCCATTGACTTTTCCTGAGGAAGAAGCAAAGGAGCCACCACCGATTGAGAGAAACGGCGTCCTAGTTGTTGCGGATGAAGTCCTTTATGGCGAGCCAAGCGCCAATGGACACTCTGAGGTGCCAGTTGTAGAAAAGCCTAAAAGTCCAAAGCCAGAGGGTTTATCCTGGGAGAAAATCAAACCACTTCTTCGTCCTGTCACCGTTGATCTCTCACCACCATACTCGCTGCGCTTTACTACTGAAGAGGGCTTCCATGATGTGCTGCCTTCCAAAGATGTTGGGAAAATGTTGAATGGCTCTGTCTTGCTGCCTAGTCCTCCTGTACGCCAGCCTCTAAAACGGAAAAACGAACTCTCTGAACAACCACCAAATCTGAAAGACACTCAGCCTTGTAGCCCTTCTTTTGACATCACAGCCTATAAACCAGTCGGCTTTGAGAGCTCGTTTCTGAAGTATATACAAGACACAACCACTAAAGACAAAAACCAGGGTCCAGTGAGACGGGAGTCTTTCAGACGCAGTTGTTCCGTTAAAGAGAACAACCAGCTGGGAGTCTCTCTGACCCGCAGCAAACGTAATTACTCCCCACTGTCGAAGCGCCATGCTGTGACCGGAGACCTCAACTCAGTCCAAAACATAAAATCCATCTTGGACAAAGCCCTGGCTGGGTGCGGAGACCTTGCTATTAAACAGCTTCAGTACCTCAGACCTGTGGTGGTCCTGGAAAGGCCTGTGTGCTGCAACGCCACCACTACCACCACCCCTGATCTCTTCCCATCAGAAACCAACAATTCCAAATTACTTCTGGGAAGTTAGTTTTAAGAAGCGTTATTTTCTGGCAGTTCTCTTTTTCATCAGTCAGTCAGTATTTTTCTTTATTAAAAATTTACATTTACAATTTGCATTGATCTTTTTCATTTAAGACTTGAAGAAAAAACCCTGAGCGGTGCATATGGAATACCTTTTGTTAAAAACAACTAACTGTAAATACTGTAGTTTTCCAAGAATGATATACACACTTTCAAAGACTAGAAATGGTCAGTAGCATATTGCAAGGCCTTTTTCTGATGTGTTATTGTGACTACAAAAAAAGCATTTACTTCCTAGAATCACTTGAGTGTTTTGTTATCTCACCGATTTATATCACACCAGTGTTGGGATGCAGTGAACAGGAAATGGAAATGTTATATCCATTGAATTTCTCATAATCTTTTTTACTTTCTTAATTATGTAAAGTGATATTTGTTTACAGTATGCTGGAAAATGTATTTTAATTTAATAGCACATAAGGTGATTTTTTGGGGGGGAGCGCATGGAAATGTGATGAGTCCTTTTTGTTGGAAGGAGTAATGAGAACGATAATTTTTGATAATGATGGATATTGTGGATGTCTTGGTTGTCTGTGCTGAAGTATATGTGGCTTTGCTGGCATTGGAATCATGTTTACATTACCAAAGCAAGTGTAAGAAAAGTACCTTTTTAATAAAGAACTATCATTTCATAGGTATATGTGTTGCACATTGAATTAAAAAATATGTAAATACCACTTTTTCTTACATATAATACATTTTATTTTGCATAAATATGCTGCAGTGATCAAACATTTTTAACATAGTTATGTATAACAGTTTAACTTGTATCATAAGGGCTAAAATTGAATACAGTACTGTCTGAAAGTATTTTTCACTATTCATTTTCACAGCACATTGTAAATATTTATAAAGGCCAAGAGTGTTTTAACGGTTCTTTTGACCGATCTTTATTGGTCGAAATTCTAAATTTAGATTCAGAATCGTAAAAGCGCAGCGGAACCAAATGCTCTCGCGGCTGTTTCTAGAGGGGTGGATTTTGTTGACACACTACGCGCTGCACGAATGGAACGATATTAGCTTTAAAACCTTGGCTTATGAATGGAAACTGGTTGCAAAGATTTCCGAGTTCTGATTTGTAGTCGGTATCTGTCATTATAACACAGGGACAGTTTCCTAAAATATTTTTTTACGTTTGTGCTGAGTTAAAGCTAAGTAGTTCCTAACTACTGATCGGTTTCGGGCTGGTCAACATACAGTATCATTGGCCTTTTAGCTACTAGCAGCTAGTCACCCCTTCACCAAGAAAAGGCCAAAAAGAAACCAAAAAATGTTGGAATCTATAGTTGACCTACCGGTGGAGAAGCAGATATTTTATGCTGTTTTGGGATTTTCCTGGACAGTGTATCTGTGGGAGGCATACCTTTCTTATAGACAGGTGAGTAAAACAGATGTCAGCTAACAGACACCACCAAGAAGTTTCTACCGAGGTGGTGTCTAATTCAAACTAAATGAGACATAAGTGAATGTTTTTGTTTCCTCTGGAAAACCGAACAGCACTAGCAATTTGATTTCCTGAAAATGTGTCCAAAAGCTAGTCATTTTTATAATCAAATATTTGGGGAACACAACTCCCTTATCCAGCGTGCTAATGCACTAATGCGATAACAGAAAAAGAACGAAATAATTTTTTATAATGTTTTTGTAGGGTCCAACAGAACGATTGCTGATGTCTTTATGCTCCACAGAGAAAGATATACAGAACAACAACACATGTGCCTCCAGAACTGGGGAAGATAATTGATTCTGAAACATTTCAAAAGTCACGTCTTTATCAGCTTGACAAGAGCAACTTTGGCTTTTGGTCAGGGCTGTATTCCGAGACTGAAGGGACGGTAAGTTAATTAAATGTCTATATATATATATATATATATATATATATTCAATAGGCTTGTAAATTGATAATGCCATAATTCAAAACGTTTTAGTTGATCCTGATCCTGGGTGGAATTCCATTTCTCTGGAACATTGCTGGTTCTGTCACGGCCCGCTTTGGTTTGGGTTCGGAGTATGAGATCACCCAGTCACTGGTTTTTCTGACGCTCGCCACTCTATTCAGTGCTGTGACGGGACTCCCCTGGAGTTTGTACAATACATTTGTCATCGAGGAGAAGCATGGCTTTAACCAGCAGGTACACTGGTGACTGCAACCGACCAACAATTGCACTAATTATTAGAACACACTTTTGTAAGTTTATTTACATGTTGTCTTATATTCTGCTCAGACAATAGGGTTCTTCCTGAAAGATGCAGTAAAGAAATTTATGGTGACCCAGTGTATCCTGCTACCTGTCACCTCGCTGCTCCTGTACATCATCAAGATTGGTGGAGACTACTTCTTCATCTACGCCTGGCTGTTTACTCTGGCTGTTACTCTGGTTCGTGCTTTGTGCACAAACAGGAAAAACATGTTGCAGAAATTGTTTCAATGTGCTAACAGCTCATGAAATTGCTGTTCTCTAATGTGCTCAGGTTCTTGTGACAATCTATGCTGACTACATCGCTCCCCTGTTTGACAAGTTCACGCCTTTGCCAGAAGGAGAGCTAAAGACTGACATCGAGGCTCTGGCGAAGAGTATAAGCTTCCCCCTCACTAAGGTTTATGTTGTTGAAGGTAACGCAATACATAGTTATGATAATCATCTCTATATCTAACCATCAATTTAGACTGTAATTGCTTATACATTTTTAATTACACTTGGAGTATTTGTGTAGGTCTTCACACAGGTCTTTGTTTTTTATTTCCAGGATCCAAGCGTTCATCTCATAGCAATGCCTATTTTTACGGCTTTTTCAAGAACAAACGCATTGTGCTGTTTGACACTCTTCTTGAAGACTACTCGCCTCTCAACAAGTCTGGAGAGCCTCAGACTGAGCAACCAGAGAGTGACGAGTCATCCCCTGAATCAAAAGCCAAGCCAAAGGTAATCTACTGAGAGAAGTTCTTGCTTGGTCTTAAATCAACAACATGGCTCCAAAATCTTAAATTAGTGTTATTTTATTGTGGCTGAAATTTTGGCTGGTGCTAAATAGGGCTTCCAACAGTAAGACCTGTTTACAGTAACTCTTTTAACGATGTTTTTATGTGTAGTATAGTATTATTGACCTCAATCTTATTTGCAGAACAAGAAACAAGGATGCAACAACCCAGAGATCCTGGCAGTGCTGGGTCATGAGCTTGGTCACTGGAAGCTTGGTCATACTGTCAAGAATATTGTTATCAGTCAGGTGAAATTCTTTTATATTTTATTACAATAGCAAATGTTTTTTTATGTACATGTGCAGAATTAATCTTATTTCTTTCTTTCTGCAGATGAATTCCTTCCTGTGCTTCTCATTGTTTGCCGTTTTAATCGGACGGAAGGAGCTGTTTGTGGCTTTTGACTTCAATGACAGCCAGCCCACATTGATAGGTTTGATGATCATCTTCCAGTTCATCTTCTCCCCATACAATGAGGTAATTTTGAGAGCGAGAGATGTTGATTTAGGTGTTTTTGTGTCTGCAACCTTGATTTTTCTCATCATTCTTATTTAATTTTTGCAGCTCTTGTCTTTCTTTTTGACGGTCCTGAGCCGCAGGTTTGAGTTCCAGGCAGATGCCTTTGCCCGGAGTATGGGCAAAGCTTCTGAGCTCTACTCAGCCCTCATCAAGCTCAATAAGGACAACCTAGGTTTCCCTGTGGCTGATTGGTTGTTTTCAATGTGGCACTATTCCCACCCTCCCCTGCTGGAGCGCCTGAGAGCACTGGGCAATGTCAAGCAGGACTGACGGGGCTGGAAGGGGGAGCAGCGACTTCTGCCTCCTCCAAAGGGCCTCCGCAGACCTCTCCTAGCCCTGTGAAGCATCCTACTTTTCCCCCCACCAAACCCCTATATTGTTTTATCCATTTTTTTTAGCTCTTTCTCTTGCCATGCTTTCTCTTGTGTTCCCATTTAAACCTTTGTTTTTAAATCAAAATTTAAACATTTCCGGATGAGCCAGCCTTAAAACCCTGAAGCGAAGTCTCTGCCCTTTCTCACTAAGGTCCTCAAATGCTGTCTCTGAGATCAAACCTTGAGGGCAATGTGTGCTGAGCAAAAACTACTGTCGGAGCACAATTCACACTTTTGTGCAGTTATTTATGCATAATGAGAAAATATCTGATTCCAAAACAAAGATGTAAAGACTGTCTGACGTCTAATGGCTGATGGTATGAGTGATTTTTTTTTTCTTCTCTCAGTTATACCTATAATCTTGGGTTTTGTTGATATGATAGAATCCATGAACAAGTTGAACATGCGCTCCTAACACTGGTTGTTGCAGGTACACAGGCTAAAGGGTTTGATTTGTCTCTCGGGTGAAACTTTTCTTTGTGAGAAAACATTTCAGGGAAAGCTCAAGAGAAAAACACAATTGATCGTCCACTCAAATTCTTCATTTCTCAAAAAGGGACTGTATGAATGTCACCAAAATAAAGCAAGGACCTCCCCTTTTAGTTATTCTTTTTTTAAATAAATTGACTTAAAATGAGCAGCACGTAGTGTTTCAGTTTAGGCTAAATGTTTGTTTTCTTAAGTCCATTGAGGGAGATTTTATTTTACTTTTTGTAAAATGCTTGCGTTATGTTTCCTACTATACCTGTACATATGTAATTTGGTCTGCACAGTAACAGTGTACGTATGTGAATTTTGAAAAGCCGGTTAAATGTGTTTTGAAATTTTAAGTTCACACCGTGTATCTTAGTTTCTTCTCTTGGTTCATTTTAGAGTAAACCTGGCATGCAAGTACTTGTTAGGTTTGGAGACCTCAAACGCCAGCATTTGGTTTGTTCAGAGAGGGACCTGTATGCTTTTCTTTGCTCTGTTCAATAAATTCCTTGTAGGCGATATTTGTGGTTGATGATTTTCACAAGGTTTGAAAGGTAAGTTTGTGCTTTTTCTGCATGTTTGAGTTGTTTTACATGTGGCAGCCTATAGAGCTACTAGTAAGATTTTTACCAGCATTTTCTTTGTTAAATCTGTTATAGCCTTTAAATTATTTCATTTCGGTTCTTTTTTGCACATTATCACAGTGGAACTTGTTAAAAATGTTGCCTTTTCCTGCTTTTTAAAATTGCCTTAAACCTGTACATATGTAGTTTCCTGACATGATCCCTGAATTCTGTTTTAAGATCCATTCAGCCTCTAAACTCTTGACGTAATTTGATTTATAAATATATAGGTAGAAAACCAGACAGTAAATTGTTAATAGGGATAATATAGAATATGTGATTTGCTATTAAAAAAAAAGGGCGTGTAAACTTTCAAAATAAAGATGATTTTAAAGAAAAAATATATATGTTAGTGTCACATATTTGCTAAATCTAATCTCTTTTTTTTTTTTTAAAAAAACTACTTGTACAAGGAATGCAATTGAAATTACCGCCTGACAAGTCAATCAGGACACGAATCTGAGAGACTTGGACACATGATCTTCCAAAGATCATAAGCTAACCTGTTTATATTGTATAACCGTATTTTACTGCTGCTTTCCGCTATACTGCACTGTTGCTAGTCATTAACAAACTACAGCCAACTAATTGCATGTGCGCACTTTTTGCTCGATTTACTTAGTTCTCCTCCCAACCAATCAAATAATACATTATCCTCAGTTGGTATGAGGATTTTGTTTTATTTTTTCAAGTGTAGGTTTCTGTTTATGCCGTATTTTGGAGAAATAGATTTGATGCTACTCCGGAACGTGCGGTCAGCTGATCACGCAGACGTCAGAAAACGTGCAGTGTCACGCTGCTTTCAGACCATACCATTGTGTTGTCAGGCGGAATAATTGGTTTTCGCATCACAATAACTTTAATCATGTTCAAAATACTACAAAACAATAAATGCTGTAGATATTGCACTTTGCTGATGACAACGCTGCGTGTGTGCTCGCTTTCTCATTGGTTGACCCCGTGAGGATGATAATGGCGCCGTCCTGTGGCGTGTTTTTGTGGACAAGGACATGATCGCAGTTGCCCAACTGTGGTGCCAGTTAAAGATGGCGAGGTTTTTGAGGCCTAACATTAGGAGCTTTGTCTCTTCTCAGCTGAGAATGTCATCAGACCAGGTAAGCGCATTCAGAAAAGGCCGATATGATGCTGTTTCTGATTGTGTTTTCTAAATAATTACCGCAAATCTACCGTTCTTTGCATGAAAGGGCGTTTGACAGTTGGCTGTTGACGTGATTGTATGTTGTAGTCATGCTGTTCCTGGACTGTAAGCATAAAGTTTCGTCTAATTATGAGATGTTGGCATGTTAAATTTGTATTTAATATGTGGTTATTGGATCATTTTACCACCAACAGTTTCAAGTACCAAAGCAAGCTGTTGGTCTGAGTGAAATGAAACCATGACCTTCACAATGGAGGGTGGGGGAGTTATGGTCAATTGGGTCGTTTACATACAAAAGGTTTCAATTATCACTACATAATGCGTTTGTCTTTTAACTCTTCTCTATTAACGTTAGCTGGGGGAGCTGGGGAAAGGTGCTGGAAAAGGTGGCGGTGGAGGAGGGTCCATCAGAGAGGCAGGTGGAGCCATGGGGAAGAAGCAGGCCGCCGAGGAGGAGATGTACTTCAGGTAAGCCAGTGTTTCTTTTACAGCAAACAAATGTGCACTGTCATGTCATGACCTCGACCTGTTTATTTCCACCTTAGACGCAAAGAGCAGGAGCAGCTGGCTGCATTGAAGCAGCATCACCAGGAAGAAATTGACCATCACAAAAAGGAGATCGAACGCTTGCAGCGTGAAATCGACCGCCACAAGGGAAAGATCAGAAAGCTGAAGCACGATGACTGAGTGAAACAAACCTTCCCAAATGATGACACTCAACCTATCAGTCCAGCCACATGGTTTTCTGTGATTATTCCACGCCTTCTGTAACCAGGCCAGACAAGAATGTGTGGAGGAGTGTTCTGTAAATGCTTGAAATGATTATAGATGGTCATAACGTTTGTTTCCATGACATGCTCTGACACACAAGTTGTTTATTTTTTTTTAAACATTTTTGTTGTGGCTCAGCCTATATGTATCAAATGAAAAAAAAATCTAATATAATCCATGATATGGTTGCACCATTTTATCTTGGGTGATTAAAAATACATTTGTATTGCAAGTTTACTTGAAAGTCATTAGGTGTTTCCTTACTTTTTTCTTCATTTTTTTCTACATTTTCTTACATGTGAACAGAAATGCAAACTGACAGTACACATTTTTAATTATTGCATGAACAATATACAACCACAGGTTGTACACCACGCCATGCCACTGCTTGTTTGGAATTTGAGGAATTAAAAAATACAAGCAACCTGATATAGCCAGTTTACTCCACTATCACGTCAGTGTAGAGATGAACTGAGATTTGTTACATGACATGGGTTACATAATCATAGGTAAACTAGTTAAAAAGCCATTTACGGCAATTCTATTTTACTTACCTGCACGTAGAAGTCTATTCTAAATCAAATGAAGAATTAAGATAATGCTGAATTGTTAAATGGGACTGTAATCTTCCACCCACCAGGTGGCGATAATTCTGTCTTGAACCACTTCTACAACACGACAAAATGTCGTCACTTCCGGATACCCCTGCCTTTTACCACGAGCAACCCCGTGCATCTTTCTTTTTGCGCATCATGGCGGACCGGTTCAATAAGGTGGGCAATCGTTGGAAAGAATTTTCAATCTCTTCGGTGTTTTGGTTGAAGTCAGGCCTTGTATTTACCCTTAATCTGCATGTCAAAGCCACAGAACATGTATTTATAGTCCTTGCGTTGGTCTGCGTTCCTTGAGGATTTTATATTGTTTCGTGTTTTAGACAGCCAGCGCGGCTTGAGGAGACGTGCCTTCATCATGGCAGCTTCCTTAACAAGCAATGCTGTTAGCTTGCTAACTGCCTTTGCTCTCCATATTACATTAATGCAGAACTAATAACTAATCCTCTGCCAATTATAACGTATTGTCTTCGCGCCATTTCATTTGACACTAAATACCTACATTATGTTAAAAGGGCATTACGATGGGATGTCATTGCTAACGTAGCATGTCCATGCGTGGATGATAGCGGACTTGTGGGTAAAGTGCGCTTGATATTTTAGTATTCTTACTTGGCTGCAGGTACGCTGGTCAAATATATCAATGCTACTTTTACAGGGGAAACACCGAGGCTTTATTTAACAATGCAATAACGCATCTGTCACGTACAGGTTCTGGTGCTGGATGGCAGGGGCCATCTACTCGGCCGGCTCTCTGCCATTGTGGCTAAACAGCTTTTGCTGGGTAAGTGCTGTTATCGAAGGCTCTAGACTACATGTTGTGTTGTCAAATGACCATTGAACGCTGAATTTCACAGTGAATTGGGTGATCGCTGCAGGTCTGTCAGTGATGATATGTTTGTTTTTTTGCTTGAGTTTAGCGACCATGAGAAAACTCACATGCACTACCATCTGAGACGGATGATCATCTGTAGTTTAGGTTATGCATTTGCCTCTTGCCACAAGCGTGTAACGCATTAGTATTTTTTATTTTATTTTTTGCAGGACACAAAGTGGTGGTGGTGAGATGTGAAGGCATCAACATCTCAGGCAACTTCTACCGCAACAAGCGTAAGTAGTGTAAACCTCTAAACTGTGGTAATTTATTAATATGCATGTCTGTGATGTGCTTAACCAATATAATTCGAGTTTCATTGACAATGAGACAACCTCACATGCACTACCATCTGAGACATCAGTGCGACACATTGAAATCACAGTGGAGCATTTGGCATATTCTAAAGATGCCTTGTCTGTTGTTCAGTGAAGTACCTGGCTTTCCTGCGTAAGAGGATGAATACCAACCCCTCTCGAGGGCCGTACCACTTCAGAGCCCCCAGCAGGATCTTCTGGAGGACTGTCAGGGGTAAGGACATGGCTATACAGTTTCTATATTTGTGGCATTGTAATACAATTGGAATTGTGACAAAAAGAGGTAGTTATTGGCACTTTGCTCAAATAAAAGTAGGGGTTAAAGTGCAATTTACAGAGCAGTGGTAAATGCTTATCAGAAATATATATGTCCCATAATACCAAATCAGAGTAAGTTGACTGCCCAGAAAATGGCTACATTCACAGAGCCAGCACGTTGTTCCTGTTCTTACTGTGATGAGCACTTTATCTCAAAGCTGATCCTCTGTGATGAGACGCAAGATACGGATCTGATTACTGAGTTCAGCAGGAACAAGCGCGCGTGCTTGGACAACCTGATGCTTTTAAAGGTCACAGGTATTAAACCTGGGTGTTTTTCTCTGACCAGGCATGCTCCCCCACAAAACCAAGAGAGGCCAGGCTGCTCTGGAGAGACTGAAGGTGTTCGACGGTATCCCTCCACCCTATGACAAGGTGATGAAAGTTGACCTATCTGATCTATAGTTTTGACTGTCTTCGCTTGTATGTGGTGTTTGCTGTTCATCTCAGTCTGACCTTTGAGTTTGGGTCCACAGAGGAAGCGCATGGTGGTTCCAGCTGCTCTTAAGATTGTGCGTCTGAAGCCCTCTCGCAAGGTGAGCTTTAAACCACTATTCTGTTCCAATTCGATTCAACTTGACAATGAAGATCAATGTAACCCTTAACTGATCATTTATTGATGAGTCCTACTTTTCGGATCTGATTGCTGAGTCGAGTTGCACCTCCAATTTGAGAACTCGTTACTGAATTCTCTTCTGGATCAAAGGCTGGATGTGGTTCAGATTGCCAGATCAACACTGAAATGTTGTTCTCCCTCCTCGCGTCAGTTTGCTGTCCTTGGGCGTCTGGCACATGAAGTTGGCTGGAAGTACCAGGCTATCACAGCCACCCTGGAGGAGAAGAGAAAAGAGAAGGCCAAGCTCCGCTATGCCAAGAAAAAGACGGTCAGAAAACTGACCAAGCAGGCTGAGAAGAACGTCGAGGCAAAGATTGCAAAGTACACAGACGTTCTGAAACAATATGGAATCCTCGTCTGAGCTGGTTGTTTCTGGCTAATAAAGTTAAATAAATGTTTATAGAAAGTGTTGGCTTTTTAATTCATGTAAAGGAAAATGACTTCTGGACCAATAAGGGTGAACTTCTGTAGTTAGGAGGGTCCTCCGCTCCAGAAACATAAAGGTCGGGCTGATATAAGGAAAATTATGCTCTCAACTGAGCAGAACTTGGTTTCCTACACACCCCTTAAAGGTTTCATCCTAATCTAACCTTTTGAGGTTTCTGTAGAAACGCACAGCAGCACCGAATCGTCATGCCGGCAGGTGGCGCTGCAGGGCCTTCAAGAGCGACTATTTCCACTTTAGGACGTTTAATGACTACTGTGTCTTTGGGAAAAGAATGAAAACACGTGTAAAACTGCACAAGTGGCATTTGGTGGGACGAATTTTGTGTGAAGTAGGAAAAAGAATCCGGATTATCAGCAGATGAGCTCATTATAGGATCATCACAGAAGCGGCGCTGCATCAAACTGGGTTTGACTCCTGGATTCTGACACCAAGCAGCTACTGAAGAACAGCAAAACAAAATATCTCTGGTTTCTGTCTGTGAATGCGCTTCTTCCACCTTCCTCTTCCACCCTAAGAGGATTATTTACACACATGTGGGCTTTATGTTATTTCTCAGATTTAGATAAACTAACCACGTCTGAAATATATTCTCCAGATGAAAGCAGGACGCACTATAAAGAATCTCCATCCCTGTATTCTATGATTATGTCTGTCTGTCTATATGAGGACACAGTAAAGTGCACATGCCTATTTAATTGCACGCTCACGGAACACTGCCTCCCCCCAATCTGACACCTGTCCACCTGCGTTAAGGTGGACAAGAATTCAACAGCAAGCTGCTCCTGTTTCATGGCAAATGTTGGCCAAATGTTGGCCACTGCACCCAGAATTGGAAGGCAAATAAGAAATAATCTCTTAAAACCATCAGGGGCTAGAACCAAAAATATGGTTTAAATGGACTAAAAGCCATTTTGGAATTGGGGGGGGGACACATCTGTTGAGGGTTTCAGAGATACACCAGGCTGACTGATGTGGCTTTGAATGGTTTATTAAAGCTTGTTTGTTATTTCTTTCCTTTTGCAGAAAGCTGAAAAATGCCTGACAGCTGATACACTTGAGCCATGACAGACTGCATTTAGCCAGAGTTTCTGATATTAGCAGCTACGACTCGTTCTTCATGTTGAAATGATTGTGAACGTTACCCATTAACGGGTTTTTATAATGAACTGAAAGATAAAGCAGTGTCAAGCTCTATCTGGTGTGGCACAATTCTTCGCGTGTGTCATCAAGACACAGCTAAATGAGTGCTTTGAAACGGAATTAACAATAGGAATTAATTAGCTCTGATGTCACACTTGACGAACAACGCTGAAAAGAAAACTGACAACACGACCTGTTTTTAGTGTTACACTGGAGCCAAAGACGGGTTTACATCAGCCACATATTAATAAAAGCATTCACACAAAGTCTCTTTATTTAAGAAATCGATGTGAATGACTTCTGTCTGGAGGCTTTCCCCCCTTTCACCGTGGTAACCCCAGTGTGTGCGAGTGGCTCTCCTGCACCAAAGTTGTGAGGATTCCAATGACTTTCATGGTAATTGCTATTTAGACCGCGGGTACACTGTGCATTTAGATCACCCAGCGTGTGAGTAATGAGAATAGCTTTCCTGTTCGAGTGATCATTTCTTATGCTTTATGAGTCATTGCTTAACCAAATACAGCAGCAATTTACCCCCACTGTTAATAGAGGGAACTGCTCCTTGAATAGTTGCTTATTCATTTTCAACTCTTGCAGCAAAATTTAACATTCAAGATTAGAAAACGCTGATGGGAAAATGAAGGAATGATTTGGAAAAGCAGGTGGGAGGACCCGGATGACCCCGCTAACCTGTGCCCTTTGACCCCGAACTGACAAATCACGGGTTTGAAATTTACTGCAGAATTTAGTCAAAAAGGCAGGTGAACTCATGACAGCCCTGCGGGTTCCAACCATCGGTCTCTTTTGAAACGTTGCAGATGATGCGTCTGCCTCCTCTTCCTCATCTTCGCTCACGACAAATGCTCCACACCAGCTTTTATGCAAATTCATGCAGACAGAAATGAATAAGAAGAGGAATTTGCCTGTCGCCGTGGACCCACGCATTCATCACGGCACGAGCAGCTTGTCATAAGTGGCTTTAGAGGAGTAAAAAAAAAGAGAAAAAAGATCTAGATGATGTATGCTCTGGCTGCACTGTAATGGCTGTCTGTAAACATATGATGCAGGTGGGGGCACTCGGCGCCTCCTTCATATTCACCGACCTCAGTGCGGAATTGGAATGATATAGAATGACAGCGGGGCAACTTGATTCATTCGTTCTCGCCGAAGCCATTATATCCATTTACTGACAAGAGCAGCTGTGAAATTCAGAACAGGCAGATTGATATTGGCCGCCGAGAGTCACAAATTGAATTGAGAAATTGAGGGAACGCCGAGACCCAACAACCCTTATCGACTCCGCTGTAATGAAGCACCTCTGAGGCGTCAGACGCGTGTTCGCATAGCCTCACAACACAAAGTCAAGAGCCAGGGAAAGGTTAGGCCCTACCGCGGTGCACGCGTGGCAGAGTGTCCTTGAGCAAGGCAATATGGAAGGATTTGGGCACTCCTGAAGATAAATACACCGCTGGGCGGTTAAATATTATGTAAATGATGGAGAAAATGATTCCATTTAAACCTGCAGCTGCTGTGAAAACGCGTGGAGCTTGTTATTCACACTGTACTGAACAGGTCACCAGGGGTTCTCCCCAGATTATGGATCCATTCACATAATCTACCCAGTTTTATTCCTGCACTGAGCTGGAAGGTTTCCTATGATTAACAACACAAACATAATCAGAAGCATTTTGGGCTGTAGCACCAGAAAAAAGGTTTAAGTCTGTATTTTATGGTGAAAACAGCTCGACAATTTCTGGGCATTATAACTCCATTCAGCAGTGTTGCTCCTTGTTTTAATGCTGCAGCTCCTCATGAGGACAAACGGCCACGGCGGTGCGGCCTTATTAGAAATGAATGGAAAGAAGCGTTTTAATATTGGCCTCAATGGAGTAATATTGATTCCTGAGCAGAATTTGCTGTAAAGAAGCAGTATGTGCTACAGTATCAACTAGGACTGACACAGTTGATTGGGTTCCACTAAACCAATATCCCAGATAAACTGCTGTAAAACAGCCGTGCACATATCTGCTCTTCACACATAAAGATATTTATCCCGCTAATGCATCTAATATGGGGTCCATGACGTCCCCCAGGCCTTCCCTGCTAATTTTCCTGGCCATAGTCACCACGCTCGGGGCTGTAAAATGCCGCAGGAGTGTGAACTTGGGTCTTGGCTGCAAACGCCAGAGCCCGTGCAGCACCGACCCCTCCTCTAAACGATCGATCCGAGTCCTGCGACGCGAACGGCGAAATCAGGGAATGTTCTGCTGATGGAATCACCTACATTTAGACAGATGCCGAGCGTCACGTCAAGTTGAGGGAAACTCAGCAACGTGTGTGAATTTCCCCTGCGAGCGTGCTAGCGGCACACGGAGGATATGAAAACAGCCACGGTGTGTTTTTCATGCACGCTTGGGAATAAAGCATATGGGATGGTTTTAAAGATGTCACTGCAAAGATTCCCCTGAGTGTGCTGCTTATCCACCTCTGTGAGAGCAGACCACAACCAGCTTTTTATATCTATACTCTCCAGCGGGGGGTCACGAAAGGCTACAGAAAATATAGTTCTATTTTTTATTTCCCTCCATCTGTCCGCTGCTTTTTGCAGCTCACGTAATCAGAGGCCGACTCTGAAGACGCCCTTGTCGACGCGGTCTGAAAGGCCTGAGTTGAAAGAAGTTTTGACTTGGGGGGTGGGGTGGGGGGGAGAGACCCCAACAATAAACCAACCCATTTACGTTTGCGCGCATGCAATTTGCATGAGACGCTACGTGTGGAGCAGGATGGCAGCAGACTGTTGCTGAATAATTTGCAGGAGTCGATGTTGAAGAGGTGTCTGGCGTATGTATAATAGATTCTGAAGAGAGCATATTTGGCTCCGGAGGGAGGAGGAACCGACCAGCAAGGCTCCATTTAGCTGGAGAGTAAAAAAAAGTTGAGGTTCATCTGTGAGGCGCCCACTTTGAGCATGTTTTGCGATGAAAGTAAAGTTGCATTTCCTTCTATAATTGCTGTGTATGCACGAGTGCTTTAATTCCCTCTTTAAAAGAAAACACAAAGCAATAACCAGATGGTCACAGATTTCCATGAATACATCAAAATTCCTCAGCAAAAATAGAGATGTGACCACCAATGGCCACTCTGGCGGTTTAAAGGCTAAAATCATCTGATTGTGAATGCTTCAATATGGCCTCGCTAACACACGTGCTCTGCCGCCCACGATGAGAGGTGCCTCGTTCACGTGCGCGTGCGAGGACTGACACGTGGCGTGAGTTATGAATGTGACCTGATCGGATCTTTAATAAATCGGGTAGCGGCGGCTGCCAGTCCAGATGAGCTCAGCGTGGCGAGAGAAAAATTGGAGTCGCCGTCGGACTCAAGCGACCGCACGGGCCCCTCAGCCTCGACAGAATCAAAGGAGGCGCGTCAGGTGTCCATGGGACGAGGCGCTGAAGCCGCGACGCCGTTCGTTAGCGAGCCAGAACAGCAGCGAGCGCTTTGGTGGGGCTTTAACGGTATAATCAGAGGAGTTTATCCAATTTCAAGCTGTCCACAAAGAGTTCCTTTTAAATCTCTTTTCGACGGTTTCGCTGATCATTGAGTCTTGGACGGCACACGTGAGGTGGAGAAAAAGACTGATAAGCAGAAACCCGCGCAGCGATGAACATCCCTAATGAGGTTTCGGCCCAGTGTGTGTGAGCTGGCGCTCTACTCCCACATACGAAAACCCAAGAAAAGAAAATGCTTGAAGCAACATTCTCTGGTAAATCTTCCTCGCATATACAGCCAACATCGTACTTTAGGGACAGTATCTGCGTAGAATGGGGAGGAGCACCCATGAATTGATCATAATGAGCGGAGCTGTATTGATTTTCTCTCCAGTAACAGCATTCTGAGTCAACTCTGGTTAGACTTAAGCTTTTTCTAGAGGATCAACGATTTGATTATTTAATGGGAACAAAATAATTGTCTCTATGCTGCCGCCGCGGTGTCCCGGGGAGGCTCACTTTTTCCACATTCCCGCCAGAACTCAGAAATCAGCCTTCCGACAAGCACACCGGTCTCAACAGCGTTAACAGTCTTCTACTTTCCACTCTAATTCCTCTCTCCTTCCCCAGCGATTTGGTTTTTCCTTTTGGTGGCCTTTCTTTCTGTAACCTTTGAGAGACAAAAGCACAGCCTACAGCCTTCAGCCATGCAACCGAAAGACTTTTCACCGTCTGAATCATGCACGACAAGCGTGTCACGCTCTGAAATCTCACGGTGACGGGCCCCGAGATGTCCAGAGCGTTTTGCAGAACAATGTGAACGCTTCTTAGATGCTAGCCTGGCCATCTGTCCTCCTAAACGTGGCACAAGCATGAAAAATATCAAGAGCGTCCCTCAGAGATGAGATCGGTGGTGAGGAGGGATGGACAACAGTGCCCCAGTGATGTAGCCTGATGTTGATAGCGTGGGCTGGCTAACAGAGGATGACTACGCAGAAATGTCTGTCATAAAAGACCCGCCTGCAGCACACAATTAAAATGTACACGTGAATTAAATGCGAATAATTAAAGCTCTCAGTCTGAAGATGTTTTCACACCAGCGTTACTACTGTCCAACTGTCAAAATGTGCCAAAAACAAATGTGCAACAAAGACTTCTTTTCTTCTTTATATCTTTGCTGAAAGTCCAGAGCTCCTTTATACTTCCCCTTCAGCCCGTTAATTGGACCGCTCCTCATGACAGAACTATCCATTTGAACCGTTTAGCACAGGGAATTCATTAGGATAGCCCACTTATTCCCAACTTCTCCACTTCTTCTTTCTTGATCACGACAGAAGTTTGGAAAGAAACAGTCCAGTTGGGGAAAAGTCTGCCCGTTGACCCATCTGTCCTAAACATGGAATCCCCAGTGGACCCTGTGTGCAGCTTAAGTTCTCTTTTGATTGATAATTTAGGATTTTTTTGGAACAGTGGTGCGGTAACACCACAAACTCTGCTCTGTTTGACCTCATTAACATACCTGAAAACCCACATTGGATCAGCTTGGTGTGCAGTGTAGGTGTATATCTATAGAACCTCGACTGCATGTTTCTCTCTGAATCTCCTCTCCCTCTTTTTTCTTTCCCACGGGGATGAAATGAACTAATCAGAGGGATGTGCCTGCTTACCTACCTGTAAATTTATTCATGACGCGCCCCTGGAAATGCCCAGAAATAAATCACTTTTCTCCCATGGCCCTTGTTCAATCTCCCAGCTCTCCCTTAGTGAGGGAGGAGCTTACAGAGAAAGGGAGCAAGAGGGAGATAAAGAAAAAGAAGGAAGGAGAAGAGAAAAGGAGGCTGGCTGACCCCAGAGGTGGAGTTAGTTAGCTCGCTCAGTGGTACAGTACTTCCAGGCGGTGCTGCAGCGGCACCATCAGGAAGAGTAAATATCAGATGTGTTTGAGGTTCCTGATCTGAGAGCGGTGAAATAAAGAAGCTGACGCCCTGGAGTTTTGACTGCACCCCCCACCCCCGTACCGTCCACAGGAAGAGCCAATGGGGCCCAGTTTAGTTGAGCAGATAAAAACTGGCCAACGTGAAAGTGTAAAAGGAAACCAGAAGACGATCAGCTTCGCTACTGTCACGTGACCCCCAAATCCTGATGTCATTCTCCTATAGGATACGCCAGGTCTAAAGCGGCATTAATATTTCAGGGCATTTTTAATAAAACATGCTAACATCGTGAATTCTTTCTGCTGAAGTGGGCTCCTCTTTAACGTCTGAACCCTAATCAAAATGGAAAACCGCCCCAGTCACACTCCACCTCTCATTAGCATATTTAATACCCAAAAGGGAAGACAGGACCTTTCAAAGGTCCGAACCCTTTAGCGGCTCCATCTGGGGATGTTCAGGATCCAAAGGCACCAGGCTGACTCGGTTTAACCCCCTCATTCTTTAAACCCGGAGCTAAATGCCTTTAACAGCCAATTACGAGGCTCAGCGATGACCCCTATCGAAACCCTTTAACACAATCAGGACCGTTGATGGCCATTAAGGGCACAATTACAGAAACACCGAGTGGCTGTGACGTTTGCGTGTTGCAGCAGATTATCAGATGGTTCTCAGTACCACTGAGTACCTCTTTTTCTGTAGTTAATTTGAAAATCAGTAAGAGTTCTTTATTCTTCAACAGCACGCCATCAACAAGCCCAAAGCACGTTTGAAACGGTCGTTTTACGAATACAGATCCCCAGAAATAGATATTTTAGTATTCCGTGTAGTGCATCATTGTATCAATGACGGCGCCTCCCTCAGAGCCGACAGGCTTCTCTGTACGGTTATCCTCTGAGATGCAGCTCCTCCGATCTAACACGCACAAAGGCGGGACGAGTGTGTCAGCCCCGACGCTCCCTGCAGGCCCTGAGGTCAGAATCAAAGGCAACATCACAGTTTATGCATCCTTGAAAAAGACATGTGTGTGTGTGTGTGTGTGTGTGTGTGGGGGGGGGGGTCCCAACGCAGCCTGAGTCATCAAATTATGCTTCCAGGTTGGATTCTCCTGCCACATCCGAGGCCCGATCCAGGTAGCTGGACTAATCTATGGGTTTTATTTATTCCATGCAGGAACGTGTTTCTTAATTTTTCATTCCAATGATGCAGCTAATCTCAAGGTCACGGGAACTGACCTTTCTAGTGCGCTACCAAGAATTAGCTAAGGCTAATTATGCTCATCCAGTTAGATCTGGGTATTCAGGTTCAACATAACCAATTAATTTTCATGTTTTCATATGTCCCCCCGTCCTCCTTGGCTTTTCTTTTCCAGTGGTTTCACGTGAGCATTAGCATGACGATCCCTCTCTTCATGTGTGACAGACATGTATGTTCTTTCCCTGTACAGTAGTGCATTAATAGGAAAAGCAAAACATCTGAGCATGTCAGGTGGGTCAACTCCCACTGTCTGTCTAGAACAGATGCCAGTGTCCCACATGAGCGCTGTCAAAATACAAAAGGAGAAAACACCCACCCACATCCTCCAGCATGGCTCAGCTGTCAGTCAGGTAGTTGCATGTGTTTTGTTAGGGGAAGCTTGTACATCCGGTGCATTGCATAAACGCTCCAAGAGCCGTAACAGATGAGCATCTGCGCACCGTGACAAGGTCCGAGGCTTTGGCTTTACTGTGTATAGGACTGATCCTAAAATCCCAGATAATTACATAAATGCTGAAGAATTCTGAAGAAATAAAGGGCACAAACACGCCTAATCTGACATAAGAAAGCAAAACACAGTTAAGAGAAACTGAGGTGGAAGAGGCCAGTGTGCTCACATAATATCAAAAGCAGGGGGATATTAAAACCTGCTCTCTTCTCTGCTGATTTCAGGTGCAACATTTCATCAGATCTCACTGAAAATCCCGCCGAGGTTCTGCTGAGGATAACCGACATTTTAGCTCCAAAAACATGGCGTCGGCCGTCTTTTTGCTGCAAGGTTGGCGAAGCAGCAGCAGATGCAACCTTGGGGAGCTCAGCGATGCAAGTAACTCTGGGAAAAAGTTTCCGCAGTCACTCCTCTGGTGCGTCAGCATCATCGGCAGTAACCATCCTCCTCTCTCCTGTCAGGTGAGCGTGAGTCACCGAGGCTGCATCGACGCTTTTGCTTTCATCCGAACCTTGGGTTTCAGCTGAAAGTTTACCTCCGGGTCATGTTGGGTTTGTTTATCTTTTACAGTTAAAGAAAAAAATGCAGACGTCAGATGTGTCGGTCAGGTACGTGCACTGTGGGCATCAGAGGAGACTTTAATCATGAGGTGTGAAGGGAGGAAGACCAGAGAAGCCTTGAATGGATCCATTGTTTGCCTCTGGATCGGCGGGATAAATAAACAACGGGATGACAGCTGCAGGTAATCATTGTTTTTTTATGCTCTCCTTTCACCCCCTGGATCCGTCTCCCTCTCTGGCTCGATATACAAACCAAGAGGAGAAGCTTTGGGAAAACTCAGCCTTCACTTCACCTATTGAAGAAAAACCTCACGATGGCTTTATTGCAGGCTTTAAATTAATCCCCAAATGTCGTATAAATCCAGTCGGGTACTTGAGGTTGATTTTCTCACCATCCTGACAGGTTCCGTTTAAAAGTAAACTTTATTTTTTTTGTCAGTTTAAAAAGGGGAAAGCAAAAGTAATGGTGAGTCGGTTCTGTGTCTGCTGAGACAGCACTGGTTGCACAGGTTAGAATGGTGACTAGTGGACTTCACATTCCGGTGGGATGTAAACAGACGTCACTTCCTGGAGGACCACATGAGTCGTCCAAACCCGTCACGTCCACCTGGGATATATACACAGCAATTCCTGCATCGATTTGGCTCTCAAGTCTTCAATAAATAGCAGAGTTTGCTCTGCTGTTTTGGACTTAACTCTGTCTCAGGAGCATCAATATTCTTGGAGCTGAAACTTCTTTAATCTGTGGACAGCGTGAGAGGGGCGTGCGGGGAGGTGAGAGGAAAACAAATCCATCCCATTAATCACGACAGCTGATTGTGGTCCGCAGCGTGAGCATCTTAAATTGCTTTGCCGTGTCAGCGGCTCTCATTAACATTTCTCCCTCCTCCTGCTTCTATCTAACCTTCCTTCTGTTTCTGATTTTAAAATTAGCAGTGACAGCGAGGCCTTCCAGTACAAAAACCCGCTCCCAAATGCAACAAATTAACCTCAACAGTACGTTTGGACAGGAATGAACTGTTGTCCCTTATTGGTGGAGACTTTGGTGGCATTTATATAGGTGTGAAACTAAACTAGCAACCCAGTGTGCATGAGTTTAGCTGTTCACCAGTGTGACGTGCATAACTTTATTAATCTTAAAAACAAGAGAAAGCAATCTCTGCACTGGCAGGTAAGGACATTTGGGTGCACCAAATCACAAAATGGATTCCCACCGATGAAGTTAAACATACAAATACAATATAAAGTGCAGAAATCGATTTCAGCACATGGTTGACCTTGAATAATGGCGGATCGCACAGCTCCTCTCATCAGTTCGATACTCCAGGGACCACCAGCGGTGTAAAAAGACTGCTTACACCAGCAACAACTGCAGCACCTCACAAATGATTGTTAGGATTGAGTTGCAGGAGTGGCCGTTTCCATGAAAAGTGTGACTCTGCAGCAGGCTTTTTAACACCCACTGGAAGAAAACAAATCATTATCTCATGTCTGGTTTATTTGTTGGCTTGTCTTCACAGGGAAATCCAAAAGGAAATTCTTACCCAGACTTTGTGCCACAGTTTTCTCACCTTTTAATGCTTTAGCTTAGCTTGTATTTGGCATCGAGGCATGAATGGATGGAATATAAGACCTCCTCAAATTATATATCACCAAAGTTTGACATGTAATAAGAATATATAGCCTTACAGGGACATTTATATATGTGTTCACCTATTGTGAGTCCTTTAATGGCTGTATTTGTCCCCCAGTGCGTCAGCATATCAGCGGGAAATGTGTTCGTATATTGTATCTGACAAATCTAGTGATGGAAACAGCTGAAGACTGCAGAAGACGGTAAAGGCTGGGGAGAAGTAATTGTGTTCTATGGCTGCTTAAGGAAGGTGTTTCCAGAAGGCTGAATCCACATTTATTCATCCAACAATCTCTTCTTATAACGAGACTGGACTGGCAAATCTAATAATGCAAATAAAAAGATATGAGGAAGGTACAAAAATGCCCATTTTTTTGGTTGAGGGGGTGTTCTAATGACAGATTTAATCAAAAAGTATGAATGGAAAAAAGAGTTTTCTGTAAACTTTAAAGGCAGAAAATTGTGTTTGGAATATTGAAAAATTCCTCAATACTTAATCAGCTTGACTGGCTGAGAGTCTTCCTCCCTTCTGGCTCATAAAATATCACGAAATGCAAATCCTAGCCCCACTTGGTCCCACATTTGAACGGAAGAGAAACTTATTAGTCTTTTCAGCATCATTAAAAGCGGAGACAGGCCGGAGACAGGCGGCACAGCGGCGTCGAAATACGGCAAGAAATCACTGACAAGAACACGTTCGGTTTCATCAGCGGCCGGCTCTGTCCTCAGCTTTCCGCTATTAACACTCCAGGAAAGACATTTCATAATCAGATTGCGTGGGGGGGAAAAAAATCAATGAATGGAGGCCTTAATGACCCTGGTTAACATGCTTATGAGGTCACACGTCTTGTCTGAGATGTCAGGTGTTCTCAGACGGAGTAATTTAGTGCCGGAGCAAACAGATGAGAGCCTTGAAACGAGACGTTTTAGAACTACACTTAATGGAAAATTAAGCTGATGATTTTCATGGAAAGCTAGCAGCCGTTAAAGGCCGTGGCATGTCTTTCCATGCGCCACCAGTAGATGGCGCTTTAAAGAGCAAATTTCCCTATAAATCTGGCGTAAAAGGGATGGATTTATTTTGATAAGGGACAAGATTTGACCTGCAGTTTTAATCCCTTCTTTCAGACCGAAGGACATGGACTTGTGTAGCTGTAGCAGGCTCATACTGGCGAACAAGAATTATAGATTTAACCATAGATGGAGAAACAGTGGTGTGCTTTGGAATTAAAAATGAAAAACAAGTAGAAATTTAGATGAAGTAATTTTATTTATTGATATGGAAGTAATGGAAGGCCTTTAAAACTTCCCCCTTCAGGACAGAGATTTTCTAGCAACGTTTCAGGTGTTCTAAATTTCAAAGCACCATTTTTGCTTCTTGTTCGGCTGTTTAATTTTTTCACTTTGAGACATCAGTCTCAATTTCATCCTTTTTGTGAGTCCCATGTTTTCTTTTCAGGGCACATAAAAAATATCTTTGGGGCATAAAATTCCCATCCTTTTTTTCTTGCTTCACTTTCGGAGGTTTTGACAGCTCTGAAATGATTGTAAATGGCTGTTATCATTGTGAGTAATGAAACATTTGCATAGGCACCGCCGGGCTGCGCACACACATCAGACCGAAACAGAAAGTCTTTCGGCACCAGTCTGCCGACACTTCAGCCCGCCTCACAAACGAAAGTCAAATATGTAAATATGAAGCCAACAGGACTGAGACAAATTTATTTGGAGCCTGTCACTCGGTGACAAACAAAACCCTCACAGGACGGTAAAAACAAGGATCGACAAGAACTCATTCCACTCTTATCTGTGTGGGGCTGATTTATTTTCCTCCTCTGCTGTTGTGACCAGCGACACGATCAAAGAATGCAGAGAAACCAAGTGCAGCGGGAACATTATTCTGTCCTGACAGCATCTTTTGTTCATAACAAAGAAGAAAGTCAAGAAATGGACCGAATGTGATGTGGATGTTAACGAGAGCCGATTATAACAGGACAGAGAGGCTCATGGGATTCATCTGTGGGTTATAATTGGAGACTAATTTTAGAGGTCAAAGGTCAGATGGTCTAAATGTAGAAGTCCTTTGCCCGTATTCAATGTGCGTACTTCTCTGTCCTTGACTTCTCGCCGGCCAAGTTCCAATTCTAAACTCACAATCTGTCAAGTACGCTCCACCTTGCTCCAGTGATTTTATCAGGCGGGACTTGAGCGCACTTCGGCAGGCTAGGTATCCCACAATGCATTTCACCCTGTCCACGGAGTGCAGCGGCAACGGCAGCATGTAGGAACTTAGTGACACCCAAGTCGTTCACAAACCTTTCATACTGAGTATTGACAAGACTATAAAAATGAGCTCGCATTCGTATTTTGAGCTTAAGAGGTTCCAACTCTAGTTTATTTTATGCAATGACTATTGTAATTCTTTATAAATAATGGAACTTTTCACAGCAATCACACTTATCAGATTTTTGATTGAGGCGCTTGCTCAACTACAGCGTGAATTATTTATAAGTGAGGTGGGAGAGAAATTGGACTTCAATATATTCTGGAAGACTCACAAAATCCCACACTGGATGTCCTCTGTGAGGGGAAAAAATGCATATTTATGAGCTGTTTCTGTAAAAGAGCAAGACAGGGCCACTTCAATGTGAAATTAGTTTCTCAAAAACAGCAAACAGGTGCCAGCAAGGTCACCAGAGCCCCCGGTTGAGAGGTCAAACCCACTCACCAAAACTATATGCTTACACCTTCATGGGAGCAAAAAGCTTTAAAAAAAATGCCGAAAATCGGAATATGTCTGCCTTTATGTTACTTTCCCTACCTTAAAATGCGCCCTGACCTTCAGAGCACACTCAAGGTCAGGGCGCAAGCAAGTGCCAAGTTTGATCTTCTGCTGATCCTTCATTTGATTAACCTCAGATAAGTGTGAGACTTTTAAAAGGCAATTTATTCCCCCAAAGCCCTGCACCTGAACATTGAAGCACACCATGATGCATTTTTAGTCGCAAGTCAGCTGTTTGCGGGGAGGGCCTTGATCTCGCGGCATGTTATTAAGGCCTAATAAGTTTTCGTCTGCGTAGGTGTGGGGGCAACGCTTGTGTTGCGCAGGTTGCGTCAGCGCCGTGGTGGCCTTCTGAAGTTGAGGACTTTTAAATGCTAATTGCCGTCGTCGGCCATCTGACTGGTACGGAGGACAAAGCCTTCATCTGGCAGCAGCGTGGGTGTGACAGCGCGCCAAAACGCCACACAACAGGCTTTGAGTCATCGCGATGGCCGAATAATCAGGTAGATGAGAAGTGTGGGAGGAGCAGCCCACGTTCACCTTAGCGTTGACCACAACCGACTCTTACATAACCACCTTCTTCATCTGACCAAACGTCTTTGAAACGACAACACCAAACAGTAAAGTAAACAACAGGCTCGATGAGGAGCGCTCACATTGAAGTTAGCCATGCGCACTGCGGGGTTTATGTCTTTAACATGCGCGCCCCCGGCTTATTTTAAGATCCTCAGAAGGAGTAATGAGGCCATTACCCATAACTGTTCTTATTCGTCTGTGCATCCCATCCTCACAGAGCAAAACAAGCAAACGTGCTCTGAAATGTCAACGAGAAGCATTAAAGAAGATGTCCAGAGTTTGGGCAAAGACCCATTTTATAGGAACGCAATGGATTCTTGCATGGCTGATAGGAAATATAGCTTAGAGTAGATCCGTGGCTGAGCCATGTGGATCTAACGTCCTTTGCACCCATCACAACACCCTGCTCCTCCCACCTCAGATGGTAGCTGCTGCCTCCACCCTGGGGCCTTCCTTCCATGGACCGTGTTCAGCATACCTCAGCAAGGATGCGTCAGGCGGCCACACTGCATAATCCAAGGGTTCCCGAGGGTTCCTTCTTATGAGGTGTGACCCTCCCGTTCCTGAGGGTGAGTCCCGACTGAGCGAGGAGAGAGCTCACCTCAGCCTGGAGAGATGGTGGTCTCACTGGATCACAACAGCAGGTGAAGGTCGAAAAAGGAGAAGCTAATTGGAGGTAACGTTTTAAGTTTTGTGTTAGCTCTGCTAATGCTACGAACTGTATGCCCAGTTTGCAGTGGCGCCCTGGTGTTTCAGTGTTGCTCTGCATTTACTAAGTCATTCCTCCACCTCGTTGCTCCTGCTCTGACACCCACACGGAGATGTGCGCCACCATCTGTCACTGTTGGCGACGCGTGATGCCTACATGCATGTAGTGTCACTTCCTGCCATTGCACAAAAAAAATTGACGGCGAACTTGCAGGATTTGGTCTCTGGTTTCTAATACTGGCGTCTGAAATTCCAATCTGGGTTTATAGTTTCCACTCATTAGAGTTAATTAAGGGACCCGTTTGTACAGCCTTTAGTTTGGCCCATGGGACAAGTAAAATAATAGAGTTACCAAGTGGAACTGTCCACATGACTTTGCACTGCCTCAGTGCCAGATCGTGATAATGTTTACAACAGTGTAGCTTGACAACAAATTCAAAGACGTGGAGTGGAGAACATCTCCGGGGGTCATTCGTGCCACATTAGACGCTGACCTTTTGAAATAAAGTAACACAAACGCCACCGAATCCTTGCTCGGTGTTGCGGCCCTCGCCATCCAAAAGTATTGATGCACAAATGCATTTAAGCAGGAAAGAGAGGACGTTTAGGCTGGTCTTTAGCATGTCCGATACCTGTTAATGTTGCTTTAAGGTTAAACTAAGGTTTACTTTAAGGTTAAAGTCGGGGTCAGGGTTCACCAGTTGGTGGTTATGGTTGTGATGGTTAGGGTAGGATGCTGAAGATGATGGCGGTGAGTCCTCACAAAGATAGAAGTATCTTTGTAGTCTCTGTCAGTTCTGAATCCACCACCGTCGAGCCCCTGACACATTGTAATAGCAGAGTCATCTTTCTCTTCTTCGCCGGATGACCACTTATCAGCAGTCAGTTAATTTCCTGCCAGGCCTGCGGTAAACAGAGCACACACACACACACACACACACACACACACACACACACACACACACACACACACACACCATAGTGGATATCATTATTTTGGTTTTATATATATATACTCTATAGTTATTAGTCTATAGTTAGTGAATTAGCGAGGAATGTTGCCATAATGGAACATACTGTATACCGCACTCAGAATATTTTACTTTATGTTATTTTGTTGATTTTATTTATTTCTGTGCTTTTGCTGGTCGTGCAATGTCAGTCTTTTGGATTTTGAAACTAATCCTTGGTGCTGGTGTTATGTGTCAGAGGCGTAGGTTTAAATTATTCAGTCTTCGCAACAAAGCCCAAGTTACATTTTGCCAAGTTACACACACACACACACACACACACACACACACACACCAGGACCTTTGAAATTGATGAACTATGTAAGGGCTTTTGAGATTATACAAGATTCCTGAAGCACACATTTGATATTCACAAGAGAAACTTTTGCTTTGAGTTTTAGCAAGTAGAATGAAATATAGTCCAAACAGCAAACGCACTAAAATCTGCTTTTGTGGTTGAAGGTGCAGCGAAGAATAAATGTGTTTGTTGAGATGCTTTGTATAATGCAGCAGCAATATGTTCTGATTGTATCTGAAGAAAGGGCCAGATTCATGAATCTGAAGGCAGGGCCGCTTGGGTGGAGGTATGCACTTCATTAACTGTTATCTACAGACGGATGTTGTGCCAGGCGGCTTATTTAAAATACACCCGAACGTCGGAGTGGTAGTAACTGTCACGGATCTGCCGTGCATTTTTTTAATGGCAAGCAAAACAAGACATTTTTTAGTGGTGTGTAATTTGATCATTATTGGGTTTCTGGAGTTATCTGATGGTTCATGTTAACAGCTCAGTTTATCAGCTTTATCAGGTAACGGCAGCTAGACAATGCAGGAGTGGAGGGGAACAAAGGGGATCATCAGATCACTATTTTTATTTATCTTGCTCCCTCCAGACTGCATGAATTTGGTGTTTACGGATCCTCAGTGGGGCGTCCTGCTAACAACCCCGCCAGACTGGGGTGCTGATGTCTGATCTCCTGTCTAACCAGTAACAGGGCAGGATTTTCCCAGCACATGACATTTGTTTTGAATTTCTCAGCCTCCAAGGTTGGATCCACCCTGCCTGAATATGTACTAATGCATTGGCGTCTCTTTGGACGCATAGCAATGAAGCAGCCTATTAGGCCTGAACACAACCTCGGGTCATCTTTCCAGGGTGCAAACTTGGACCCAACTATATTCAGAAGCTTTGGATCGCGCGTCTGCTTTGTCTCGGAATGTTGACATAATTGCAGAGCTTTTCTCAGTGCTTCCAGCAGGGCCGGAGTTGAAAGAGAAGCTGGTGTTGTTAGAGGCAACGCGTGGTCGACTTTGGCTTTAAAGAGATTCTTGCTGACTTTATTTGTGGCTACCTGGAGTTTCGGACTTTGCTCTTTCATCATGGGAACTGCTTTCTTTGTGTTCTATTTATTTTAGTCCCCCATTAGCAGTAGAAGTTCCATGACCTCGGTAGAGATGATGGGGACAAGTTTTTGAACTTTTATCACTTTTTGTCACAGCTGTAAGCTACAGCTCTTCTAATGCATCCCGCCATTTGTTTCCTCTTCCTCGGTTTCTGCATCTGGACAAGAACAAAAAAAGTACACCTACAATTTAATCACAGTGCTACATAAGCTGTCAGACAGTTGCAATGAGTCCAAACTTAATTTTGTCAAACAGGGATCCTCCAGAGCAGAGTACAAAAGTGAATATTCACAACAGAAGCTACTGCAGAACAAACAAAAGCCCCTTGGGAATATCAATGCAGCCATATGCCCCAGCTATGGTGCCTGGTTTGATGCAGAGGCATCGCACGGCCTTAAATCCAGCGTCAGTACCTTGCAGAGGAATGTTCACTGCGCCAAAATAAAGATAAGACAGCACTTTATTCTTCTTTTCAAAGGTGGATGAGGTCTGGGGCTAAGATTAGCATACCGCTTCATTAAGAGCACCTACGGTAATTGTTTAGTTCGGATTAGTCACCAACAAATCGATCCTTGTGTCACCCACCCAAAGACAAGATTATATCAACCTATTGACCGTATCTATTGATCCGATCACAAGGCAGGTTTTCCCCACATATTCTAAGCACCAGTGTTTTGTTTTTTTAAATTCTTTTATCCCATAAATTCCCATTTGCCTGTGAACCTTTAGTCAGGGAGTGCCGTCCTGCCAAGAATGCACAATGTTCGCCGCGACGCAGCCTTTTGTTTACAGACAAGTAAACAACCCTTGATTAAAAAGTATAAAGTAAACATCCTGTGGAAATCCCACCAATGATGAATAGCAGCGCTCAGAGGGCGTTAATAGCATCTGAGGTGAAGCGTTGCCGAGACGCCTTTGAGGGACGGCAGAGGCAAAGGGAAGTCACGGTGAGCACATGCGGCACAAACACATTTACATGCATGAATGCATGCATGCGCATACACACAATACATGTTATTACACCTTAAGGTTGGTTATAAATCTAAAACTGGAGCTTTTTCAGACTAAATTAAATTAAGGGCTGCAGAAGCTTCTCTGGTCTTAAATGGATCAGCTTAACTCTCCTCCACGTTTCCTTTGTAACCAGCGAGGGTTCGCCTCCCCACATCTTTCACAAGGAGGTCTGGTGCAATGTGGGTTTCAGTCGGTTCTAGTTTGAATCAGATCTTTGACATCATTCCGAATGGTGGGATTAGGAAGCTATACTGGAACACAGGAAAAAAAGCAGTGACAGGAACCCAATCTCTCCGCCCCGGCAGTCGGGATGCTTCCGACTGTTTCCCAGATGTATCAGTCTTCGCCCTTCTGGTGTCTTTTCTTGATCCCCGCTGACAGAAAGGCCCCAGTCGCTGAGACTCACTACTTTAGAGTCCACATCATATCAAAGAGGTAAAGCGCACTCTAGATCCCGTATTCCTGTTTTAGGCAAATGTGTAAAATCCACAGAGCTCTCTATTGTGGCTGGCTTGCACTTTCAGTTTATTGATGCTTAAATCATGGCTGAAATTCTCAGGGAAACATTTCTAATTGTGTTTTTGAACTGAGATAGGAAATATTCCTCTTTTGACACTCCGTCCACTCCTCCCGCTGTGCCCGGTTCAGCTTGTATCTTTAATATATCTCCCAGCCAGACTGTTGCTGAAACAAACCCTGCTGAGTGCTCTCTGTGGTCTCACTAGAACCCCAAACAAACGATCAGAAATGAGCAAGATTAATGCTGCTGCCCTTCGAAGCTCTTTAATAATAAAATGGTTTCTTGGCAAAAAGTCTTATTAAAATTGTGAAGATGTCTTCTTTCAGAAAAAGTTGTTTTTAACCACTCCTCTGGGGTGTTCTAGTCTTGAAGTGACACAGATATTCCAAAAAAAAGGTTTGCTTTTAATGATTGACAGAGTACCCTGTACACATCAGTACCCCTGTACACATCACTATCAATGTTATCGTCTCGTCATCTTGAATTTTTATAGTTGGGTTCATTCACAACGCGGAAAAGAAACAGACGAGCTGTACAGACAGTTTGAGGTGGAGATGATGCCTTCGTGATGCCGTTTAACCTGACGTTTCATTTACTGCGAAAGGAGGAGAGAACAGGAAGAGGAAGATTGAGTGACTGTTGAAGGATTCAGGAGAGCCTGAGGTTCGTTTATTCATCATCCTCAGTCTCTTTCTGTCTCCATCCTCATTGTTGTTATGCGTGGAGGGTGTTTTGTCTCTGTTGATGATTTTTCTCTTTCCAGCCTTCTTTCACAGTCAATAAAAGTTGTCCCGTTTTGGCCAGACACACCTGTCACTGGTGACGTCTTTCATTTCACCGATTCTGTCTGGAACACAAACCCAATTCCTGCTTTCCATTGCCCTCAGAACAGGGTCTGGATTCAAAAGCAGGGTCGTGCCGCTCCATTAGAGGGACAAGCCCAGCAACAAAAGGAGGTCAGCCCTGCTGAGGCATTAAAATTCCACCTGCACAGTCACAAACTCACCTGTAAATGTGTCTAATCATCCGCGGCCTCAAAAAGCTTAGCAACTGTTTTTTGTGTAGGAAAAGTTCTAGTTTAACTCTAGTTTAGGTTAACTAAGCTATTAATTTAACTCTAATTTAACTCACCTCCTTTTGGACACGTCGATTAATATGCTATAGTTTTACCAATCTTAATCCAAATAATTAAAAGGATCAGAAGTTTAGCTAAAATGTTCTTGGCATTTCCAGGTTACATCACATCACAAATCATCACCAATAATGAGAAACATTAGCATCAGACTGATTTGAATAGTGAAAACAGTGAAAACTCAAAGCACCAGATTAACAGGGCTGTTTTTTTTCCCCCTAGAAATAAACCTTCCTTTAAATGTTGATGGGTCCTGGTCCAATTAAGTGGAATTAATGTTTTATTAATCTCAACAGATTCTTTAAACCTTCTCCTGGCTGAAAACTTCTCACTTGGACGCTGCAGCTGATGTGAATCTGAACTGAGCCCATGTCAGCAGGAGTAATTCATCACCTTTTAAGTAAAATCGATCTGTTTAGGATGTCAGCACACTTGAAGATGCGCATTAAATCTGGAGAGGCTTTCAGGGAACATCTGGAAAAGTCACGTTGTGCCTCTAAACAGGGCCTGGAAGAAGGACAGGCTGAATGGGCTTGGGAAAAGTTTGATATTAGTCCTGACAGGAGTAACTGGGCTGTATCATTTCCTATATTTAACAACAGTTTAAAACAAACTTAAATAAACTAGTTAAACTTTCCAGTCTATTTCATACAATTACTTAAACAGTAACAAAGCAAGAACCTCGCAGCACAAATTACTGCCATAGTCACAAAGCATATCATGCTAATTGACTGAACATAATTTTCTAACCTACTTGCTAACACTGTTATAGTTGCTCTTTCATTAGCACCTTTGAGCTCTGCAAGTGCAGAACAGGAGTTATTGCTGCACCGCTGCAGGGCCCAGATCATTATCGAGGCAGGCTCCTAATGACAGCGGAAAGCAGAAATCTATAGGAAAACAACGCACTGCACCTTATACATTATTATATTCAGCAACTTTACAGGCAGTGTGAGATGGGAGTTAGCACACGGTACTTTTTTCCGAGCTACCACTTAATTTGCACATTCGTCAAATCGATGTGAGAACTAAGATGTGCTGAGCAGGGGGCCAATAGGAGCGCGCTCGTTTTCCCACTGCACTAAAATGTGATGAGTGTGGTGAATTAGTTTAACCTCTGTTTAAATGACTGTAAAATCTACCCGCCAGCTCCTGGGTGATAATATTGAGCCGTCCTTAAAATATATAAAGAAATAATAATTACATGTGTAACATCTTTTTATCTGCATTAAAAAACAAATAGACATGCTGCAGTTACAAACAAATGCATTTATTTGTTTTTTTGATGGTGCAGATCATGACATATGATGTATGTGTGCAGCCGTCACAAAGACAATGAGTCTGGATTTTCATGATAGAAAAATAATTAGCAGTGAGAAAGTGATGACAATTACTTGATGGCAATCAAATTATAAATAATAGGCCTTCAGGAATGTGTTATACGTTTGGTGCATTGATTTTATTCATTCAGTATTGAGTTTATATCGACTTTTAAGCAGCCTTGTACTTTAAAGTCTGATGCAGCACAGATAATTTCTTAAAAAGCAGATTATTGTGATTATATTTCATACATACATACATACAAACACACACACATATACATACACACATACACACACACACACACACACACACAATATATATACTGTATATATCATATTTTTAAGTATTATTTTCACCCAGGAAAGACCGATTTGTATTTTTTGCATTTCTTTCAGCAACTCTCCTGCCGGCATTGCACAAATATATATATATATATATATATATATAATACAAGTTTTTGTGTTAGGTCTGAACAGGAGAAATAAAAGTCATTTACGTTTAATGGGGCATAATGCTTCCTGGACTACACACCAGCTCTGCTTTTTTGTTATCCATCTGCCTTCTGTTAGCAAAGTGAGTTTGTTCAATCAGACTTCAGCTTGCTGTTGGTTAGAGCCAACATGTTAACAATAAGATAATGACCGTGTCCTGCGACCATAATGATGCCTTTTTCAGCATCACAGCAGTTTGGCTGTTACTGAGGCATGAACTGCTCCTCAGGATAAAAAGTAAATCTGAAAGATTACCTCTGCATTGTCAAAGTGAAAAAGTGCAGCACCTCTCTGCAGCAGTGAAGGAAAAAAGGGGGTTCTCCAACTCAAATACTTATTTGGGAACTGCAAAAAGTATTTTTAATAATAGCACAAGAAAGTTACATTCTTAAGGAACCTTTTGGCTAATACCCCACTCGATCTGCTGACATATGCACTGTAAAAAATTCAGAGAAACCTGCTCTTGGGCATTATTGATCGTGAGATCAGTGTCCACAATAAGCACCAACGGACCATCTAATTTGTTGTTCTATTGTACAACAAAAGCAAACATGTACAGCACACCAACCACAGTATTTAGAAAATAGAATGCTGTCTGAAAATGAGTAGTAACTATCGAAACATTCAGTTTAAGATAATTTTCAATCACTCTGTCAGTGACATTTAAGGATTTAACTATAAGTGTTACGTGTCGGCCACAAAGACAGAATGAAGAATAATTTTAAAAAATCCTGGAGCTCCAGATGGAGGAGCCGTACCCAGACTGACAAAGGGGAGAGAGTGGATGCATCTTCTATTAGAGCCTTAGTAAAACCACCTGTGCTGCACAGCTGTGCCACGCCGGCTGAAATATCAGTCTCCAAACACGCTGTTTTCTGAAATGATTAGGCGTGTAATTAAGATGAAAAGTCACTGGGAGCTGAAAATGCGTCTTTGTTTATTTGCAATTATAAAAGCAAAAAGAGACGACAGTGAATCTGGACCTCTCACATAACCTGCTCCAAAAGTGGATATAAAAGATTTCTGCAAATAAGGCGATATACGACCGTGTCCGTCCGCGTCTTAGAAAATAAATAACCACAACAGGCGGCATATGCAGTTTGTCAGGCCAACAATAAAAAAAACAAAACCCAATCTATTATAGTTATGTGACACACTTGACATTTAACTCTGCATCACTGATGACAGAGAGGGATGGCCGATGGAGGGGGACAGGACAGTATTTATGATCAACCTGGAGTTTGTTTACCACACTTAGGGACCACGCTGCATAAAATATAATCCATGTGGATTGTTGGGCCATGTGATGAATACTAAAAAAAACAAGCCAATTTATTTGCCTCTTTAAAGATTCTCAAAAGCACAGATGAAACACACACAGTTAAATGAGGTGTTACTGAGTAAATAAACAGAACAGAATCGCATTAGCGGGACAGGCGCGCCGCGTTCACAGGAGAGGCTGGCGTCTGATTTGATGAGCCTGCTGTCATCAAATGTCACCGGGGTATGAAAATTTAACACGAGGATGATTACTGCTGGGATTACATGCGATTCCATTCCCCACGTGATATTAATTCCATTTTTTTTCTCCATTTAAAACATTCTGCGTAAAGCTGAGGCGCTGTCGGTTCTGCTACACTTAACTTTGCATTAATCGTTGCTGTCTATGAATATAGATTGATTGCGTTTTGCAGATTTTAGTGTTTCTAAAAGTTACTGGAAGACAGAAACAACAAATCTAGGTAGTTTTAGCATTTGCCTCAACTATAGAATGTTTGACTGGGCATCTGATACTGAAAGTCTTGTTTCTCTATGCTCCATTTCACCTGTTCACACATGACAGCACCTGTAATAGGTATTGCTGGAATATTCTAGAGCGGGCTTCTTCTCCGTGTGTCTCATTAACTGGTATTGTTGGCTGAGGGGGAGGTCTGTAGTCCTATTGGAGGGGAGAAACTGCTGATTTGATCCCAAACATTCTCTGGACTACAACACCCCGCTGACGTAAAATCTTTGCTTCATGGATTGTTTTTTTTTTGTTTTTTTTGAAGAATTCAGTGTTTAAAGGGTCATGGCCGATGATAATAAAATGTAAATCTGAGAAAAGAAGCAGCTTTATTCTTCCTGTTTTCACAATACAGCCTCTGTCACTCAGCAAATTCGCCCGTAGCCTTTCAGGTAGAAAACATCAATGAAGAATTTCCTGTAAACCAGTTCTGGCTCTCATTGACCTGCTCTTGGTTAGAATATTGGAACACTGAGTTGGGTCTTGAGAAGAGCCCTGAAGTCGGCTGTACAGATCATCGCTCCCAACGCTCAAATCAGCAGATCTTACAGCCCCCCCCCCCACACACACACACACTTACACATTTGAGGTTGATCAGATCAGCAGCTCTCAGCAGGGCTTAAGGACAAGAATCCCCCCTTCTGTAGTCAGACACCGAGTCCTCCTTCCCTATGAAGCCCGCCGCAATGACTGTCCCTTGTGTCTCCTCCTCCCAGCCGCCGCTGATTGTCCCCCTGGGCTGTCGGACCGCAGTTATTAAAAGCTGGTATTTCATCTTGTAATTCTTATCAGCAGGAGAAACGCGAGAAAGAAAAACCTCACTGAGCCGTGAAAAGAGATGAGGAGCATCATGGGTGGCTTCACACACTCAAATGTTGACAGGCATTGAAAGTTTTAGCACCCCCACACACACACATACACACACACACACAGGGCCAGGCAGGTGTGGGGACTGAGCTGATAGATTGCCCCCAGAGCATGGAAATACTCTCTCAGTGTTATCCTTTTCTTTGGTGGATTAGAGTGTGATCAGCAGTGTACTGACAGCTTCTACAGGCAGGTAAGACGAAGACAAACAAATGCCAAAACAAAAGGTTTTTATTCATCAAAATCCAAACAGGGGCATCCGGGATGCAGGAGGATTTCTGTCCGAGTGGTATGCAGAGTAAGATTTAGAAAACAGGGACCAGACTGGCTCGCGTCCCCCCAGCCTCCCCGGGCGACCGCCTGACCTTTGATGTACGCATCCTAACAGCCCCCCCCAAGTCATTGTTGTTGCTAACAGGTTAGATCATGGTCCCGTCTGTCTCACCTTGTTTATTTGCTCAGCCCTGAACCGTCAACACTGTCTGCAGGAAGACACAGTTTTAGGCAACCAATGCTTAGCGATGTTGTCTTATTTTTAGGTTTGTCCTCACAAAGTGCACAAATCACGGTCGGAATCAAGGCAGGAGGGGTTTCCAATCCAATCCAAGGTCTGTTGCAACAAAAGTGAATTGTCCTGCTGGAGCAGAAGCTCCCTGAGGCGGAGTGTCTGAGGGAGACCTTTGCAAACGGAAAGGGAAAAAAAAACATTTACACGGAATCAGCCAGTGGTCAGTGGCGGCTGATGCAGCAGCCGGGAGCATTCACGCCTGGCGAAAGTTGGGCGTTGGGTTTTTGCACTTCAGTGTCCCTCAAGAAATGATGTGAGCGAGGGGAAAAGGAGACAAGTGAGCCGTTGAAGATGCCTTCCCGGCACCGACCATGTCTGCATGCATGATTGGGATTGGAGTCAGGATGCACTGGAACGAACCGCTGAGACACACATCCACGCTAACCTTCAGCTGGGAGTCAGAAATGAGCACAGAGCCGGTGTGTTTTTTGGCCAGCAGTGGGTGGTGAGTGGGTGGACGTGCCCACCGAACACCTGCTGCTTCTGATTCATGGATGTTTCCAACGCGTGGAGGAGTTTGCTCTTTGCTCGCAACTTTTCCACCTCACCCCATTTGCTGTGCAAACATATAAAGTAAAATGAGTCTCCATAATGGAGGCCATTGCAGCTGGAGGCCATTTCTGCCTTCCGCCACCCTTAAAGTAACTGTGGAAATGAGGCGTCTCCCCCTCCCCCTGACTCGCAGCCCCCACACTCTGTCAGGAGGAGGTGGGGAAGGTCCCCTGCGCTCCCACTTTGAAGCGGCTGCCTTCGCAACCATGAATGAAATAAAACATGACATGGGACATAACAGGAACACGACCATGTGCTGCTGACTCCCAGAATGTTTCGTACGTTGACATGATGTGCTCTCTCCTACATACAGTCATGAGGGAAGAGCAGTCACTATCTGGAACATCTAGTTTAATGCTGGTACGCTCTCAGATGTTGTGGAAGTAGCAAGACATCATCCACTGCTCAATTTAGGAAAGTTCTTGTCATGTTGAGGATATTCTCTGGATGTGGAGCCTCTCTTCCTCTGAGCAGATGTCAATAGGTCAAAGGGATGAGCTGAACATTTGGCCCAATGCAGGACCGGCAAAACCAGTCCAGTTCTTGCTAGCGTTTGAAGTCTTAGTGGAGTCTGCAGAGGCCTCAACACCCTGAGATTCAGGAGAGGAAGACACATCAAATCAGATTGCATAATGCATGTCCTGTCTGACCTGCTCACCCCGCCAGCTCAATTATACATATTTTTTATACCATGACTGCATCATGAAAAAGAACTTGCATATATGTCGCGAGTGGAGCAGCTTTCTATCATAATCTTCATGCAGAAGGTCAACCTGGGGACATAAACTGGAAGAGTTCCCCAGAGGAAGAGGTCATCAATTTAGTTTCATTTTCATCTTTAGTTTTCCTTCTTCTGTGGTTGTGAGGCTCCAGGGAGCCAACGCTGCTTTGTTCAACAGTTGGGATCGATTGGTGACGAACATGTTACCGACATGCAGAATTATACTTTAGTCCCAATTGATCTGTTAAAATGCTTCAGAGGGCAATGTCCTCACAAATATGACAAAATTGTCATGGAATGTGTTTTAATTGATTTGAATTTAGCCCTTTTTGGGTTCGTCTCCCTCCTCTTGTCTCTCCCTCCTGTGTAAATGCTGTGCTCCAGACCTGGTTCAGGTGTCACCTGTCAGTCTGTCCATGATTGTTCTTGTGTTTCACCTCTGCAGTGTCCTTGTCTCAATCTATGGGTTCTCGTGTTTAGCGTGTGCGTTGATTGGTCTGATCTTGGCATCATGCCCCCATCCACGTGTTTGCAGCTCTGCTACAGCGACTGGCCCGACAACACCTGTTCCTTACTTTTAGCACTTTAAATTACAGAGGATAATGGCTTTCCTCCAGTGGTTCATATCAAGTAAAATTTGGCATTTAAGGCTAATTTAGAACAATGACATGTTTTTCCTGGAGTAATGAAACGAAGCAGACCTGATGGTCCATTAGGACACCTGCGAGGGGTTGGGGACATGTCCATTACATCTTACTAGGAAGACAAATAATATACAGCGTTATTCATAAAGATTACAGAAACATGAAGGAAAAATAAGTTGCAGCGTCCAAGATGCTATTTTGATTATATTATGAGTGCTGAGGTCAGACAAAGGGTCGGCTATGCATCTTCTAAACTACTAAACAACTATAATTTATTCAAGAAAAATAATTCTTTTTCTAACCCAACTGAAGGTGATGTTTGAAAAGACGCCAGTTCCTGGCTTGTAGACCAGATTGTACCTGCATAGGAGGACCACGGGATGTTCATGTCAAGGTCATTTTTTCTTTTTAGTCCTAGATACCAGATGTTTCAGAGAAGAACTTAAACAAGTTGAACTTGGTCAGTTTTTCTGCATTCCCATCTGACCAGTGTACATTATTAAGAAGAGCGAGCTAAAGAATCTATTAATAAATCCATGCAGTGATAAAGCGCACAGAGTTCTGAATGGAACCGTCTGAATAGTGCCTCTGTAGGGGGAGGGGGGTGTCATTGCTTTAATGGAGGCATTGTTACCTGAAAGTCAAGCAGACAAACAGAGGGGACGGTTTATCGATCGCACATTTAAATCACATTAGAGGAGGCCAAAATTTAAACAGGACCATTCAGGGCTGAAGGTTTCTCAGCAAAACAAAAACAAAATAAAAAAAAAACATTAAGTTCTAGTGTGTTTACTGTTGCAAAAATAGAACAGGGATTTTAAATGGGAACCACTAATGTATAAATTACTCGCACAGCGTACATTCAGTCTTTGGGGGCTTGTTTTCCTGGATGGGTGTAGCCTATTATCGATGTGCAGCCAGGGTTTTAGCATTAATCACAGTTAAGTTTCTCTCGCTCGGTTAAACACTAATCACCGTTTTAGTGACACCAACAATAGCACAGACCCAGAATTCAATAAAAAAATTGTTCAAAGGCCAAAAAGAAACCCTCATAATAAATGGATGACTTTGAAACTCTGAAACATTCCGTGGAGCTTTATAAATAAGATGACTGATTAGATAAACCCCAAAAGTACAATCAAATCTAATTTTACCACACAGATTGTTTTAAATATTTTCCATTCGGCAGGTTTTTATAATTGCAGCTTGCTGCCTTTCAATATTCAATTATCTGATAATTTCTGCTTTCCCCTTCACTCCCCATGTCGAATGTTTATCTCCCTGCAATAAAGAGGAGCCCCCATCAAGAGCAGAACAATGAAATCTCAGATCACCAGCATTCAGTGGATCATGCAGCTCAGTCACCCTGAAAGCTGATGACACAACAGGCGCGTGCATGGTTCAGGGTCTCCGGATCTTGACACGGCGCTTTTTTCCTATTGACGTTTTTCCCTCTGTCACTCCGAACAGGGGCTTGAACAAAGACCGTTTAGGAGTCAGGAGTGATAAAGGCAGCACCCACTTCAGGGAATTAGCATATACATGTGTGAGTTCTGCTTTTTTTGGTTACATGGAAGCTTTAAAACAGTGTGAAGAGCAGAAACGCCTGTTACACTTTGATTGTGTCCAACAACACAACGTGAGGCTCATGACACTGAAGGAAACTCTTAATAGACTTTACCACCTCATCAAATGGTTTCTAAGCACTTGACTGTACATTCATTGTCTCACATCACACAAAAGGTTTCATACACTGTTCTGTGAGAAATTCTTCTGCATCCCAGAGCATCCAGCTTGTGAATGTCCTTGAAGTAGACATCATTTATGGAACGGCGGTGAATAACAGTACGATTGCTGCTTTCCACAATCCAAAATGATTGTTTTTACTTGTAATTTGTCATTGCTCATATTGTGCCAGTTACCAAAAGTCTTATTTGGAGGCATTTATAAGAACGGAGCGCAAAAATATATCTGTGACCAGTATGAAGGGAAAAAACCACCCTTGTGCAGTCATGAATATTCATAACGATGTGGGCGTTTGCTTTTCAACTGTGAAGTCAGATTTGTTTTTTTAAAATAATATATAAAAGCTTAAGTTTCCACTTGATGCCAGTGTGGAGAAAATGCTCTTGCCATCTTTGACCTCTGGTCAGCCAAAAGTTTTTCAAATGTTTTGTTCCATTGTTTATTTTTCTTCTGTGATTTTGAGCCTCTTCTTTTATTGTAAACCTGTATAAAATGGATTACCGTACTGCTGAAATATAGTCTGTTATTTTTGTGGTTTGTTTGTTCCTCGGTGTTGGGCTTCATCCTTCCTCGCGCCTGTTTGGCTTCTTGACTGTTACAGTTTGTCTAGTCTCATCTGTCCCCTCTGAATAAAAACTGCACTCTCACACTTTTGATTGTCAGAACACAAAGTCTGATGCTTCGATTCATCACATCACTTTTCGTATGCTGTTCTGAGTTTAGTTGGTTATCTTTGTTTATTTCTTAAAGCTCATGATTAGGAATAAGTCCGTTGCCATGTGGTGATGATGGTCTTCCAAATATGATGCAAACAGCACGGCTTCCCTCCAGGAAAGAGTTCTGCTAGCCTGCCTTTGAGGACATTTTTATTAATTTATAAATATAATGTGTGTGGGCTAAACCAAGAGCCTTAAACTTCTCCCGGGGTTCCACAGTGATGCCAAAGCACAGATGGAGCCTTTCTGAGGCGACTGGAGGTGAAATAGCCTCAAAACTTACAGACACAAAGTGGCGATTTTCGCTTGCAAGAGCAAAAACAAAGTCATGTTATGTAAAGTTAATGTTGCGTGTGGACGCCGCCCGGATCAAAGCCGCCGCTAGAGCCCATCAAAGCGGTTTCAGGAAAGTGCAACATTGTCATCAGGCAGAAAAATCAAAGTGTTATCGATACTTTGGGAATAGAACACAAATTTAATGAAACAAGGAGGAGGCTGATGATCACGCGTGTTGTATTAACTCATTTTTAACTATGTAAACTACCTGTATGAGTGCTTGTAGAGGGTCTGTGGAGAACACTGTGCACCTCAAACAGCCGTGGTCCATCCGACCACGGCTCAGTGTGCCAGCAGCTGTTGGTTTCTGATGAGTGACAGCAGGGAAGTGTGAAACTGCTTGTTAAAGAGAGACCAATAAAAAAGGGAGCAAAAATTTAATCATCTCCATCCACACAAACGGTTGCAAATGAATCGGTGGCACCAGAGCTCATTGAAAATCTGCCTGCAAATTTGTATTACACAGGCAATCAGTGGAACTGTGCACGCCGCGATAAATCTTAAGCGTTGCGGTTACAACTTCTTCATCAATGTTTCATGGGTAATGTTTTGCAGCACACTGTGGTGGATGGAAGCCAAATTCCACTGTTTTCTGGGTAAACACAACAACATATAAAATCCAATATCCCTGTGTTGTCACTGCGTCTAATACTTTATAATTACCTGATGTGCTGGTCTGAGCCTTTATATGGCAGCATGTGATGCCTAATGGAAGGTTTATCGTATCAGCCCTCGATGTCCACAGGCCTGATGTGCGTCTGGAGCTGTGACACATCAATAATCAACCATTCTGGAGGAGAAAAAGGCTGATCCCCCAAACTCTCTCTTCCATCCTAAGGCCAGCATTTAGCCGCGGCGTCCTCTGGTTGGAAACATTTCCCCTCCCATTGATGTTCCCTCATGCATGCTGCTCAAATCCTCATAAAGCCAGAATTATAGTGCAACTGTTGAAAAGGGGGCGTAAATGTAGCGGATCGCTGCAGACAGTCAAAGCTCGTCTTTCATCGCTGGCGGAGTTTCACACACCAAACACAATCAAGTTCACCTGCCAGGATCTAAATGATCCATCCTGACCGCTACAATTACAAATGTCTTGCCACTTCAATCATGGTAAAACAATCTGGGTAAACTGATTAGATCCCAAAACTTCACATGCGGGCTAAATGAGATCAAATATTTCCAACCCTTTCCAAGAATTAATATACAAATTCAGCACATATCTGATTAAAGATTTAGAAGCTGTCAGGTGAACTTGGTTATCTAGCTTTATGAATTTCCCCTCGGGTTGGCAGGGACCACACAAACGCCCCTTCAGTTTGCTCAAGCCTGTTAGTCTTGATTCCAGGTTATTGGGAGATTATACAGTGGCAGCGTTCATCTGCCACATTGTTTTATTGCATGTTAGCCACCATTAGGCTGAAGCTTTATTGCAGGGTGCTTTGCACTGTGTTTGTTTTAGATAACTGTACCTAATAAACTGGATGGATCGATGACAAACCCGCTGCTGCTCTGCGCAAAGAGTCAGAGTGGTTAATAATTTAACATTGATGTCATCATTCAAAGTGCAAAACACTACCAAGTGTAGCAGAATCCGTCAGGCACTGTTCTCAGTTTTGAATGTAAACTAACCGCCCAATAATAGTAATGATGATAGAGCCAGAATGTTTTTACAGCACCTCTGAAAAACCCTCCTTAAATGGTTAAGTGTTTAACCTCTGTTGCTGAATTAGTGACCGGGCTTGTAGAGTGAGCGCAGAGTTGCCCTCGGCAGAGAAAGTCCACCTCCCACAGCCTGATAAAGGGAAGCGGGCAGGAACACAGGGTGAGAAATGATGGAGAGGAGGTAGATCGGAAAAGGAGGGCTGCTGCAGTATTCAATATAAAATCATCTGCTCGCTGGTCAGGCGAATGGCAGCACCTTCTGTCAACAACTTGGTCTATTCAAAGCTAAAAAGGTTCCACTGGTCACATTTATACAGAGAATTTAGCCTTTGACCTCTGTATTTCACCCAACTCTTCAGATCAGTGGGCAGCCAGGATACAGCAACTGGGGAGCAGAGCTGGAGCCAGAAGTGTATTCATGCTCTCAGTCATCAATACTTCTGTAATTTAAATATGTTTTTCACTGCAATGCTGCCTTCTGTGAAGATATTTATGCTGGATTGGCTTTTATATTTGCAGGGGCTGCGAGTGGGCAAAGTGCTGGATGATTTGGGGACAGAATTTGAATATTCAGTCTTAGTGAAAGAGAATTAAAGCCTGTAACACCACGATGCACTGTGGTGGAAAGGTTAATGAAGGCCTACCTCTGAAGCACCTCGAAAGTTACAATTTGCACTCACATTTACATTAGATTCAAGTCATAAAGGTCACCCGAAAGAACCAATTTAAAGGTGGACATAATAGGAAATTAGACAAATGAGGCAGTGGGATGGAAGAGTCAGAGTATCAGGTTAAAACTCGAGAGAGCCACAGATGGAGAGAATGAGCCTCAGGATGCAACGAGACCCTTTCACCTTCGCTACTCAATCCGACGCCGTGAACACTTGAGGTCGCGCTTTGAACCAACTCCTGTACTTTATCTGCAGTGTTTTCAGATTTTGAGCAGCTGAACAGAAAAAAAAAAAAACCGTCTCGGATCTGCTTGCGCACATGACGCTAACTGGTCTTCACACTTTGGATTTCTTAAAGAACTTAAAACTAGCATGTGAATGGAAATGGGAGCTTGAATGTTAAAATATGTAAATGCTCCCGGTGAAACAGATGCTCGTTAAATATTTCTCCACACACCATTTGCATTAGGTTAATATATGAGTTACTGCAGTAGGTGCTGGAATGAATTAAATACAAACAGTTTCTGATCATAAATGATTCAGCAGTTGGGCTGTGGAGAACCAGCAACAGGAGGAGGAGAAGCCAAGAGCCCCACAAAGGCCACTCTGGAGGATTCTGGAAGATCAGATTTGAACTTTCTCCGTATCTGTCTTTTCGCCCAAGCTGGAAAAAACACCTAAAGCCCCCTTTCTCATTTACAAGTCATTAAATCACGAAGCTTGGTTGTTGACCACACTGTAAAATTGAGTCTTAGGAAGCTCAGTGTGATCCTACTCTCATTTACCAAAGTGGATTGGTGGATTGCTGGTGGATTTCACATCCTGGTGTTTTATAAATGCCAGTGAAGCTGCACAGTGAGCGGCTGTCACGCTGCAGGTCTTTCACTACTCGCAATACCTTCACACTTTTGACTGGTTTGGTCGGGAACAGGCATACCAGTAACTCACCGAAGGTCATTTTTCAGACACCTGGCACCTTTCCCCTCGTTCTCCTACACACAAACTAAGCACCTGTGGCAAGTTGGTACTGAGATGAAGTCAAACAGTAGCTGTGCGCTTGTCTTCAGACAGGAGAAGGAGCATAAATGACAAAAATGCTATCAAAGATTGAAGGATAGATACAGAATGATCCTTAATGGAGAAGGGAAGAGTTAGCAAGCATGAACAGAGAAAAAGATGTGCCTAGAGAGATTATAAATATACACCAAAAGTGTTTGTTTTCAACCATTCTGGATACAGAAAAGTATAAACTTCATCTAAACTGGATGATGGAGACATTTTGTGGAGTAAGCCGGTTCAATGACATTCTAGGATATGGATTCCATTAAATACTGATAGTTCCAGCCCAATCCTGTAATTTTTAAAAAAAATTATCAGCTCATGTTTGTGTATAAAATAGGTGTGTAAAGATAGCTCATTACTGTTTAAATATGTAACTTGCTATTCTAATTGCGTTTGCTGCCCGCGGAGCCTCTGAAGCTGCTCTCTCAGATGCGAAATACGGTGTTTTTGCAAGCCATCCATCAATCTTCCACTTATGTGACGCATTTGTTTTTCTCCTTCTTATGTTTCCTCTGATAATAAGATCAGAGAGGGGAGCAATGTGGAATATGTTAATCTCTTCGCCCACCTGCCGTTATTAGCCGCATGTGCTGCCAACAGCACATTATTAGCAATTACAAAATCCTGTAATTACTCATTCACATTCATATAATATAAAAATATCTCAAATTCTGTACAGGTTTAGCATCTACTGCAGAAACTGAGCATGCATAAAATCACATGACCCAATAATAAATGCACGGCATACCTAAAAACACTTGTATCCTAGCTTGTTGACATGATTATATGGGACTATTTGTGTTGTTTTAGCTCTCAAGTAGGTCTGATTAGTCTCATTACTGTTAACTGAGGTTCTCCTTAAAAAATGGAGAGTGCTGATCCAGGTGACAATGAGACCATCTGGAGTTTCTCATTGAAGAGGCCTGATGGAAAAACAAGAAAAGGACTGATCGCCACAGAAAAAGTCACGTGACCCACTGGCTTCGAAACAGGGATCCAATTTTGAACAAAGTGGTCATGACAGGAGGTTACACACCACACACCAGGGCAGTGAAGCGTGGGCATCAAGTGAGTTGTGAGTGGGAGGAGGGTTTGGGTGTTTGAGGACCCCACAACTTAACGTTTGGGATGGACGTGAGGCAGGAGGTACACTGAGAAATAAATGCTTTTCCAGGGTTTATAGTTTTCACCCATTCATTCATCCTGCAGGAGCAGTTTCCCTTCAGAGACCCTCTCGTTCCGCCCCAACCTAGGCTCCTCGGTGAGTAAAGTACATTGAAGCATCTGCTTTTCTGTTTTACACTCCGAGTAAACACAGGTTTGTCTCAGACGGTCATGTGGGTCAAGTTCGTTAACTTAAGTTTCACCCTCTGTTTAGGTGGTAGGTGTCTGGTTTCCCTTTTCCATTTTCCCCTGCAACGATCACAGCTGGATAATCTCCTCAAGCGTTGTTAAGTTTATCTGCAGGTATGGCTCAAGCTCAGGTAAAAGAAGGAAGAAGGCGGCGGACGCTTTGACCACACACAGTTGCTGAATTCATTTTTGTGGCAAATAGCGGCGAAGCACTGCAGGCTGCAGATGATTTACGAAACTAAAGGAGCTTTACGATGGCAGAAGACACTAATTTACATGCACCAGGGCTTGTCAAACAAAGAACCATGGGTAACGAGAAAAGCGGAGATTTAATCTCAACGTGAGGTTTGTGTGAATAAAAAGAGGCAAAGCCGCATTGGCAGCTGCAGATCCTTATAGAGCGAAATAATAAACAGTCAGGGGACTGGAAATAGTTGATTTTTCACTTTCTGACAAATGTGTATGTAAATGTATAAAAAGGGCACCACGGAAGCGCTATCAATGTTTTTGTACTCCAGTGGGCTTCTATCTATCTGGCTGCTATTCTCATTAGAGATGATCACACAGCAATGCAAATGCAAGCCTGATGTTTGCAGCTGCAGGGAAAAAAAAAATCTGAGAGGTTCTTCTCTGATCACCCTCAACAACACCACCAAACGTCACTGTCCTACTGGGCTGCTGCTTATTAACATAATGGAATTAAATGATTTCCCTTGACAAAATCAAGATGTGAAATGGTTCCATTTAGTGTGGGTGCACTACAGCCTTATTTTATGAAGAAAAAAAAAAGGTCGGAATAATTATCCGCTGTTCTTCATGTGGACGGATTATACTGATATTAAGATAATAACAATAATAACATTATTCTCACACACATCTCTTCAACAAGTGCTGTCAAATGTTTCCTTGATCTGTGTAATTATGTAACCACTATCTTTTTGTGCTGGAGCTCATGGAAAAGTAATTAATCTCAATCTACTGACCAAAATTCCTCTTTTACAAAGATGCCTAAAATGAGAATTTAGTCTTACAAATTGTGTTTTGAACAGCACACACACACACACACACACACACGTATTCTTGTACTCCTAACTTCAACCTTAAAACCATGTTTCAATTCTCACAAAGTCCTTTAAATTTAAGAAGCCAAAATATCTTCATTTTGTGAGCAAAATATCGATTTTGGTACACACACACACACACACACACACACACACTCACGCTCACTCACACTTCAGGGCATTTTCAGCGAGCTTTAAACCAGACTAACCTGCGTGTTTTCGGACTGTAGGACAACAATAAAATACAAAGATATGTCCTCAATGTCACCATGCCGACCTTCCAGTCATACTTTTCACAAGAGATGTGCAATCAATAAGACGATTTCACTGTTATTTGTCCATTAAATGACGTGAGTTCCTTCCAGCGAGGCAGGGTCAGACCTGCAGCCGGTAATGCAATGTTGAAACCTGCTGATAGGGGAGATAGAGATGCAATTTCGACGATGGAGTTTTCAGCCCTTGCAATAACATCATCTAGGATGGAATCGCAGTGAAAACTCCTGTCTGCTAACTTCTAATCCCTCGTCTTAATAGCCGAATCTGACCTGATAGACAGTGCCGAGCCAAATATTGCACAAATTCAGTGGCAGCTGGCTTAAGAAGGATTAAAACCGATCTTGAGTGCATAGTTCTGACTGCAGTGTTGAAAGAAGAGTGGAGCCGGTGCGTTGTGTGAGCAGCAGTGTGGATATGTGCTGGGACCGCCAGAGTTAACTGCATCAGACAGGTGAGTCATGTGGAAACAACACTATCCTGGAGTACGCTGACTTGGGGAGAATCCCGCTGGGATTAGAACGCGCTGTGCTTCTAGCGGTGGGAAAACTCCAGGTAGAACACACCACTTTCATCTCTTTCATGCATCCAGCAAATAATGTAATATGCGTCAGGCTACTGAGGTATTCCCCCAGTGCAGTTTAATTGAAATTAATTAAACCAAATAATCTCCTTCAAGCTCGCAGTGTATCTATAGAGACGTTACCGTTTCAGAACATGACTAATAGGATATAGTTTCTCTGAATGATAATTAATTTGAAGAAAGGATCGTCGCTGGCAGCTTCCCTTGGAAATTGATTCAACCACATTTCGGTGGTCACACGGAGCCTCCCGACTCCATATTTCCAGGACAAATTAATGTATACAACCCTATGCATTTTTCCAAATGATTGCATTAATGAGGACCCGGACTCTTCGAGGCATTAAGGATCACATGGGCTCCTGTCTATCGATCGGCTGTGTGCAAGACTCCAGTTTATTTGCCAAAACGTATGCTGCGGACACAGGAAATACCGAAATGTGACTGCATACATTCAATATGGCACTATGTATGGCTGACTGAAAGGATCCGCATCGACCTTCCCTGGTCTATTATTGTGAGTGGACTGTCAATACTTTGATTAGGAGGTGACACCCTGTTAAGGAGTCGCCGCCGCCACTGAACCAGCGTGTGAAAACACTCCGACAGGTGAATCCGCTCCAGCCAGTCGGTGACAGATCCGCTGACTGGCTGGAGATCTAGCTGATTCAGAACATGAATGTTAAAGCGTAATATAAATAAATATAACACTAAAAAGTGCATTCAGGCTGTGTTATAGGCCCCTTTAATGAGTCAACAGACCTACCTGTGATTATTGTATCCTTACAGTTCCATTTGTCGCCATTAGTACTGTATTCTTTCCTGTCCGCAGTTTAAAACACTTTTCATTTCGGTTTCATCATTAGTTTTCTAGTACTTCACCAGTGTTGCCAAGATGTTTTCATTGCGAGCAACGAGGAAATAAAAGCCATCTTTGCAGCCAACGTGCCTTCAGGCTGTCACATGAAGCCGTTGAGAGAGGGAAACAAATAGAATAGTTGCTGCACGAGGACATTTGAAGTCACATAAAAATTCAAATTCATGACCGAGACAAAGTTCTTGCATCACCATCGCCAGTAATTGCTGTTTTGTTTTTTTTATGAAAAATGACCATAAAAGTCCGTCAAGAATTCATCAGGAGCTATTTTGTAAATGTGGGTGCTTACTCAAGCCTTCAGTGGAGAATAATGACCCGGGCTGCTGACGTGCTGCCACACCATCTGCTGTCGGCTGCCTTTTGTTGTAGCAGCTCCACAGTGCTGCGAGAGAAAACAAGCCATTCACTGAGGTGCTCAAGGACTTGTTCTATAGTTTCTTTTTGATCAAAAAAATAATAGCCACCCATTAAATCAACACTGTGTGAGTCTGTCTCCGTGCTTTCTGACTTCTCTCCAAAGACTTATGATAATTCCATCTTCTAGGTTTTTGCCCTCCAAACCAGTGATCCCAGATGTATCTTAGAGCCAGATAACAACAGTCATCTCACACATTCTGCACTTTCACTCAAAAACAAGACTAATCCTCTTAGAAACATCCATTTTTACATTAATTACTCTCACATGTGAACAATAGTCATGAGGGGACCTACTAATACTCTATGCAGGTGCAGTATTTTACATATTTTTAACACCTTTAATGATGAAGGACAAAGGTGAGAGCAGCATCCACCAGGTTTAATAATCACCGTCACCGTAGCCGCCGTGTCTCTGTAAATGTCCCACACTGTTATATGTCATCGTATAGTAACACAGAAACGCGTCCCATTTTTCCCCCTCATGTCCCCACCGGGGCTGATAAACTGTATCAGCCCCAGGTCTAATAACCACCTGCAGGTGATTCAAATCTTTTATTTAAGATGTGCTTTCTCCCTCCATATATGAATGCATATTTGTATAATCCATTTTATGCCTTAAATTAAAAGAGATTTCTCTCATTAGGGGGACACCTGACGAAGCTAAACACAACTATTGATTCTGAATAATCCCATATAAGAACGATTTAAACCTTTCTCCGTGTCTATCTGCACTGATATGGAGAGTCACATTAATCCTTCACGTCTCTCTCCACTGAAGGGGACAGCATTTGTGATGTTAGGCTGATCGCAAAAGTTTAGATTATCTTTTAAAGCCATATAATGCTGTATGATCCAGTCATCCCTCTTGCTGTCCTCTCTTTTTTATGGGATATTTATGCTTTGTGGGTTTCATGATAACAGCCTCTGAGTCCTTAAGTGTTTGGAGTGGGGAGACAATAAAAGTATCTGATTCCTTCTTGGTAAATCTCCAGCAAAGTAAAAAGTGCACGTTCATCCTGCTTCATCACTGTTCTCAGCTACAAGTGACAGTAGAATTATGAAAGGCTTGTTATAATAAAAAGGGTGTAATGTGTTGATCATTAGCAGCTATAAAACTGATGAATAAATACAACCAACCAATAAAATAATTGAAGTGCTACATCATAGAAGCATAAATCTGCTTTTGAATTATTTGAGGCTGAAACCAGTAGATAAAAACTGGTTTAAAGAGTTTTTTCATCAGTCAGGGTTCAGAAGAGAACAGCATATGTGGACAAAGACTTATGCTACATGCTAAAGGCTACAGGGGAAAGTCATGAATTCACCATTATAAAGCACATTAAGAACTCAGTCAAGGAGTTTCTTTCCCTTAATCACCGTAAAGTTGCTCCACGAAAGCTCACAAAGTTTATTCATAAGTCTAAGGAAGCACGGCTCTAAAATTAATCCTACTGACCTTTTTTGTTAAGCTGATATTGTATAATTGAGCAGCATTCTACTCTCCCAACTCATCGAAATAAAAGATGCTTGGTCAGCCACTTCAGCTTCACACAATAAAGATGACGATGAGAATGAAGGACAGACGCACGCATGCCATTTACTGAAGCACTTTTAAATTCTGATGGATTTTTGGGTTGTCTATAATGTACAAGAGACTGCTAAATGTAAATGCCCAGTGTCCTTTCGTTGAATATAAATGGCATTGAATTCAGATACGATTAAGAGCGAATTCTTCATAATACCCTGATTTGATGCAAATCTCCATATTCCAAAACAAATTCCTCCACTTGGAGTTCAGCAGATTTTCATTTCCTCTTGAACTTGCCAATCAAGTGTGTGCACTGTGTATCTGTAAGCTGTCTTGACTCGAGGAGCCACGTAATTATCTGTCAAGGAGCAGCTATTGATTCAATTAAAGATAATATAATGAAGATGAAAGCGAGAAAGAGTAGTTCAGTCACAGCGTGCGTGATGAACCAACAGGGACTTTCCCCTCATTCTGTGCACAATTACACATTAACATCATATTCATCCACAATCTTTAAGCTTTTCCAGATAACCAGTCAGGTTGCCTGACCATATGTAACACCAATGAGGAAAACAATTAATTCAGGATATATTAGATTGGTGATTTTCAGCTATCTGTGACTTCTCAGGGTCGTTCTTTTTCCACAAAGGTACCGCAGTGGCTAAAATATATGCAATGTGACAAAAAAAAACGCCCCTGACTTGTTATGCATTTATAAAAAAGTAAACATATCTATTTCACTTTCATAACTTTAATCCCTCGCATTTGTGAAGATCAGGCTGGAAGCTGCAGGTTTATTATTGCTAACTGGCTATTTTTGTATCTGTTGGTCCAAGTTGCTGACCGTGAAGAATGCGGAAGACTGTAGGGTATCACCACTGTGCAGCAGAAGTCCCCATTCTTCACAGGTCTGTTAAATTTCAGTCATCTCTGACCCACCCCCGTCGGCCCCTGAGCATCCTTCACACTACCATTATTGTTGGCTGTGCAACAGAACACCCTTTAGCAACAATGGAGATAGTTCTGAAGATGAGAATCACACATAAATCAGGGTAACAACCAGATTTAGACCTTATTAAAATTTGTTAGGCGTCCAGTATGTTTTGTATAATGATCTTCAGTAAAGATCATTATACAAATGACTGCAGGGTTTGGCAGGACCAGGTCGACCATTCTGCAGGTTCCAGTTGACATGTGATGCTTACGAGGAAAGTCACGTTGCATTCTGAACCTCCCTGTTGTAGCTATGTGTAAACATTCAACAAGATCAATATGTTATATGTGTTGGGAAATTAAAAACTGTGGATTTGAAATATTATTTATTTGTGTATAGGGTGTATGTGTGTGCATGTGTGTAAATATAGCCAGTTAGAAAAACATTTGTTGCAATCTGAATGTATGGAAAAAGCAGAGAAGCTGATGTAATCATATGTAACCATAGTAACGCTATAGATTACCATGTAATTTTACTGTGATGGCAATCAGCTCACCAACTTGATTATCTTGTGGGAATTGTGTTACTGTACGAAGGCTGCTGGATTTCCAAGGAAGGATACAATAAGTACGTTTTAAATGCGCGCGCCTGTGCGTGTGTGTGTGTGCGTGTGTGTCTGGAGAGAGAGAAAACTCTTCGCGCGTCTCTGCCATAGCTGCAATTCTGACAATCAGCTGCATCAACTTTAACGCGTTGGCGCCTGAACTCGCGTGTTTCTCAAGTCGTTCCGTGAACGGGACGGGGACGTAATTCGGAGTGACTCGAGTTAACTTAGCTGTGTTTCTGTCCAGACGCACAGAGGAGCGTGCGAGTGAGCTCTGAAGCGAAGGCAGCGAGCCGCAGCAACACCTCCAGAAGCTGCGCGCTGCCGCCGCGGCGCTCCGTCTCTCGCTTGTTTTAACGGACGTGCGTAAGTGAAGAACGCGGCTCCTGGGGTTCTGTGACAGTCCACGAGTACGCAGAGGACAAGCAAAATCCCCCCAATAAAGACAAGAATGGTGAGTCTGCATGTTTATGATGATTATCATTATTAGAGTCCAACTCCATCAGTCCGTTACGCACGGACCGGGGGCGCAGGATAAGAATTGCGTTGACAGTTGTAAAGTCCATAAAAGATCAAATCTGTGGTAATATTTGAAACTCACGCGTAATGCGCACATCTATGTAAACCTCATAGATGATACAGCAGGACAGTAATTAAATAATCCCGCAGGCTGTGGTAACCAGAGGAACAGTATAATAAAGATTGTGGATCCAAATAAAGGTGTCACAAAGTCCAGATAAAGTCAGTGCAGGATTCTGGTGACATAGACAAGATATTTCTACCATACATGAAAGAATTGGAGACATTCATTTTAAATATTTGAATTTATCCATCTCTGCTCAAGGTCATAATTAGGTCCGTTTACATGACAGCTCAAAGCTGCTGACGGTTACTGAGACCATTTTTTAAATCGGGTTTGTTCTAATTGCACCCTTGGTGTATATGCAGTTTTTTGTTCTTTTTTACATTTATAAAGCAGTGGATAAGTTAATAAAATGATGATGCCTATTTGTTTTTGTTATGCAGCTTTATTGACATCATGAGCAATTGATTTTGAGACCGCTGAAATAAAACCATTAAACGAAGAGATCACTTCAAATCCATCAACCAATAAGGCTTATATATATACATGTGTGTGTGTGTGTGTGTGTGTGCGTGTGCGTGTGTGTGTGTGTGTGTGTGTGCGTGTGTGTGTGTGTGTGTGTGTGCAGTCTGAGCTCCAAGTCCATTTCAGTCTGGAAAAATTGAGGCTTTTTTATGCTCTGAAGCCTATTTCACTTCTTAGAGAAGGCAGATAGAGCAGGCGTTGCTTTTTTACTTTAGCTGAATGATGTGTGAGATACTCTGGAAAAATGAAAAAGGATGAGCTTCATGGTCACACAATGTCCCTTTTATTTTATCCTCACAAGTGTGATTTCTCTTAGGTCTTTGCCCACAGCAGACCATTCACACACACACACACACACACACACACACACACACGCACGCACGCACGCACGCACGCACGCACACACTCACGCACGCACGCACGCACGCACATATACACACATTCAAAGAAAACCCAAATTTGCATTTACTCTCTTATACGTTAACAGCACTGAATTAAGACAGTATCTGGGATTTTACCACTGCTGAGTTTTGCCCCACTTATTTGAGACCCTTGAGGACGAATAACAAAGAGGAAATGTTTGCAGCTCATTAAGCAAAGCATGATTTTTAATCCAATGATGGAAGGGAGGGAATGGTGATGCATAATGGTTTCCAGAATGCGCTAATGAACAGTAATATCAATTTCATGCATATTATTGTCACCTAATTCTGGAATGCATAGCTTACCATTTATAACCACTGTATTGTCCTGGAAAAGTTTCATACAGGGACTCAATGTCTCAAAGCCCGAGGTGGAATGATGTTCACGCGTTCGGTATTTGCCCCAAAAGTGACTGACAGCTGGTACGAGAAGGATACGATGGGGAAAAAACCCAACCGAAATTTAATTTAAGCCGCTTTTATTCATACCACGCCCAACAAGCCACTCACAGAAGTAAAACTCTGAGGGTCATTCCATCTCATTTGAAGTTTGTACATAAAACAATCACTGCCATATCTACCAATACGCTGTTGATTGTGCTAACTGTGGCCATCTTGTGGACTACGTTGGTACTACCCTCGTGAATCACACATTTGCACCTGCTGAGATGGACATAAACATCTCGGATGAATGAATAAACCATAATGTTTGGGGACTGTATGGATTTGGGTTTTTGTTCGTGTCTTTTTCTCCATAAAACCATTTGTGATTCTTTGGGGATTTCAACTCCCCCGCCCCCCTGGAGTTGTGCCTGAGGTACTGGGTGGTTCAACAGTGATCTTTAGCACATCAGGTTTAGCTCACTGAGCCATTTCTGTTTTAGTCATAGCACCAACTTACTGCACCTGGTTTCACTCTGGTTGGGAAAACGAGCAATGTTTCCACAACGTGCACATCAGTTCAGCATGGCGGCAGTTTGGAACAGTACGCCTGATTCGACTTGCATGTCCTCCACAGGGTGTGTAGGCCCAAGAGTGACAGCTGCAGTCCACATAAACGTGTGACATAACAGCAGAGCAACACACAAAGACACTGTCAATGCACTTGGAAGAATGTGAGGGAATAGCTGCAGCAGGTGTTCAGGGAAGAGAAGGTGGAAAGAAAACCTCACCTCAGTTGGTGAACATCATACTGGTATTTTTGATGTACATGTTTCATAGATTGATGACATTTAGGCAGTGGTCAAAAGAGTCCCCGACATCATTTGTCGGCATTTTGGGTTGGGCACGTACGCTCCACGGGAATGTCTACGGAACCGGACTCACTGAAGAGTGCAAGCTCATTTAGAAGAGTCATCACGCTGGTTGTCCTGCAGGCTGTTTACAGTTCTCTGCAGTACATGGCTCAGCAGCAGATGACGAGGCTCTGTCTGCGAACAGGAATTCATCCGAATATTTATTGTTTTTGTTGCGACACTTTGAAGTTGTCCCAGAGGTGTAAAACCACAAGTTGGAAGTCTCAATAATTGAATAAAGACTGTGAATAACAACATGGATGCACAAGCAGGGTGGATGTGAATGGGAAGCGAGTGTAAACAGAAGATTTTACACTGTGTTGACAGTCAGATGTGGTCTGAGGCTCAAAGACCTGCAAAACCCAATATCCAGCATTTCCTTAAGGGTGCGGTCTAACCCCAACTCCAACTCCAATCCAACCCTAAACCAAAAACACTAAACCCTAACTTTAACCCTAACAGTATCCAATCCTTAACCCCTAACCCTGAACCCTAACTGTAACCCCAACACCATCCCCTAACCCTAATTCACACTAACCAACTAACCAAGCGCTAACCCTAAATGCTAAACCTAACACTAATTCCTAACCCCTAACCCCTAACCACAACTAACCCTAACCCCAACCTTAACCCTTCTGCTGCCTGTCTTTCTAGAATGTTTCTGCTCCCTGCTTTGATGCTAGTGACCAAGGTGTAAGGTGATAACAAGACATGTTGAATTTGTTAGGATTAGGGGTTAGGGTTAGGGTTAGGATTAGGGTTACGGTTAGGGTTAGAGTTGGGTTAGGGGTTAGGGTTAGGGGTTAGGGTTAGGGGTTGGGGGTTAGGGTTAGGGGTTAGGGTTGGGGGTTAGGATTAGGGTTAGGGGTTAGGGGTTAGGGGTTAGGGTTAGGGTTAGGGTTAGGGTTAGGGGTTAGGGGTTAGGATTAGGATTAGGATTAGGGGTTAGGGTTAGGGGTTAGGGTTGGGGGTTAGGATTAGGGTTAGGGGTTAGGGTTAGGGGTTAGGGTTAGGGTTAGGGGTTAGGGTTGGGGGTTAGGATTAGGGTTAGGGGTTAGGGTTAGGGGTTAGGGTTGGGGGTTAGGATTAGGGTTAGGGTTAGGGTTAGGGGTTAGGGTTATTCATGAACATGTTTGAACACACGAACCATTGTGTTGCCTGGTTAAAACCAGACCCCGGTGTTTATTTCATCACATGCCCTCCCGTCAAATCTTCTTTTCACTCAGCCGAATCTTTTTTCCTGCCGAGGAATTAAAGCAGTTCACAAAACTGAGACGTATCAGTGGTAATCCCATCGGATTTACAGCCTGGATTATTTACATGGGATTGAAGTGCAGCAGACTTCAACAGACCAAGTATCTCTTTCTCTCTTTGCTCCCATTCATTCTCCCTCATCTCTCATCTCCATTATTCAAACTCGCTTCTTTCCATATCTCTCAGTCTATAATCAGTGGTTTGGAAACTTGTGTAATTAGAGTCAGACCCTTACATTCAGCCCTCTAGATCAAAGTTGTAATTATGAACCTTGATAGGTTCTCATTTTGCATGAAACTACCCACAGGGGGGTCACGTATCAGCCGGCAGCTCCTCACAGTAGCATCTAAAGCCATTAGTGGTCAATGTTTCATGATTGACTTCTTACTGAAAGACGTTGGTGTCCATTATCTGAAACCGGCAAAGAAAACTCACTCAAATGTTGACCATCAGCAGGGAAATATGTTAAAACTGTACTGCAGAGGAGAAAAAGAGCTTTTACTGGAATCTCTTGCAGCTCTAACTCTCGGCCACCGTATTAGCTCGCTGGCCCACTTGTCCATGTTGGGGAAGATGGCTTGTTTTGTCAATCAGTGTCAATGTTCAGATATTTCTTTTTCAAAATAAGCAAGAACAATGGACAATATGTCCAAATATCCAAGAATATTTCATATACGGTAATCCTATTTCTTTAGAAGAAAACAATCAATCTCCTGTTAAAACCCATTCGAAGCCAAAATTGGCTAAAATAATTGGAGTGAATGAATGAGAATGAGACCGAGGTGGTGGTGTTAATAAAGTTATGTACAACTTAGTGGAAAAAAATACATTGTTATTGATAAGTTATGTGTATACATCTGTTAGAATTGGAAATCAGAAGAAACTTAATTTGACTAATTATGAGCTCTGAATCGAGATGTTTTACTCCATGACAGCATAAATTACGTTGGCATAAATTACGCTGCATTACTTAAAACTAATTCCAACAAAATCCCCGTGAAAGTTACACCTGCCCCTCCAAAGGAAAAAGATTTAGTGCTTAAAAACCCAAACGCAATATCAGAGTAATTAAAGCAGAAGGGTTTTAGAATACTTCTAAAGTTAAAAGTGTTTGTCGGCGTGTCGATACTGCAGTTCAGATCTTTGTGCCTGGGATGAATCATACAGTGGGTTGATCAACGCAGCCCACGTGTGAGCGTCTACGCTGAGATCACGCTACACTGGGTCATCAGCTGCCGATGCTGCAGATGAAGCACCAAGCGCTCAGGCACTTCCTCCTCCCTGCGTGTTGAGGGCTGCAGCTCCGCATCCTGTCTCAGCAAACATGCTCATCTTAGACCACTGTCGTGACAGTTGCACCTGAAGCTCCATTTCCATCTCCGAAATCTGACTTTCTCTCACTTCCGTCAATTTATGACAGCACAGCAAGCGTTTTTGGCTAAATTTCGCCAACAGGGAGTTGTAGCGAACGACATTTGAACTTCTATTAGCCGCAGTCCATCAGTTTTCGATTAGTTATTGTGCTGGATTAGTGTTTATAGAGTCAAGTTGGGTTATTACTCACCCCCGAACAGGAAAGCTAACATCCGCCGTTGTCTCCAACGTCGGTTGTAGCGCTCCCGCTTCGCATTTATGACTCACAGACACTCGAACATAAAAGATAAAGATGAGAGCTCTCCTGCATCGATCACAAATGTTCAGTTTTTACTTTGTTTTGGCACAGCTATTCATGTGTTGGTCAGAGTTTATGCATATCATCACCATTATTACATGTTCTTTTTCGATTAAAAACAAAGAAAGAAAGATTCAGAAAGCAGCATTACTCATTTCTCTACGTGACTGCTGCTTTAGTGCTGTTTTCAGACTAATCAGGATTAATACTGAGCATCAGCCTCTGCCTGAAATTATGAACTGAAATAGCTTTTGCACTGTTTATCCTATGTTTCTGGCAGTAAATACACTGCAAGAAAGAATTGAAAATAAATCTTCCCCCAAAAAAGAACTAATTCCCAGTTTTATGCATAGTTTTGCTTTGTTACTGTGACGCAGCTTCACACTCAGAGCTGGTGTTCCACTCTAGTGAAGATGTATTTCTCAGCTTGGCTACAAGGTTACGCATATTGAAAGAAGACGGGACTTCGGGGTGTTATTCACGCTGGCGGCTAAAATAAATAAGTGGTGCTCCCCGTTTGCAAAGAAATTGGGCTTATTGTTAGCTAGCCGGAGCACATTAGCAGATGCATCCAATTAGCAGATCCCATTCATCGCGCTGTTTAAGCTACCCTGACGGCCTACTTTTCCTGCTTCCTCTGCAAGCCGCTTTGCAACCCACCTCCACCCCAGCTTTCATTTAATCAGCGTCATTTATGTCGTTATTGATGCCTGCTGAGGTCCGTATCCAGGGGGACTTTGATGCTTTGTGCCATGTCTTGGCCTTTCCATGCAGACACAGGCAGGGAGGCTCCAACAGAGCCGTACACCGGAAAATCTTTCATTTCACGCAGGTCCCGGCGAATTCTGTGGCAGTAGGTGAATGAACTGCTTAATTTTTAATGTACTGCCATGGCCAGTGGTGAATAAATATGGTAATATTTAGTATTGCAAAGACATGGACATGTTCTCATGGTAATTGCAATAATTGACTCATTAGCACAGACTAATGTCATTTGTAGGACCTATTTCAGTGTCTGTAGCTCATCTACATATTCAGCGAGGTATATGTTACCGGGCAATGATTGCTGTCTGCAGTGAGAGGTGTTTGGTGTGCATGTAAATTGATTTTTTTTTTAAAACCCACATTGATTTAAAAAAAAAAAATCCACTAGTGTGAAAAACTAAGGACTGAATAGTTCTCAATACAGTCTAATGAGCTGTGTTCTGAGACCGGCATTGGAATTGGGATTGGAACTCCTGCAGCTCACTGGAATCAGGGGCCTCCAGTGCCAGCTCCTGTAAGATTTAATTGGTATTTTATGTCTGTGCTTACATTGGAGGGTGCGAGTAGGAGGATGGTTGGAAGGCAGTGCGGATGGCGATCGTACGTGCACAGCCCACGCGGACCGAGAAAAATATCTACTCTCCACTCTCGCAGGCATCTACCAACAATGGAGGATAGATCGACCCTGAGGAAGCGATGCAGTGGCATTTCACTCTTCTTTGAAGTGCTGCGCGATTTGGCAACGTCTTACTATTCATAGATGGTAGCCATTCATAAAAAGCTTCCTTGCACAGTGCATTATCGCACTTCAGTGTGATTGCGGCGTGCACTGCGATCTTCAGGCTGTTCTTTGACACCATAGTTCTGAGTTCATGTCCAATGTTCAAACAATCCTACTAATCTATATTTTATACTTTCATTTTCCTGCACTTGATGCTGGCCAGCATATTATTCAGCATTCCCAGCGTGCTACGCAAGCTACAGCACTCAAGTGGGGGGATGTTACAGTAGCTAAATCAAACAATGGGGGCTTGGATTGCACGACGAGCACAGGAACAATATTGGCTGTTAAAATGCGGCTGTGCCGTGAGAAGGCAAAAGGTGTGGTAACAAACACGGGGGACATTGAAGTATGTGATTTATGGGAGCTGGTGAGAGTGTACTATATTATTTTCCTTATGAGGGCATAATATATCAGAAAAAAATGCTACTTTCAGGAGAATGTCAATGAAAATGACAGCCCGCGGTTGGTATCTGTTAGAATAAATAAATAAAAGGTAGATATTCAGAGCACTGATAGCGGCAATTCTGCTTTTGGCCCCGCCGCTTGATGCTTTCTGCCAAGAAATCCATCCAACGGAGAGCCACTTCTGTCAGAGCGTATTACAAAGAGGTAGAGAGCCTGAAAGCCTGGACGGATTGGCAGTGTGGAGCGGGAATAAGGTTTGCGTTCTGTGCCCGTCTTTCTGTTTTCAGTGATTATTTTTAGTTTCTTCTAATGGTTCGGTTAAATTGAGAAAAAGGGTTGGATTTGGATTACACGGCAATGAGACCCGATGGCACTGAGGTTATGAAGCCGTGGTTTGGGTTGAAAATAAGCCATCCCATTACACCACTGCACCATTAAGAAAGGGAGCTGGTAAATCTATATTTCCACCTGAGCCAGCCGCACACAATATAGTATGTCATCATCAACAGGACGATCGGCCCGTTTTCAGATCTGTGTGGTGGCGAGGGAATGAATTTCAAATGGTTGCTGAAGCTTTTTGAAGGAAATCCAACTCAAGCACTTCCCAGTGGAAATGATTTGCTTACTTGAAGCCAAATTGCCAAGAAAATAGCTGCAATTTCATTCCAGGTAAACTTGCCATCGATGTATCGATGCTGGCTTTTTACCCCCTACACACACACACACACACACACACACACACACATCGGTACCTCTATCACTATGAGGACTCTAGCCATAATTTCCAAGACCCTAAACATCACGATTAAACTTCACCCCGGTTTTAATGTCGCTAAGGCCAGACACGATGTCCTCACTTTGCTAGTGAAATGCATTTTACTAGGTACTCCCTCAGTAGCATGTGCAAGAACACACACACCAGCACAGACACACACTCCACCCTTATTTACCTAATGTTTACGGCACGCTCGAGTAGACAGCAGACATTAGCTGACAGCGGAGGCAGCGATGGCTCTCCCTCCTCCGAGTTAAATCAATTACCCCATCTCCAGTGGGGCCGTGTTCTGTTTGCAGGCCTGCCAGGTTCATCAGGTTTCTGACCGACGAGCACACGCTACACCATCTGCTTGGACTTGGCCCAAACCTTAAAGGAATGATTTGGTTTTTGTAGTGAATGGGCTGTGATGTAATGAGGCCAGGGCTTGACATGGATCCGGTTGTCCCCCGCTCCTCTTTTCCACCTAGTTTTCTTTGATTTTTTTTCCTCCTCTCTTTCTAAAAAAAACCCCCCTTTGATTTCGAGGAGAAAAAAATGCATTTGTGGTGAGCCGAGCTATCCCTCGTCGTATTTGATTAATCTGGAAAACCAGATGAAGATAGAAAATATATTTCGCCGGAGCAGTCCACTGTCCAATTTCAGCAGGGCCTGTTTTTGATCAAAACTCCTTTCCTCTCATTCATTCATGATTGAGCCCATGACCTCATTCTGCTATAAAGCAGACGTTTGGAGAAAAGCCTCTTCCCAGACTACTTCAACTGTTCAGCAATCTTCTCAGACGCGCTGCTGAGTGTGTTGTTGAATGCGTGTCTGTTTTCTTGTATCTTTATATGTGGACATGATGGTTTTTTTCGTATTGTTAAAAGCACTCTGAGGCCGAGGACAGAGTGTGCAACAAGCACGAGGCAGCTGATTGAATACATCATCCCTTCCATGCCCATTTTCTCACAACGCTCACACACATATTTGAGATCCCACCGGCAGGAGTTTGGCTCGTATCACTGTCATCTCTGCTGATGCCAGCGCGATCCTCACGCTGTGTAATGTTTCGCACATCAGCAGTCATGGCTTTCTCTATCGCATCTGCACATCACGCGTTCGGTCTCCGGAGCTGAGGGGTCTCTTCGGAGCAATGGCGGCAGGATGTTATCAAAAACAAGTGTTATATAACGTCGGCTGAAGGATCTGGCCTGATGATGCTGCGGTGACCATCTGTGGAGTATCTTAATGGTTTTACATACATGGAAAGTCTTCTTAAATGTTCAAAAGCTGTTGGAAAAGGAGGAGGTTTTTTTAATTGGTTCATACCATTCTTTTTATTATATGGGGAACACATAAATACTCCTGTATACCCCCATCCAGCCATTGGATTGGTCCATCTATACATTAATTTTAGACCAGCTTCAAATTCTTTGGATGGATGAATTTTTATCCATCCATCCATCCATCCATCCATCCATCCATCCATCCATCCATCCATCCATCCATCCATCCATCCATCCATCCATCCATCCATCCATCCATCCATCCATCCATCCATCCATCCATCCATCCTGTGTTCACTCCCATTTGAGGCACCTTCCATCACTGTAACGTGCACACTTTTGTGGGAGCAACTGGGAGTGAAGAGATCTTCACATAGAGGGAACCTGAGCCAGATTCAAACCCAGAGCCTCTCTCTCTATGAGGCTTCCTTTGAATCTCACTTTAAACTGGCCATGTAGCCTCTCTGCCGCGCTGTTCTGAGATGATGAGATGATTTGCTGTCTTCTAAAACACTAAAGCACTAAATGCTTTTAGTGTTCTGCAAAGCCTACGTAACTTATTGCGCTCATCAGGGGGTGCATCAAATTCAATATCCACACTTTAGGCCTGCCACAAAAAATGATGATTTCTACTTTAGCTTTGCAATAAAATCCTGAACACCTTATTCCCTTTATTGTTGTAGTACACTGAACTCTGAGCGTGCACATTTGGACATTATTGCAGTAAAGCATTAACCCCTTCTTTAGAAGGTTTTAATCACAACTGAGGAGTCCATCAGGATGTTTCCATGTAGCGCACGATACTGTACTTCCTTATTGAATAAGTGGTCAGTATACAAGCAGCTGCTGTTAAATAATTAATTAAAACAAACCCAGCATATGTGAGGAGAGCAGGCAAAAGCCTTCCATGGTGATTAACAGTCATCCTGCGTATGTCCTCTTCCCCACTGGGATGTAAGACCACATTTCCACATTTCAGATCTCGGCTTTCTCATTGTACTTGAAAGTATGTCAGCATCCCTCTTTTGATCTTATTTTTCCTTTACTCCTACCTGGGGGAAAAATAGAGGGAGAAAAGAGTCTTTAAGTCATTATTTGTAGAGTTTCGTAGCCTTCACGGGGACGTGAAACACACTCTATGTTTGTGCTACCAAATTGGACTAAATGAGGCAAAAAGTGAAGGGCTGTTTATGAGGTCTCTTGACTGTGTCCATTGGAATATTTAAAGTCCCCTCAAAGGAAAAGCTGAAGATGCCTGACAATGAAAAACAAATGGTGGAAATGAAATGCAATTACTTTTCCCCCCTTTTATTGTTTCTAGAGGAATTTTGTGATACGGCCACTGCAGACTCCTGAGAGTGAAGCACTTCTGATCTGATAACATCCTCTTATCTTATCTCATATGCAGCACAATAAATTAAAATGCTGCACTTTGTACTAAAGTAACTGCTCTTATATTAACATTTTTTTCATTCATTTTAAGACAGATTAATATAAGTCCTGTGAAATGTTTCATGTTTATGCCTGCTGTGGATTTTAGTGTGCAATTTAATGCAAGAATTCAGTACAGTAACTGCAATGTGTGGGTGGTTTGTCTGTATTAAGTGCTAATGCAGGTTAAAGTTACAGGCTTTTACTCTCCCTAATGTGCGGAGGTATGGATAATGTGTGTGTGCACGCACATGTTTACATTAGAGGGGAGGGGATAAAGGAAGTGAAGTTCAATACAGCTAATGCTCCCTCTCATTTGTTTCAGCTAGGATGAAGACACTGCAGAGGAAGCTGGACACAAGTACTCATTTTGCGACAACAGTGAGGAGAAGCTAATGTATTTGACTCTGGGAACCTGAACCGAAGCTTTTAGAATCCCTGCGCATCAGCATACATCTTTATAACTGCCAACTGCTGGTCGGATATCCAGCGTAATGTACAGGAGTAATAGGATTTTTCCCTGTTTGGCTTTGATGTGGAGGATACAGCTGTAATGTTTGGACTTTCCACTGCCAGCGGAGACATTAGACACAGCCAAGTTTCAATAGAAACTTCAATTTAGAAGAATTCCGTGGACGGTTAAATATAAGGTAGACAGCAAGGGAACCATTGTGTCTGTATAGGGCATAATCTTTGTCCTACATACAGCCGCCCGCTGAGCCTTATTGAAAAGGAGGAGCCCATTAAAGCAGTTGGTAGATAGGAAGGTTTGAAGGTCCAAAGGTGTTGTTGCTGCCTGTCTGCCACTTGGAGATGAGATAAGAGCAGAGGGAAGAGAAAAGGGAAGTGCCTGTCTGACAGGAGCCGAATACAGATTAGGATTTTCTCTCCAGCAGCTTCACCAGTGAGGCGAATCAATAGAAGAAGCAGAATGGACAAGGTAGTCAGCTTCAATTACAGGTGCATTAGATGTAAACCCAAATGATGAAATTACACACTTGAAAAGGAATGATGTGAAATCATACCGCAGTACCAGGGACGGAGAAAGTCTGCAGCCAACACCAACAGTGTAATAATTCCTCTGTAAAAACTCCCTAAAACCATGAATGCCATTTACCAACCATGATGTGGATGGTCTGAAAGTTGGGACAAAAATCATGGAGCTGGACAACAACTCACTGGACTACTTTTCTAGCAATTTCACGGACATTCCGAGCAACACCACAGTCGCACACTGGACCGAAGCCACCCTGCTCGGCCTCCAGATTTCCGTGTCTGTGGTGCTAGCTATCGTCACCCTGGCGACCATGCTCTCGAACGCCTTCGTCATAGCCACCATCTTCCTGACGAGGAAGCTCCACACGCCCGCCAACTTCCTGATCGGCTCCCTGGCCGTCACAGACATGCTGGTGTCCATTTTAGTCATGCCGATCAGCATCGTCTACACCGTCAGTAAAACCTGGTCACTGGGGCAGATAGTTTGTGACATCTGGCTGTCGTCTGACATCACCTTCTGCACAGCCTCCATCTTGCACCTGTGCGTCATTGCACTGGATCGCTACTGGGCCATCACGGACGCGCTGGAGTACTCAAAGCGGCGTACCATGCGCCGGGCTGCGGTCATGGTAGCGGTGGTGTGGGTGATCTCCATTTCGATTTCCATGCCTCCGCTTTTCTGGCGGCAGGCCAAAGCCCATGAGGAGCTGAAAGAGTGCATGGTGAATACTGATCAGATCTCTTACACGCTATACTCCACTTTTGGCGCCTTCTACGTCCCCACAGTGCTTCTCATCATCCTCTATGGACGCATCTACGTTGCAGCCCGCTCTCGGATTTTCAAGACGCCGTCGTACTCCGGGAAACGCTTCACCACAGCGCAGCTCATCCAGACCTCTGCAGGGTCGTCTCTCTGTTCTCTTAATTCTGCCTCCAACCAGGAAGCGCACCTGCACTCAGGTGCGGGCGGCGAAGGAGGAGGATCTCCTCTGTTTGTGAACAGTGTGAAGGTGAAGCTGGCAGACAACGTGCTGGAGCGAAAACGCCTGTGTGCAGCCCGGGAGAGGAAAGCCACCAAGACGCTGGGCATCATCCTGGGCGCTTTCATCATCTGCTGGCTTCCGTTCTTTGTCGTCACGCTTGTCTGGGCCATATGTAAAGAGTGTAGTTTCGACCCGCTGCTTTTTGATGTGTTCACCTGGCTGGGGTACCTGAACTCCCTCATCAATCCTGTCATCTACACCGTCTTCAACGACGAGTTCAAGCAGGCGTTCCAAAAGCTCATCAAATTCAGGCGATGATCTTGAAGAAGAAAAGTGTTCTAAAACCAGGGACAAAGTTAAAACAATAAGACTAATGAGACTCCTGCACTTAAATGTTCCATCCTGTGACCACACAAGGGTTGTGACTTTAGTTTGTTTCCTAGATCAAACAGCTTTGTGCCATGGCGTTTTAGATTCCTACAGCCTATCCTTCTTGTGGACAGCATGCATGCTAAAGTAAAAGATTTTAAATTGATTCATTGTGGAAATCGTCGTTAAAAACTCAAAGAAAATGGGATTCCAAGTCTTGATTTTCTTGGTACAACGAATATAAAAATAGTCTTATAAGGTGACTGTATGGAACAAGTGGATGGGGTAACTGCAGGGGGAAATGAAAAGCCATCAAAAATAAGTTGTCTCTTCATCATACTGTATCTGCTGCTCACATATAACGTTTCTGTGGTACAGTAAAATACCTAAATACTAGAGACCCAGTAATTTATTTGAAGCTGTGCGTCTTTTTTTCTGTGTGAGTGCATCTGATGGTAGTCACTGTAATATATGCATGTGTGAGCGATGGAGGATTGTCAAGTGTTTGACATTTATACATGATGTTCCAAAGCGAGGCGAGGCTTATCTCATCGTGGCTGAGTTGGAAATGGAAAACAGCATTTTCACTCTGAAATATATTAGCACAATGGCAAGAAAAAATAAAACAAAATAAGATATGTATGAGAAGCCCGGGTGAAGGTGAGAGATCAAACTGACAGCAACTGCATTTTTAGTAGTTTAACGTGTGTGTGTGTTTTCTAAATTTATGTGCTTGATTTATCGGAACATCGGCGTGACTGGCAGGACCAACGCATTAAGATGTTAGATGTTAAAATTGACGGAAGGGGAAGAAACAGCTAATTTTAGTCCCTTTGAAGCCATAAATTCATGCTTCTGTTGACATTATGAATCAAAAAAGCAAAAAATCACTATAAATTAAACAAAGCTAGATAATAAATAGCAGACAGGGTTTGAGGTCATAAGCTTAAATAAGAATATTAGCTAATAGAATTCCTTGGTGACTTGTGACCCTAGATGTCCTTTCTAAAGAAATTTAGTATGTGTGTAGGTGGTGGCAGCATCCAATAATTAAAATACAAGCAGCATAGCTGTCCTCGATCTCCTCAGTCTTGAATAAACTAATTTTCTTGACAGCTACTTTAGGGGTTAGCACAGGAAATGTTTACTTTTGTAATGGCTTTTCATAGTCCAAATGGTTTATGCGTTCTGATCTGACTGTAGAAACATGGTAGAGGAACCGGTTTGTTAAGCCCTTTTTTATATTGGAATGATACCGCTTCCATTTTCACTGATAATGCAGCTGTGATGAGCCAACCGGCCGATTGCTGAATCAACTCCTGGATTCATTCCAGAAGAACGTCTGGTGGGAGTGTGCAGACATCAGGTCAAAGGCTGGTGGCAGGAAATCAGCGACACACTCCTAAAGAGTCATTCACACCTGTCCTGCAGGTGAGATTTGATGTTGCTCTGTCGCTTCTCAACCGTCTACAGAATGTGGCTCCGCTCACACGCTGGCTAAGCAGTCAGTGGTACCATGGTGGAAAAGACCTCAGGTTACAAATGTTGAACTGCATACATCATACATGCTCCCTGGTGAGTGAGGTGACTGTGGAGTGGACAGGAGCCTCCACATTTGTGCGTAAGTGTCCAACTTCATCTGATTGTGTAAATTTGCCTCACGCACTTTATAGTATCAATATTCAATCATCACCTTTAATCAAAAGTGTATGTACACATCAACACAAAGCTTTGCCTGTATTTGCTTGAACTTAAATGGGTGTGTTTGGTACATCAGCGAGTCCCCCTCGTTAATTGGGAGCCCCACTGTCAATAACAGAGTGGGTGAGGACCTCTATGATGTTGTTCTCCTCCTTCCCTTTGAAGCTGTTAATGAACATTTACAGAACCACATAGATACACACAGTGGAGAACATAATGGTATGAAACATCTACAAAAGATAGTAGAAGCATACAGCAAAATACAAGTCCCAATTTAAATATGCATCTTTTCTTATCCTGGCGGTCTATCAACTGCAGGATGACACAAATTTAGCACCATGGCTAATTAAATATGCCAGTCCAGACAGGCCCTCATTATCCTGAAGGTGTAACTAAAATAAATAAATTCTCTTCAAATATGCAGGAGCTGAAACACACAACAGTGTTAAACAAAAGAATTAAGTCATGGTGATGGACCCACCAGCTATTGATTTGTGCCGCTGGGTAACTGAGGCCAACAAATGTGCTTATATCAATTATTGTGTATGAGAGATGTTGAAATTCAATTTAATAAGCGGTGTGCCTGGATTAAATAAGCCTCCATTCCAACAAAATAAAATAATGTCCGAAGTAGTTTTTTTTAGGGTTTTTTGGTGGGTGACTGAGGGAAAAAACAGAGAGAGCCCAAAGTGGTGCTGTCAGTGTGGATTAGTGTGAATAGGAGCTGGATTCAAACAAGGTGAGATTGCCTTGAGCAGGTATACCGTAAAGGTCAGGGCTCACTTAATCTCTTGGGATGAGGGCTGTCACTTCTTGACTGGTGTATGAAGCAGGGAGCTGGAAGGGAGCGTGGAGGGAAACAGCTGAATGAGGAGACGGGAGTGAGAAGCATGTAACAATGGGGTAGAATTCAGAGAGAACAGATGGAGGCCCCTTCAGATGTGGTTGTCTGAGACAGATACCAGCAGGCTTTATTAACTCTACCACCTAAAGAGTGACAGAGAAGCTCCGAGCATCATGGGAAGATCCTCTAGTCTACACCTCCAGCTGGGCCCTAATTATGAGCTTAATCAAAAGGTAAAGCGGTGACTGCACCTTAACCTGGCGGGGAAAGACACTTCCTCAAGACAGGAGCTGGACCTGAAGAGGAAGGTTCTGGCTCCCAGAGTGCATTTATGAATTTTTGGGAGCTCCTGTAAATTTAAATAGCACGGGCATTTTCGTAAGGCGCTCACATTTCTACATTATAAATGGTGTCCAAAATGTCTCTTCCCATTAGCCCACATGGAATTAGTCCCGTGATGGTTTGTTCCTCTCTGAGTGTGGAATGCTGTGGGAATATGACCTATTTTGCACGTATTCCAACCATGAACTGGAACGTAGTAGAAAATGAAAATGAGAATTCTTTCCGAAGCTGGACCCTCAGTCGTGGCAGTGACCATGTCTGACTGGGACTGCTTGTACAAATGGTGCAGGTTGAATTCACTGTGCTTCTACTGACACATTTGAACAGCCTCTGCCGCACAGACATTGGTTTCTCCCCAGGTTTGATTCCACTTTCACGCACTCTCTAAGGTTCGTAGGGCCTGTAAATTAGTTGTTTCTCTGTCTCCTGTTAGTCGGACTCTCTGGTCCAAACCTTGTGTCTGCTGTCGAGAGACCTGTCAAATCTTTCATGGCAAACTTCTTTGAGCCGCATGTGGTTGTACAGCAGCAGCGGCCCAACCAACCGGTTGATCTGGGCAATTAGGAGCGGTCCAAATGGTCCAAATCACATCTGATCTCCATATCATTCTTTGGACTGATGCAACCAATTGCAGTGAGCCAGCAAGAGATAAATTATGCATTTTCCACCCTCAAAATCAGACAGGAAGCTGTCCTAAGTGATGTCGCACTTTCAACAGTGTGTAATATGCATACAGATCCATACGTGCATGGTCATAACTCACCTTTGTTGAAGAAAAGAGGAATCTACATGATGGTGAACATCAGACGTAAATGATTAAATGCGTGCATGAATATTTTACATTTCCTTCCTCGTGCATGATAATCAAGCCTAATTCACATGTACCGCGAAGGCACAACGGGGACATTCACGCTGCGGGAAGTGGAAGATACGACAGGCTGGATTCCAAGGAATGAAATGAAATTTAGACTGATGCAGCGCTAATAATACATGGAATTCTTTTGTACAGTGGAAGAGTTGGCTCCAAGGGGGGCAGCAACTGAGGCTTACGAGGGTTAAATACAAGCAGCCTCGCACCAGCAACCGTCACTTCTGCCTGAATAATTGAAGGCAAAGACAGGAGGGAGGACTTTAACCACGGATGGAATTCATTCAGTGATAAATCTTTCTTTGTGTAATTGTCACCTCTGTATTCTTGTACATTTAGTGTCCCCACATGCGCTGCAGCTCTTTTGAGTTTGCCTTGTTAATGTTTCCCATCCGTTCGCCAAAGCGTGTTAAGTGCAGAGTTTTATAGTTATTCCACCATTTTCATTTTTCATCTCAAAGCAGATGTGTTATCACACGTCTGCACCTGGGACCAAACCAAACGGGGAGGGAGGGGGTTCAAACAACCGGCTGCAAAAAGGGTTGAAATTCATGGAGAAGCACTTTTTATTTGCTGAATCAGTGAAAGCACAGATGTGTTGAAGGTTAACCAAGCAAGGAAATGGCCTCTGGTGAAAGCTATGTGCACTGAAAACCCTGATAAATGACCGTTGAGGCTGAAGTTAAAAGGGATCCATGTATGGAGTGGAGAATCATTTCTTTAAGCACTAGAAAACGGTGTGATCCTCCTCAGTCAATACAGTTTATTGGAATACACAGACCACTGTAGGCTGCTCAGGTAGTGCAGCGCATGCAAACGTAGGAGTAAGTAAACGGCCAGAGGAGCCACAGTCGAGGTAATTTCAGCGAGAATGGAGAAAAGAAAGAGGTATCAGCAGGGGAGTCACCGCTGAACCCCGAAGTCTCATTTCTAATTGTTACAACACACAGCCGCCATGAATCACAGCCTCTTCTGTTCACAATCAGGCCGTGCAGAGGTGACATCACCCACGCCAGATTTACCTGTCGGTGAGCTGACAAATTAGAACATCAGTTAAATCAGCGGTTTGGATTCAAATTTAAAATGATGACAGAATTTTAAACCCACTGCTAGACGAACATTTTGGACAAGTTGACTCATAATGTTCCCCAAACGACAGACATTTCTATGAATATGTTTTTTTGTTTTTTACCAAACTGCAGTTTTTCCCATTTTCTCATTCTCTGATTCTCTCATTCACTTTCAACACTTTCCTGTCAAAGGCAGTTTGGCATCACTTTTACTTGGAATGGGTTTTTACAAGAGCAATCTTTTAGTAAATATTCAGAATGGCGCCCCCCGAGACCACTTTGTCACTCTAACGCCTCTTTTCTCCAGTTTTGACGGGTGGCAGTATATCAACTACAGCTTAAATCATTTAGAAAGCCGTGAGTTTTAAAAAGCTTGACACCACGGAGAAATAGTAATGAATAGTTTATTTATTTCTACAAAAAGTACAAGTAATTTTACTATAAAAAAGAATAAATTATAAATAAATACAGAAAAACAGTACGAGTGGGCTGTCATCTGAGCTTGAGTCTCTTATTAAAAGGAAAAACCCAGAGTAATTGAAGCGAGTTAATATTTCCTTGTAGCGGAACATCTGGAGAACATCTGGATCTGGAAGGTCTCACTTATTAGTGCCTGAATCCTCCTTTTATGGCTCTTAAGTAGAGGCTTTGGAGGTTTTACATCTAAAACATTAACATCTCATCTCTGACTCACTTGCAGATGTTTAGATATGAGGGGGAAATCAGTCATCACAAAAAAAGTCATAAATGTTTTCATTTTGATGCTGTAGTAAAAAAAATATATTATGGTAATATACATTTTTGGCAGGAAAACAATTGCTCGTAAACACACGCACACACACACACACACACACACACACACACACGCACACACATTCACAACACAGATGAATCCCTCGTTATTTTTTCAATCCCAGCTTCCTGTCTTAGTAAACTGCTGCCAAACATCCGTGCTGGGTGATATGTTATTTCCACATTTGCTGCGATGCCTTCAAGTAACAGTGGGACTAATTAGTGTGGAATGGCAAACCAAATGGTTTGCTTTCTACACATTTGGAAATACACCACTAATTATTCACATGATTACTCTAATTATGCAAATCTCAACCGGTCCAACAATCACGTTTTTTCGGTTATCTGACTGCGTCAGCTTTTAGCTGCAACATGTTTAAAAAAAAAAAGGAGATTTCCTCAGTGGTAAAAGCTTTGAAACGTGGTTTGACAAGGCCGTCATTAGTGATCAACAACTCCCACACAGTAATGAGCAATTATGTAATTACGCATTTAAAAGCTCTTTATTTAAAGACCGATGATTGATGTAAGATGATTTACATTCAAAGCCCTGTTGGTGTCTCATGTGTTTGTTTGTTTTAAACTGGAACATTTCTTTTCCATCCTCCTTTGGTTCTGAAGTCAAATTGAAATCCCAGAGACTGGGCTGAGTTTGATCTTTCCTGCATCCAGACAGCAGCGCTCCCTCTGCAGCAGCGCTCTGCTGCAGGTATAGGTCAAGCTGGATCGTATCTGCTTTTAGGGCACAAGCACCTTTTATAAATGTGGCAACGTTGGCCTTTCTGTCAACCCCCGTTTCAGTCTGCAGCCACCTGTGGAGACCGGATTAGCCCAGGGAGGCGATTCTTTTACAGACCCCACCAGAAGGGAGGAACAGAGCCGAGGCAGAGGGGAGCGGAGAGGCTGCAGTCGGGCGGAGACGAAGAGGAGCAGAAGGTCCTCAGAGATGCAGAAGGAAGGTTGGCGTGACCACATGATGGACAGAATTTCTATTTTCTTCTGTTCTCACCCCTAACTCATCCATCAGTTCAGACGGAGGCGTTGCTCTTGGTGAATACGGACGCACTAATCCTGATATCATCATAATCGAACCCTGTTAAACTAAATACACATCATTTATAAAATTCCTTAAAGCACTCATTTAACTTGTTCACTTGTTAGTATTTCATCTTTTGTACCCTGAAAGTACTTCCTGTGCAAGCCACGCCCACTCTTGGCTATGGAGCCCTTCTCCACACCCCCTGCAACCACCACAGAAGGATTATTCTCCTCCTCAACAATAACGATAACCTCAGACCGTAAGTGAATCAGAGATGCATCCGCTGGAACTAAACGGCCCTAACAGGCAGATTCCCTGAATACAGATGAGAAAAAGTGTTGAAATCCAACGCAACTGTTGCTGTCACAGAGCTGGTCGGAGCGCTGAAGTAAAATTGCTTTGTTATGCAGTTTCACGCCCACTCAGATAAAATTAGGCATGCTTTTGTGGGATTATGAGTCCTGCATGTCCAAGATGGACCTTAGATGTCTCTTTCCAGAACTTATGACCCAAGATACAGCTTTATGTGAATGCTTTAGAAGCTTTTGAAGTGCAGAATAATTTTAGGAGCCAGTGAAGGGTTCCCATATTTCAAAGTGCTTCCCGGATGGTCAGCTATTCTCTGATACGCCGTCTCTCCCGCAGAGATCTAATGAGAAGAAGAGCTGCATCCTGCTGTATAGGGTCCAATACAACACTGAGTTTGAACTCATCCACCAAGCACATATATACTGTCTTTTTTTTTTTTTTAAATCCATCTTTAATTTTCAGAAACACGATTCTAGCCGCCCACCGCAGCGTTCCTCTAGGATGGCAGATAATTAAATGTCTGCCAAATGTCTCACTTTGCATAGAAATTAAAATGAACTGACTGTTGAGCTCTCAGAGCTTTCGTGGTGTTGTTAATTCCAGTCTCCATGTTTCATGTATGAGAAAAAAAAGACAGTTGACAACATGTATCCAACAGGTCATTAAATGCTGAACTCTTGAGTGCCAATAAATGAATCAGCCATTGGTGAAAAGGTCCAGAAAGTTGTTGTTGTCATCCTGCTTTTTAGAAAAAAAACCTAAAAAACATTAGAAATGACAAAGACTGTTCTGACCACGACAGGGGTGAAAAAGAGAACCAACGTTTCTCAGATTTAATTTATAAAGCCCGACTAATATGATTAAAGCCACGTGCAATCTCAGCAATCTGGTTCAGGGACACGAAGATGCAAAACATGGGAGGGAGATTGCTTCCTTGCTTCTCCTGTTTGCTGCCTGGAGAGCTAACAGGAAGCTAAACTGCTGAATTGGTGAAACGCCACCTGATGTCCTTTATTACGACCCAAAACTGTGGCGGGGAAAAAAAATGTTGTCACAACAGCAGGATAGTAGCTGTAGCTGCAGGCTTCAGGTGCCTTCCAGCACCAACACTTTAAGTTCAGATCTTTTCGTTGACGATGACTATTTTGCTGGAAAATTTAGCTGTAAAATGACTTTACAGAGCAGGAAGCTGCCGTTACCCTGCAGAGACACTGCTGTACTGTAATTTGGGCTCGTCAAAGTGATTTGTGTGTGTGAGGATGCGCGTTCATGATCCGTGCCTGTCAGCGCAGGCGTGTGTGGGTGTGCAAATGCAGGCATGAAAGGGGAACGGCGTCTTCTTTGTACTGAAGTCTTGATATTCTGGGGTCAGCGTTGGAATATTGCACAAAATAAACTGACAAATGATAGCAAAAGACCAGCTTGGCAGTCACCTTAGGGTTTTTTTTAAATGGGGTGTCAGATGGGGGGGCTTTGTTGATAGCATAAGGCCGAAGAGCTGCAGGATTAATGTATTTCTTATTTACTACTTTTCAAGGAGTTATATTTATCAGGTTGATATGCAGCAGGAGCCTGGAGGTATTTGCATATTGCAGTCTGTCAAGCAGCGTTTGACAGAAGAAACAAATACAACAATAAACCTGGATACATCCAAAGATGATAAAAATCTGCTTCTACTAACAGGGATTATGCTAATCTAGCTCTGTTTCTGGTCCCAGCATGTCTGACTTGATTTATAATGCTGGGTTTGTATTTTTAAATGCTCTACCATTTGTGTATATAATGCCAGTTGGGGCCATTTGACAGCTGTTTGCTTATTTACATGCAAAAGCCACAGTCGATGCAGATGATGCTGCAGATAATGAGAAGATTTCAGTTGCAGACCTGCGCACGAGGCTTCTGCTTGTCCCACAAATGGGATGAGAAAGAAATCTGTCTGCTATCCAGAACCTACTGCTTGATGAATCAATAAATAAATTCACTATTAAATCAGTTTTTGCTGCTTTTTAATTGAGTGAGAGGTGAAAGGCTTTTCTCAACATGCACAATCAGAAACAAAGACTGTTTTAAAATTCATTGCATTCAAGGTCTGATATTCCGAGTTTAACCTCATGTATAAGGACAAAATTATAAAAATGTGATAATAATCATGAGCTTGATGGTGGGAGGTCTCCAACACCCCTAGGAAAGAACAGAAGGTTGAAACCAGTGGAACGTGAGCTGAAGTCTGCATAACACAAGAGTTTGTTAAACATCAAGGTGGTAGCTATGTATACATTCAGGGAAAGGTGGGGGGGTCACCTTGAAGAAAGTGAAACGTTGAATCCCAGCACGGCCAGGACATTCCGGTGTTTGATGCTCTTCAAAGTTCATCAAACAGACCATCTGCCAGGGCGAGGTGGGATCCCCGGGTCACTGGGACGTCTGCAGAGCGAAGCCGCTCCATGCCGGATTGTATCCCAGATCAGCTGATCTCAGAGATCCCGCACATATTTTGACACTAATTTAAAGGTTTTAGAATCACATGGACGTGCACATGTCTTGCTGAGCTGACAGTCAGAACAGCTAGACTTATTTGCTCAGATGACATAATAGAGTGAGGCTGATTTTCATTTTGGCTCAGCGTGGAAACACAATTACTGCCGCTGTCATTCTCAAACGTTTGCAAGTGTGGCAAAAACAGAGAAGATTGATGGATTTTATGCATTACCTTGGATTTAATGATCAAGAACAGACTAATGAAGCTTTATGGTTGCAGTTTACTCACCAGTTTTTAAAGGTATTTCAAAAAGCATACATCTTTACATTCTCTATTTCTTTACTGAGACATTTCTTCCTGAATGACCACTATATTGCAATATATTACATAAGCTGCATAAATGTCTTAATGCTTGCATTCATCCTTTATTAGCATTAACAATAACAACAAACCCTGGTTTATTTTCACCTCAGGTCTTCAGTTGAATTTATTTTGGGCCTTTACATTCTGTGGAGAATGGGGATTCCCACATGTCAGGCACTACTCGGCCCATCTGATCGGTTCCACTGAGGTCTTCATCTTCCTGGAGAATATTTTAGCAAACAGAAGGATGAGCCGCTGTGTGACTGGATGTGTCACAGATCAATACAAAATTTTGTATGTTATCGCCCCGTGCACCTGCATAACAATACATTCAATCCAGCCGTCCTCTCTGACGACCCCATTCCTCCGTTATCCTTTGTCCATCGCAACAAGCTATCCATCTTGCTGTCTTCTATTATCTTGTTCTTTGTCTCCTGTGGAAAAGTAAACAGGCTCTGGTGGAGGAGTCCTGCTCATTAGCCCCGTTGGTTTGACAGCTACCTCATAAACTAAGCTGCTGTTATGGTAACTAGGGTGTAACATACGTTCAAACAGGGAACTGGGGGATCTTAACGAGACAAATAGCAGAGAAAATAACCCGGAAGAAGAGTCAGCAAAGGAAAAAAACATTGAGATGCCACTGTTCCCATACAGAAGCTGAGATGTAACACCAGGATTTTGTGGAAATACACTATTTTATTCATTTATTCAGGAAGAGATACAAATCCATGGAACATCTCTGCTATTCTTCATCAGACTGTAAACGGTCATCCCCTGCATGTGTGATTGAAAACATTTTTTAAAAATGGAAATGTTGTGCTGTCACATACTGTCCTCCATTAAATCCAAACATGCGCACACAAAAAATCCTCTCTGAACATTTTCCCCTGTTGCCCTGAGAGGAAATGAAAGTAGCCATATCAGCCAGTAATAACCCTGTGTTGACAATGAAGCTGTGGACAGGGATTGAGGCAGAGATAAAAACACAATGATTCCGAGAACAGAAGGCTCACAGCCTGATCGATACACATTGGCGTACTGTATCACCAGCCGGCAAAGAAAATCCTCCACGCTGCTAATGCAAATCTGTTCCTTCTCCAGTCAGAAATTAAAAGAACAACTATAAAAATTATGTGTTTGTTGTTTATATTAAAAACATGCAAAAAGAAATAAAGCAGCTGCCGTTTGGAGTGTTTTTACTGTTTATTGTAGTGCTGAAGGTTTAAATCTTTAAAGCTGGAGGGAATCAGAGTGGTCTTTTTAATACTGTTCATTGTGTCTCTTGTTAATGGGATTCAATATTCAAGTTCCCCTCAAACTTGTCCATCACCGGAGGGTGGGCATCCTGCAATAAAATAATCCCAATACTGCCTTCATGTGGACACTTTAATTCATTACATTGCGATTTGGAACGGAATCAACCAACCAAAATTGCTTAAATAAATAGATGAATAGAATTTGTCTGCCTGCCTTGATTTCTTGCACCAACCTGGACTCCACCTTAACGCTTCACGCTAACAAAAGGCTCAGTGTTCATTTGAGTCTGTTTCAGTGGGATCCTGCCAAACTAGGTTGATTATGGCTACGAAACGCAGCATTTTTGGACGTAAAGTGAAGATGCAGACAGAAAGTGTGCGCACCTCCACACCCTTAAAAAACAAACAAACAAAAAAACCTCCTTATTGAAGCTACAGCGCTACACGTCACTGCCCCCCTGCTGTGACTTTTGAGTGTTGCAATCTGGAGCATCCCTCGCTTGGAGTCCACCACTGGGCAGAGAGTGCAGCAGCAGCAGTAACGGCAGCCTGAAGTTGCGCACAGACTGCGAACATAATCTTGTCACAGTGAATCATGAGGTTTTAACAATGCGCGAATTGTTGCGTGGTTCCGGAAGAGGCTTCGGCGAGTCTGGGACTCAGTCACATGCTCGGACGGTCAGTCGCCAAATCCCCAATCAGTATGTGGAGCCATGCTGACCGGGTTCCTGCTGTCAGTGTGTGACAACACTGCCGACCTGCTGACACCGGGGATTCCTTCCTCAGCATGCCTCACAAGAGCAAAAAAGATAAGGTAAAGTTATTTTCATGGGCTTTTGTTTGAGTCATGCAGGACTCCGCGCGTTGTGTTTACTGTCCCTCTACTGTTACTCATTTTTTTGTCAGGAATCCACCAAAGTAGGGAGAGGCAAAAAATCTGGGGGTAAAAACGGGCCTGTGGATGATCGAGATGTAAGCATGACTTTTCTAAACTTCTAACCCTACAGAGAGAAATGTGTTTAAGAAACGTCCGGAATACGACAGGATCTACCTTTTTAATTTGCTTTCGTCGTCTCAATGGTGTCAGAAAACATTTATATTGTGTCTTAACTGCTGATGTGTTTGTTTTGTTTCAGTTTTCTTCCTTTAATACACAAATAACAATATAACATCAGATTAAAATTATATATATTTTTGGAAAAATAAAAAATGACCACAAGCATCAATGATTTCCCCATCAGACATGAGTTCATCATATGAGAGTGGTAATCATTTTCTGCTTTTTCTCCTAACGAGCTTCTGAAAAACCCTGCTATTCATCCGTGCTTGTGAAATAAAGCGAAAGCTGCTCATGTGACATCACATCTCCATCTTATGACTTCATTTTCTGTGAGAAGGCTTGCAATCAGGGTCTCACCCTGTTTGTCTGGGGTAGCAAAGCTATTTCTGTCCACTTCATATCTGACCTAAATAAATCGCTGTGCGGCGAGCAGCAGAGACTGATTGATTGACTGCTGGGGTCCTGCTGTTTTGGCCCTATTGACAGCTCCATCAGTGACATCTGCTCAATTATTCTGTCCTCTGGGATCTGTCCAAAACTGTGTCAACAGATCCTGCCCAGTGCTCTGCTGACAGTTATCGGGTTGCCTCGCCGAGAATCACTCGATCTGATTCGGAAGGGAACTTGACCCTCCAACTACAAACTCTCCTCGGCTCCACGCTGACACTTGAGCACACGAGTTGTCCTGCAGTTTGCTCTGGCGCTGGCACCGCCATAACCCGTCCTTTTCTCTGCAGGGCTCCGGTAAGACAGGGCCTCCTGCGACTCAGCTAATGAGGGCGAAGCAGCCGGGCTCCCACTCTGCTGTGAAGAGAGAGAAGAGACTCAGCACTTCCTCTTTCCCCCTCAGTGCTAACAGGGAGCTGCAGAAGCTGCTTGCGCTGGCAGGTACTCCTCCTTCCGAAGGTGCTCTGACTCTCTTTGATGCAGCTCATCTCTTTGATAACTCTGTCTCCTCTCCTGCGAGATAACCATTCCTGGAACTGAATGTTTGGCCTGTCTGGATTAAGGGAGTTGTATTAACAATTCATAGACCTGGTGGATCCTCATAACTGCCTTTTTAACCTTGAGGTCATTGCTTGCTGCATAATTTATAGACAAGTAGATTGTCCGGCAGCTTTATCTGTAGTGCAGATGATGTGCGATCAGTTGCATCTCCAGCCATCCCAGGAGGGGAAAAAGACAGGTCTTACACACCACAGGGCTCAATCATGCAGGCATGTCTGACTCCGGCTGGACCTGACAGTGAAGATCCTATAACAGCCTAAATCAAAGATGAGCCCTGGTGTGTAGCACTCCGTGCATCTTAAGAGTCCCAGAATACACTTTAGCCTCAGCAGCTTTGGGATTTGAGTACACGTAATAACTATAGCTAGCTGCTGCCCACCCGACAGTGTTCTCATCGATCGCCTCATGTTAGCACCAATCACATTGGTGCTGCTATTAAGAGTGGAACAGTGAGGTTCGAGGCTTGAACATGCACATCAAACTTTCATGGCTTCTTTCTTTACACACAGCATTACAGGCAGGAGCTGGCTTAAGTGGGTTCCTGTAAACTATACCCTGCCGCACTTTGTTTTCATGCCGGGATGAACAACATTGCTGAGCAATAGCACAGTGTTCATAATAACAATAATACTAATGTTCGTTTAAATCAAAGTGTAAGGATGCATTTAGTCCATTTATTTATTTGGCATTACGACCCATACACCACAGCTAAGTTACTTTATGCAAGAGCCAGAAGAGCATCGATGACAGAGCAGATTTATTATGTACGAGATAAAATGAATACTGATTTGAAGAATCCTTTGGCAAACATTGTTTAATGACTTAAATCCATGATCCTGTACCACATGCCTGCTCCGAGTGTATCACTGCCCCTTACTCGTGGTGTGTGCGTGCAGCATTTAACACAGCTACTTACAGAGAAAACTACACAAACATGCAACAATATTCTGAGTAACAAATACTTGTATCTCATTCAAGATGACGGGAATCATGGAGGTTTTGAAGGCTGGATGCTTACAAGCATAAGAAATCCAACTTCTGCTTGTCAAATCTGACGAGGACGCGCCGTCAATTATTTAAAATTATCGTTGCTGCCCCCTGCTGGACACGCGCGTGAATTAATATAGTATTTTTTCCAAAAATTAATTAGCTAATTTTAAACTGTATTTTTTTATATAGTGTAACCTTCTTATATTTGGAACTCTCAGTGACCCTCTCTCTGTGTGTGTAAATGTATAGGTATATGTTTATATATAAAACAAGAAGATATCATCAGACGTTAGCCAAATGCACCTGAAGCCTCCAGTAAAATCAGATAATACCAAGTTAAATATGTATCAGGATGATCTATCACAACCCTCAGCTGGTCCAGTAGGAAGTCAGTAGCAGCTTTTAGAAAATACCGCCACTCGTTGCCATGGTTGTGGAATGTAATGACACCTCTCAAAGAGGCTTTTTCCCCTCTGTGAGAAAATACCAGTACACTTGTCTTTCATTTTGTTTCTGCTGCAGAAAAAAGGGCACCAATCAGAAAAGTCATTAATGCTGCTAAAAACATATCTTATATATTAAACATATCTCTGGAGCAGGTGACTTTATGAGTATGAAATAAGTCATTAATAATCTGTCAGTGGCAGAATAATTAACAATACAGACTTTTATGTAAAGTGGGAAAATGCTGTTTAACCGCATTGTTCTAAAAACAACCCTGGTGCTCTGGTTGTGGCTTCCATGTTTTCACCACAGGAAGAGGGGGGCGCCTCATCATGCAAAGATAAAATGCAGATTTTGTATCTATCGCTGACAATCTGGAAATATTTTCCATGCAGATTATTTGACTAAAAGGACTCTAACGCTATAGTTCATGTCTATCATAGAAAACAATGCTATGTTTCCATATGTTTGCTTTATTTCCCATCCTTCATGAGTACTCTCTAAACTGTGAGTAATGTTTGTGGCCACTTCTTGTGTTTTAAACCTTTATTTTGAATTTCTTTATTGTGCATGACTAGATAGCACATTTCCATTTCATCTGCAGTGTCATTATGAGGGAGCTTTGAAATTTCAGTATAAACTTCTCACCATTCCGTCTTCAGTTCCTCAAAGCTCCTCCAGCTCATTCATCCCAAGGATTTGAGACCCCCCCCTGATCTTCTCCTCCTCCCCTTTGATAAGAAACCACCAATGTGAGATGACAGGAAGAAACAACATAATGAGTGACTTCAAAGATCCAGCCAGTCAGGGCCCGCCTGCCTGAGCAGGCATTCGGAGAAAATTCTATCCACCTGCTTTTCCTAAGTCCGATTATACCACAGCCCAATAGTTAAACTGGAAATGATTTAACTCAATCTCATCCAAGATCTCAAGGCCGGCCTTCCATAGCAGGGACCAGTGAGCGTGGAGGAGGAGTCGTGGGGGGGTGGAGAGACTCCATCTCATGTCCCGCCTCCTTTCCCGACTCAACGAATCACATTTGTCCTTCCCGGGCACAACAGCCAATCACAGCGCCCCTTGCTGGTGACGTCACTAACTAGCCAGTTCCCTCCAGCGGAGCAGGGAGCTTCATTTTCTGATCTGCTTTTGTGCTAAAATGGAGGCTGGCCTGTCGCCCTGAGTGGATTCCCTTCCTGGTTGAGGTTTAGATGTTGACATGCAATAAAACAGACAAGATGGTTGTGGATGCACCCAATTCCAACGGGCCATTTCAGCCGGTGGCTTTAATGCACTTCAGAGGTACGTACGGCCGAATTGTTCTCCCTGTGCGTCCCAGCGACAAGGAGCGAGAGCGGAGCTGTGTGTTCATCTGCTCCCGTTCCCCTTCACTGCCAAGCGGGTAGTTTGTCAGCATTCTTTCGGCTATTTGTGCGCGGGTTTTTGGAGATAGCCACGTTACATTCGAATAGCGAAGGCTGTTGTGTATTGCTGTGAGATGCGGACGCTACGTAAAAATCTGGTTTTACTAGTTAGCTGTGCTGCCTGCCCATCCCCCAGCCAACCGAGTGACGTCAAAGGAAGTGATGTCATAGAGAAGCTGAGGCTCTTTTCCTTAGTTTTTCTCGATATTAATCGTAATATACGTCCTTGGCAACATTGTGCTCCAGTAACACTGCAAGACACTGTCATAGGATCATTCGGCGTCGTTGTATTTCCGTCGGTTCACGCTCCTGTTCTGTGCACGAATTGATCCCGGCGTGGAGGCTGTAGACGACCACTTTGCAGCAAACTGACCCTTTCTCCATTTCCCCACCCTACCCCTCCGTGCACCGCTGTCAATTCCGTGCTCGCACAGGCTGACTTGTCTTGGTTGTGTTTTCCAGCAGCAACATGAGCCGGTCGTGTTCGTTTTATTCCTCCAGAGCATGGCGTCCATGTCTTCAGGTTACAGGACAGGGCTCGGCCTCATAATGTCTGCTCAATGTACCGTGTCATATTGGAAAGCCTTTGGTTGTGCTCAGCCTGCTGGAGTGGCATAGATGAAGCCTTGGGCATTTATTGATAACACTATTGAGCCACAGAGGTCTCTGGCCTCGGGTCAACCAGGCTCTCTTTCACAGACCAATCGGTTCCACATTGTGTCTGTGCTGGTTCCCCATGCCTCAGCATTAGGAATTAGTGAATGCTATGGCGAAGGGAGAATACATCCAAATGCATTCTAGTTTCATCTCAGCTGGATAGTTAGTCGGGGATCCAGGCCAGCATTACTTTACACCAACAAAATGGCAACACTCAGTAGTAAGGTTTTAAAGTTGTACTCAGTTCCCTTATATTTCATCATTTGGATTCCAGATTCCAGAACATGAAGCCTTAATAAAATAGAGGAGGTTAATAAAAGGCCATGTTGTGAGATTTACAGGTCAAGCGTTACAATACTGTGAGGCTAATTGACCATTTTAGCAAATGCACAGGGATTTTTTAAATTAAATAGGACCCATCAGCTTCTCTGTCGGGTACACGTGCACAACAGTTTTCTGGCAAGTTCCCAACAGTGAGGGTAGACATAATTTTCTTAGCCATAAACACCCAGTTTCTGTTAGCTGTTAATTGCAAATACCTAAGTTTGATATCAACCCCCCCTCCCTTCTTCCCTGACAAGGCTGTGAATGATGTGTATGACATCTCTGGTGTGTGTTCCTGCCTCCTGTCCAGTGTCTGCTGGGGCAGCAACAAGTCATCCTGATTAAACCAGTCACACACTAGCACACAAACCCACAATAATAAAAAACAGCAACAGAAGGAAATCTGTAGGTACCCACCAGCATCAAAGGAACCTATACCATTCCAATTTTAGAAATAATACACTTTAATCTTTTGGACCTGTTCAGCTTGAGATTATGTATGTTTTGTGATAAAGAGGGGGGTATGAATAGAGCTGGAGTATTGCCCCAGTATCCATGCAAGCCTAGATGTTAATGATTAGATAAAAGAACCCAAGAACTTAAATCACAAGGCAGCTTTGTAAATGCAGCTGCAAGTATGTCAATGAAGTGTATTCACCAAAAAAATCTCTGACTTCTGCTTATTCTTTATTGTTCAAATAAAAAAACCTCGTTCAATGGACGAATTTATCTGGCTTTGTTTTCGTATACATGTAAAATGCAAGACTGCTTAGGACAGTTGGTCAGTGTTTAAATCAACATCAGGTCGTTCAATCTTGTTTTCTGAACTCCCCGGGTCCATCTTACGCTGCCACCCCGCCGTTCAAAGAATGGTGTTTCCCAAAGTTGGACAAGGTGCCAAATGTCACTTAGGTTGGGGTCACGGGAAATGGTCAGCGAGAAAACTCATTCTATCTTTGGGTTTGTGGTGGAACATGTCAACTTTAGGATCATGGCACTTTGTTTTCATGTTACGCAACAGCCTAGTGGGATATTTTAGGAGTGTACACAAATGCTATAAGGCAGGCCGGCAGGCATACTTGTGCAACAGTGGCACCATGAGTATTACATAGCCAGAGGTGGAAGGTATGGTAATACATTCCTCGGTCCTCATGTTCCAGCTGGCAGCGGCAGTGTTTTGTGTCAGAAGCTGAGACTGACTGGCTCTCCCGTCCTTGCACATGTGGCCAATAACTGCAGCACTAACCATCTGAAAACTGACTCGTCCTTGTGTAAACTCATTAAAATCTGGGCAGGAGTGAAGAGGATCGGTTATCTGTTATTTCTCACATACAGAAACATTTTTTTCTTGCATTTTGCCACATAAACCTCAAGCCAAATGATTCCCACGTGGTCTGTACAGAGACAACACACGGAACATTTCCACTTTTATCCAGCACCCCCCCCCCCCCAAGCAGATTGTAGGAATATCATTACCTAATGTGGTTTTATTTGTCTTTGGATCATACTGTGTCTTTAGTTGATCTTTAACTTCTTTCCTATCCTCCTAATTTCAGAACCTTGTGCTAAATCCATAAATCATCATTTGTCTTGGCATCTGATTATGTTTATCTCTGTAATTAGCAGTGTTCTGCCGCAGGCTACTATACAGTCATTGAAGAGGAATAGGATTCAACCCTATGCATACGCTATGCTTATATCTGATCTAATCTACTGCCGTCACGCCTCAGTAACAGCCTTTTATAAATACCACATCAATTATTCACCCGCACTATGGCTGATTTTTATGGTTAGTGTCACAACTGACCCATGAGTCTAACGCGGAGTATTCCGTCACAATGGGTTTGAGAGTTCAAAAAAGATAATTGTGTTTGCGGGAATGACAGCCAGCGACAGCAACAGCTGATTTGCTACTGTCAGACTTGGTCAGATGGATTACATTTGTGATCGCTGTCACAAATGTAACCTCTTCAACCAGCCCGTGTTCCATTCCCCTCGCCATTTTCTACATAATTTGTGAAAATATCCTGTCTGCCACAAATAAGGAGAGCCAACTGACATAAAATTGGGACGTATAGGAAATTAGCTTGTTTTGTGGTTGCCTAGAGCCAGCCTTTCTCTTTAAAACAGCCATCAAGTGACAGTGTAATTGAACAGTTGGGGGACATGTCGAATAGCAATGATACTAGAAAACTCCATCAAAGAGAGATAAAGCACTTTAATTTTGTGCCTCATCATTATGGTGTTGGCATGTACTGCTATCAAGCCACCACGTAGAATGACTTAATTTAGAGTTACAAAACCAAACACTGCCGCTCTTTATTTGGGGCCTTTTTGCTCTTTGACCCACATCAGACTTTCGTCCTTTGTCCCTGCAGACGTGGCCCCTGCAGAGCAGGAGAAGCTCTTCATCCAGAAGCTTCGGCAGTGCTGCGTTCTGTTCGACTTCCTGTCCGACCCGCTGAGTGATCTAAAATGGAAGGAAGTGAAGCGGGCAGCGCTGAGCGAGATGGTGGAGTACATCACCCACAACAGGAATGTCATCACGGAGCCCATCTACCCAGAAGTGGTGCACATGGTCAGTGTGAGACGTCGCCTCTGCTGTGTAAACCCAAAAATGAGGGTCAAACTAGTGGCTTCCTGTTTGTGTCATTTGTTTTTTGTCTAGTTCTTTTGCACAATGGCAGTTTCAGAATTAGATCTATAATCTTAAGGGTTAACTCAGAGACACACCAATGTCCTTCTTTTCATGTATGTGCTCTGTGCGAAATCCAAAATGCATAATTTAATTCAGTTTCAGAGATCTGAACCCAGAAAGTTCAGTCTTCACTCTAGGCTGAAGTTCAGTGCTGCTCACTTTATCTACCTCTCAGCCTGTCACTACAAACAAAGAGCCCCAGTGTATTAGCAGGCCACCTGCACCATCCCATGATCTGTCTGGCAGGAAACAGTGACCCTCGGGGTAGTCAGTTGACGCACTTGCACTGTTATAGACCCAGTGCCCCTGGAAGGCAGTTAGAGAGGCAAAGATTCTATTGATGTAAAAATAAGAAAGTTATTTTTAAATGGAGGAATAAAAAAAAAGTTTGGTTGAAAATGTTTCCAGGAGTGGCAAACTTTATTTTACTTTAAACTTTACTTTATTCTGTGCAATATAACTTGGATTTTACAAAAAAAAAAAATATATACATATTATTATTATTATTATTATTATTAGAATACTACCCAGAGGAATTAACTTTCCTCTACTTCCAGTTTGCAGTTAATATGTTCAGAACTTTGCCTCCGTCGTCTAATCCCACCGGGGCAGAGTTTGATCCAGAAGAAGATGAACCGACGCTTGAAGCCGCTTGGCCACATCTCCAGGTTCAGACTTAATCATTTATTCATCCGCAACACCCAACATAATCAAGCTGCTTTTATTTATTCCTGCGCATGTTGTGTTTGTTAGCTACCACAAATAAACCCCCGTTTTGGTGACGATTACGTTAAAATGATTCACTCCAAATAAAATCTCCATTGTGTTTTCTTTGGCAGCTCGTCTACGAATTTTTCCTTAGGTTTTTAGAATCACCTGACTTCCAGCCTAACATAGCAAAGAAATACATCGACCAGAAATTTGTTTTGCAGGTAAGAAAGGAATTCAACTCGCAGCTCTGTGGAATAGCTTTGAAAGGTGCTGACGGTCACTGTTGAGTAACAATTGAACGCTGGTGTATTTCAGCTTCTCGAACTGTTTGACAGTGAAGATCCCAGAGAACGAGACTTCCTTAAAACAACCCTGCACAGGATCTATGGAAAGTTCCTGGGACTGAGGGCGTACATCAGAAAACAGATCAATAATATTTTCTATAGGTGAGGACAGTTTTCCTTCAGCACTCTTCTCAGCCTGTGTTCTAGCTGAGAAGGTAACATCATAAATAGTTTTTAATGTAAAGGCTGGAACCTGTGAAATAGTACTTGATGATATGCAGTTTCATCAGTATCATGTCTTCAAAATGGCAACGACTGGGATGAAAGTTAAGATGTCGAATTGGTATATTTTTTATGTTCTTTCAGGTTTATCTATGAAACAGAGCACCATAATGGTATAGCTGAACTACTGGAAATACTGGGAAGGTAAGGCCCTGATTTGGTATGAGGTGTGAAAGTTTCTCAGCTGTTTATTCTACCGTCTTTCTCTTCCAATTACTCAGCATAATCAATGGATTTGCCTTACCACTCAAAGAAGAGCACAAGATTTTCCTGTTGAAGGTTTTATTGCCCCTGCACAAAGTTAAATCACTCAGTGTCTACCATCCACAGGTATGCCTGATGCTCACAGACGCATCTTTAGAAACACATTTCCATATTTTTGTGCCGACTTCATCCCGCAGATTTATTCATATGTTCATCCTGTTTCTCCAGCTGCTGTTCCCTTTTTTTAGTTTGCCTCTTCACGTTTTAAGTATTCACTGGCTCATGTGTTTTGCAGCTGGCCTACTGTGTGGTGCAGTTCTTGGAAAAAGACAGCACTCTAACTGAGCCGGTATGTAAATAAGGATTTAATCATCGTCACCAAAATGATCTTTGCTCCATCAAAGACATATTTTAATGTCGGCCCACAGGTGGTAATGGCTTTACTGAAGTATTGGCCAAAGACTCACAGTCCCAAGGAGGTGATGTTCCTGAATGAACTGGAGGAGATCTTGGATGTGATTGAGCCTTCAGAGTTTGTTAAAGTGCAGGAGCCTCTCTTCAGGCAGCTAGCCAAATGTGTGTCCAGCCCACATTTTCAGGTAGCCAACAGATAATGAAAACAGTCTGGTTCTTCAGGTGTGGTAGGTAATGAATGTCAGTACATTCCTGACTGCATGGTTTAAATTCCTGTAGGTGGCAGAGAGAGCTCTGTACTACTGGAACAACGAGTACATCATGAGTCTGATCAGCGACAATGCAGCCAAAATCCTGCCCATTATGTTCCCCGCACTCTATCGCAACTCCAAGACTCACTGGAACAAGTAAGGCCCCTGCACAGGTTCTGATTGTCGCAGCATGTGACACCACTCCAACACCGGGGCGATATCTCTCAAGTCCGTGTTGATTTTTGAGCAAGGTCACGAAATGCACGACACCGCAGCGCAGTTGCACATAAGTCAAACAGGTTTCGTCATTATGGAGCCAACGGTGGTTTATCTTCAGGTCCATGTTTGAGGTCCTTTCTCTAAAATACCAGATGTGTCATTTAGTTTCATACCAATGCTGTTAAAGAATGATGACTTGTGCCTGCTGTGCGTGCAGGACCATCCACGGCCTCATCTACAACGCTCTGAAGCTTTTCATGGAGATGAATCAGAAGCTGTTTGATGACTGCACACAGCAGTTCAGGGCTGAGAAAAACAAGTAGGTGCCGCTCTCTTTGTCCATCCCAAAGATTCGCCGTTCAGCCTCGGCGAGGTTTTGGATTTAATGGTCACCTTTGGTTCTTTTCTGCAGAGAGAAGGCAAAGTTAAAAGAACGGGAGGAGGCCTGGATCAAGATCGAGAACCTGGCCAAGTCAAATCCACAGGTGAGTGTCAAGAGTGCAGCTTCACACCTTTTCCTCCTGTGCTTTGGAACGTGTCATCATAGCACTAGTGTGTGTAGAATGTATTGAAATGGATGGGGTTTTTAATTTATGGTGTTAGCTGGTGAATTTCAATTCCTTTGTCCCATCTTATCACACGTGCGTGCAACTTAGGCTCATTTGTTCATATTGTCATTAGTAAAGAGCTTAATTTTGGTGATTAAAACAGTCGACAGTAAGCGTTTATGCCGATGAACACGAGGTATTTTTAAATGGCACCGCTGTGTTCAGCGCATGGTTATTGGAAAGAACACACACACGTCGTTTCTGATACTGTGGTGGTGTCTTGTCATCAGGTGAGAGGTCTCCTTTGCATGCAACTGAAAGTCTTTTCTCCATCCTTTTGTGTTTGTTTTTCCCTTTGTTTTCAACATAGTTCTCTGTGTATGTTGATTCCTCTGACCTCAATAGTCCTGTAGCAATGGAGACGGATATCCCTTTGATAGAAGATGTTCAGAGGTTAAAAAAGACAGTTGAGGAGGGCGCGACTCAGGTAAACCTGACTTTGTCTCTGATGTCTCTGAGCCTCACTTTACTCGCATCGCAGCTTTTAATTTGCGTTTCCAGACCTGAGCTAAAGAAAGCGCTGCAGTCGCTGAGGAATAAACGGTGTGTTTGTGGCATGTCGTTTCTGCATGGAGCCCCAAACTGTTCAGTATTTTTTGGATATTTATTAATGCAAAAGGTTTTCTGTCTGGGGGGTTTTCTTGCCGGCATTGCTTGCTCAAGGGTTGGGTTCTGGGTCTCTGCAAAGCACCTGCAGACAATCTTGATTGTAACAGATGCTACATAAATAAAGTAAATTGAAACGAACGCTACAGGACGCAGCATGGGTCAAAATATAGAGGTCAGCTCTCAAGGCTGAGACAACATGATTTGTTTTATCCTTTAAGAGGATAACAATGTCTCCGTTCTCGATACCCATGCTTTTGAGATTGGTTTGTTTGGATATTTAAATGTCACTTATTGGCAGCATTACGGTTGCCGTTTAATTCAGTTTGACCTGAATAAATGTTTTTGTTCCAGTTGTAAAACCTAAAGAAAAAACTCCAGTATATCTACTGACTGACTTGAATTGACAAAAGATAATTTTGTTCTTTGGTACAATACTGGATAATTTCGGGGTTCTGTAGATTTAGTGCATGGCGTGCAATTTAACATTATTATCGTTATTTGACATGTTGCAATACAGGCTGTGAATTCTGAATTCAGTAGTTATATTTAATAGAAAAAGGGCTTAATTAATGTTATTTTATTGAAAACATTTGCTGGTGATGTGAGTTTTAAGGATAATTCTTTTTTCTGCGCCCTCAATCACTGACGTTTAGACTGTGCTTGTCTCAGGTGAACGCTAAGCTTTGCTGCCCCCTTGTGGGTCAAAGTAATCTTGATGACCGCCATCATGCTCTTTACATTGTACAGAATTGTAATGGCACCCTTTGAATGTCTGCCATTTATCTTTTCCACATCCTTGTATGTGTAGCACATTCTTTTCTGTCCAGTTGTATATGTGATGGAATTGTGCACGAGGACATTATGATTGACTTTGGGCCTCCTCTCAGTTGCAGCATGACCAGCGGAAAGAGCGGCCTATGATGCGACGCAAATCTGAGTTGCCTCAGGATATCTACACCACAAAAGCCTTGGAGTCCCACCGCAGAGCTGAAGACATGTTGACCACTCACGATGGACTCTAGGACCCTCTACCTGCCAGCGTCTGGTTCAGCTGCCCCCTCTACCATCCACAGTTATGGACATCCATTTTGTCCACGTGTCAGAGTGACACTGATAACCCACACTGGGCCTTCCATCCATATTTCCTACCATGAGTTTACCCACAATCCTCATTTGTCCTTGATCCTTGAAGCCCGCCTCCCACAGATTTCTGCTTTCTCAGGTGTTTTACTTGATTTTGCGAGTGCGTCCTCACTACGTTCTGTGTGTTCTCCCGTTTCTTCCCACCTCATTTCTTCCTCTCCCGCCCCGTCACCCCGTGCACTCACTGTCAGTGTGGAATCTGGGAGCATGGACTCCTCAACACTGGTTCTTTCATTCCACCTTGGAATTGTGTTCTTAAGTGATTGGACAGTGTAGGAAACGATTGACTCTGAAGGCACATCTGTTGGCATCTGTTTGGGTTTCTTTTCTGTCGATGGGATCAAATCCAGAACCCGTTGCTCAGATAAAAGAACGGCCCTCACCTCTTGTCTGTCGTCTTTTTTTTTCTTTTTTTTTGGCCCGATCTATGGACTCTTGTCAGTGCCAAGACTGTTGTGTTCACTGTTTTATGTTTGTGCGAGAATCGAACAGGGGAACCTGCCTTTTGTTTTTCACTGATGGTTGAGATTTCTTTATTTTAGGACACCAGACCAAACTGAGGCCTGTCCTTAGCCTTGCAATGTCCAAAAAAGATGGCAAGGAAACGAAGTGTCCTGTGGACATCTGGCGCTTTCTTTTTTTCGTGCCATACACTGTTCTTTATATGCTTGCTTCCTTATGTTTATCAGCAATATTTAATAATCAGGCCATAATGATGCCTAGCTGGTTCAAACAATGGTACTCGCTGCTTTCTAGTCGTCAGACAGGAAACTGTATGACTGTCTGGTGGCTAATTTCTCCATTTAAAAAGGATGGAGTGGTTATATCCCCATTACTGTCCCATGACTGGGATGTAAAATCGTGCCCTGTCAGGTGTCGTGTGTTTTTCATCCCGTATCTGCAGTAGCAACACAAAACTTGGCTGTAACAAATGGCCGGTTGAGATTCGTTGAGCAGCTTCACAAATATATGCTGTATTACAGAGGGAGGTTGTTTATAAAGCATCATTACTGTAAGATGTGTTTTAGTTGAGTTAGTAAGATGATGCAGACTTCGGTCATTGTTTTTCTTTTTTTCTTTCTTTCTTTTAACGCTGCACTTAGCCGAGGCGGCACGATTAAAGGTTTTAATGTCTGTAACTAATCCTGGAACATAATTTATTAACACATAAGCTAATCATACACAGACATTACAGCAAATGATCAACAGATTTGTTTAAGAGCTGACAACACCACGCAAATAAGCAATCGGGTGTTTTTCTGTTATGCACTCTTCCCTCGGTCAAATTAGCTCAGGCAGTACCATTGTTTAAACCAAGACAGTCTGCAGGAGTTCTTGATTTGAATCGTCGTATTTCTTTGTCTTGTCTCTTGAGGTCGGCAGTGCGGATGTCACTCTTTTTTCCTCGTCCTTCTGGCCTTCCACGGCCACAAAAAAAAAGCCCAGTGCTGAAAATAAACATTGTGACTTGGCTTTTTAACTGTGTTAATACTGTATTTGCTTGAATGCAAAATGATGTAAATTAAAACTACCATGTTAAACATGTACCTTTACCCTGGAGGAATGCCATTCACCAACCTGCTGCGGAGGTCATCGCGTTTAGGAAACAACCCCGCCTGCCGGGAGAGGCGTTTATTGGATTTTACGAGTCGAGTGAAGGCAGAGGTTTTATTTTAGCGCTGAAAATAAGTCACCTTCGATGATGAGACCATTTAAACTAGGTGGCTTTTGTCCGTTTCTGCAGGAGCTTCGCTGAACTTTTAATTTTAACATATTATTTCCAGAACATAACTTAAAGTGTCCTTTTGTATGTGACCTGTACTATATGATTCATTTAATATTGTATATATGATTTACCTTGTTTCATGTAGTGTTATATATCTAGATTAATTTTGTACAAACTGTCCTGTACAGAATAAACCGTCAATAGCAAGTGAAAGAAGTCAGACTGGCACATACCGTCTTATTTTCTTCTGTTTTTGGATGTACTTTGAGCCGTCAAGGATTTAGAAAATGTTTTTATTTTTATTATAAGATTTGCAAAGTTCTCTGCCTCCTCTATATAACTAAAACATCTTCATGCCCGTTGTGTGCTCCTTTCACTGTCTTTAGTGGTGTATAACTATATAATGAATAAAGAGTTTATTTGAATATATATTTTCAATCATGCATCAATTTTGGTTTTACTTGATCAGCATCCTTCTATGAATATATATATATCTATGACTGCTCTAGATTGTTTTTTATGTTAAACATGTTATGTTTACTATGGTATCTAAATAACATTTTCTAATAGCCTTAGTTGGGTATACGCGCTGCTCGCACACTAGGGGGCGCCAAACATCCTTCGGTTTCTCCAGCACATTTTAATACGATCTAAAAACACCCAGGTTCAAGCAAACAGATATGATGCAGCTAAAGTTATAGTTTCTTTCACGTTTTAAACTGGCTTTTAAATTGACACACTAATATTGTTAATTATGTTGTAAAAGCAACATCATTTCGAGTTTATTTAGTATTTCTGTTTAGACAAACTGGTGCAGTGCTGAAATGAACTGGATAGTGTGAGGTATAAATATTTTATGTGACCACCGTTTAAGCTTTAATAACAGTTTGATGCATACACCTATTCAATTTAGTAACAATAAATAATGTTTATAGTTTACAATCTAGAGCTGACGGGACTGATGCATTCCTCCTCAGCAGTTGCAGCTTTGATTAAAAAATAAGTTGTTTGCTGTTAAAATATTCAGAAGTGACGTCAAATTTACCGCCTCTTCATTGCGAAACGCACCTCACGTACCCCCTGTAATACCCCTTAAGCCATATCACTTCAATCAGCAGAGCAGATTACATTTTAGGGAGTGACGGTAGTGTAAAATCAGCCAGGTTCCTCTCAGAAAAGGAGGGAAAACCTGATGCGAACTTTCCCAATGCAACACGTGTTTCATGGATTACTTCCTGTTAGTGTAATGAGAGTGTTGAGATGATGCTTATGACCTTGCACCTGTTGGTTTGTAGTAGCTTATCTGGTGCTCTTGTGAGAGTATTAAATCATGAAGTCACACAAAGTGAAGATCAAGCCTGGAGTGGCAGGATTGGTCAGTGGAGAGCGTGCTGGTAATGGAGCGGCCATATTTTGGGGAAATCAGGCAATTTGGCACTAATTTCTTTGTCCCTGGCTGACGCCATAGACAGAAATGAACCCGGGCTGCACAGCTGCACTGAAGAATGAGGGTTGCATCTGCTTCCACTGGTTGTTATTTTTATAATAATGCTTGAAAACATTGTTTGATTTAACTCAGAGTTAATTACCTATAACACCACACTTGTTTTTTTTTTTTTATGGTTTCTATAATTTGTTTTTATTTCTGCGTGAAGAGTAATTATGAAGACACAGTCCTTTTAAGTGGCCTTATGTCATTATGTAATCAAATTTATGGTCCTGATTAATGAATAAACTAAGACACAGCACATAATATGGAGAGTTTTTACATGTATTGTTTCAATTACAGTTTTATATGAACATTATGATGAAATAAAATAACATGTCAGTAATTATTTGCATGTGTGTATAAAAACCACATGCAAATAAGTGGAGTTTCTTTATTTACGAAAGAATAACTATCAAATGAATAAAGGTTTATAGAGTGCTGTTTGTTTTACAAGTAGTGATCATTTAATATTGGTAACAGTGAGATTGGCAGCAAATAGTTCTACAGGGCTGCAAGGGAGCCAAACAACTGACTGAAGATGTGCTTCTGAAAGAGCTTCAAAGAATTCCACATTACATTTCACAGAATCCTTGAAACCCAACACCAGCCTACTGGTTCAAAAGCTGCACACCATCGCTCCCTGGCTCGCGTATCACTGTGCACCGTTGCCAAGTTGTCCTCATTCGGCCTACCTGACTCAGAGCGGGCTCTCTGCCAAGGCTGACAGACTGCTGGAAGGCAGACCTGCTTCCATCTGGAACATCACAGGATCCACAGCCCGCTCCTGTCACAGTCACCCTCCTGTTTCATTGAAAATCACTGGGTTCTGTAGGTGTTAGCATGGCCACACAGCCACACCTGAAACCTGTAAAACTGGCCATAACTACAGGATTTGTCTATATTGGTTTATTCATAACTCAGCAGTTAAAGGTGATCATACATAGAAATGTTAAATGTCTTCTTTACACTCTGCCCAAAGTTCAAACAAAGCAGCACTCATGCCTATGCTAACTGGGTACCAGTCTGATCTGCAACATAAACCGGCATCGGTACATAAACGCAACACTATCATTAAACTAAGACATTTTCTGGTTATTAAAGTTTTCTTTTTTGTTAGTTTTTGTGTTTTTGTGGGCTTCCTCAAAACCATGCGCTTTTTGTACAAAATATCAGCACAGACTTTAATGGGACTGATTGTTGTGGCACCCCCAGGAATCACCTGATGGAGATTTAAAAAATAAAGATATACAATAAGTTACATTTCCGCTGTTTATTTATTTTATTAATTCCAGCTGTAACGAAGGAACTTTGAAGAATAACTCTAACCCTGATGTAGTACTGCATTGATCTCGTGGGGGCGCTGTTTCCCCACAGAGACTGCACCGGCAGACTGGACTGATGGAAGACGTGATCTGGGAGAGGGCAGATGAGGTAAGTGTAGGGGGGGCAGCCGCAGTCTAATGCCTCACAACAGCCCCAGCAGGGTAATCTAATCAACTAGTTTAGAGAGTCTTCTTGGCCTCTCCATCCCTCCTCAAACGAGAGGGGATCGTTTCTTCTTTTCAAGGGTTTTTCCGCGAACCACCGTCTTTAATTGGGCAGATTCGAAAAACAACCGCGACACTTGGCTTCCCCCTGCAGGAGGACAGGGTTGGGTGGGATGTGTGGCAGAATCTCGACACATTTCACGCTTGTTTTTGGAAGAAACAACACTTTGTAAAATGGGTTAGCGTATACCTGTATGCATTACTGTAGTCCTGTTTTAATGGGCGTGGGATCTCATGCACATAATGGCTTAAATGAAGCTAAGAACAAGAGATTTAAAACAAAGCACATCCACTTATTTTTTGAGAGGTTTAGTCCGAATAAATTGCACCAATAATTACTGTATTTGGTTTGAAGGATGAATGGCATTGTTTATGATATTTATTAAATCAGATAAAACATTATATATCCTTTAATTACAGATTAAATCCCAGGATCAGACGGGATCAGATGGTGTTTGCTGTGGACAGACAATGCTCTTACCTGCTTGTGACTGGTTTGAGGTGACATTTTTCTTTACAGATCAATTTTTTAAATTCTCTTTTAATTCTAAAACTAGGATAAAAACTTCCAGGATAAAAACTTAAGGTCAAACTATAATCCACTATTGGCAAATGCTTTGGCCCAGAATGTAAACATTAAAATAATTAAAAAGCAGCCTAAGGGACGTTTTTAAGACTGATATTCAATTAGATTATTTTAGTCTTTCTTTTTTTGAAAGTTATGAATTCATTTAAAATGACTTTCCTCATTTTTTATGGATTGTGATTATATTTATTTCTTCATTTATAGCATGTTTATTTTCTTTTCTGCATCACTGTCTTACCCTCTGATCAGTGCTAAATAACAAAAAAACTCACCTTTTAATTCAGACTAAATTAATTAATGATCTAGTTTTGTGTAAAATGAGAAACTTTTAGAAATATCTTAAACCTTTGCATCCAAACTATGAGGAAATTATTCATTTGAATTCAGTCAAATCTCCATATTTAATAGGAATTCTGTTAATATCTGTTCTTTTAATATCTAATATCCAAATATCTTATGGAAATAATGTTCATACCCACCAGACACATGCCCACTCTGTCCATGTGGACCGTCCCATCATTCTGATGCAAGATGACCTAAAATCTGCTCATGTTTAAACTGTCAGAAGATTCTGGTATTTGTGAAGTAGGTGAAAAGGTGTCTCTGGGTTCTCTGACAACAGATGCATCACTGAAGCCATATGGAAGATTCTACATTATCTCCAAATGGAGAAACAACCTTAGCAACAGTCCATGAACCCTACCAAACAGACATGGTGCGTTCGCTTGCCCCCGTTAAAGGCAGTTTTCATAACATCAAAGGATGCAGGACAAAACCCAAACCAGGCACAGGCTGACATTCCTTTTAATATTTAATTTATATGAGACTATTCTAAAACATTCTACAGTAAAATGAATGTGCATTAATACTTGATCCTAATTCCATGAATGTATAACTTCAATTGTTATCGTTTTTTTAAGGATTTCATTTTAGAATATAGTTAACAGGGTAATGAACATTTAAACAGCAAGCAAAACAAAATATCCAGGACAAACTACAGATTAAAGTACTTGAGATCAAGCTGAAGCATAAAAGTGATAATTCTAATATGTTATTTCTCTTTCTGACTTTAATCTGGATAGAAAGAACACTGAGCAGACGTGAATGCAATGACATCAAAACCTTAAGTACTTAAACGATATAAGAACAAAAGTCTTACCCACGTAACAATAATCCCTCCTTAAGAACTAGCTTAGCAGAAGTATTCAAATAATCAATTTTCTTTTTCCCCCGATATGAAGCAAGTTTGACCACATGACTCATTTTCTAATGACCTTCTGTATTAGCGGGGCACTGTGTCACAATCTAACATGATTGGTTCTAAGCCCAGTGACCTGAAGATTCAGCTCCATCTCAGTTACCTTGGTGATCGTACGAGTCATGAAGGCTGCCAACGTCTGACATAATCTACATGCCCAGTAAATCTGTCATTATTTACTGCATCATTTGTGCTGCGCTGTGCCTGAAATGGTTTTTAACTTATTTTGACTGGCTGCGATTCTTGGCTTTTATTGTGTTAAAGGTTAACTGGGAACAATAACATTACAGTCAGCTATGGGAATAATAATATATTTTTTTTTTAAATATTGTTTATGAAAAGGATGGATGAGCATTCAAAAAACTTGAAATTAAGCCACTGAACTTGTTTTCCTCTATCTGATGATTCCAGTTGGTCACCAGCAGACTTCACCTTCAATTTCATCCAGTTTCTCTTGTTGTCAAAATGACAATAAGGTCGCACGTCTGTGCCAAATTGCACATTCCCTGACCCCTCGTCTTTCCCATTTATCCCTGTGAGTGACACCCAGAGGTGAAATGAGTGCAGAGAAGTGTAGGGGGCCCTGGCATTGTGGTGGCTGAGCTTAGGTAGGATTTAAACACTACTGCTTAAGGGCTCTTAACCTTACTGACCCTTTTGGGACTATTACAAATCCTGTTGTGCCAGAGAATTACATTAAGCCCTTGCTTTGATTCCAGCCCTGGTGAGCACATGGACCGAAGCCTCTGCCGTAGGTCCTCCAGCATTCATCTGTGGTGCCAAGGGCGCACAGGTGGAATCACGCAGGTTGTGGACTCATGCTACACCGTGATTTCTTGTGGTGGGGGTAAATTATTTTCAAAGACTCATCAAATAGAATCACATGTTGGATTGAAACTTGGGTCACTGCTAAGTACTCCGCCTGGTTGCATGTCGTTCCCTCTGGCAGGTCAGCCGTTAAGACTCTGCCTGCCCAGTGATGCCCAATGGGCAGCTGGCATTTCCAGGAAAAGGAACTGGAGACGAGTCAGTACACCCTTATTTTTAGCTAAGCAACTACCTGCAAAGTAGCTGTGATCTTTTTTACATCACCTCAATAAGAAAGAAGTGATCACAGTGTTACACAGTGAGATTTATAAAATGAATAAACGAATAAAAAAGCATGCAGGGGCTAGCAAATTAGCTTGGATTAGACATGATAAACCCATTGTTGTCAAATGTGGGGACCAAATCTTTCTTACATTAATTATTGCAATATCAACAATTTTACCAAGAAGTGGTATCAGAAGTAGAGGCTTCAGTTTGTTGATATGGAAAATATTGCAGGAGGATGAAGGAATCTGCACCCCCCCCCCCCCCCAAAAAAAAACACAGAGCCCCGCTGAGCCAATTTGAGGCAATCTGTTGTCCATTCAAATGAAAGCCTTTGGCTTGTGTTGAAGACGTGGGAAAAGACTTTGTTTTAATTTCCACAGGCGCATCTGCATATTTTCCAAACTTAAAAAACTTAAAATCTACCCCTTTCCATCAATTCAATTTCAATTCAATTACAAAAATAAGTTGCCATTTTGCAGTTATGTACCTCCTCTAAAAGTAAGCACATTTTCACTGATTAGGTAGCGTAGCTTTACTGTGCCTTCTTTTAATCATTTCATTAACCGCGCGTCTGCCTGCGTGTAATTACAGCCTGTATAACCTGAAGAGAGCCTGAGTGACGTCGCTCACTGGCCTCAATAGCTCTACCACCATCTTGTTTTAGCAGTGTTGCTACATTAATGTTTTATCACTTCTATACATTTATGGATGTGCGAAAGAGAGTGGGAATTTTTTGAGCCGGACCACAATTACATTTATTTTTGGGCCAAAGCAGGCTCACGTTTGCACTGAACAATCCTCCAGCACATTCTGCAGCAAAGATTCGGCATCACAACGCTGCTTGGCCCCAAATCCCCTCTGTGTGGAAGGAAGAGAAGCCTAAAAACTGCCCACTAGCTATTGACTGAGATAATTGGTAGTTTGTGTAAAGAGTTTTGCACTTCAGAAATGTCTCTAACTTCTGGGACCTTGTCCATAACGCTTCCTTAGACAAAAGCTGCGGCCTGTAATGACCTTTTTAAGCATTGCTATCCCACAGCGATGACTCATGACGAACAAGTTTCTCAGTCAGAGGAATAAATACCCAAAAGAGTGAAAGGTCTAAAAATGAATTGGCTTCACAGCTCCCGCTCTGCTCAGTTGGTACCATCCAGCTTCTGTTATGGAGTCTAGACATCTATTCTCCGGAGGGCTGACCAGAGGGCCGCTTCTTGAATACTTCTCAAACGCAGCACAGTGCACCTCCTGCCATCAACAGCACTGAATAGAGCTGCCACAGTCAACCGGGCAGAATCTGGGTGTCACTGTCAGTCCCCCCTCTCCTCTGCCCATTGGACTGCATCACATGCCACCGCTTGTGACAGCCCAGGCAGAAGGAATGAGCCGTATCTGATGTGATGTTTTCTCCCACGCCTGCCTCTTGGACCGCAGCGAGTTTTCTTCTTCAAATGCTTTTATGCTGGTTAATACCAATTAGGTGTATAAGTACTGGAGTAAGCATGATGAATGACCCTGCAGATATACATTTATATACAGTATACTTGTACACACACGCATGTATTAATTGGACTTTTCATGTCTGGCTTTTTTGTTTTATATCTTATATGTAATTAAAACATTGATGGTGCTGATATGTAGATTTGCAAATTGAGGCTTCACACAGTCGTAGTAAAAGGGATATTTATGGGGACCCTACCATAGCTTCATTGCTCCCCAAATGTAGGTTTAACCACTGCACCGCCACAAACTCATGGGAACATATGATGAGAAGCAAAGCTACGGACGTCTCTGAGACATCGTTGTCTGAGATCGTAATTAACCTTCCTGGTTTTAGAAGTTGTATGTGAGAAGGACCCAAAAAAAAGGTCCCGATCGTGTATGCTGTGTTAAAGAGCTCGCGCAGCAGACTTTGGTGGTTATAGTCGAGCTCCGGTGAGTCACGGTCTGGTCATTCTTTGACTCTTCCAGTAAGAGTCCCAGGTCTCCGGTCTCTACTGGAAATGGATGACTTCTTCGTGATTGGAAGCTGAGACGTGACTAAGGCATGGCAAATCACTAAAGCTTTCTTATTTTCAAATTCGCCTCCAGTGTGTCCCGGTGAACTGCCATGATTCATAAAGCAGCTGAAAAACCCACATGCAACACGTGTCCAAGGACTCCCCCCCCCCCCCCCCCCCCCCCTCACAAATGACCACATGCATAAGGTGAAATAAGGAAAGCAACCACGGGCTACGCTCCAGCTCCCTACTGGTTATTTAGAGGGGAGGATTTCAGGCTGATGTTATAAAGACCTCCACCACCCCCCTCCCTTTTTTTTTTTTTTTAGTTTGAAAGCTGTTTTTGGTTAACAGACCCCCGTATTCTTCAGAGAGCCCCCATAGAAAGAGGGCCTCACTGCATAGCTGAAGGAAACTGAAGAGAGGAGGATGAGCTATACTACTCCGAAACCTTGGACATACTTGAGCACTTCCAGTCAACGCTGAGCTTTTCTCAGCACATGAATTTACAGTTCAATAAAGCAAAGCTAAATGATACGAGGGAGGCGTTTGGAGACACGCCGGTAAACAAACACGCTGCCCCTCACACATGCAGATCACGTCCCGTAGGACCCCAGCACATATGTTCTGCTTCTCATTATGCTATCTTACATGGTTCTCATTATGTTTAAGACGTCCTTCCTTGAGCCCTATGGACTTTATCCATTTGTGTGTCAACAGAATTACCACGGAGGAGACTTTCTGTCTTAGATGGGCGCTTGGTCTTTCTTTAGACTTTTGTTCTGCTGAAAGGCTCCACATGTGATCCTTCCCACAGGCCTCTTATGGTATCCATATGCTCACACAATACAGGCAGGAAAGTTCTGAACATGAAATAAATGCTTATTTCATATACCCAGATGAAACTGGACCATCTGTTTTCATGTTGAAGATTTGATACATTTTGTTCTCCCTCCTTCGTCTTCACAATAGACCGTGGTTAATTTCAAGGCAGCAAGTGTACGAGCCTGTCCTCGCCTGAACTTTCGGGTTGATGCACAGCTTAATCCAGCGCCGCTGCGAAGCTTCCCTCTCCTTCTCTCCATCTCCCTCTCCTCGGCGTTAGCTCGCTCTGCTCCGCCGCCTCCCGTCTGCTCACAGTATGTCGGCGCGTAAGATCTGAGATGCAGCCGTGTCGGGTTTGGACTCGCATCAGCTCCGAATATGTGAGAGGAATGTCGTTCGGAATGCACAGCGGAGGAAGTTGGGGCGAAGCTGCAGAGGGAACCGCGGAAGGATGTAGTCAAAGAGGTGCACGCACACGCTGACCCACACTAATGTTGCATAAACAGCAGAGGGAAGCTATCTGGTCACCTCGCCTGTAATGAAAAGTGCACCGATGACATGGATGTAAAAAGGGGCTTTATTTCCGTGGCAACTGGTGATACGGTCGGAGCAGGGAAACTGAAAATGCTGCATTGCGTCATAGAGTTACATCCCAGTCAGGTGCACGTCCATGGATGCATCTCTCAAATCCAAAATAAGGATGAACAACCTGCTCAAGATGTGAATACTGCATTTAAAAGTGTTACACTGGGGGCTCCCAGTTCAAATACACCACAGTTTCCGTCACCTGTCCTGAAAACATGTCCCATAATACGCCTTCGTTGTCCTGGTGTGGTTAGGAACAACCTTAAAATCACACTTCTCTTTTCAAAAGATCTACAATATAAACCGAAAGTTCAGCCTCAGTTGACTGGTTTTCACAATATCATCGGCGTTGCAAACACCTTCGCTTTGTTCCAGATGGCCGTCACCTGACAAGTGCAGCTCGAGGGTTCCAGAGTGATGCCCAACATCACAACAGTATCAGAACCACTGGCCATCGGGTCAAAGGGTTTAAGTGAGGGAGAGAGGCATGGGTTCCAAAGGTTTTAGGCCAAGTGAGAAAATGAGAATGAAAAATGGAATTCCTGGTTTGTTTAGTAACCTGGCATGTGATTGTTTCTTCTATTTTCTTCATGACACTAATGGGATACAGCTAAAGTGTTCCCATTGTTGTCACACGTATGACTAGCCCGGGGGGTGGTAGGGCCTGATCAGACACGTAAAGGCATTGTTGAAGCTAGCGATACCTGCCGATATGTGTGTGTGTGTGTGTGTGCGCGTGTGTGTGTGCGTGTGTGTGTCTGTAAATACTGGGTAAGCGAATAAATTGATCCTGGGCCCCACATCCTGAAGGGACTGTTTGAGGGTAAAGACTTTGGGTTTGGATTATGAGGTGGGTCATGCATTTTGTCTGAATGGCCTTACAAATATGGAAGTTCAAGCCTGAGTGTGCGTGACCTGTTCCCATGTAGAGGCTAACAACAACAACAACAATAATAGGTCAATGCGGATGTACAGAGCAGTCTATTGAGCTTGCATCTTGCTAGCTCTAACAGATTGGCTGGTACGTAGGCAGGTGTTTACTGTTAAAAAAAAGGATAAACTCTCACCTCCCCCACAAACACATTAAATATGGAACCTCAAATTGAAAGTAGACTTGTGCTGAGTCCTTATGTAAGAGCCTGACAGATTGTGATACTGCTGAAGGAGAAGTTTCTCAGTTGTGTGTAGGAGGCAGAGGGCACCAAAAAAACAGCTTTTACCAGACTAAAACTCATGTTTGGAAAGCTTTTTTTTTTTTAACCCCTAGCTCTTCTTCTCCTAAGACAAACTGCTGTTGGAGAGGTCAAGCTACAAAGAGAATTGGTCATATGCTTAATAATTTCTGGGAAGTAGTGAAGGTTAAAGTATGCAAGGATGGCGGGGCAGGTTTAAAAGCATTAAGTGCCATTAATCTTGCAAACAGTTGAACGTTCCTTTTTTGTTGTTGACCTTCCTCTTTGCTTTTACCATAAAGGAACGGGTAGGAAGAGTGCTTGGAAAAATTGTGAGGACGGTTGTGCAACTGAAGGCCACATGTGCCACCAGGCAAACAAGATAATCAAGTCATTATTAACGGGATAAGGGTTAAGATGCAATCATGAATTGATCATTTAAATTTTCTAGCTGCAAACATGTGCCATAGTAAAAACACTAAATAGTTCCCCTGAAAAAAAGCATTCAAGCCCGTAGTTTGACTGTTTCCAACTACAGTTTCAAACTGAAAACATATTTCTTCCATTTAAAGCCATTAAAACATCATTAAAGAACGTCTACGTTTGACTGATATACCGTCTCAACCAGGTTTCGCACTGCCAACATTATTCGACTGTAAAGAATATTTGAAATATCCAGGTGCCCTCAAACGTCAGGGACTTTGTCATCAGAGATAAGTGTGTGTGTGTGTGTGTGTTGGGGGGGGTGGCTGTTCATACACTTTCTATATTGCTTCGGTTTCATAAAAATGAACTGAGCTGAACTCTGCTCACTCTGAATTTATTCAGGAGGCGTTCAGTTCAGTTCTGTTGGCTACTGGACTTCTTGCCCTGCTGGAGGGTTCTCGGACTTGAGGATTTGAATCTATAGTGATTGAATCATACCTCTGGAATGCAAAGCTTTGTCAGGGCGATAAAGATGTGTTCCGAATTTGCTTTTGTTGTGTCTATTTGCATATGTTTTCTTAAGATGCAGAGTATGGGGCTCCTTTGGCCACCGTTCACAGGCCTAATTAAATGTGGATGGTGATACTTTCTTAAGAGGCCTGTGCTAATTTTCCATGGGTTTTGTCAGCACTTTTGGCTTACTCTCTTCCTGCCCACACAAGACTCTTTGCTAGTTTCTTTCTTAGTTATCTCAAAGTCTTGGCTAAACCTGGGTCCTCTCAACCTCCTTTTTATTGCCCTAGAGTCCTTATCCAAAACACCTTGCCCTTGCCTTACTGGCAGTTTACAGTTTTCACAGAACGTGTCCCAATGTTTCCCAGGGCCTTAAACCTTATTGCTCTCATCTAATTTATTTTGGATGAAGCGGCCCATCGATTCTTGAGGTTCACCTTGAAGTGAGCTGTAAAACCAACTAATATAGTAAATAGCAGATTTATTGTTTGTTAAACAGCATCTATATTCTTGAAAAATACTTTTGCAATCTTTTAGGTTTTTGTAATGTTTCTTCAATCTTTAAGGTTTTGTAATGTTTCTTGTTGAAGAAATAGTTTGCCTTTTTTAACTTTTTGTGTTTTATCTTGTTTTGGAAATTGTCACGTCGCATTTTCTCATTTAATCAGACTATAATCTCAAAATCCCGGTGCATTCAGGCTTCCCGCGCCTTTAAACCATCTCAACCATTCTGTTCAGCTGGATCCAAAAGCAAACGGGAACCCTTGACGCACTGGGCTTGAACATCACGCTCTGCAACCTGATGCTGGTCTGACTGAGAAGCCACGAACAGACCGCAGACTTATTGGCCAGTGGTTCAGTTTATTCAGGGCTGGCCTTTTATCTGCTGGATCATTTTTGCATGTGTTTTAAAGTCAGACTGTAGGTATTTTTGCATGGATGATGAATGTGTGTCATGGCGTGCAGGTAGCTCAGGGGTCGGTTCTGATGACAACAGAAATGACATTAAGCTCAAAGAATTTTAAAAGGAAAAAATGAGGTGAAACTTGGAGGTAAAATCTACCAACCAGCATTCAGCCAAGCTTAGTTTTTCTATCCTGCCTTCCTTTTAAGTCCTCACCCATGCCCCTCTTTGACTGCAGATTTCTCCTGATGCTCGGATTCCAAAATATGACACAAAGTGTCCTCAGAAAACCGGAACACCAAAAAAACCCACTAAATGAGGCGCACACCCTCTCCCTTTATGCCGCTCCTGGAGTTGTCACTATCTTTTGCCTCTTGTAGTTGCTCTAAGTTAATCTCTCCTTCCCTCTCGTGCTCTCTGCTCGGAAACGGGACCTGAAATGACCAGCACACGTTCCCACTGGGGGGCTCAGACTGATTCATGTGGGAGCAGCTTTGCATTTCTTGTCTCAGCAGATGAAAGGGGAAATAGAGTAAACTGATGGCAGAGACCAGGCTGCATTTCTGCTCCTTTGAAAGGGGGGTGTGTGATGCCAGGTCTCACTAGGGGGTCTCACAAAGCCAAGGCAATAATGAAGAGAAGAGGAGGTGTGTAGCGTGGACTTGTGAGAGAGAGAGAGAGAGCTGGGGGATATAAGGCAAACAAGGTAAACAAGCCGGAGGAAAACACGAGCAACGGTGGATCATGGCAAACGGTAATGCTCAACAAGTACTGTGGATTTTTTTTTTCTTTTTATACAATAGAGATAACACATTTTCTTTTAAGTGCCTCATAGCACATTCACCCAATTTATGATGGGTCACTGGACATCGACTTCAGTATGCTAGACCGAATAGAAGAGTCCAAATGTTTGAAAATATTTATGGTCTAGTACCACTTTAAAAGCCAAACCATTGTGCAGCCGCTGTTAAAACACTAAAATATTTGACAGGATCATATTTATCATCGTCAGTGGATAAATACCGTACATTTGATTTACAGTCTAATCTTTTATGTTCATCTTTTCTTAAATTTAAACAATTCTCTGTTGACTGTATATTCTGTTCAAGGCTGGTCTGATACAACTGATGCAGACTGGTATTGAGTTTTATTACAGACAGGTGGATTCAGTTTATACCCCCCCCCCCCCCCACACACACACACACACACACACACACGTCATATTAACATTTAAAATGATTGTGGGTTTTTTGTTGTCATGCATTCATTGCAGCAATAATTCACATCTGCAAGTCTGCAATTTTAATCCCTATTGACTGTCAGATTTAATTGCTCATTATTATTTGATGGTTTTATTTTCAGGCAATCTTTGAGCCCATTACTCAACGATTTATAAACCGCTCCAAAGCAAATCCGGCATTAATCATCTACATTTCAGGCTGTCAGTAAGTTAGCCTCCTCTGCCCCCGGCTTCCCTGAACAGCTCAGCCTTCAGTGTTTTGCTTCACCTTCCTGTCCAGCATCACAAATGCTGCCAGTTGATGTTAGTCCCACCGCTTTAGCGGTATCCTGCAGAGACATCTCAGGACAGAAAACACATCCTATTAAACACTGTTGAGTACACAAAAACCTTATGAGGACAAGAGTGCTTTGATTCTCCTCCTTGGGATTTAGCTTTAGGTAAACAAACACTGTAAACATCACATTAACCTTTAGTACCCCTCCAATATTTACACCAGAATTGCTAAATCTGGTGTGTTGTGGTGGGGGTTCACAAATGAAACAAGAGAGCTGCTGAGAGATGTTCCCACGCTGCTCTTTAAATAGTCTTATTGATATATCTCATGTATTGTGCCAGGATATCTTTAATTAACATTCATAGCACCACAGGACATTGAATTCAAACTTCTCCAGGGTGGACGAGCACCAACGAGCCTCAGAAATATCACGAAGGCAGCTGTGGATGCAGGTCCTTGCAGGGGGACATATGTGTGTCTGTGTGTCAAAGGTTTTCACACTCATCGTGTCTTGCCACCATCTGTCCCCAGTACTGGCATCAATGAGCATACAGACGGGCACTCACTAATAAGCTCAAACAGGCAGCAGTGGGGGGGGGGGGGTCCTGTGAGGACATTGGCTGACATGCTCACCATTATCATCACTCACTGAGTGCAAATAAGGCCAGAGACAACTGGAGATGCCAGCAGACCCCGAAGAAAATCTCTCTGAGATCTTGTTACTGTTTGGGGAAGGGGGGGAGGGGGGCGACTGGAAAGGAAAACATATTTAGAGAACTGCAGTGTGGGGGGGAAAGGGGTGGTGGAATCATGAGTAAGTGGCATGTTGCAAAGATTGGAATTTTTCAGGGCACTTTTGCCTCCGTTGTGTGTGTGTATGTGTGTGTGTGTGTGTGTGCGCGTGCATGCGTGTGTGTGTGTGTGAAAAAGGTTCAAACAGCAACAGCAGCAGAGGCAAAACCTAAAAGATGGAGGAGAAGAAACAGACTCGGCTCTGAGGACAAAATAAACTGCATGAAAATCCACCATCTGCAAACAATCTGATTCCACGCTGGAGGCTGTGCCATCAATCAAACACACACACACGTTTGTTCTAGTTGTCTCATAGCGAGAAAGTTCTGGGTTCACTTCCAGACTCTTTCTAAGGTGAGTTTACATGCTGTCCCCGTGCCTGTGAGGGTCCTCTCCAGGTAAACCAGTTTCCTCCTACCTCAGCTTGACCGGAGGCTAATTAAATGTGCGCTTGGCCAGTTTCCACTCATAAATACATTCAACATATATTCCTTAATCTGATGGCACAAATCTTCCTTAAATGGTGCAGTAACTTTAAAATAAACCACACATTTTGTCTCGCGGCCCAATTTTCCCATTCAGGCATGCACACTCCCAGTGCAGCACGCTCCCTGGTGTTCGCTCATGTGACCGCTGCACATTCCAGAATGAACCCACCATTTGGATGGATGGATGGATGGATGGATGGATGGATGGATGGATGGATGGATGGATGGATGGATGGATGGATGGATGGATGGATGGATGGATGGATGGATGGATGGATGGATGGATGGATGGTGCCCAAAGCTCCTAACATTGCCTTCAATGAAATTCATGCTTGCTCCTAACATCCACCCACCCCCCGGCGGTCTGCACCACCACGACAGACGCGCCCTCCTCCTCTGTTTCTCCTTGGCATCAGCTGTCTGACCTCTGTATACGTACATATTTCTAAATGGAGCTTGTCGTAACACATGATCTCATTCCGACTTGTCTTTGAATCAGCAGTCGATGAGATAGAAGCCACACACAGAGCTGGCGACGGCAGCTCATTCAAGTTGAGAGTGTTTTTCTCCTTTCAAATGGGGTCACAAAGGTGAAGCAGAGAAGAGGGAGGACACTATTTCTTGGCCTTGTTTCTATGCAGCGCGAGGAGAGAGCCGTCGAAGAACTGAATGTGAATGAAGCCGCGTTAACATTCATCATAAATCCGTTTTGTGGTTCCCCCTATGATATTTCATCCCTCGTGGTTTCTGGAAGAGCGCCACCTCAATAAGTAAGCAGCTGAAAAAGGACTGTTTTCCCAGAGCTGCCGTGTCCTCAGATGAACCCGCAGCCGCTGCCAGGATTCCAGTAAAGTTTAATGGAGGAGGAAATATTCAGGTTTGAAAACATCACAGAAGGAGACCCTCACCCCTTCTTATGCAAAGCATTTCTGTTTTCCTTCGGTTCGGATTGTAGAGCGTTAACGTTTCAGAGGAAGGAGGGGAGAGGATGGAGAGAGACTGCTTCAAAGTATCTGAAGGACAAAAGGATAACAAACTCATTAAAATGTCTCCCTCCAAAAAAAAAAAAAAAAAAAGCCAGAGAGAGGGTGGCAGAATGAGGACTGATGTGTCAGCTGGTGAACTCATCCTCCTGCCTCCGGATGTAAATGAGCTCACGACACAACAGCCACAACACGGCAGCGGGAATTTACCCCGGCCAAAGTCACACATTAGGACGCCGTTGGGCTGCACAGAGGGCTTTTTATCACACAGAAGCTGCAGTAATACACCTACTTATTAATGGAAATTGGTCCACTTTGGTGTGCACTCCATAAAAATCTGAGTGTACGGCAACTGAAACCAGGTTGCTTTCCAGCGAGGGCTTCAACACGTTTACACATGGCTTTTGCCACCAGCTATATTAAACACTATAGACACACCGTTCGACTCCAGGTCGTCTGCGATTAGGACTGAGTTAGCGTAACGTGTGCTCATCAGACCTGGGGTGTTTGTATTGAACGAGCACACCAGAGCAACTTTTTGATGCACGTGTCTATGTGGTGACTCCCTGCAGAGGGATGGACAGATGCAGGATGATCAGCAGCGGTACTAAGGGCTCCCTGTCTCTACACTGCAAAAAGACTGTATGCAATCATATTCTGTGTATTTTAGGATGAAGTAATCTGTTGATTTTGATCACAGAAACTGTATGAGATCCAACGGATTTTATTTTTGGACCTCTCTTGTTTCCATCCTGACCAAAAAGTTAAAACAAAAAAGACTTCAAAGTTGATAAAACCAGTTTATCAGCCTGCAGCAACTTGTGGTAGATTTGTTTTATCTCACCAGAATTTCAGCGCAATTGTATGAGGAGAGTTTAGCCACTGAGAATATCAATGTATCGTTAGCAATGATGAGACGCTGTAAACCTTTTGCTTCTGAAAAATTGATCAATACAGCTGTGGGCGAAGGGGGTTTTCTTGAGGATAAAAGGACGACCGCAAACCTTCTGAAATAATCCTTCAAAAGTGAACAACAATATCTAGGGAACTATATCATACTATATGACATAAAACTACCACCGATCTGTAAAAACAATGCTCCTGTACAATGTTTTATAGTGTGTTTGCTATGGCTGATGTCAGAAGTTGTTATTTATTATTCTGTACAGAGACAGTTCTGTAACCATGGAGATTATTTACTTTGCAGCAAATGTTCTGTGTAATCCCCAAATTGCCCAAGTTTCACAATACACCGCCACAACACTGCGGTTTCCTGCAAAAAAAATTCAACAATACACCTCCTCTAGCTTGATTTATCTGCTTCTGATATATTGTCGTTTCTATAATCATCATCTGCCTGCATGTCTTTGTGCTGCTGAAGCAAAAAGAATGCTGACGGCCTGAATACAGTAGGAGCTGCTATCATCCAGTTTCTTGCCTTCAGCTCTTTTCCCTGTTGCGTACACGCGCCTTGTAAAGTCTTCCTTGTTTCCGTGGGTGGATGGATTCTCACCGATGTTGTCCTTCGGCTCCCTGGTGAGCTCTGCGCTTTCGAAAGGGTTTTCAAAAGTGTCTTGCAGTCACCAAAGCTCGATATTTCTCAAAGGTTTTGCTGCCTGTGGAATGTTCTGGTACCTTCAAGTCAGAGCAGGTGGCTGAGAAAGATCCACAACTACAGTGGGAAAGGTGTCGAACAAAGAGAATCACTGTGATCAATATTAACTAGGCTATTCTTCTGCAGCTCTTTTCTACTCATTTCTTACCTTTTGGAACTCTTGTGGTCACATTTCAACATCACAGAGACGACCGGCTGGGGAGCACAGCAGCAGAAATAACCAATCAGGCATTATTTATGCAGCAATGTTGCATTCGGAATGGCAACGGAGTGGCATCGAACAACAAGCTTTGTCCTTAGATGACACCGTTTTCTCAAGAAAATGATTCATTTGACTTTGCCCAAAACACTTTTGTCCCCTTTTACTTGTACATGCAAGAAATGGATTTAGAAAAGAAAAAAAATTGTAGTCCTTAACAAAGTTCTTCCTGTTTCAGGATACCTCCTGGAAATTGATGATTTCTCAACTGTTGCCCAACTTTATATCGCTGTGATGACACTTTACCCTCCCCCCCAGCCATCAAAAAAGAAAGAAAAGGCAACAGTATTCAAACAAATGTCCACCTGACATGCGCTTCTGGGCGTTCAGGTGAACGATGTCAGATGTTTTGGGGACTGTAACAGGTCCAGGCAGGATAAAGAAGCAGACTTATTTTGGGCCGCACCCTCTCCTGCACTCTTGGCTTTTTTGGCCGGGACTCAAAACTGCGAAGTTGACAGAAGGTAATCCCCGCCATGTGAGGCCTCGGCCCCCGTTTGGAGGCGGGGTGTGATTCATTCAGATCTGCCGTTGGTATAAAAGAAAAGGGAGTCGCCAGTAACCCAACTTCAACCCACAGGAATCGTGGCGCAGCGCAGGACCACCTGGGTGGTTATCTAAGCTGATGATGAATACAATTAAATCTATTAAAAATGCTTTAGTCTTTTTCGTCCTGCTGCCCCGTTTCCTGGTGGCAGCGGTCATGTTTTGGCTGCTTGACTTTCTATGCATAAGGAAAAGGGTCTTTTTCAGGATGAAGGAGCAGGAGGACGATGCCGTCGATCCTCCACTGTGCATATCGGATTCCAATCGCCTGTTCACCGTGGAGTCCCTGAAAGCGGTGTGGCACGGCCACAAACTGGACTTTCTGAAAGCAGCGCATCTCGGACAGGGAGCGCCCAACACCGAAGTTGTCCAGCTGGAGGATCAGAGGCGCAGCCGCATCCTTGACTACGCGAAGGACAAGAGACCGCTCATCCTCAACTTTGGCAGCTGCACCTGACCGCCGTTCATGGCGCGTCTGAAGGCTTTCCAGGGGGTCGTGGAGCAGAACGCAGACATAGCAGACTCTGTAGTTGTGTATATTGAGGAAGCGCATCCTTCCGACGGCTGGGTGAGCACCGACGCGCCCTATCAGATCCCCAAACACCGGTGTCTGGCGGACCGGCTCGGCGCGGCGCAGCTGATGCGCCTGGAGGTGCCCGGCTGCCTGATCGTTGTGGACAGCATGGAAAACTCCTCCAACGTCGCGTACGGAGCATATTTCGACAGACTTTATATATTACAAGAGGGGAAGATAGTTTACCAGGGGGGCAGAGGACCGGAGGGGTACCGGATTACAGAGCTCAGAGACTGGCTGGTCGAATACAGAGAAAGCCTGAAATCGTCCAATGATTTAGTCATTCATTTGTAGACAAATCGTTACATTTTAGAGCTGCTGTGACTGGAAATGCTGCCGGCTGTCCAACTGGGATTTATTCAGAATCAAATGTTCAAGTGTATTTATTTTTCTTTATGGTTGCATCAGTGAAGTAGAAACTATTGGCTCCTCTATGTCTTTAGAATATAATTGCCGGAACCACCTGCCGAAAGGTCATTTTGTACCAACCTTGTTTGTCTGTGAAGAAATGTATTTTGTGTTTTGATATATTTTTTCTTTCCTTTAAACGCGCCTGGTTCCGAAACGTTCGCGTCTCTCTGGTCCTCAGTATTTCTATGAGGTTCGGTCTTTAAACGGAGCAGATCCAGCAGACCGACACTGATGTTCCGATACTGCAGATCAGGGTGGACGCGTCGCGCCCCGAATGGTTCTAACCGCTGTTGTTTTATGGATTTTCTTTCGTAATAAAATGTCGATTCATTGATGACCCGTTTGATTGAGATCCAACTCGCCTTGGATTATGAAGGAATTTTTCCCATAAGAAAACAACGATGTATTTTAAAAAAAACCACAACAACAAAATAGAAAAAGAAAACCGGAAAATGTAAAGCACGTCCAGAAAAAACTTATTCTTAAGGTCAAGACATTTATTTTTGAAAGGCAGTCTCGGATTTACATGAAAAATCAAGAGTCATCAGAGAGAAATATCTAGTCAGGGATTTAGAACCTCGACGAACGTTAAAAGTAGGTCCGGAGTTTATAAAAGCCGAAAAAAGCCACGTTTTGTGCCCCTTCTAAAGCCACTAACCTCTCACAATCAAATGAGGATAATCACGCTTGATCCTATTAATGGTGAAAGATACATCCATCTATAAGGGACTAAACACACAAACGTTGTCAAGGCTTAGACACTGATACCAGAGCCGAAGCTTCAGCTGGGCCACTCTGCAAGACAATCTGTCTTCTGCTTCTGTTGCATTCTGTCCTCCTCAGAAATGCTGCTTTTGCGTGGCGCAGCCCTGCGGTCCGAATTTCAACACAATCATCGGTGCAAAGAGGGACAGGAGGGAGGTGAAGCCTTGCAGTCTTAGGGAAATCCCTGAAGGGTCACAACACAATGCAAACACAGGAGGGAACTTAGTTCTGGCGACCCATAAACACACGGCAACACTGGCAACAACACGGGGCTTTTGGAGGCCCGGTGTGGTGTAAATATCAGTGATCTCTGGGTTCATCATCAGACAGATCGGAGAACATTTATGGACTTTCACTCAATCTCCAAACCCTCAAAATAACAAAGCCAACCCTCAGACTGCAAGGATAGCACAGCACAGATTAAAATCTGACTCCATTTTGGATTTAAAACTCTTTTGTCCCCTTTCACGCGCCCTTGTGAGTCAAGACCATCAACCCCGGTTGAACTGAGATCTACGAAAAACAAAAACAAGACAGAAGAACACGATGCTGCTCTGTAGCAGCTCATCTGGAATGCATTTCACGCACAAACACGTACGGTAAATGAAATATAACTTGAAGTGTATCCTGCGAGGACCCCTGAAAGGAACCCTCTTGGAATTCCTCGACTCTGGTCTGGATTCTTTCCATGTGTGAGTTTCCATGGGAGTCGGGCTCCATCCGTCAGAGACGACAGGCAGGCGGGAACAAAGGGTTAAGGGTCTCGGGCTGGTGGTTTACGTGTGCTGCTCTGTGTTGCTTTTATGATCCGGGGGGAGTGCTGCAGATCTCCTGAGGTGATTTTTTTCCCCCTTCTTCTTCTGTGGTACACTATAAGGTGAGGGCCCCTCGGTCCCTGGGGTCATAACTCCACATGTGAATGGCTGGTAGTGAGGAGCCGGGGCCCCACACAAAAAGGTCTCTGTTGAACCTTTGTTCCTGCTTGTTTAACTCCTGACCATTTGTCCATACTTTAAACAGTTTTTATAATCCTTTTCCCAGACATGTTTTCCACAGATTGATAGAGAACTAAAGGTGCTGTTATGCTCTTAACTTTTATTGGGATTTTTTACAGCCTGGGGTGCAGCACTGATGAAGGACCTGACGGAATTTGCTGCAGAAAGACGCGTTGGAGTAGGCAGCTGAGGAGAATTTTCAAATGCTTTAACTGATATGGTTTTACTTTTCAGGGACAGAACAACTCCTGGACCTTCAGCGATGAGCGAGTAGGTAAATACTGGAAGAAAATGCAGCAAAGGTGTTGACTCAGAATCTGAGCTACAAAGTGGAAAATAATGTCTTCTGCAGCCTCGCTCATAACTTGATAAACTTGATGTTTAGAAAATCACAACCTGCTTACACAATATTACCTCACGCATTCTAGCTTTTCTTCCACCCCAAACAGATATTGTGGTAATATTAAGGATATTGCATACGTAGATAACTTACAATATTTTCAGATATGAGAGAGGAGAAAACACCACCTCAGCCTGGATTTGGACCTGTGATCAGCATCCCACTGTTTCCTTTTCGATGGTTGACACCTAGCGGTCACATCTTGGTACTACAGATTTTTATTTTTCAGTTCCTTTTAACAAAAAATGACAAATATTCAATTTATTATTTAATAAGTAAAGAGGTGCTATACCATCTAGATGGTCCATTCTTTTAAATAAAAGAATGTCTAATCAAGAAGACCAGAATATACAGAATCATTTTCTTGTTGAAAAATCCCCCAATTGGGGTAACAGCATCACTGTCAAATCCGACCCTCTAAGGACTGAATCACCGGTAACTGATGGAGCTGCCACGGTAATGGATGTGCAGCTCAAATGTAACACAAAGGAACCCTGAGAGGCAAAGATGTTGAATATTCTTTAATGGCAGGATCAGTCACCTGAGCTCAACCTTGACAAAATGACACACTGAAAAACACTGAAGCCAGAAAGAGCCACAGTTGACAACTGGGGATGCTGTCTGCGACGAAGACCCCTCCAAAATATCCAGCAAAATCCTTTGTCCTGAATGACATTCGCTCAGTGCTTCAGAAATATCAGAGAAACATGGCCTGCTTGACCTGATGTCCTTGTGCTCTTCCACCGTTGTCCTGTTGGTAGATTTTATCTAATCTGACATCTTCATCATTCCTTTTACACCTCCATCAGGGATGACAGAAATGGTGACTAAGTTTCCCGACAGGCCCCATACGCCAACTACTGTTACTGTAATTTCCAGGGACACCGAGACAAGCGAATGCAGCCTGTCTACATTTGCACCGATTTGTATTATATTTACTCAAAGAAAGCAATTAAACATAAATATGAATAATTGAAACATCTGAGTGAGTTTCCTCTATTCAGTTGCATCATTTTAGATAGTTTTCTGGATGAAGCTGATTAGTTTAGAAAACAGACATTTTCTATATCGTGATGTTGCGGCCTTTGGCCACAAGATGGAGACAAATACTAGCTGAACTAGCCGGTGGAGGGCTCTTGACAGAGACCTTCGGCAGTTACTGAAACTTTGCCAGAGGGTAAAAATGTCTGCAGCATCAGCAGAGGAGGTTTTTCACTATATATACGGACCAAGATGAATGGGCCCAAACACTATCTTGGTACCTGCTCTTGTCCTTAGATGCCTGGGGTGTCAGTTACCAACAGCTCAGTGAGTCCGGATCATATAATTTATTCAAAATAACAAGCATGAAAATACAACAACAAATACACACTTACAGCAATTGCTCTTTCTGTAGAATTGTCACGTAGTCTATCATAATAATAAAAATATGAATCATAACAAATCATTCCTCTGCATAACAAAACAGATGCAGAGCATGAACTGAAGAGGCAACCAGAGGAATTAATTTCCCTAATATGCAGAATAGAGGTCCATATTTCTAACCGACTGTTGCGTTTGAAAGGATGTGTGGATGTGCCATGCAGACTTAGAAAAACTCTGAAAATATCCAACATTGGTAATACATTAGAAATATATAGACACTAATGAGGGTAAAACCACAAAAAAGTGTTGAAGGAACGACAAAGTTAATGACAATAGAGAAAACTGGACAACTTTTAAATCAACACTGTTCAGCAATACTTGAATTTAAAAAGCAGAAATTAACCAAGACATAATTACAAAAAAATCAACATCACAAACTACACAAACCTTATCTGTTTATCATCCATGATATGTAGGGCTGCAAAGCACTTTAAACATTTAAAAAATACTTCAAATTCCAGCGCCCACGTCCAGATATTCTGATTACTTCATGCGTTATTTATTCTCACCGAATGATGTCATCAAATCTTACACACTGGTCCTTTGACAGTGATTAGTGGTTAGAGATTATCAGTTTAATGCAGTAGAATGCAAAGCTTGCTTACAATTTTTTTTAGTAAGAGCCTCATTTTCCTGGTACGTTACACCCAAAGTTTTACGCGCTTGTAGAAGCTGACTGTAACTGTAATAAAATACAACATTTTCACATGTTTACTTGCCATTGTTTGGTTGAAGTTTTTTTTTTTTTTAACGACATTCATTTTAAATACATTTAAAGCACAGCGTCACACGTGTCCACGTCATCAGATAATGGAGACGTACAGATAGATTCCAGGTTAGTCCGTTATGTAAAGACAGCTGTCCCACAGTCTGAGTGGTTGCTTTAAGCTGTCTTTAAACATTCAAACTGAGCTCCTCTAAGAGCGGGAGACGAGGAAATGCAGCCATGTTGTAATCAGATGGAGGTATAGTGTCTCCCAAAGCTGGTGAGTCTAATCTTTTCTGGCAGAATGATGTTTACAGAGTGCTCCGGCTCCTCCAGGGTCACGCCTCCTGCCTCACTCAGTAGGTGTTCCCTTTGTTGGCGAACAAGCCTGCTGTATTTAACGTTAGCCAGCCATGTCTCACAGCGGCCGAAGAACACAATGCCGGTGGTTCCCAGGATAACTAAGCATGTAATTAGAGCCAGCATACCGAAGCAAACCAGCTGACCGTGGGTGACGAGGATGCCGCGGGAGTGGACCGTCTCCTTTAGGGTGATCTTAAGCAGGTCTCTCTCAGGAGGTCTGAGAAGCTTGTGGAAGGTGTGAGCGGGGAGGGAGTAATGCTGCGGGGTCAGTGCGAACACTCCGTGATCCACTGGCCTGGAGATGACCTTTGCTCTCTGCTGCACAGCACACGTGGGCCCTTTGAACCACTTGGGGCAGATGCAACGGAAGGTCCCGTCAGGCTGGCCAACGCACGTGCCCCTGTTGCTGCACGGCGTTCCAGCACAGGGCGAGAGGCTGGCGGTGTCGTTGCACGTGAAACCGGTGAATCCGCGCTGACAGGTGCATGCGAAGGCCAGGCCGCGGCTCGTGCAGTTCCCGCCGTTGAGGCAGGGGTTCGGCTGACAGCTGTCGACCAACATCTCACAAAAGTCTCCAGAAAATCCAGGGGGACACAAGCAGGAAGAGTAAGCTGAGGGGCCGTCGCCGTCTATGCATGTGCCTCCGTTCTGACAAGGAGAGCTGGAGGACAGAGAGACGGGTGGTAAACAAAGAGCAGCACTGATAACGTTTGCTGTACGGTGCAATATTTAATCCTGTGATTATAAAGCCGCGGTTCATGAGGCGGCTTTGTTTGCTCAGCAAACTGGGCTGGGCTGCTCACGGTTGCTGAGCATTGCTGGGAGGAAAAAATAATATAAATCGGTCCACAGCAATCCTTCAGCTGGGGTTAGCAAGCAAACACAAGATTTATTCTCTACATAAACCAGACAGCATGGACGGTGGAATCCACTAGGATCGTTTCATTGATTTCAAAATCAGTGCTTTGACTTTTCAACTACACAGGTTCATAGTCGTGCAGTCCAATCACACATGTGCGTTATATAGAAAACCGCTCCTCAATATTTCTCTGGGTTCTACATGCAAAGCAATGATCCAGTAAATCATGTTTCTCTATCTGCGCTGCTTGATGTCTTTTATTTCTCAAAAAAAAAAAAAACCTAAAAACTACGAATGAAATGAAGCTTCAATGGTGCATCATTGAATTCCTTCACCTCTGCAATTCGAGGCACATTCAAAACCAGATAACCGAGATAAACCTGATCAATATTTCAATTGTGTAATTACCGTACACAAATCTCTGACATCCCTGGCAAGAGATAAGTTTAATAATAGCTGCCAGACACTTTACATACATCGCTACTGTCTAGAAGAGCGGAATAATGACACTTTATGCAGACTTCTGTTTTAATTGGCAAGTTTTAAAAGAAGAATTCCCCTGACAAGGAAGTGAAGTTCCTCTTGGTCTCATTTTAATATTACAACGGTTTTTGCCTCCCAGTGGAGGAGTAGAGCTGTCAATTCACTGGCATTGAGCAGCAGTATTGGATTTTCGGTCCATGTGCATCAATAACAAGTCCGGCTGAGGGAGAATGAGCACCATGGTGGTCATTGTGTGTCTGTGTGTAGGGGCTGCAGAGGCAGCAGGAGGATGTCTCCTCAGGATCAGCCATGACTGTAATCCAGCTCTGGGAACGGCTGACGTTGAGGTGATCTGCAAAGCTTGGCTGATCTTGAAACTTCCTAGAAAGGGAACTTCAAGAGTCGTGTAAGGGGAGGTGTGTCCTACAAATGACCTGAATACCTGGCCGACGCATATATAATTAATGACGCATCCCAGGAATAGCTGCAATCACAGATAATGATGGCACGTGCGGCTGATTAATTGCCACATTGATTGGACAAACTGCGCCGGCGTCTGATGTGTTAGGGACACAAAGAACGTCTTCCTGTCCTACTGAGCTGTGGCCCCGAGAGGACGGGACGGCAGAATGGAGATGACGCAAGCTCCTGATCCTGTAGATCACCGACATGCTGGGCGATATTAATGTGCTGAAGTTTGAAATTCGGGAAGCAGCCTGTTGTGTCAAAAACACATTTTGATTTAAATTCTAAGCAGAGTCACACTTTGGCTTAATGGATCTGCTGTTGTTGTGACCCAGGAGAGGCTTTGCACTTAATTTCGGAGGAAAACTTCTTGAGTCCCAGCCACAGACAGCCATGAACAGATTATAAAATACTTCATAAGAAGTTTAACCTTTTTACACAAGCTTTGGTATCATCATAGGGATTCTGGGATGTGCCCCCCCATGAACACATATTTACAGTGATGGATTTCTGCGGTCTATTATGTCAAAAGATGAGCTGGTCATACATATTAAAGCAGAAGCATTCTCATTTATCTTTTTGATGACATTAATCCTCACGCCGCGTGTTGCTGGAATAGCTTACATATCAGGCCAACATCTTTCCTGACTGTCTGACCCCACACTTCATCATAGTCTCACTCCTGGCTTACCAGCAGGAAAGCAGGACGTTTTTCATTGACAAGCACCCCTGCGATGTCCCTTGCCTTAGTTAGCGTTGCTTAACCTTTTCAATATTTGATGGCTTGGGAGTGAACATCGGCTTCTCAGCTGCGACTTTGGCTCTTTATATCAGTCACAGTCTAACACAGCACGCCACTGAACAAGATACGGCCACGTGGACAAGGACAAAAATGCCATTTCTCCTGTAGCGAGGCAACGTGGCACATGGCAGGTGGACCCCGAAGAACTGGCGAAGCGATCAGCATTTGAATGTCTTGATTTCCTTCACAGCAGAGACCCAACGCTGGAGTGGAATATATGAATATCAGAGCTGTATTTGCCAGACAACAACAGAAAACTGCTTTACAGCCATCTAGAAGTGTTGGTGTAGGTTCTCAACACCTTTGGGGTACATCCAATAATCACGCAGATGCTTTTTGGGGGGAAGGGGGGTGTCATTGTCATCACATTTTCAATCAGATGGTAAAATGGGTGAGAAATCAGCACCTTTCCATCATAACACTGCCTGCAAATGTGTCTGTCAAAAACCACACCGCACCAGTCTCACCGTGCGCTAATGAATAAAGAACACTCAATCCAATTTCTTCTCAACAGCCACGGAGTTCCTATTGACTGCCTCCGGTCGACAGAGAATGGCAGCGCTCCCTGTATTGATCATTGATGCTAATGATAAAACAGAGGAGATGACAGCACAGAAGCTGTTACCTGTTTGAGAAGCAGAGTCCTGGCTTCAGCTGGCAATGTTGCCCCACGTAGCCCCGAGGACAGATGCACATGTACCCGCCCTGTCCGGTCTCGATGCAGGTGGCGTTGCCTGCACAGGGCTTAGACGAGCACAGCCGTGTATCTGTTGTGAAGCAGGAAAGGAAACATTTTCCAAAAGGGTTTTAGTGGCCATGTGTTCTCCCGCCTCCTCCTTTCATGTTTCTGTGCCTATTTTCTCCCCCTGCCTCCGTTTCCACATTCTCGCTCGTGTTCACACCACAGCATCTTGTCACCGAGAACAAAACTGTGAACTCGGCGTGCACAGGAAAGCAGCTCGTCTAGAAGAAGGACGCGGTGCAAGTCTTCACGCGGAGGTCAACACGAAAGCACAAACAGGTTTTGTTTGATGGGACACAGCAGCTTGTTGTTTTTTGTTTTTTTAAAAAATGGATAAGGTCTATGTAAAGACGCAGCTAACATCTTCTTTGATGCTCAGGATATGAAATTTGTTAGAAAATACACACACATTCACACTATGACACTGTACTGTATGTACTGATCACAGAATAATGGTTAATTATTTGCGTATTATGATGGGCAATTAAATTTGAAGTACAACATTTCAATGAATCATCTCTGGGGAGAAAAATGTGTTATTTTGCAGACAAATGACCAATTAACCACCAATTAGCCACCAAGTGACTGTACATTGCAGTTCCCCAATGTGACCTCTAGGGGCAGACAGAGGAACGTTAGCAGACGTGCTTTGACTGTTGGATGATTCTGAAGCGTTAGTCAGCCTGTTCTTGTTCAATTCGGGTTAAAATCTTTATTGAAATACAGGCACGAGTGCCTGTCGGTTAATGATAGCACGTTGCATGAACATTCAAAAAGACTCGAATATGGGAAAAGTTCCATATTCAGATTTAATTTTGCCCAGTAGATGCTGCCAAATCTGACACATCAGACCTTTGAATGGAAAAAGATGGATAGATAGATAGATAGATAGATAGATAGATAGATAGATAGATAGATAGATAGATAGATAGATAGATAGATAGATAGATAGGCCTGTTGATTTAGACTCCTGGGGGGGGGGTTATTATGCAGACTCCGGCCCATGAGTGGGAGTTTAATGAGGCTGACCTTGATCGCACAGGCTGCCCACCCATCCCTCCTCGCAGACACACTGCCATGCCTTCTCACATTTGCCATGCAGGCAGCCGGGGAAGGGCACGCACTGGTCACAGTTCTCTCCTTGCCACCCCGGTTTACACCTAAAAGGGAAAGAAAATGGAACATTCCTGAACTATTAATAAACCACCAACAGTGCAGTACTGCTCACGCCTGCATAATGTCTGCCCGGTTCGTTTGGCTCCTTTTAATCCAGCTCCAGCAAACTGGATAATTTCCTTAAAAGTAAAAATAAAGGACAACAGCAATCCCTTCTCCTTAGTGAATCTAGCAGCAATAATATTTGTAAAGTGGGCCAGGATCGTCTCTTAAAAGCTTTGGGCCGTCTTTGGCTGGATTACCATTCAATTTCTTTCTAGTGAGTCACATCAGTCTATGGACACAACGTTGCGTAATCCCGCAGGGGAGAGACGCGGCCACCATTTAGGAAAAGGAATCACAGATGGTTTGGGTACCTGCACTTGCCAGGCTTCTCACAAAACCCATTTTCTATGTTGCACTCGGCGCTGCATTCCCAGCCTTTGAGACAGAAAGAAAAAGCGCGTTTGCCTCCAAAATATATCCGTAAAAAAGAGACACAAGTGTATTTTAAACACTTAGAGCGATTAAATATTTATATGTTATACTTTTTTTTTTTGCATGCGCGAAGATTCGACTTTGTGGAAGTCAAATCTCTTTGTCTGGTGAGCTCTCCAGATTGGTGAAATTGTCAAATTACCTTTGGCGATGCCTGTCGCGAACAGAATTAAGACCACCGCTGTGAGATGCATCGTAATTCGTAAAAGACACATGTCCCTCCTGCAAAACAGAGCGGAGGAGACGCCAAATTTCTCTTTGTATGAGGAGAGAAAGAACAACACGCGATCGTGTATCTGTTCTGGTGATGTTCTGGTGCTCAAAAGTTCAATCGAGATAAAGAAAATCAACATCAAATGGAATTTTTAAACAAATTAGCGGGATGACGCGAATATGTCATGCTGTTTTGATGTTAATGATGAGGGTGAGAATCGTGGTGGAATTGTGAGTATTGCTGGAATAATCTCTCCGTCTTTTCCGTCTCTTGGTGATTGACGCACCTGAAGCCAGACGCGTCTGTTCCAAGCGGTATCCATTACGCACAGGCGGAAAGAAGAGAGACGCGTTTCACTTCAAAATCAACACATTTCCCGACAAATGTAACAACTTAAACGAGCTCCCCCCGGTGTGAACGCACTCACCTATGTCGCCCTGATGCCCCAATTCCAGGAGGTCATATTTGACAGGACAAATCCAAGCTCCGAGCCTCTGGGAGTGACACTACAGGTGCACAGAGGGTCGGAAGCTGGTGAAGACTGGAGGTACGGATGGGACTGCTGCATCGTGCCTCGTCCCGGCGCAATACGCTCCTCCCTCCTGAAAGAGAGTATTATCATGTGCTCATCAGCCTGACCCCCCAGGAGAGAGCCAAAGCCATAAACCAATAGAAAAACTGATGTTGATATTACTGAATACACAACAGAGCCTATAGACTTGTTTTTCATGATCAGAATTCTTAAACAGGAAAAAAACTGATGTTAATTTGGCACCTAAAGGATGGAGATGAGCTTCTTTGCTTAAAGTAAGAGCTGTACAAAATCTGCTTCTTCAGTAGTTTAGGTCTGCACTCAAATCTATAAAGCATAAAGTAAACCATTTTTCAAATAAATCTTTACAATCTATAAGGTGCTCTACATGTGCATTTGCCAATGATAAAGTTACAACTGCACAGGATTTAGCTTTATCGCTCCTGCCAGAGAGAAAACAGAGACCAATCGCAGCTCTTAACTTATATTACATCTTTGATTCGCTATTCTGGGGAGAATAAGACTACAGGCAACAGATGCAGGTGTTTGCTCTCTAAACTGTAGCTGGTCCACTTTCAAAAGGCTTCATTCATAACCATCACTTAAAATGGAGATCACAAACAGGAACACACCAGATGCTGAAAATGCAGCCAGCAGGAGTAAGGACAGCTAGGGCGGGCATCCATCCATCCATCCATCCATCCATCCATCCATCCATCCATCCATCCATCCATCAGCCACTCCCTCCTAATTGGGGTCAGAGTTGATCTCAGCACTATACAGGCCGGACATGTCGCCGGTCCATCACAAACCCTCTTGTTATGAGCTGATGGTGCTAACTGACAGCGCCAGGCAGCAAAATACTGACTTCAAATCGATAGCGGAGTATAAGAATGACAAACAAGTGTGGAGGAGGAAAGGAGGGTACTTTCAAATCCCAAATATTGAAAGGATATTTACATTCACAGTTCTCCACCAGTCTCTGCTGAATGTGATCATAATTACGGTATGAATATACATCTGTAAGAAGCAAATGCCCTCAAAGGCTCCTCGGACTGCACCCCCACACCACCTTAATGAAATAACTGAATGACGTCTTTCAGGCAGCGCCCACCTATCATACATAATAAGGCCACTTCTATTCTTAGGCAGCTTATTGCTGTCCGCAGTCTCCCTTCGTCTTCCCCAAGGGCACAGAATGGTATTTTCCTTCCCACAATGCACAAGGTGAGCAGTTTAGGCATCTAATTATGAGTTTCAATCCGTTCTGACATTATTGGATTTTTAGCAGGGGCTGAAAATGGTGGCTGAGCAATAGGCACATGTGGGTCTTTGAGGTGCAACCTTTGGCTTGAATATCAGTGAGAAGAGCAGATGAATCCACAATATTGCAGATAACATCACTGCCATGCTTTGGTAGATGAGGAGCTAGCCGGTGTAAACACAGCAGTCGTGAGCCGGTGTCACAAGAGGAGAATTGATTTGACATAATTTTCTGTGAGGTTGCTCATATTCCCCGGCTCATTCCCCCGGCTTCATGTGTTTATTTCCAAATCTCCAGAGACGGAGCTGATAGCTGTAGCACGGCATTAGAGTCACGGTGATGGTCTCCCTGCCACAGACGGCGCCTTTTATTGGGATGGCTGAGGTTTGTGTGCACGTTAAAATGATGGAATCGCCCAGAGATTTATTTTTTACCCGGCTTTGACCTCATCTTCTCTGATATCTGAGCTTTAATCTGCTCCGGTTTGGGGTGCTTCAGGTATAAATTGGATATCATGGATTTCAGAGCGTGTGTTTTGTGACTTTGTGTCACGGTCGAAGGTTACACTGAACAAACCCAGACTCTCTGAAGGAAGGGGGGGGGGGGTCCACATGTTTCTGGCAGCTGCGTAGGTTCTGCTTCATGCTTGCAAATGAAAAGCACATTTTCCTCCCAGGTGTGCGCCTCACACATCATCCAGACACCCACGATACCCTTACAACTGCGGTCAACACGATAAGCATCCTTTAATGCGTAAAGCTTACCTTTCTGTGGCTGCACCTCGGGTATCATGGGGAGACAAACAGGTTAGGTTTAGAGGAGGATGCGCTTATGTAGGCATCATCTTGAAAAGAACAAGTGATCTCACTAAAGGAGAGGAAACCAAAACAACTGAGGCAAGAGAGACACTTTGATAAAATCACAGCTTCTCCAAAGGCTCCACTTCAAGGCATTGTGAATGTAGTCCATAGTAACAAACCCTCTAATCAACACAGCGACAGAACGCAGTAAATAATAGCCCAGGATGACGACACAATTTTGTTATCCTACGCCAAAAGATTGCGCTTGGCTTTTGAGCTGCAGCCTGATTGTATAGAGTGAAGCTAGCTGAGTGCTAAAATTCATTACAACGCTCTGCAGGTTCCAGCGCACCGAGCCACGGTAAGTGGCAAACTTAATTCTTCCGAATTAGTCTCAGGAAGGTGAACATTTTTCGCTCCCTTCGCTCCCTTCATTGAAATCGTCATCCAGCTTCCTGTCGCTGGATCTGCACTTGGCTTTAAAAGTGAGCACCAGGTGACCACAGGTGTGTTAGCCTCAGGTAAATATTACCGCCGGGTCCTGTGCTGCCCGTTTGTAAAAAGTGTCTTGTGTCTGAGCCTTTTCTTGGGGAGCACAAGCACGGCTGGAGCGCCGGTGCAGCCAGCTGTGATGATTAAGGAGCATCCCTTTAACACCAGGCAGATGCTTTCTGCCAGTTTTTAGTGGAGGAATGGAGGAAAGTGATATATTTTCGCATCATGCTTTATTCACCTCACCATTATTTACAGACAGAAAGATTTATTTTTTTTGCCAGCTCTCCTGAGATTGACTCTTGGCTCTTCTGTCGTCTCACTTCCACCTATCCAGAGAGGCATCTCCTGAAATTTATTTATGATGTTTATGTTCTCTCTGCTTAACCTCCCCCCGAGTTCTCTCAAGGTTTGGAGCATGTTTATGTGGGCATGTACGTACAGTAATATGCGTGAATGTGCATATTTGTATCCTTTCACCAGAGGACGTAGGAAATATCCTGATTTCGAAGGAGAAGAATCTTTTGGTAAGGAATTTGCTTGCTGGTTGCTTTTGGTCCCTGTGCTCGCTCCTTCAACTCCCCATCGTTTGGTTTTGCCTGAGTGGGCGTGGCCTCGGTCTCCTGGTCTTTGCACACCTGTTCTGCCTCAGCTCATCCACATCGATCAGCTGCTACCTAAAAGTCTGGTCCTCCTCTCAAGTCTTCACCATTTTGGTGTCAATCCTACATGGTAACTTGGTAGTGGGCACTTAAACTTTACGTGTACGATTTATGAATAGGATTTTGTCCCTTCGTCCAACCAGTCACACCCTGCCTCCTGCCTCCATCCCAGTTCTGTTCACCCATCTGCAACCTTTCAGGCCCTGATATTTGGGTTTACAACGATAAGCATTGCACTAACAACATATGCTTTTTCTAACTTCCACTGAACTCATCTATATTTATACAGCGTGCATTCTCAGGAACTTCAGAGAAACCCAGAACCTGAGCCACCAACATGCAACAGTAGCAAGAAAAAAAATCCCTTTTAGCAGGAAGAAACAGGCTCAGGCTGCAGAGCCAAAACTCATGGATAAAGGACGGTCAGACAGACAGACATCTTTAACCAGGAACAGTTTTTTTTCTCTGTTACTAAAATAAAGGGATCAAAACGAGCAGTTTTCTTCTGTTTATGAATATAATGGGGGATTGCTTCACCAAAGTGGAAATTAATGAGTGGGCGGCAGCTCCTTCTATGTTTGTGAACTGATATTGCAGGTAAATGTTTCTCGCTGTGAACAGACCTCATTTCCCCTTAATTATGCATCTGCAGCATGAGGGCACTTCAGTCTGATCTCAGTAATTCAGCAGCCCTGCTTCTAATTTCATGAAGGTTATTCCCACCCTGACTCCCACCTCTCCATGCAGGTGAGGAATAATTACATGCAATGGAGACACATTACCAGCTGTGGATTGTTTCACTTCTGGAGTTTTGGAGTGAATTCATCTGAATTCCAGGCACACGGAGGCAAAGGGGCTTTGTCGGTACCTCATTTAGACAAAAACACAAGCCACAGTGCAGATCACCTCGTCGCAGCTCTCAGATGGTACGTGTTGGTGCAGGACATTAATCCGGAACATGCAATCCCGAACACTATTAACTGGTTATTAGCGTGTGGGTCGGCTGCACAGTTCGTTCCTGTCTGGTGGTTTTTGAGCACATCATTAGGAAGCATCATTAGACAGTCACACCCAGCGGGGCTTAGTGAGGCTCGCTTAACAGTGACAGTGCACAATGGTCAATCTGCCCCACCGCAGGCACACCACGCGTACATCACTCGGACAAATGCGCATGTCATTAGAATAATTAGCTTTTTTTTAAAAATGGTTAGAGCATCTGGCAACACATTGCATTCCAATAAAATATAATTATGATCTGGCCATATGAGCCATGTTAATGTAAGAAACAATGTAGTGAGGAGGTTGTAAAACATTCTATATTTCTCAATGTACTAAAAGCATCTCTGAGAGGAGGAATATTTTTAGCTGTACTGTATTTTTAACTGGTGAAATGCCTGCGCTTCATTTAAAGATTACCCCTGAGCACTTCAAAACGTGTAAATCTATTGTCTCAGCTCCCAACATATGCTCAGGCTGTATGGAGGATGTTCCTACAAGGAACTCTACTTGCTGAGCCTGCCATGCACAGGCAGATATAACAGCGCACCCTATTAGCTAACACCAGTATGATTTTAAGCGTGGCTCTGACATTGGACTGCAGTTGCCCTGCTTTTGTCATTTTCGACAATCCTGCACCGCAAGCGTTGTGTAGCGTGCACTCAGGATGCACATCCCTGTGTTGCCTGCCTGCCTGCCTGCCAGCTCCTGCCTGTGCTCTTTTATTTCCTGCATGTGGTTTGCTCTTTCTTCACCATGATCCATTTTAAGCCTTCCAGGGAATAATCTCCTCATCTTCTCTTGTTTTGCTGAGTTTTGTTTCTGTAGTAATTGTAATATCATCATGTTGGAGTGTGGCCGTCGATACTTCAAAAGCACATTAAACTAATTTTTGATGTTCCACACAGACACTTGCCTTTTGTTCGTTTGCAGCTCCACTGCTAAATTTTAAGGCTTACATATTTCCCCTATTTCCCAATCCCAGCAGGAAGTCACAAGCTCCAACTGTTCAGTTTTAAAGACATTTCAGGCATTTTAATAATGTAGACATGTCTGTGATTGTGACAGTCAAAATAAGGACTGGGGAGGGAAATCATGACTCCATGAGGATTTCATGATGGAGCCGCAACACCAGCTCCTAGCTATGTGGTTAACTCTCAACTTCCAAATACTTCCGAGTCATTAATTATTAAACGGGAAAGAAGTCTTTGCCTAGAAGGGGAAATGGTTATTTGACAGCAAAGATAAGAGAAAAGGGTGAAGATAAACCCTTCCTTAGTGATACAGGCCCCTGTTTTTGTTGCTTTGGAACTCTGACTACATTAACGTCAGGGTCTGTTTTTCCAGCTCTGTTCGCCAGATAGGCTACAGAACATATGGCGTGTCCTTCAATTAGACCCTAAGGTAGTCTGATAAATACTACATTAAGGCTCACAGCTGCTGTTTTACTGCCAAATGACAATGGTAGCATTCACCCCGCAGCCCAGGTGCAGTCGGATAATATATCACTATCCTGTTGTCAACATGCCAGGGAGACAAGAGAATTACCTTCTCCTTTTAGCGTGATTGCTACTGCAGAAATCTCAGCCGAACAGCCGGAGACATCAGCACATTTCTCTCTTTCGTATATACCAATTAAATGAGAGGTGGGGAAGAGACGATCCATCTCCAACTGACTGGTGCCATTTAATGGATCATCCATGCTCTATCCCCAAGGGCGACTGCCCACTAAGCATCGGAAGAACTTCAAACAGCCTCAGATTTCTTGGTTTCCATGCCGCAGAATCCCCTCCTCTAATGAAAAAACCTAAAGTTTAAAGACTAAATATTTTGCTCATTATAGAGTGCGGCCATTTAAGACTACAAACAAAGAGCACACGGCCCCGAGGGTGATTTGGCTGGAACGTTTGAAGGCAATGAGTCATTTAATTGTTAGATATCGACCTCACGGTTCCCAAGTATGTCACTTCCTCCGCCTGCTGTTTGATTGTCGGTTATGTCCTCTGAAATCAATAACACACACACAGACTGAAACATATTCCCTCTGCCCCGTTAGCCTGCATTCCTTCATTATTCAGACAAAACTTAATGGTGCTCGGCCCCGTTTCTCACTGATATTAATTCATCAAATCTTTTTTTATTCAGCGGGAGCATGTAATGGGTTGATGATTGAACCTGGCATTACTTCAGGCAGAAACTCATTTTGTCAGTTTTAATCATATTTAATCTAAAATAACAGCTACACGTTGTCCAAAAGGTTGTGACTAACTGAAGCTACATGATGTTTAGGACCCGCCAGGTGCAAGAGACAGAACCTTAATGATGATATCTGCGGAATGTGCCATCTGCTCGGATGTGAGAGATCTCAGCTAAATTTCATTAATGGAGATAGCACCATCGTTATCTCCATAGCAACGGCTAGATCTGTTTGCTTGGAAAATGCTGTGGTAGTAGGGGAGGCAGATTGACAAGACTGATAGTGCGCGGGAGCGTTGGAGAGAAAAGCGAGAACTGCGAGGAACGAGTGCAGGATGTCTTCACCTGATCTCCCGCTCACCTGATGCCAGTTTTGTCCGGGCTTGTTGCCATGGCAACAGATGCTATCTAATAAAGCTGCTGCAACCTTCTGTCTGCATCACCAAGATCTACGAAATAGATCACTTTAATTAAAAGAAAAACAATCATTGATTTTCATCACCGACCCTGACGAAGGTCATTGAGTTGAAGCCTTTTTTTTTAATTTATCAGGTCAGTGAATCAGTGTAGTGCAGGTGAGGGCATGACCGACCCTGGCTAAAACTTTATTACTTTTATACAGCTGTGTCTTCTTTGACTGTTTTATTAATGTGAGGCCCGTTCTCTACTCCTGGAGGAGCTCTGCTGTCATTTTTGTTCCAGCGTGTGCTTTAGAACATAATAGAGATTAATGGTGTTAGCGTAGCACCCCCCCCCCCCCCCCCCCCCCCCCCCCCCCACACACACACACACACCCCACCCGCCCTTGATCTTCACCTTCTATTATTACCAACCTGTCTGCTATCAATCAACACACACAGACGGGTAAAAGACACAGCGAAAGTGGGAGGACAGGAGATTTGAGGGAGCTCAACAAGACTAAATTCTGTCTGTCTCCCACATAGATTGTCTTGATCAATGTAGCAACTCCTTATAAACAGATAATATACTGTCGTTTTCACACGGGTGTGATGTTCTTAAGTGCTCTGCGCCACAGCGCATCAATGACAAAAATGCACACTCTACGCACCAACACAATACCATGGGGATGTGAGAGAAGCATGGGCATTAAGCTTGGATGGGAAAGTGGTTTTACAAAACTCTACATTTTTTAGACATTTCATAAAGCCTCTTTTTCATTTTCAGGGGCCCGAGTGTTTGAACAGTGTTTGTTGGCATCAATCACTGCGTAAACAGGAGGTTAGGAGGTGATCTGCGTTTACCCAGTATTTACACACACACACACGCACGCACACGCACACACACACACCCACACACACACACACACACACACTCGACCAGGGTTATGTCTATCACAGGAAAACAGGAATTTGTCGACGCTCATTGAGATGAACTTTTAGAGTCCTGTTCTAAATGCTTCTACACCCTAAAAACAGATGAAAAATGTCTGTATTTTGGTTCTGGAGGCAAACCAAAAAACAAAAAACAGAGCACCTGGTTTGAAGGCAAACAATGCTTGATTTCTCATTTGCAGACGGTGATGCAGAAAGATCAATAACTGCTCCAGGGTCAGTTGTTCTCAGACAGAAGCCCGTGTGAACCACTTTAAAGTATAAACAATTGCACAATCTAGAAAACAGGAAGATGTGAAGGGAATGCATGTGTACCCCCTTAACAAATAAGAGAAATAGCGTTTTCAAAATGGCTGCTGAACTGAACTCTGTTGCAATCACAGTTTAATTAGTTCTTTGCACAAATGAGACTCTCAGCAGGGGTCCTGGAGTGTTAGAAACACAGCAATAACAGATTTATAACAGATTTAATCTCCTATGAAATCCAGAGGGGTGGGTTAAACATCTAGTTGCTTTAAAACAGCGCCATCATTAATGTTTTTCACAGATCAGACAAACATGTGAGCTACATCCAGATGTGGTCATCTATAGACTCATTTTTCTAATTATCCTGGTTACAGGACATTTATGGGAGGGGCAAGCCTTCAGCAGCATGTGTGTAGCTGCCATTAGACAACAGGGATAGACCATCACAACCCGGTTGCAACCAGGCAGGTACTCAGGCTGTGATGGTTACAGACGCGGCAACAAAGAAATGCAAATACTGTGAGGAGGAAAACAGCCGGGCAAAGTTATTCAAAGATCAGAGAGAGCTGAAGTGCGCTCCGACGGAGAGAAGAGGGATGAGAGCAATATTCCAACAGCTGAAAATGCCAGTGAAGGATACACCCGCGTGATTCTGGTGTCTATGAGAAGGGGAAATGGACAGAAGCGTGTGCTGGTGCCCCCCCATCGAGAGACCGAACGGCCCAAAGGACGTCCTTTGCATGGGTCATCTTCACCTCCCATCTTTGTGTGTCATGCTGCAGTTTAAGACTCAGAGTAAATCAAGACCTACATCATCTCTCCGCGCCAACAAGTGTTTCTCTTTTATTTGCAGACAAATGTCAGATGTAGAATAAATGTGAGCTCAAGATATAATGCTCATTTTATACAGTAAACATGATGAAGCGTGACGACGAACCCAGCCACTGTGAAATATCGACACCGCTGCACGTTCACACGTTGTGTCTCCATATTTGCTGATGACATATTGCTGAGCACGCTCATCTTGTATTATTTATCATGAGCGGTCACTGTAATCCTCTCCTCCTTCAGCCCTTGAGCTGGCGAGAAGGGGAGAATAAGGGGGCGGATCAGATATTCCCGTCCTGATTTAATTGAATCTCGACGTTCAGCGGGAACCTGTGGCTGCCGGTACACAAAAAAGACCAAGGTTTAGGACATGTTGATATTGCCTCTCTGCTCGTCCCCATTCGCCCACTTTATGAATTATTAACACGTTCACAGAGGCCTGGAGATGCAGAGACATGCTCAACCTTTAGGTTCAACCCACCCCGAGTTATAATGAGTCTGGAAACACGCGTCGGCTGCAGCTCTGCTGTTGTTGTTCCGTTCGCCGACTCGCCCACCAAAGCCAGACGGTTTCTGGGTCAGTCCCTTTGAATAAAAGCGCTGCTTTGTTGTCCTTTCATGGGATTTTTTTCTCCTCGCAGGCTCTGCACCCAGATTTTTACTTCCACCGCAGCCAACACACACGACGGACCTAATGAACCCTGTTGTTTTCTCCCCATGATGCAACGGGAGGGCAATTCTCTCAGAAAAGGAGAAGCACGGAATGACTCATCTTCCATGGTGAAGACGCTCGACAAAGAGAATTAAAGTGGAAACAAAATTAGAGAAGAAAATGTAGGTTGATTTATACAACTTTTAAGAGTAGATGGATGCAAAAATGAACGTATCACTGAGTCATAATATGCCAGGCACAGGCTGACCTTGCTGTACTTGTTGTGTTTGGGTCTCTCCCCCCTACACCTCTGTTTTCTTCCACCTCCACTCTGAATAGGAGCAGACTAAGTCTAAAAACAGAGCATGGACCCGATGACAAATGAAAAGGAGGGGAAAAGGGTAAGGACAGAGTGTTTGTGTCAGAACAAAGCAGAGTAGGAAGGTGATGCTGAGAAATAATGAGGATGGAGAGAAAGAGATGAATGTGGGGGACAGATTCCGGTTTGTTTAGTTGAAGGTAACGGCTGACAAAGAAAAGGGAATAATCGCCATGAGAGAGGAACACAGGAAAATGGCAGCGAGAAACAAGAGTTACTTCAAGAAAAAAAATCCAAACACAAAGAAACTGCAGTTAAAGTAGCTCCTTTTGCAGCTTCCTGAGCTGCATTATATTTCCAATTCAAAACAATATTGCACATATTTTAATATATAAAAAAAACGAAGTCACCAACTGATGGTGTCTTAGGGTCCTAACTCCTTTTATATTGTATATTTATATTATATTCAAAAGTCGGAAACTAATGAAGAGAATTACAAAAATGGCATTTAAGAATGTGGAATTTAAAAGAAAAACATCAAAAACAGACACCATGGAATCTGAACTGTGAAATATGCTCCGATTTCTGTTTGGTGGAATACCTTTTTCCTATGAAAGCTCAGACATGGGACAGTTGAAACAAGGACTCACGCTGGGCTTCATAATAGAGTCCTCCCACTGGCACGGAGGTCCTTTTAAAGCAGTCTTCTTTCTAAACGATAGCCCCCGTGTTCCAAAAGGCCATCAACTCTCTGAACCAGGGCGCTCTACTTGCTTTCATCCTGTACCGGCAGAAGCCTCGGTGCGGACCAGGGTCGGACTCTCACACGAGCATCCATTAGGTGCACGATGAGCTTGTTGGTTATTATTCCCGACCCTGTGATCACATTGTCCTCGAAGCGACGCATGTTTGGCACAGCGTCCACTGAGTGGCCTTTGAATGCTCCCCCGTGGTAATCAGAAAAATCACACACATCCAATGTGTGTGTGTCGATTTACATCACAAAACATGGAAAACACATCTTCAATTAGTCGAGAACAATTAACGCCCATCAGAGCGGCCAGACACAGATGTGTCTTAATTAAATCTCTGCATTAATCGCTTGATCTGCTCAGGTATTATTATATTTATGCCTTTGCCTGAAACAAGTGATGAAAGAGCAGAAAATGATAATGATCTTCATTGAGTGTGTCACTTTCTTTGTTGAGACCAGAATGGAAACTGGAATTGATTGACATGCAGTCTAATTATAGTCTCTGTAAAGTTGAAATCATTTTACTTTGTTGCCTGGAAACAGATGGTTTTATCCATCAAGCTGCCTTCTCAGCTCCTGTGTACACTTGGAGAGATTATGGCGTAGGTTCTAATCTCTCCCATGGAAGCCAAATGTGTCACAGATAAATCAGTCGGGATGTTACTCACCGTGAACCCCAGTCATCTTAATATACACTGTGCTGCCACTACGTCACAGCTGGCTAAGAGAACTGTAGGACAGGCTCTGGCTACCATGGTTAGCGTTAGAATATATACAACTAAACATCAATATTTGGCATGGCATCACAAACCTGACTAGAAAGATCAGCTCAAATTGTTAAAGTATGATATAGTAAGTATCTCAATCATTAAACAACGAAACCACAGTCATCATTGTGGTATTTTATGTCTTTCATTACAAAATCGAGACATCAGTTTCCTGGTATATATATATATATATATAAAAAACATTGTTTGCAGAGAAACAACGGTGGAAAGTAGAAACATGGCGATCCATCTCAGCTGAGTGTTCTGTGTGTTCACGTGTTTCCTCTGAGGGTTTGTAAAAGTAGGTGCGCACGTGGTTGTGGCCTCTATTCAGGCTGTTAACTGACGGGCCTCAGTGGGTCTGTGGCCAAAGTGGGACTGTGCATCTCCCTCGGAGTCGTGCCGTTCAATCACAGAGGGGAGTCGCCTCTTTGAAACGGCCGTACCTGCACCGACACACAACCCGGGCGGAACGCTGCAAACCCTGCAACGCTGTACCGGCTGCACGCATCTCTGACATATGCGCAGGGGTTCTGTGCCAAACTCCTTTGGGAGAAATGTAAATGAAAGGTACAGCAGATGGTTCATTCACAACGCTGGCCCCCAAATGTCCAAATTACCTTGTTATGGATGCCTCAGCCTCAGGGTGGGGAGAATTCAGAACTCCACCATGTGGAGGGGAGATAATTAGGACTCAGAAGAACATTTCTCTTTTATATACGGTACACTCTTCTTCTTCGGCAGAGAGTGATTCAGGTTTTTGGAGACCAGGAAAATCGGCTAAAGAGGCCCTTCTGTGTGGAGTGTGAATTTTATTTTGCAGTTGTGACTCATTCTGAACCGTCCAGACTGGATTGATCGAAAGTCAACTCGCATTTTCCTTTTTTCAGTCAGGAAGTAAGAAATCCTCCACTTTGCAAGACAAATCAAGCAGAAAATCTCAGATTCTAATCAAGCCCGATGACATCAGACCACCCAGGCACAGCAGACAACCACCTTCAGTGTCTCTGGAACCACCCGAAGACCCGAGGAGCCGCAGGAGCTGTCCTCCTCTGAACTAGAGAACTCTGTATTTAATTTTTTTGGACATTTTCACACAGCAGCACACAGCTTTGATGTCAAACGCTTGCGCAACTTTAATCTGCGGTGCCAGTCATGCAGCAGGAGGTCCGGTCGTCAGACTTCACCTGCAAGAGCTAAATCCTTCATTTAATTAGCTTCATCGCTCATTAACTGTCAAGAGAGGCCATTTCAGGGGACAGCAGGGATGGGCTCTGAATTTTACATTTTATCAGAGGGCCGAGCTGTTTCAGATTGTTTTATCATGCATTATTAAGCGATATACCTGGTCACACATATAGGGAAAAAAGTGTCATGTTATTACTGACCTGCATTTAAATTCCCAACAAAAATATTTCTCGTTGCCACAAAAAAGTTGTCAGAAAGACCAAGAACAGAACAACGCTGACCCAGTTCATCATAAACCCTGAGGATTCCGTGGATTATAATTCCAGACACATCCTCATAATCGGCACAATTACAAGCTATGGACTTCTATATGCACAGCGGATCAAGTCAGAAACAGATAATTGGTCCCTCAGTGGCTGCACATCAGCCGCCATGCTGCTGTATACGCACGGAGAGATTTCTACTGTATCCATGGTAACGGTTTTGCATCGATATCCCAATTTTTACCGGAGCAAAAAGCTGCACCCATCAGCGAAGTTAATCGCTCTCTCTTTACAGTCGTCTCTCCGTCGCCATGAATGTCTGCAGTTGTAAAAATATGCATTTAATCTGCATGTTTGGTGCACAGATGTGAGAATATGCTCAGATTTGATCTCTGCAGGCGGCAGCAACAGCGAGTCTGACCTTTACATCCTTCACTCCAGCACCGAGGTTTAATTAAAGTTGGAGCAAACAACGTGGCGAGCTAGCCCCCCGTCCCCGTCTGCCTGCAGCAATTTTAATGCCACTGTTTCTGCGGCCTGGGCTTCATTTACTGTCGCCGTGATCGTGATAATTAGACGGAATATTAGTGGAAATCCAATCCGCTGTCATCCCTGACCACAAATGTTGGAACGCTGCAAGGCTTGTTGCCTGCAATCAAACAGGTTTTCCAGCTGAAATTAGCACTTTAAACTTCTTGAAAAGACAGTTATTAATAACGTACAAAATACGCCGTTTTTGCGGCAACAAATTGTGCGACCATGAGAAATTTGAAACTCAGGATGCTCCCTTTTCATTTTTAAACTGTTTTTTTCTCTTTTCATTTTCCCCCTCAGGATGCCACATCTGAAGCCACAAAACTGCCATTTAAAAAGAGATTAAAAAAAGACAGACCAAAACCCTTAATGCATAATTGTGGTAATCTTGTGATCTTTGAACATAAGAGGGTCCTGGAAAGCCGCTCAGAATGTTAAACACGCTCCACTCAGGATGAATAAGTATGCAGCTGCTGGTACCATCGCAGAGTTTAGCCCAATAATGGACAGAATGGATTGCATTAATTTCCTTGGAAGAATAATGGTAACATAATTATTATTAAATGAATGGTGGGGGAGGGCTGGGTGACTTCATAGATTCTGCAGGCTAATGATGCACATTTTTAATCTGACACAACGTTTTTGTGCCAGTGATTTCTGCTTCTGTCTTTTTTTTATCATGTGAGAGTCCTCTGTGTGCTATTTCCTTTTTGAAATTCATGCAGCATGAATATAAACCCACCACTATTTATGCAGATATACATTATTTAGGGCTACGTTGTGTTTTTGGGATGCGCCCCCCCACTAGCAATCTACAGTTTCATCAGAAAGACCCAACAAGACGGAAAATAACATTTGATTTGAATGTGGCGTCTAACATTAATACTGCAAAAATCAGCGAGGCGAGAGAAGAAACATTATTTGGGGGGGGCAGTTATCTTCCTACAGTGCCTTCTAATACAAGACTTCACACCAAACGTGTCGGTGAATAAATTTTACTCATTCCATGTTTGAATAACGGCAGGATTAAAATATAGGAACATTAAATTAATAGACCACAGTTCAATATCTGCGTGTTGTCAATGGATGTAAAAACACCACTTATAAGTGGATACATGCAGCGTGATTTGTCTTTTATGTTATTCTCGCTGTAATCTTTACAGGCTCAATTATTCAAAGGCTCAATTCCATTTCATGAAGAATTGGTGCGAAAGCAAGGCAACAAACTCTGATAAAAACCCCACTTACATTCTTTAGTTTCATGGCTACATCTGCTGCGTGATAATGACGTCATCTGCTGAAAACCAGCAACAGTTCAACAGTTTGACCACTAGATGGCGGCGGTGCACGCATAAATAAAAAATACAAAGTTGGGCGGGTTCTTTCTCTGATTTATTCCCTTGAGAGCCTTGCATATTGATACGTTTCAGTATATGTGTAAAACTAAATTGTTTCTATTATGGTAACGTCGCTCAGGACCTCTTGCACGAAGATTTCAGTGCTATTTGTATCAATTTGCTGTCACTTAACTGTCTCCTGTCAGGGAATGGAAAAGATTCACCAGCCCAAAGCACCCCTTGACATGGAAATAAAAACATATTGCTTCTGATGGCTGCGGGAGCCCCTAGGTTTGCACCGCTGACATTTCCTCTATGTGTGTGTGTTATTGCTTTGGCATTTAGGAGGAAAGCTATACCCATCTATCTGGCGTATACCTGGACAGAAATAAAATGGATTACAGATTAGAATCAGTGCTCAGGTCATTGACAGCATCACTAATGGCAGAAAACCGTTTGGGTGAGATTAATGGTAAAACTAAGCCAGCTGTAGCACTGGGGGGAGGCCAATTTAAAATTCCTTTTTATCGCACAGAATAGGCTGGAAGAATAAATTCACTGATTATGCATCTGCCATGGGAACGCTCACGTTAAATCTTGATGCAGTTTCATTTCCGGAAGCTTCAGTGATATCAGATCTGTTGTGAGGAGCATAAGATCTTTTTATTGTTGTCTTTTTATTAGCTCTTATCAACAGCACATCAGTAGCATTTAGTGTGCCGACGCAACACTTTTGCTGCTTCATCTGTTTATTTTTTCTATAAAGGAATCCAAAACTTTAACTTGAACATAAATTGCAGAAGATCTACAAAAAGAAAAATTTAGGAAACTCGATAAGTTTGTTTTGTTACTGCAACCTGCCACAAGAGGGCAATTAAGGTATATTGTCCTCACTTCACACATCTCTCATGTCCCCCGTGTTTCTAAAGCTTGCTCTAATTGTGGGCTGCGAGTGACTGAATGCGCATCCGAATATAAAAAAGTAGTGCAAATTCAGTGCACTGTTAGCCCAGAAGCATCAAGCTATAGCATCAGAATGCTAACATAGAGATTTGACTTTGTTATCTCCTTCGTTGAGGACTGAGGACTGCAATTGTGACAACACGCGGACCAATCCTCTTATTAACTTTTACTGGTCAGGGAGTCACTCCTCAGTCTTCTTAGACCACTCTGGCTGCCTCATTCCTCTCTGCACCACCTTCACATTCTCCTTTGTATAAATTCTTAAAGAGCGAACAGCACTTGGGAATGTTTCCACCTTCTGCCTAAAGCCAATTTCCCACTGACAATATTCCGCCCTGCCTAAATCATCCCTGTGCAGTTTGTGGAGAAAAAGGGCAGCAGACAGGGGAAAAATGAGAGGTAATTAGCAATTTTTAAAAAAAAAGTTGTTTGATCATTTTATTGTAAGGTAAACATAAAAAAACCTGCATTGGCACCTCCATTAAAAGAGCTCATCCACCCACTCGACTAATATTTGCCTGGTTGTTTTAATGGAATTGATTCAAGGGAAGAGATTATTTCTCTAATTTATTGTGTGCTGCTTGCACTCAGGCACACCTACTGTATGCAGCCTAATGATAACCAGTCTATGTGTTCTGCTGTAATATCTGTTGTTTGTTGGGGGTCAGGCCCTGGGTTTCTGCAAAGTGCCGAGAGACAATTTTGTTTGTAACAGACACTATACACGTAAAAAGAATTGAATATAGTGGGCGTGCTGCACAGCATTAATGTAAAAGGGCTATGTTTCTTCTTGACTCTGCTGTCATTTTATCAAAGGAAATCAGCTACGGGGTGGATGGAACTATGCTGCAAATGCTGTAAATATATATAAAGTTCTTTTCATTTTAAGTCTTTCACATCCTGTTTGATGGTCAAGGATGAGACAGAAAACTTGCTCTGTCTTTACAGGAGCCCAAATAAGCAATTCAAAGAGCAAAAAATACAGTCACTTGTTTCTATGTACTCAGCTGTGGAGCCGACGCCTCTGATAAAGTTGCGTCTTTAAACGCCAGATGTTTGGACCATTTAACATCTGCCTGGGTTTTTCTTCTCTCATCCTGGCAAGTCACCAGATGCTACCTCGGCAACCACACCACACCTGTGGAGATGCTTTACGATCAGACAAACCAGACCGTGGGAGCGACAAATTAATCAGAATTAGAGTGTCAAGTGCATCTACTGGGATTGTACTGATGAAGGAACCCTTTAGACATTCAACTCGATGCCTCGCTGGAACAAACTCCACTAAATGTACCGAGTGTGACTGATTGATCTGTGGCCTGTTTGTGGCCCACAAAGCAGATCTCGTGGTAGCCGGCGCTCAATATCTTTGACCTACATATCCAACTGATTTCCAACACCATCCTTGTCAATAAAACAAGTTCATTACTGGGAATCAGAGAGGAAATACTGGTGATGTGCTATTGCTGTGGTTTAATTTCTAAAGCCAAAACACGGAGAAGCTAACGCCTGCTGTTGGTTTCACTTTTGTATACCCAAACAAACACGTCTCACACGGGGCTGTAGGTCACTTTGATCAGCACACACACATGTCCATGGGACATGATTTACATGCATCAATGCTTACAGAGACCTCGAAGGGATTAAGTTGGTTTGTTGACAAATGGGATCAGAGTCGAACTTTTTTACATGCCATTGTGCACTGAGCTGCCGCGGTGAAAGTGTGTCACACTGCAACAGTTTGAGTGCACCGTTGGTGGGCTGGACAAGTAGGGCAGACGATTGAAAGTGGGCAAAGCCAGCAGACAGAAAACAATTGGAAATCTGTTCTACTCCCCCTGACATGGTTCACTTGTGCTTGTCCATTTCGGATGATGGTGTCAGGCTCGTGTCGGTGCAAAAAGGATGCCCAAATACCCCACAAAATAGGAAGAAAAAGCTAATTGATATGGCTACGCTGCGGCGCCAGATGAGATCCAGGACAGGGTCTTCTCGACAGGATCGGGGTTCCTGTTCTTCCACAGCATCTTGCCCAGTGTTCTCCGGACCTTACAGTGACCACGAAGAAGACCCACCGCTAAGGCGACAGTCCTCTCCTTTACTCAAAGGATCTCTTTCCAGTTTACAAAACTCTGCTAGCGAAAGCCTTAAAGGATCTGTGTCTAGCCTGCAGGGTTCTGATCCCTGCCTTCCAGGATCCCTGCCTAGCCTAAGAGGATCTCTGGCCAGCTTTAAGGAACCTTTAAGCAACCTGAAAGGCTCAATTTCTCGGCTGAAGAGGCGGTCGCTGGGAAGCCTGGACAACTCGAGCCCCATTCTGAGTGAAAGGAGTATCAGCCCCAGCCTACAGAGTCGCAACGGCAGCTCCAGTGATGACGATAACAGCTGGGACACTAACAGCTGGAGTTCAGGGGCCACCTGCCTACGTCGGACTCCTGTGAAGCAAGATCCACCTGAGGAATCGGGGGAATCAGGTGAAAAGTCTTACAATACCAACCAGGAGCCTGATAACAGCATGGATGAACCTGAGATCATTTACCAAAACCTTATCTTCACAAGGCCCGCAGCTAAAACCGACAGTAAAGAAGGCCTAAAGAGGACTTTTGTTCCACTGAAAAAAGATGCAGAAACCCAAAGTTTTGCCTTATCTAGCCTGAGCAAGAACCCGGCATCAGCCTCATCGCAACACCGGGACAAGAACACGGAGCACAGGCGCAGGTTTTCACAGTTTCTGAATGAGGTGAGCTTCAGGGTGTTGAAAACTAACAACGGACCTCCTCAACAATACATGACGCTTCGACACCGTTACCCTTCGCCTCCACCGCCACCGCCATCAACTCCATCCCACTCGTCGCTAACAACCGCGCTGCATTCGCCACCCCCACACCGACCACCGGTACCAGCAGCAACAAATTTGTGGTACAGTCCAACAAACTCCAACCTCCAAACCATCAAGGAGTGTGCCTCAAAGGAGATTAACAACTCCATCCACCATTGGAGCAAAACATTACCTAGCTGTAAGATCTTGGAGCCTGGGGATGTGCTACAAAAAGTAACCGTGGAAAGTCTCGCACACCCAGAGCATGACCTGGAGTTATGTACAAAGCTCCAGGCCCAGTCCTCCACCGGGAGGCTTTATCTAGAGACAGACATTGACAGGGTGCGACAACTTGATGAGCTGGTATCTAATGGCTCCCTGGGGAAAGAGAGTAATAAGAAAGAACTCGAAAAGCCTGTGGAGAGAGAGAAAGAGAGGGAGAAGAGAAGGGGAACCCTGTGGGAGAGAGACCGAGGAGCTGGAAGGGGGACGAAACACGAAAAAAGGAGTGAAAAGCCCTGCTGGGAAAAGGACAAAAGGAAGGAAAGGGGCAGAGAGAAAGAGAAGAAAGTAGTCCTGAACAGTTATGAACATTCTGCTCCTCCTCTTCCACCTCCTCCTCAAATCATCTCGAGCGGACAGAGTAACCCCTGCCCCACCTTCAGCTGGGCTGAGGGATTCCCCAGATTGTCCTACAAATTCACCTCATTACCCCGCCCTGTTAATGTGACTGTGAGTACAACTGTGACCACACGATCGTCAATGTAACTGCAGTATCGATCCTGTTAGGACAGTTGTGGAGGTCAGGGTTTACGTGTACAAGATGTTCCAAGGCGTTAATTCTGAGTTGCACTAAACTCTAAACTGCTTTCCTCTATCGCTCCTCCTTTCAACACTTCTGTTGGCAACAGCAAGGTGTAAACAACCATCTGCAGAATCCACTAAACCATCAGACGCGCGTTTGGCATCGTTACTCTCTCCATATCGTTTTTGTGATGAGAAGTGAGAATATTGCGAAGTAGACGGTAGAGATGTGGCTCTGGAAACAGGCCTTGGCAACAACCTTCTGAAGCCAAAAAGCCAGACGGCTTCTATTTAAAAGTCAAAGGAACCTTTCGCTCCAGGAACTTAAACCTACACGTGGTTTAAAGTGGATCCAGAGCAGATGCAGGCTGCAGCAAATAACAAGCGTCAGAGGGTTTCACTCAATCTTTATTCACCATTTTGACGGTGCATTGCATCATATTTATCCTGACAACTCTGAATAGGTGCTGGATGCTTCGGTTAATTATCCACTTGTGAGAACCAAAACAAAATCAGTTTCAATTATTTACCATTAATGCAATCTGACTGGAGAGCCTGAAGGGTTTAATTCATAGAAATATCAACATTCACTCACTGACATGCACTCAAATCATAGAGAACCGACATCTGCGTTATTACTTTTTCACATTAAACATTTCTATAACCAGGATTAACCTCGTAAAGAGTGGTATTCTGGTTTATTTGCTACTTGTTTGTGTGGCAGTATCTTTCTTTCCTTTAAAACATCTGTGCCTATGGCATTTAGGCTTCCAGACAACCGTCTCTACCCCTCCCATTTGTCTGTGTGAAGGTAACAACAACATTAATAGTTAAACGCTTTCCTGGACTACATTGACCCGTACGCTGCACCATTTTACGAAACTTTAGCAGCAGACCTTGGTTAATGTGGTAGGGAAAAAGCAGGCAGACGTTTGAGACACGGTTTCATGATTAGAATGAGTAGTCTGGGTGGCAGATCCTGGCAACAGTTTAGCTGATGCGTGGGTGCTGAAAGGAGCTCACTGCTGCATGAGAGCTTTGAACAGAGGGGTAATTATCGCAAAAACAGGCAAAATGAAGGTGTAAAGATGTTAGCATTGATGGAACATATGATTAAAGGTCCATTGTCTAAGACTTTTAACACTGCATTATCAGAAACTGAACATATATGCGGACATGAATGTGGTTCAATAACTCTCAAATTCCATCACTAACTGGTAAACGTCAGCTGCAGCAATGAGCAGCTGGACTGAAGGCTGATGCAGATTGTAAAAATCCGTTTTGCTACCCTGACAGCCATCGTATGCGAGTGAATGTTTTCATATGCGTTTGCTATGAAGTAGGTTAGATTTTGAGGGAACTACCCCGCTTCAGTAGAAAAACACATTCCCACCTCATAACAGGCAACCCGGAGAAAATTCACAAAGGGAGAAATTTCTGGACTGTCTCTAAAATAAACCCACAGTCTCTGAAAGGAAAAGTACAGGATGATCAGCTGTTTTCCTGTCCCAAGGCAGTCCATCTTACAATTAGAGTCCTATTGTGAGAAGGCCATGACAGAGGCGAGGGACACCTCAGGGTTATGAACAACGATACACTAACTTTCCCTAATTGTGAACTGATGTCAGCTGATGTGTGCTGGTCAGATCAGCATCATTTGTTGGTGTGTTTCCTGCCTCCTCTGAACACCAAAACAGCGGTAATAGGGCATATTTTTCACTGAATGAATCTGCTGTTGCTCCAGTAGGAGATAATTCACCAACACCCTCCAGGAATACCGATCCATTGCTCCACCTCCTCCCCCTCCCTGGGCTTGCCCTCCCCTCCCGGGATAGCAGGGATGGATGGAGGAGATTACTGAACGCTGTCTCATTCAGCGGTTGTATGAGTCATCCTGCTGCATTACTCGTGCCGTTTGGAACCCCCCCACCCCAACCAACCACCCACACACACATACACACACATGCAACACCACAGAGCCCAGCACAACAAACACAAGCTGCCCTCACCACCTGTGTGCTGAAGCTTCTATCCCGTCTGCTGTTTGGGACGTGTGGGCTCGGGTCAACATCAGCCGTCCTCCTGCAGCTTTAACGCATGCACAAAATCAGCAGAACAGGTGAGAGCTGGGAGTCCATCACGTTGCACGCCGGCATCTGTCCGGCGGATGCAGGGAGCCGTCGGTCCTGCACCAAGAAATGAAGTTAAATCTCAAATGGCAAATGCTTCATCGGATGCTTGTTATGCATAATTCATGAGGTCCTCGTGCCCATTCATCTCGTTTCACTTCAGGACATCCAGGGACAAGTGAATGGAGCGAGGTGACACTTTGAAACTATATTTGGGTACTTCCGCTACTTCTTTTATTTCAGGCTTGTGTGATGAATCTCATGTTAATAGTGGAAGCTAATTAGCAGTCCGGAAATGGCAGCTGTAATGAACACTGCAAACGCTCTCCCAAAAAGATTTAAAGCTTACAGGTGCAGTTAAAGTTTAATTTTGTTAACTCTAATCAGTGGCACACTCACTCCTTCCCCCTTGACGCTGGTGTAAACCCAATTTTAGAACCTCTTATCGGACGTATAACATAGCAAAAGTAAATATTTTCAGTGATTGTGGGTTATTTTTATCTTGGCTGCTCCCAGGCACCATTTCTTTCATCTCTTTTGTACCCCGCCTTCTTCATTTCTCTCAGTATCTCCCTCTCTCATCACTTCTTTTCTCTCAGTGATATGTATGGGTGGTTGTAAAATAATATGTTTATTTGCTGAGACGGAGAGCTTGTTAAACACCAGATAAGAGCAGCTCCATGAAGTGCTGTGTCAGCCGCTCCAGATAAATCTGCTTGAAAAATGAATCTACTGTAATCATTCTACACTCTTTTTTTTCTCCCAACAGGATTTCGACGGGGAGATGCAACATGACGCGAGGTTAGCCTCTTCCACTCTCACACCCTCTCTCTGCCTCATTCTGCCACTTTTTCCATCACTCCCATAATCCCTCCTTTCTCCCTCAAACACCTCCTCCTGCTCCATTCAGTTCTCTGCTCCCTCTCTCTCTCCCTCTCTCTCTGCACGCTCCCTCGCTCTGCCGACCAGCCTGTCTCCAGTCAGAATTAGAGGAGGCTTTTAAATGCATGCTGCTTTGAGGGGGGATGCACAGCCACTTGAATGTTGTGAGCTCATCTGCAGAAAATGAGGCGAAAGGCATTTAAACGGTAAGACTGTGGGGCAGGTGGTGGCTTTCATTTGCTGTTATTTATTTCTACTGCTTGGTCACACTTAGACATACAGAGACATGTGAGATGATGCTGTCAGTGCTCTTCTGTAGTGTTCCATGTATTTCTGCCCATGTGTTGCATCGCGTGAAGCCTCGGTGAGTTGACAGCTGCCTCTTAGCTACGCGCTTGGAGAATACAAGTGGTGCTTTCTGGCATAGTAAAATTGCAGCAGAGCGAGGTTTAGTGAAATTAAACCAGTCTTCAGGGGTATTTTTTCCATTTGTCATTGTCATTCACTGAGAAGTTGGACAGACAGAATTGAGTCTGGATAGAGGGTTTATATTGATATTGGACCAAGAAGGACGCCTCCATGTTTGCCTTTGAGTCCCAGAAGTAAATCAGGAAGTTTTCCAGCATAGGTTGCCTTTAGGGTCATCCACAGTCGTCGCATCAGCGTATCATGACCGCATCATCGAGAAGTGAGTTGCTCTTTTCTCCAGGGTTAACCTGCAGCCAGTGTGGACACATTGATTTCTGCAAATGATCGCATCTTCTTGTTACATAATTAAAACCAACAGCTCCTCAGATAAGGGGCCTTTTAGAGGGGAAACTTAACACTTTGAAGTGAGTTTGAAACTCGCCGCTCAATGAGCTTTAATTGATCTGAGGGAATAAATACAACTGATTTTGCCTTTTGCCACAGCGATGTTGTGTTTTTAATGTGGCTGTATGTATCATTCCCTCAGGGTGAAACGGGGTGCTGCACTCAGCACAGGTGATATTAATTTAAAAATGCTAAACACAATGGACCAGAATTAATATAAAATCGCTTTAGTAACAAAATACCACCAAAAAACTTAAGCAAATGTGACCTTGCTTTATCGCTTTTTTCTGAGATACAAATCTATATCAATGGAACCCCTGAATGTTATCCACCTGCAACCCAAATTAAACCTGCATTTAACTTTCTATTTAATTTAGATTGTCTTTCACTGAAATACTAGAAAATCGAAATCTTTATGCAAGAAGAGCCTTGAAAGGAAAGAAATCGGGAGTGTGCGCAGGATATATGGACCTGAATAAACTTTTTTAGAAGCACTTTTTTAGAAGTTTGAAAAACATCCAGGGTTTGTTTGACCACTTTAAACACGCAGCCAGAGCAGCAGAGCTTTAATTTGTGTGACCCAAGTGCACAGAGCGAATGTACGGGTTTATTAATGAGCGCGAAAACAGCCGTACTCTCTTCATTTCACTCTCTGCGACTTTTAATTAGCTCTCTACAAATGTTTCAGCTTACCTCCCTCAGCTCTACGCTGTGATCCTGCAGCAGCCTGGGGGATAAAACACTCACCCACTGAGAGTTACCCGGTCTTTGGGGAATATCCCCAAAGAGGCTTTGTCAGTTCATCTTAAGCTGTGCACGTATATCATCCAAAAGCACATGCAGCACTGTAAGGAGGTTTGCTTCAGGTTAGCCTGGAGCAGATTGCCACCCCTGTGCGCTCTCATCCTCCTGCCTAATTATATTTGAGATTCTGAATCATGCAGAAGCCAGTTGTTTAGAAGGATCCCGTAGCCACTTGAAGTCCTTCATGGGGAAACGCCTGGCAGCGTATACAACAATTTGATTTGCACGTGCATACATCATTTCTGATTCTAAATCAGACCCCTGGAGCCTTGAGACCACTGTCTCCTTGTCCAATCTCTCAGCACCTCAGGACCATAAATGGCACACCTGTCCATCACCCAGCACATACAATACATGGTTCTGTCAAGGCCAACTAGACAGGCCAAGCAGCTTAAGCCTGTGCTGTAGACCCATGGGGTCCATTTACTGCATGCAAAACTATCAACGTGGTGTTTGAATGCCACACACAGACCACAGAGTTTTAGCTCGTGACTCAGTTGTGTTTCTATTGGCCACAATAAATTATTTTCAGGGTTTTTTTGATAAAGCCGCTTCCTCATATTAGTCTATTTACCAACATGTCTGTTTTGTGTTAAGAGGCAGAGGCCTCGTCTAAATACACAGCAATCTTACAGACTGCAACAAACTCTAGTTACCGCACTCATTCCATCTTAGTAAATACTTGATTGTGCAAAGGAAAGGCCGTGCACGCTACCCTATCTTCAGCCTACACATGCAAAGGGCTCACCCACCTGTCCTGAGGCTTAATGCATGGTGGATCTTCAGATGCTCAATTTGCGCTGTGATGATAACGAGAAAAAGGCTCAAAGGGGAAAAGTGAAGGAGTCTGTCTTCAAAGGTGAAATTTAGTTGTCATGCTCTTTGTAGCTCTTTGTACTCCGGCGCGGTCGGGCTGAGCTACTGTACAGCCTGTACGCGCTTTAAAAGGAGCAGGTCTCTTTCATTTGGATTCAATAGCTTGCAGTAACACAAAGTGAAAAACAATTCAGATATTGATCCAAACCCTGCAATGTTGGCAAAATTATACACAAGGTAGCCCTGTACCATCCCTTTCTGCATCACATTTGCTGATATTTTACAATAATTGCCCCCACTACATGTAATTTTACCCAACAGAATTTCCCTCATGATTAATTTATGATGACCTCACACATAATGCTGGCCTCTAACCTGGACCCTGACCTTTCTCCACACAAACACACTCACTAGCTTCCACTGTATTAATAACCTCTTTCCACCACGGTTGCTTAGATAAAGACATAGAGCATATGCACATATAGATAAAGATCAGCTCTCAGGAGATCAACACCAGATTTAACATGATCATTTCCAATCTGGAAGAAAAAGTAATCACGCTTATTCTCTCTCATTAAATAAGAATATACATAGACTCTCAACAAGCAAAAACCACTGGGAGACTAAATCAGGCCGAGAGTATAAAAGATAACGTACATCGGCGTGTCTGTTTCTTTTCACTTGATATTCTTACATCCAGCAGGAGGGTCGCCCACATGACCCTGGCCCTGCTCAAGGTTTCTTCCTGGTGAAAGGAAGGCTTTTTTTAGCCACCATTTCATGACTGGAGGTCAGGCTCTAGATTTCTCTAAAGCGCCAGGAGACAATTCTGATTGTAACAGATGCTAAATAACTAATGTTTGAATGTAATTAAGCTGAATTCAAATGCCAAGTTGCCAGGGTGACATAGTAATATGAGAACACATATTGAATTTCACAATATATCTGTAGCTTTCTATTTGTTATCTATCGTCATTAGTTTAGCTGGTTTATAATCATAATCCAATTTGAAATGATATTGATTATCCATCCATGTTGTGATGTTATGAGTAAAGCTACTTAAGAAATCCATAACCCAGAATGCCATAGTAAGGAGGCATATGTGCAGGAGCCCCGTTTTAGTTCAGGGAATCATATACAGCAATTAGCACAAGGTTATCTATGTGCAAACTCTGCAATAAAATCTAAAAATCCAGCAAACACGTATTGTATACACGTTGCAATAACTTGAAAGAAAACACACATGTCTCATGGTGGAGATTTCATGTGTGTTTAAATACGTATTTTAGCCTGTTCCAAAGGTTGTGCAGAGATGAAAAAGAAGCCATAATGTCGTTTATGTCAGAATAGATGTTCTGCTCTGAGTCCTTTAGACCAGACAGCAGGTCCATTTTAAAGGGACTTGTCAAGTAAATGGATGGATTTTTGACTGCTAGTGTGAAAAGAGCTTGTTTGGAGCTGTCAGTAAATTTGAGTTTTGTCATTGTTCTGTAGGATTTTAATGTATAAGGACAGAAAAGTGGGGAAAAAAGTATTTCCAGAATACAACTAAAATGGTCTTTTTTCAAACTTGCAGAAACAGAATTCTTTACTCAACTCAGTGAATTAAAAAGGAAACACTGATTTGGAGCCACGTCTCAGGGGCATAAAAAACATCCCAAAAAAGATTCCTGGTGGGTTTAGTTTTAGATTTGGATAGCAATTGTTCTTGGACTTTAATTGCCGAACTGTCATTGATGGAATAAAAGAACAGAAGCAAGACAAAGTCAGTGTTTCTGCCTCCGGCAAATCTCATGGTGTCACAGTGTATGAGTTGGATTTCCTCACCAAAAAGAATGAAAAAACCTGAGCCCATCCCAGAACACGCTGGAGTTTATTAAACCACACCATCCACAAAGTCGCATTTGACATGCAAACTCAGCAGATTTCCCTTGAATAAATGCAGTGTTTCCACTGCACACTTGTCTCCGGCCATTACAGACCTGTTAGCCCCGTGTTACGTGCTTGTCGGTGCCAGGTGCTAATGCAGTCGGCCCAAAGGTGCGCTGCATAAAGAGCTTTCGATTGGACTGTGAGTAGCTGTGAGCTGCCAGTGCTGCTGGGAAGTCAGCCTACGTTGATAACAGTGGGTCACCGACAAGGCAGCGATCGACTTGAAATGTAAAGTGCGTCCTAAAGCTTCCCCGGTGTTTTAGCTCGGCCCGTTACCGCGTGACATCGAGATAAAATGGGTTTTATGACACTTATCTTAAATGCAGTCAGAAGTGGAACGGCGGCTCGCTCGCTGTCAACTTTAATTGGTGCAAGAACTCACATCATGTTTTATGTTTTGAATGGAATCTGGTGTGTGCTTTACATCGACGATACTGTTTATTCATTCCTGACTAATGTGCTGTGATTGATTCTGACGGGGCCGGTCTGCTTCTGAGCCGTGAATTATTTAAATCAAGCTATCTTCAAACTGCATTTAAACACCTGTAGCAGCCGTCTCATTACATTAAGGACTTCACTGTCACTGATACGCTCAGCATGTGTAATGTAAGCGCGTCCTCCCCTGTGGGAGTTCTATGCCAGACCCCCTGATGTGATCTCGTGTGATCAGGACTGGTGCAAATTATTTCTACAGAGTCTCAAAGCCGAGTGAACAGCGATGTTTCCGATGCTAAATATCTAAGCAAATGCGGCCACTTTTCCGCCGGTGCTAACAAAATCGCACTGATATGAGTGACGTGCCATTTAAAACACCTAGAATACATAAAGGAACCGGAGGGATTCATAGCGCAGCAGGAGGAAGCTACTCATTATCAGTTAATTTATCCCCAGGAGCTTCTCTTTGTGAAAACAGAAGAAAGCCGGGCAGGAAATTCAAGAACCAGAAGCTCTGTTTCAACTGAACAAATTCCCGATTACAGCTCCACGTGCGACGCTCTCATAATATTTGATTCGCAAAATAAAACCCCAACAGGTTTCAAAGGTCTGCTTTAGTTTGAGGATAAAGAGAAAGTTCTCCCAGCTTCTGATATGTAAATGGAAAATCCGGCGAGTGATAAACAGCACAGCGCGGTTGCAGAGTTTTTCTCGGGGCTGCAGAATGTGTCGACTCGTCACCATCGGTGCTCTGGTGGTTTAATCCACAGAGCTGTTCTTCTGGCCGCCGGTACTGGAGCGTGCACAGGAGACCGCTGTGTTTCTGGAGTCTTGCGTCAGAAGAAACACGAGCTGCAACCCAAGTGGGAGAGATCTTGCCAGAGAAAACTACTTTCACTAGGAAAGATTGTTGTGGAGTGATCGCTGCTCGCGTTTGGTGTCACAGCTGCGGTTACCGGCGTTCACTGAAGGCACCATTGCAGCGCCTGCATCCAGGCCAAGTTTCATGGTCTGAACCAGATGAGTCATCTGTCCAAGTCACCATTTGTTAGCACGGGATCCTCATTATTAGCACCATTACGGACCCACATACTGGTTTTGTGGGCCGGAGCAACAGGTTATTTTAATTTGTTTAGACTTCTTGCATTGCCAGGGTAATGGCAACAAACGTGACGGCGGCTAAAACAATAGAAGCAGCCCCTCCAGACCAATGAAGGCGTGATGGTTTGTTCCTCGGCAAAATGCACTTAAATCACAGGAGGGATGTGCTGCGGCCGTTAGAGCTTAATATCCTCTTTTTGTTACTGTTAATCGCTCTACCTTGCTCACCTCTCGCGGCTCATTACCAGTAAATCAACCTGCAGGCACCATAAAAGCTCCCCATATAGATTCAAGATAAATGCTTGGTAGTTGTGACCTTTAGTTGGTTTTACATTAGGCCTCTAATCTAAAGTACGGTGGCTGTTGGAGCCATTAGCGGGAAATGACTGGGGGGCAGATTTAAAGATGGAAACTGCAGGGACAACCATCTGCTGTTTGCATTGTCTGATCATTATGAGATGATGCCCCTCGAGGAATTATTTAGTTGATCACTGTCAGAGAGCACTCCGAGGAGGAAAGTGTGCTTGATTTATATATCTTGGCTATTTTGAGATTCCCTGGCAGCAGCGAGCATTTCACAATATTCTCCGAGGACTTGAGAACTGAGGATACTTCCTTCCTTCATGTGGATGGTGTTTACTTTGCCAAACAACACCTAAGGCACCAAGATCTGTTGTTTGTTCCCCCCCGGGGGGGGGTGGAATGATGCAGTGAGGGTAGTAGCACTTCATTTGCTCTGCAGGGAAGTTTGTGTTTGTGTGAATTCATTCTATAACGCGTGCATTTCCGAACCAATTCAGAAACTATTTCTGCCGCCTTTTGTCACTTCCTCGCTCCCACTGTTACGCGCTGATAAGAAGGTGGCGGCGGCCATAGTTTCCAGAAACCGCCATTGTTTTCTCAACCACTGTTGAGGGAGATTAAAAATAATAAGTAGTGTCGCTATTAGAAATGTCGCCGGGCAACAAAGGATTCATTCTAGTTAGTTGCTGAACTGCTAGCCTGGTAATCTGCTGCACCCAATAAAAGCCTTGGAAACCTCTACTTCATTTATGCTACAAATAAATTCTAAATTGGGCATTAAAGGTGTCACATGATGTTGTGTGAGGTCTTCATTATAGTTACAGGGAAAACTGCAGTACATGCAGCTGCTTACATTCACAAAAAAATGCACTGCCTCTCCAGTGGAGGGCTTTTAGAAGAATTAAACTGCAGGCAAACATTCATTAATTAAACATGCGATGTTATGAGGTCAACGATATACATATGGACTGTAGTGAGTACAGTAGAACCTAATTGGGAAGATGGACGAGCGCTCACTGGCTGCAGATTTATGCTTGTGCATAGGCTTTACGCTGAGCCATATGTTGTCGCTGATGCAGCACGTCCTGGTAAAAGCCTTTCCCGCCGCTATGTCCGTGCACCCTGACTTTAGGGGTGACCTGAACAAGCCAACCAATCAGAGAGGTCAATGTTGCCGCCCCCATAATTACATTTTTGACATTAGCCCCAGGGTGGGTTGGGAGAGTTGCAGGTGCGTCATGGCCGCAGTTTAGGTTATAAGTTAGCTGGCAAAGCAAAGCTAATTACTATGATTGCCCCCTGGTGGTGGTCTAGGTCTAGACCTTTGGCACTCAGATGGGATCATACTTGGTTTGATCTAAAAGTGTAAGCAGCTCATAGACTAAAGTCTAGATTCTATTGTAAATATCAGCTGATATTTGCACCGAAACACAACCTTCCGAGTGTTGAAATATGTTTGTCAAGAAGCAGAGAAAGCTAAGTATGACAGACTGGGCTAGCGGCTGTGATTATAGCAAATACTCAGTTGTTTGTTTTCTTAATAGCCCATCCATTTTTCAGGATCACCCAGTTTCTCGGTTTATGTCACTTCGCTCTGATTGTTACCTAATGGCCACTTGATATCAACCACCGTAATGTGGCTGCACGAGCAAAGACGTAAAAATGGAAAGGTTTATTCTGAAATTTCATCTTCGCTGGTGGCAGGTTATTAACTTCTTACAGCGCACGAGACGTGAGTTCAGTCCGCCGGACTGTAGAGCAACGATGAAGGATGGAAATGGAAACACACACATTTATCATAACACTGATTTATTGAGGCATAACCTCTTTGGTCAGACGGTCAATAGCTGGCTATTCCACAGGGGCCCGGCACTTTATGGTGGCTACATTCAGTTGCCCCCAACAAGCAGGAGGAATGTTTGATGGAAAATACCGTTTGAATGAAATGAAATTCATCTTTATACAGCCAGAGTTGATGGCAGGGGTTTATTTGAATCACTCATAGGGGCACACAGTTACAAATGTACATATTTCAGGTTACAGAATTACAGCAAAGACATTTCTAGCTCCTTGTTTCTCTGTTTTTCCGCTTCTGCCGCTTGGACACCGTGATCAGCACTTGCTAAATCAGTGGGACTCTTTTTCTCTGCTCTCTTGCCAGGGTCATCACAGATAGCCAACTCCTATCTGTCTCCCCAGGCAAGACTTAACGCTTTGACTGTGGGTTTGTGGTTCGAGTTCAGACTCGGCTTCCACGTTCAGCCGACCGGCAGCAGCAACTGTAGACACATGTGAGCCAAGGCAGAGAGAAAAATATGAAAAAGATCTATATTGGCAAAACTGCCCTCAAAACACAGAGAAACGGTTGCAAACACCCCAAAAGAAGGTAAGAAAAGGAGGGTCTTTGCACATTTGTGTCAGCCTCATTACAGGAGGATCAGTTTCATACATATTAATACATGGGAATGAAATCTCTCCAGGATTTCAATTCCATTAAAACCCCATTAAAACATCCATTCATTCCCATTTATCATGGTCACATTTCTGACCACGCATCAGCAGACAGCGCTGCATTTTACCAACATCTGAATGCTGAGAGAACATTGGAAAACTTTGAACACTAATCACTGGCTGTAAAATCAAATTTAACGTTAAATAATAATGAACCCAACACAGATTTCACGCAGCTTACTGGGCAAGACACAGAAAGACTGGTCAGATTTTGTCACAATGGGGCAACACTGAAAAGAAATCTGGTTGAACTGCCCAAGACTAAAGCGGAAATTCGAACCTTCATTACACACGTGGACGCTGCGAGATTAGCAACATGCCACTTGAGAACATATAGAACATACTGCTGATAAGAACTGCTTATACCAAAGCTTTAACATAGAACTTGCTTGATGAAGGTTTAATCTTTGGAGATCTTTAGCCAAGTCTCCAGATGTTAAAGGTAGTCTGTTGCCCTGGCTGTGTTAAAGCAGCGCTATCTTTAAGCCTTTCTGAGGGTGCCACCTCTTTTCCTCTTCCTTAACTGCCAGTTCCCTAATTGAAGCTCTCAGCCATGTGAACTCGGAGCTGGACTCATTCCGCCTGCTGGTTGGCAGCGCGGAGCCATCGAATCTCTCCGAGAGCCAAGCATCCATCAGTCTGGCGAGATGCTAAATCCCCCGGAGCGCACGCTGCCCCTGCTCCTCATTTATTACCGCATCCATTCCCTCGGTTTGTGCTGTCACTGTGTTTTCATCTTCCGCACTCGCAGCAGCCCAGAAACTGCTCTGCGTTGGGCCAAGTCGCTGCCGTTGGGTGGTGCTGAAGGAATTCTCACGTTCTTTTAGCCTCTTTCAAAGCACAACGTCACGGCTCATTCTATATTTTCAGCTCTATTTTTCCCGTGGAGGAGGGCAATCATTTCCTTATGCTTTCAGGGATTCAGTATGAATGATGGAATTTACCATCACATTGATGGGAGCTACTTTCCCATCAATGCTTGAATCCCTGTGAATGGAAAATGATTAGTATTCCTATTCCATCTGTCTGCTCTTCCATCAGACACGCCACCTCCCACCCTGCCTGACTTGTCTCACTTCTTACACCTCACCCTTCCTCCTCCTCCCACACATAAACACATATACAATCCTTGCTTTCTTCTGCCTTTCCATGAATCAGAGAAACTTTGACATTGTGTCTGACCAGGTCTCCTCAAATCTTGTTTTCTGAACCCTCCCCCTCTCCGCACGTTCAGCTCTTTCCACGACCACAAGGATGACCTCCGTAAGCGCCTCTCCTACACCACCCACAAGCTAGAGATGGTGGAGATGGAGTTCGATTCCACTCGGCAATACCTGGAGACAGAGCTGCGCCGGGCCCAGGAGGAACTGGAGAAATTCACAGAGAAACTACGCAGGTGTGTCACGCGCCACTCGACACCTGCAAATCTTTTTTGCCTCGACTCGCACAAATGCAACATTACCCTGTGGTGATCACGTAGTGGTGTGAATCATCTGCAGCTGAGGTGACTCTGGGGTTAACTCAGTCTTACAAAGCTGTATGTGCTTCTTACTAGGGGCGTGTTGCCATGGTAACATAGGTTATCTGTCCAGGAGGAGGTTAAAATAGGAGAAAAAAGAATTTCTCTTTCTGATCTTTCATTCTTGGGCAATCAATATGACGTCCTGTACATCTGCTTTTAGGTCTCTTTTTCAGCCTTCACTCCTCCATCGATTGGGTTAAAGGGGCCATAAATGCACTCTTACCAATGCGCGCACAATGCTAATACAAAATCTGATTCTGAAAGGAAACACGAGCAGCAGGTAAACAAATAGTCCCCCTGAACCTCACTAATGCACCCAAAGATCCATCAACGAGCAGCACTGACAGGATGAAGTGAAGGGTATGAGGAAATAAAACAAAAGACAGACAGGAGATATAAATCAATAAACTGCCTTATGTTAGTATTCAGCTCAGACTCGAGGCGCTGGGTCTGCGTTTGCATGGTTACTTGTGTTTTATCGGCTTTCAAGGTTTATTTTCCTTGGAACAACTCGCTTGGGCTGATTGAATGTATCACCGACTCATTTTGATGCTTTCAACCAGCCTTTTTCCCACAAATCTGACGATTCTCCACCAGCACTCCAAGCTCAGAGTTCGCTACCTCTCGTCTACATGCACGTGGAGACGGCCCCGCTGCACGTCAGACACCATCAAATGTTCGCTCACGCTGATCTGTATGTTGTGCAGGATCCAGAGCAGTTATGCGGCTCTTCAGAGGATCAACCAGGATCTGGAGGACAAAATGCACAGAACGGTAAGAAGCAAGCAACATTTCAGCCTAAAGACAAAGGACTTGTTTTGATAACCTTCACATGAATTATGAATAATGGGGGGGGGGTGCAAAATCCTGATAGCGTCTGCAGGGTTGAAGAGTCTTTCTATAAAGATGCGTGAAGGTCGACAGGGTTTCCGAAATGCTCGTGCTCGTACACATATGCACACACACACACACACACACACACACTCGGGGAAATGCAGCTCCTGACCCAGAACTCGCCCTAGACTTGTAACAAAAAATCCAGCAGTTACCCAGGAAACCACTCGAGAGTTCCTTATATGAACTCGCCTTTATTTCACAGTTATTATAGCGGCAACTGACGGCCAAAGTTCACTAATAAGAAAAAGTTATTGTTTCGGCAGCAACTTCTATTTTTCCTTTACTGTCCCGCGGTCGAAGGAGTAATGAAGGTTATGATCCAAATTAAACAGATGTGGGAGAAGACCCGAACGGATGCGACAGCCAGAAGTCAGAGCAGATGAATTTGAAGTGCTTCTGATGATATTCTCTTGAATCTCTAAAACCTCTTCAACATAAGCGCTCCGGAGGTTCTCCTGAGACTCGTGTCACAAGTTATCTTCACATTTGCCTGCTCGCACATGCAGCGCGCAGCAGGGAAGCGCGGGCGTGGGCAGAGCAGTGTCAACCAAATCTGCAGCCGTTCCTCAGAACTATTTCACTGCCAGAGGAGCTCGAGAATACAGATTATTATAAAAGCATTAATTATCCAAATGTTTTAAAGAAAAAACACATTTGTGGCTCAGCATCAAAAACTAGTTTTGAACATAATTTTAAGGGGGCGGAATTGCATATCAATAAACTCATTAATGAATAGGCAAGCCGTCTGAAGCGTTTCTAATGCAGCATTAATCCTAAATGAGCTGATGTTGTTATGGACGACAAAAAAGCCTTAAAAAGAATTGTTCCAAGTTAACGTAGAATGACATCACGTCTCAGGAGATGACGCGGGAGCGATGGCAGCATTTACACTGCTCCCACTGTGTCGTGTCTGGACAGAAGAATTCTACTGTAATCGATGCGAAGGCGCCTGTTCAGCGGCACAACTGCTCTCATCTCTCTCAAAGCAATTACGTGATCAAAGACAGCCAGAGCAATCAATGTCCACAGTGATTGGTCTTACCTGCCACGGATCCCAGTTAGAAAACCATTATAGCTGCTGGAGTCACCTCGGCGGCAGCTGTCCAGTCGCTTCAGTCTGAATAGTGGTTTTCTCCCTCGCATCCTTCAGAACCTTCATGATTCATCAGGGAATCAGGCAGTGTATCATAACAGCATCAGAGGTTTGGTCTGAAAACACCCAAAGTAGCTGCAATATTGGACAAAAAGTCCATATTGACCCGTGTCAGACTGAATATTGAGAAATCGCCATCGCTCCACTCGAACTCCTTTAAAGTTCTCACATGATGGTTCCGTCTACAAGGTCACCATCGTGGTTTAACAGACGAGTGACTCAATCGGATTCAAGCACAGTTCAAAAATGGTCGAGAAACCTTTGGATTTGTGCTGCTGTGCTCAGGAATTAGATCTCTCACAAACTTTTATTTGATTTCCTACCAACCCTGCGTGGCTACAGATGACACGTTGCAGTCAACAACTTAGATTATCTGGGCGAATCGTTCCGTTGTCTTGTGTGTGCGACTGGGCCACATCTCGGTAGCCCTGGATTACCGACACCCACTGACATCTGTACATCTGTTGGGCCTGCTTACGGTGGGTCAAGCCATCATACCCCAGCGGGTCGCTCCTCTTCTACAGTCACACCCATCACATAAAAAAAAGAATGTCATTTTTAAGGATTTGTCTGTCGAGTGGAGGGCTTCGGTGTAACAATTATGTCTCCCTGACAGGAGACATTTTTGTCCCATTGGAATTGCCGTTTCTTTTGATGTCATGTCATGCCAAGAGATTTCAAGAGGGAGGTGTGTTTCTTTTGTAAAAGACAGTTCAGGCAGGCGGCAACCAAGGTGGCGCCAATGGAAACAGACACGTAATTAAAAGTTCGGAGCGGCCCGATCTGACACGGTCAAGTGGAAAGCGTCGGCGCATAAAACTACTTCATAAAGAGCCAGGAAAGAGCAGCTGGAAGGACTGGCAGATGCACATTGTGATGACAGTGGAGTAATTGTGCTCGGTACGCACACCAGAAACGGAAGATTGCTTTAATATGCGCACCGCCTGCAATTGAAAGTGTTTCAGCGGATGAGATTACACATCGTCCCTCTGTAGAATGTGGACATTTACAGGAGAAGATGTGTTAAAAACATTTTTAAGACCAAACCTAACTTGACACCGCTGGCAGGTTTAAGGATATTGTATAGGTATTTTCCTTATATATAGTCCATAGTTTTAAAGGAGCTGTCTATGGTGCTGAACGTCTGTCGTCAGCGTTCCTCAGGGTCGATTTTCAGCCACCCTGAAACTGTCTTGAAGTCAAAAAGCTTTACTCAAATGCCCCCCCTCACTAGGTGAATCTTACCTCTAAGTGCTAGACCTTTTGCTGATCTTGGATGTGTCCCAGCTGGCAAATGTAAAGAAACACAATCTTTGTTAATGTAACACGATCAGGGGGGAACACAAAGCTGCAAATCCAGAACACTTTAAGATACATTTTGACTGATAATCCTAATTACCTTTCATATGTACATGATAGTTTGCTGAAAGGTTTGATCAATAGAATGATCGATGACGAAAGCTTCTGTCCCAACGGCTGCGTTTTTGTCTCCTGTGTCCTAAATCCATATATATTCATTTATCATCTGTCACGGCCATTCAGAGTTATTTATGTGTTTATTAATGAAACACAGGCTCAGACTAATCTCTGGGGTCTCTAATCACCTCCTTGTTGGCAGGATAGTTTAGCATGACTGATGCAATCAAATTGTTTATTGCAAAGAGAGGAAACAATGGACACTGATGTCAGTATGGAGAGAATGAACATTAGCGCTAATCAATGTGTTTGTTTTAGTCGCCTGCGGTTGATCACTCAAAACTGAGAGCAATTATTTTGTTTCGAGCGCTCAGATTCCCCCCAAAGAACATGCAAACAGCAACAGCCTGGCTTCGCCTATGCTTGAAAATGCTCAGTAGGAACAACAATTGTTTTGCTTCTGCTCATATTTGCCTGGCAAATCCATTTTGATCATCCTAAAAGTTGATTTGATGAAAGACTTTCAATATGATATTTCTTTTGAAACCTGCCTTTTTGGTACATTTTTGCAGCTGATCCGCAGTTCTAGTGGAGGTTTAGTCTTCAGTCATAAACAGGCTTGACATGGACAGGACATGAGTGGGAGGCGAGCGACCTCACATATACAGCTTTATTAAACACGCGGCTTTAAAAAGAGAACAAAAAAACAGGAAAAACCCTTTACTCCACTCTCACTTCTTTCTTTTGTCCCTCGGCTGAAAAATAAGATGTTATTTCAACCGGAGCAAGGTCTGTTGCACCGGTCTCCGGTAATAGTGCCCGTCGTGGGATTTGCGCTTTGTTGGTTGGTCGGCAAACATAACTAAAGGAGGTAAGAGAACATTCAGCTAAAATCCTTCCTCTGGACAGAAAACTAGGCTAGTCACAGGAAAATGACAGTTTGCACACTGTACATTTAAACGGCTCAAATAAGCTCAGATGATTGGCTCTGGTTTATTTGGTCCTTTACTTCCGACTGTCAGACCAGTAGATTTTTCGTTACTACTAGAATCCACATATTTTATTTAAGGATGATGAGGAGGAGGCCAGCTGGCAGCTCCTGACCTGCACTGTGCTGAAAAATATAATCCAGTGGTCCAACATACAATATTGAGCACTATTGGTACCGAGCAATGGTGACAGCTTGTACAGTAAACACCCAACTGATCACCGTGCACAGCCGTGACCTGCTGACCTCAACCTTTGAATTTAGAGCTATGATCCTGTGTCCCACACTGCAAACATAATAATCTATCAGATGACACCACACCCCCCTCTATCATTTATCTACCTCCAATGTACAAGTGAGACTAATGTTAGTAGAATCTGTCAACACTGAGGGTGAGCAAAGATATTTATTTAGAAGTAACAAGTAAGATTTGGGCTAGATTGCAACAGGCTAGCACTTCAGATGGCAAAACTGACAGAACCTGTTGCTAAAAAACTGAATTTCATACCTTCATGTGGTATAAAAGTTTCACAAAACCTTTTTGAAAAACCTTATTTTTAGTTTTGACCTTGACTCCTACAATTAATGAACATGGATGACGTTTAAAAAGGGCCAAGCTCCTCTGAAATGTAAACTAAAAAAGCTGAAAATCAACACATTTCCCAAGAATTAGAGTAGCAGACACCAAACCTGCGCTATGAAACACTAATAGTTCTACTGCACATTCATCAATGTGACTGTATGATTGCTGTTATTATTTAGATTGTTTTAATGTGGAACTATTGCATATCCAGGTTTAAAAGGGCTCTAATTTGTTCACCAAAGGCATCTGCATTTTTGAAATATTAACAGAAATCCGGAGTAATGAGAAAGTCTGATCCGGACAGCAGATTAATGAGACCCTGACGAAATTGAATTTCGATATCAACTGTGGCCCCAGTGCTTAAGCTGACATTAATTGCCACCTATTAGATTGGCTGTGCACCCCTGTATTTCTGAACAATCACCAGCATTGAGAGATTAAAAGGGAGAAGGGTGGGAGGCCAAGTGAGTGCTCAGAGTGTATCATTTGTCAGCTGGTGCGGTGTGACAGATTTGCAATTACTTTTGTGCGTGTGTTTCTGTCTGTGTGTGTGTGTGTGTGTGTGTGTGTGTGTGTGTGTGTGTGTGTGTGTGTGTGTGTGTGTGTGTGTGTGTGTGTCCATGCATGGTAGAGAAAAGCCAACAAAGAGAGGAGCAATATTAGAATACTGACAACACAACAGCGGCGTCGATATCCAATGAAGACGCCGGGGCTATGAAATGAAGCGGTAGCATCGGCGCAACAGTCGGGTTCCTGTATTCTCATCACACTTGCGCACACAGATGTGTTTAATGAAACGCCACGGGAACGTGATAAGAAACAGCACAGAACACATGGAGAACAGAGTGGTTTAATCCTCACGTCCCCATTCCCAACTGGTCAAATAATGAAGATTGATTAGACTGGAAAGCAGTTATTTTGATTTTCTTTTTTCTTTTTTTGACAGCGTTCGCTGAGGATAGATTGGGTCTGTCTTTGCCCGCTATTATTTTTCCTCCTGTTTTTAGCTCCCAGAGTAATTGATATGATATGAATGCTGGCAACTTTAATCTTCTTTTAATTAAGACCTGCTGTTGGCACTGGCTGCATACTGACGGCAGCCCGGGCCACTCGTGCTCTCAATTTTCCTCCTCTCCCTGTGTCATCTTGCTCTCTTCCCTCCAACTTTGCCTCCCTCATATTCCTCTCTACGTTTTCCTATAACCCTTTACAAGATTGTCCTCTTTTCTGTATGACAGTCCCACCACCATGAAGAGGAAAAGAGAGCCCTCCGGGGAGAAATCATCGTCCTCAACAACCACCTCATGGAGGCGAAGATCACCATCAATAAGCTCAGAGAGGACAACGTGAGTGTCCACAACTGCCTGGTCTGGTACAGACTGCCACAAATCTGAACTTTCACAGTGTGAGGAGACATCCTCGGATGCTTTCAGACCAGTAAATTAAAGATTAGATATTCTGGGTGTGAGAGGAGTCTCGGGGTTGCTGCTCCCACTCCTTCAACTGTTCAAATTTTTAGATTCTGGTTTGTTTAAGCGCTTCGGTAAACCACCGCCCAAAAAGTCCTGGATATCTGGGCGCCAGTGGGACACGGCAGAGTTCATGCCCAGCCACCGGGTATTTTAGGACGATTATACCGAAGTGCACAGGCAACCTCAGGGGCTTCTGAAATTGCGGGGCCAGGGCTGTGTGGAGCAGGGGGAAATTATGCAATGAAATGTCTCCTTTTTCTTTGAAGTGATTTCACTGATTTGTCTGCAGGGGAGCCTCCGGGATGGGTTCGATTTTTCTCTCTTTGGTCTGTGGCAGGTTCTATCACTGATAAGCTAAAGAGCATTTTGCCAATCCTCTCAGATTTGGGCGAGCAGATCGGACTCAGGGTTCTTTTAGGAGGGGGTGGAGATTTGGTCCCTGCACAGAGAGCAGCCAGGCACGGACGTCCTTCCAAGAATCAAAGCTTCTAATACATGCTGAAATATGAATCCCTTTTATATAAAATGAGCAGAGTCCAGAATAAAGACAAAACAGCTATTTAAAGAACTTTTGAGTCATAAATATGGAATTTTCATGTAAATCAACATAAAGAGCAAAGTCTCTTTCAGTATTTATACAATAAATTTACTCCATAACCTTCAGCACATACTAACATAACACAGGGCTAAAGGGTTTAGTCAAACTACGGGGTGCCCACATAACCCTTGGCAACAAAGAATCTTTTAAAGCTTTCGCTGGTAACTGGTGGGGGGGTGGGGGCCATCAAAGAAAAATCCTTTGATGCTGTGCGAAGCATTGTCAGGGTTTGTGAGGGGAGGATGCGGCGCAGCCACGACTGACCTTTATGCGCAGAATGATTGCACACAGGCAGGAGGTGAGAACGGGAGCTTAACCATCACACACGCCTTGAGAAACAAACGTGCCAGTAGAATACCCTCACTCTGCCCTGAAGTTTAAGTAATAACCGAAACACAATTCATCATAGAGAGGCCAGAAAGAGAGCGGATAAATAATGCACACGGTCCCCAGGCTGGAAGGTGCAGATAACTCCATGCCGCATTCATGCACTCGAATAAAATTAGGCCGTTCTGAGAAGATAAAAAGCTGTATTACAAATGAAAAATGTGTCAACTCTGTCAAAATGAAAAATGCATGCTAACTAATTAAAACCTAGATGAGCTTTAATAGATGAATTTCTTTCTTAGATCTGATGGGTCACTAAATCAGAAGCAAAAGGCAAATTTTCCAGTAGACTGCAGCGAATAGAATAAATGCCCTTTAATGTATAATTCATGTTATTAAATGTTTAAGACAGTTTGTTACTGTGTGAACAATAACTGCTTTATAAATGCCATATTTTACATTTGTGCTATATTGCAACATTACATAACTTCTCTTCTTACCGATTCTCAAAATAATGTAAATATATAACAAAGATGAAACTGTGTTGAGGCTGCTGCTTATTGTGATTCCTGCTTTTTCCAGGACCTTTACAGGAAAGACTGCAACCTGGCAGCACAACTGCTGCAGTGCTCCAAATCTCACTACAGAGCACACAAGATGTCTGAGGTAAGCGCTGAAATACTACTGACCTGCCCACTGTGACCTTTACTCATTCAGCAGAACGTGCACAGTGAAGACTGGAGGAGTACTGTTAGACAGGTCATATAAAAGAGCCAAAAATACTCCATGGATTATACTTAATAGAGTTTGAATACTTAAAAATTTAAACCCTGTCAATAACTGAGCAAACCGCTACAAAATGTTGCATCAAACGCAACAAACGCTTCTCTGTTTTTTATTCACCAGTCCAATGTTAGCTGCATACACTACTTGCCACCATGGGCTGTGGTTAATTAACTCTGCCCAGCAGCACGTGAACAATGCTGCACTTTCCTTGGCTCTTGAACTAACTGGCTTCAGCTTCATTCTGCTGCTGTTATCTAATCGAGGCCTGAAAGACTGCACAATTACAGAACGTTAAATCCGCCCTTTTTATAATTGGAAACTGTATATGTGCTGGGCACAAAAGCAAAGCTGAACATCCTCTGTGGGGAGACTCGACATGTGAGAGGAGGCACATTACTAACAGAGCCTTAATTAAAATATTGAAAGAAAAAAAAAACCCAGGAAAATCCACTCTAAATGTGGAACCTTGGTGGAAAAGTAGCTTTTAGAGAGCAGCTAGAAATTGCTGGAAAGACTAAAATAATAGGTGCTAGTTCCTTCCTGCAGCAGTAAACTACTTATTCTAATAATATGAGCAAGATCTTTTTACCGTCATGGAATAAAGTGGGGAAAAAGTGTGTCTGTTAATTAAGATTCGCCTAGATATATGCCACTACTGAGCTAGCTTACTCACAGCACAGTGTGTACATTATCTTGGGCCCCCCACCTCATCCTCACCTACTTTCCATCACTATTCCCCCTGGGAGAGGCAGTAGACGCTAAAAATAGACCTACTTTAAAAATGCAGGTTATTTTATGCCGAGGCAAGCTTCTATTTCTTAACAAAGCCAAGTCGGTATTTTTATCTTTTTTTCTATCCCCAGCTGGAAGCCCAGGGCGGCGGTTTAATTTGAATCTAAGCCGTCCCCTGTGGAACTGATATGTGTTTGATGATAGACAGAATAAAGAGGCTGCGAGTTAAAAGACAGAGGGCGAGGGAATGAGAGATTTTTTTTCAGTGCAAAGGCACAACAGAAAGATGAAACAAAGAAGAAAGAGAGGAGAAAAGGGAGAACTCTGAGCAGAAAGAACAGTTCCTGCTGACCCTGACCGCTTTTAATAGGCACAAAGTTCCTGTCTGAAAGTAACGGGGAACAGTCATATTAGGAGCTGACAATTCTCTGTGTGATGGGATGATAGAATGAGACCAAGAGAAAAAAAAGCCAATGTCGTCTACCCAATCAAACTTCCTTTTTTACTACCTCCTCAAGAGATTTTAAAAAATAAACACTCATAGGGAAAAAAAACAGACTTCTTTTTGGATCAAAAATGGTAAGCAACATTTTTGTGACAAAATATGAAGCCCTTTGGTAAGAAGAAGCAAATCTAAAGCCAGTGAAGTCTGGGAAACGATCAATTCCATTTTGATGCCCCCTTGACATCGTTTAGAGGCAGGTTCCCTGCAGTATAAGTCACATTATCGATTTCCTGCTGCCCGTAGCATCGAGGAGATCTCACCATCTTTGAGCTCTAACTCATCTTTGAAGTTAAATTGGCAGGAAGGTGGGATTTTCTGCCATTTTATGCTTCTGCACTGGAAGCCTGTGGAGATCCTCAAAAAAGGTGTTAAAATAAAAGCATTTTAGCAGATTTAACAGTCTTTCTTGGTGTACTTATTTTGGATCTGCCTTGGTGTCTCTCCTCTAGCTACCAAGGGATTTTCAGGAACGCCTTAGTTGCCACATGGAGAAGCAGGGTAGGGGAAGTGGGACCACCATGGCCATGTGCCACTCCAACTACGCTGACGCTATACCAACGGCCATAATTGCAAAAGTCCTGGAAAAGCCTGAACCCGGAAGCAGTTGCCCCGTGACACGCTCCCCAAGCCCGCTGCCACAGGACAGTGACTTTCTTGCGGAGACAGGAAATTCCGATCTGAACCGCCGCTCTTCGTACAAGACGTCTGACCTGTACTGCAGTGATACGGCGCTTTACTGCCCCGAGCGTTGGCAGGACTCGGAGCGCAGGCAAAGTGTCGATTTCCACGGGACCAGTCTACTCCAGCTGCACGCACAAAACTCCACTGACAGCAACCCAGAAGAAGAGGCCTACCACTCGGCTGCTTTTTCCCACGAGTCTCCATCCACCTTCCACCAGCAGGATGAGTTTGGCACTGGGAGCCTCCGTGCCTCCAGCTCCTACTCCAGCTTTAGCCTCGCTTCGGATGACAAGGGGGGAGTTGGCGCCGGTTGTGGTCGCACTGCCAGCGGCAATTTGTCTTCTTCGCACCAGTGTCTCTATATGGATTGGAGAGATGAGGGATGCGCGGACAACGGAAACAAAAACATCCCTTATAATAAAGAGAGCCTAAACTTTCCCAAATCTCTCAGCATCCAGCACATGGTCCCACCCCGGAGCCCGCAGAACAGCAGCTCACCAGCGTACACAAGGACAGCTTCAAGCTTCAGCGAATCATACCAGTCCGGCACACCTCGTCTGTCCTCCTCTCGCAGCATGGGCTCCACGACCGGGCTGAGCCAGGCCCACAGAGGAATTCCAGAAAGGCCAAGTGACAACCAAGTCTCAGAGGATGACCTAAGTAGCCGCTGGAGACAGCTGAGCGTGGAAGATGTCAACACGTTCTCATCTTCCTACCGCGACATCGCGGGGCGAGTCTCTCCCTACAGTTTCTCTGAGTGCCACTTCGCCATGGCCCCATCCCAGAAGGTCAAAAGTTCCCTCTACCGCAGCTTACAAGAAGGAGATGACGTCTTCCACAGCCACATGCTGGACCAGCGCTTCGTGGGTTCCGTTTCTCCTGGCCACATTTCAAAACCTCTTGAGCATCGGAAGCAAGAGGCAACTTCTGTGTTGTATCGAGCCAAGAACGACAGTCAAGACTCCGAGTGCAGTCTGTTCCTCTCAGGGAGCTCTAAAGAGAAGGACAGCGGTGGGATCGCAGCTGCGGCAGGCGACTCCATGAGGGACTACGTAAACCTGAGCGTCGACAGCTCTGCTGAGTCCTTACACCAAAGCTCACTAGAAGCCTCAAGTCTTCAGCACTACCCCAGTCCAAGGCCGGCTGTGCGGCCTCGCCCGAGCTCCAGCTCTGCTCTCAACGTTGGCCCCGCACTCCCCAAGAAGACTTCCGCAAGATACCAAAAATTTGGCAGCACGGGACTGACAAGAAAGGACAGCCTGACAAAGGCACAGCTGTACGGCACCCTGCTGAACTGAGCCGACGGACAGAGATACTTTTACGTTATGCATGGTGACAATTACTACTGTTAAGTACCTAATTGTATGTCTTAAAAGTTCCCTGGAGCACATTCTTTATGTGATGGGGGTGTTGTTTTATGTATCTCTTAGCCAAGGCATGTTTAATGCAGACCGCAACACTTTTTCTATGATATGTTACACATCACGGTGTAGCTACAGTACCCAAGGCCAGCTATTCAGACTATTAATGGCAGTAATGACACTCATAAACATACTGTGATATTTCCTTATTTTGTCATCAAGCACTGTTAGTAAAACCAGCAAAAGCCCATTAACTACAGCTCTATTGTACAGAAAAGACACTGTATGTAAAGGACACTAATGGGCTGATGTATGGTTCCGTATTTATATGAATCTAAGCTGATGGGAATTCAATGTTTATTTGTGGGGGGGGGGGAAAGCTGTTTTAGAGGGCTAACCACATTTAGACAGGACAAATATACCCAACACTGCTCACAAAACAAGTGGTTTTATTATTGTTGACAACTGGCCATCTATTATATATAAAAATATAAGTATTTTAATCACATGGTATAGAATAGGTATGAGATCATACTATAACAGTGCCAACAGATATGATTTTTAGGTACCTATAAAACATATAATTCAACACAAGCAGACTTTTTAAAAACTTAGCTTGGATTTTTCTTATTTTTATATCAGAAGCAGATTTGGGACATGACGTGACACCACAGCATTTTTAATTTGGGGTGGGGGGGTGGGGGATTGCCTTAAACTAGTTGAGAGCTCTGCTTTAACGCATGGATGTTTTCTCTGCTCTGTTGTTGTAAACTGTAAGCCGTAGTCTCCGTCGCTTCACATGTAACACACAGCAGTTTCTTAGACGACGGGGTTAATGCCGCTTGATTTCCAGCATCGACCTTCATTGAAATAAATTAGGATGATGTATTAGGTGCATTAATCATGTGGAAAAATATCCATTCTTCTAGTTTTGTAGCAACAAAGATCACTAGGAAATTCTCCAGGATGGCTGGAACAGAACCTTGTATGCACCAAACAACTCACTGAGATGAAGGTAGACGTTTCTCTTGACAGCCACTGTGTTCTTCTGAAACCAGCATGACCAATTAAGCTATTTTAGAAGAAATTGTGAAATTTGACTGTCTGCGTAAATATGTTGGTGAAAAGACCTTGTAGATAAGAGGGTTTTTTTTCTGCTCCCCTCCTATAATACAATGGTTTACGCTCACAAGTACACATGAGGACAAAGCGACAGCGCTCAGATGTGTGCATGACCTCTTCCATGATACATTTTGAAGGCTTTCTTCCTGCCTCTGTGGGTGAGTCGATCTGAAAAGGCTGGTGAATAAGTTACATCTCCATTTGTCTGGAAGGTCGCGCTGATGCCTTTCATATTCCTGCATATTTCTGGTTTCAGGCTGTTTTTTTAAGATTTGCAAGCTGCTCTTCTCCCCTCTGGCCTTGTCATGAAGGTAGAACTGCACCCACACAGGCCGCAAAAGATTTTTCAATCGTAATCTTTTGTACAGTGTGTCTAAATTGATTTAGAATGAAATTTATCCACTGTATATACGACCGAGAAAATGTAGAATTGTTTTGTTGTGGGCAAAATATGTAGAGACATGAAGATAGGTAGGCACTGCGTACAAGTGATATTACACTATGACTATTTTTTATCCGCTTTACTTTATATTTATGGAATGTTTTGACCCTGGATGAAAATGCTGAAGCGTTTCTGTCCTGTCCTACCTCCAGGTCTCTTCCAGGTACAGGCCGGCAGTCCAAATGTCAACATGCTTGTCTCTGGTGCATGGTTATATATTTTTGCTGTATGTTTATTTATTTAATAAAGACGTGTGTTGGGAAATATGCCAAGGTTTATTTACGTCATTTATTTCAAGGATATTTCCAAAATGTCACTGCTTCCTCCGCTGGTGGATCCAGTTGATTGTAATTTTTTTTGTCTTTTCTGTCATTTGGTATCTCTATTGTTTCATGTTTGTATTAAGGTATTAGAGTTTTCTTCTTGGGTTTTTAAGATCTGTTGCACTGGTTGATAAGCATCTGTGTGCACTTCAGTGTCAAGGTTTTGAAAGAACCTGGCAATGCCTTGACAGATGTCTGCATATTTTGGTTTAGTTTCCACCATTCAGCCTCACTCTTTGATTCTCTAAGCTGTCAGCGTGAAAGAAAATCTTTCATCGGCGCCAGAAAGAACAAAAAGGCATGGAGAAAAACGATGTGCATGCAGAAACTGGAGGGGAAAATATAAAAAAATATAAAATATAAAAATCCCAAAAGACATATGATTTCTTTTTTCATTTTGTTATCGCAAAAAAAAAAACTTTATGTTGGAGGGCAAAGCTGAATATAATGCACAGGGAGAAACACTGCCATTACACCGCCCACCGCTTTAGATAAAACTCATAACAATATGTCCCACTTATTCAAAACTGCCAATAAAGCTACTTTACTCTCGGGCAGCAAAACTTTGCGATTTCAACAACTATTTAAGTTAACATGCTTAGAGGGAATGCCAAATCCGAGTGTGCAGGAAGGGATCTGTGATCAGTTGACTTCCAGCATCTCTGCCGAGGGTTTACGGTCTTATGCTAAGAGATTATCTGAGATAGTCTTGAATATGCACCAGTTTTTGCAGTGCAAATCTGCTTATTCGGCGAGGGCGGTTAGTGCCAGACCTTGATCTCTCCGGCCCAGTCGCAGGTGGCTGCAGTGGCGGGGAGGACGGGATGCTGTGACACACACAAGCAGGCCTGTCTGTGGGCGTGGAGGGTGTGCAGCAAATGAGCATTGTGGTAATTATAGAAGTAAGCAGAGCCGGTGGAGCTTCCTGAGGCCAGGATGCCTCCATCCAGGGAAAACTGGCACCGTACCGCATATCCCTCCACCTGGAACAAGGTTACAGGCTTTAGTCACGACGCATTAACCTTCCGCCGAGAGTGATGTTAGCATTAGCATAATAAAATGTCAGCGCAATAACCAAATTGCCGTTTAGTTGATTGCAGACCTCTGGAGCCTAAATGTTGTGGGCATGTGATCACAAAGAAGCTGAGTCAGTCATTGAGAAAGCGTGATGTCGGCATATCTGTCGAGTTTACTCTGCATTTTGGGGTGATGGTCTAAATTTGGGTCGAAAGAATAGGGGAAATTCTCTTTGGACTTTTTGGTTTTAGTCATTTTAAAAACCGTCTAGTTCTGGAAGTACTGAAGCACAGACATCCACAAAGGTCATTTAAACTGCAACTTAGACGTGTAAATCCAAATAATAATAATTTTGCATCAACCGGGCCTGTCAAAACATTCCATTTCATCTTTGCTGTTTCTCACCTTGTGACCTTCATATCGCCTCCTCTTGTTCATCTTATAAGGCTTCTGGGAGGAGAATGCCGCCATGTAGTCCCCATTGGTTTGAGCGACAAAGGCCTCTTCCAGTGGGTGAAGAGCAAGGCTGGGACATGTGTATCGTTCCTGGATTTAGATGAATGGCCGAAAGAATCCAGAGAGAGAAATTAATTCATGATTTGACCTTTCCTTTTTGTCCCCCAACAGGAAGTGAGCTGCATGTTAACGAGGAGCATTAATTAGATTTACTGAAGGGTGTGTTGTTTCATTTTTTTAACCAACGGAAAATGTGCACAGGCGTTTCAGACTCGAGTGAATTTTTTCAGTGCCAAAACCCACAACAGTTAACGAAACCGCGTTTGAAACAGGTGGGCCACGTATCACACATCATAAAGCACAGTTGGCTCTGCACTGCATAACTGTCAAAATGCGCCGGTTTCACAAGGCTCATTACTCAGTCTGTTTCAAATCCAACTTTTTCAGGGATGTACTGTAAGAAAACCTCAATTACTTTATATAGACATTTAAGAGGAATAGAAAAGGAGATCCTTACGTGGTAAATCTGGTTGGAGAGTTTGGCTGTGGTTTGAAAGTCCCAGGCAATCAGGGTACGGTCTGCTGAGTCCCTGCTCACACAGTCGGAGCTGGTTATGAACTCCACACCACCTCTGAGAAACAGGATGTCCAAGGTCTGCTGGATACTCGCTTTGTACAATTTCACCACCTGGACGGCAGCATAAACACAGGCATGCAAATTCAGAAATGCTAATAAATCATGTGCGCTAACATTTTCTATTAATTGCTCGTGTCAAAGATACCTGAATCCCATTTACTGGTACTGGGATTGTACAGTGCTTAACAGTAAAAAGCTGCCATTTTTCTAAACCTAGTAAGAAGTAAAAATAAATTTCACCAAGCTAATAACCACTCTTGTTTGATTGGTGGATGATATTTATAGCTCAGAAACCTGCGATGTAGTGTAGCTGTAGCATAACCCTTAATAGCTGGCCTTATAAAAATGAATATATATTTGCATTGGCTCTGAAATAGAAGTCGACCCCTGACACATGGGTGTTGGGATGGATACGGCCTGGACACACTGATCCTTGCACCTGGTATTTTCTGCATAATTCAGTTAGTTGCTGTTTGAGTTGACACCACCCAAAAAACTTTTTGTCCTCTCTAACTGACCTATTTACAGACCTCAGAAGAGCAGGCAACAGTTCTGTCTCTTTCAGTGTTTTGCTGATGGAAATTAATCCTTGTTTTGAGGCGAAATACAAAGTTCAGACAAGATTCTCTTGAAAAGATTATAATCAGCCAATAATGAATGATGAAAAGAATTAAATCAATACTTAGAAAATACAAAGGCGAAAGCCCGAGTTTTTAGACTTCATTGGGGTTTTTTTTTTTTGGTTTTTTTTAAAAATTCTAATCAGTTTGTTCACAGGATGTTTGAGAACATCCTGAACCCAGAATTGAGCTTTGTTCACATAAAAAAAACATAGGATGCTGAAACAATCTTGCAACTGAACAGCGAGCCCATTTAGAAAAACCTCAGGCTAATGGGAAAATGCTGTGTCTTTCAGAGCGGCGGCCCTTTTTTGTCTAATGGGGTAATTTCACCCCAGAGCGAGAACCGCACAGCCCAAGGCTAACGCTGACACGCCCGCAGAGTGCTCCAGCCAATTTGCTTTGGGCTGGGCTACACTCATACTGACACCTACTGGCAGAAGTGATCCCTGCTGTATTAATTAAAAAAAGCCCTGCAGAGAAAGGACTGTTTCCCTCTGCTTGCTTTGCTGATGGGAGAAAAATCAATGTGGGGGCTCAGCTTCAGAGAGAGAAAACAGGCTTATCACATAAAAGAGTCCATTAACCTTAATAACAATATCAGGCTGCAGCTTCAGGGGAAAGAATCATGAATGCTGAATTTAATTTTGCTTTAAAATGAGGTGACTATCTACAGTTTTCTTTCCTAAATATCTGGCAGCATGGTGGTGGCCTGCATCTCGTCTGTGGATGAAAGGCATGCGCTCAAAGCTTAGCTGCTTTCGATTTAGGAAAGGCCAAATTTGGTGAAGCCATGTCAATAAAACCCAATAAACCGTCTCCAAGGAGTTTGATAAGTTTGACCTTGCTGCAGCGAGAATCCCAGGCCTTGACCACCGAACTGTAACCCCCACACAGGAACGTCTCTGGAATGCTGGGATGCAAGCCCAGACACATCACCTTGAACTGGTTGTCAAATCTCCCCACCTGCTGCCCTGCAGATGAAAAGACAGGAAAGGCAGATCGAGAGGACAAGATCAATGAGTCCTTTTGAATATCGAAACGCCGCCTGGCTCACAAAATGCTATTATACGAAGAGAAATTGCACACTTTATTCTCCAACTCTTCTTCAAATACAAAATTCATCACAAGGAAGCAAACTAGTTCTTCCACAACTATTAAAATTCCAAAAATAATAAAACCATTGACCTATTGTTGTAAAAGACTACAGCAGAAACAAATTGACTTTGTTTCACTTAAATAAAGGCTTTAGAGTACTAAACTAATGAATTAGGACAAACTGCTGCAGTTTGTTTTATTTGGGAAGCTTGATTGGATTTTTTTTCTGTATTAAAGGTTGTCAAGACTAAACTAAATAGATACATTTACATATTGTTTCCTCTTTGGTTTGGTAATTGTGCACACTGTGAGGAGCCAATCCCCCTTGTGAAGCAGCCATTAGACATCTGTGCAGTAAAGACTGTGTAATTAAACCGAGACCCCTCCTTTGATGGTAACAAGTGAATTGAGGACTGATGAGAGCTGCAGCTAAACGGGCCGTCAAAAATTCAAGAGGAAAAGATGTGTGGAGTTGATTGTTTGAAGTGTGTGTGTGTGTGTGTGTGTGTGTGTGTGTGTCACTTTGGTGATATTCTGACTAAATATGCCTCACGGGTCTATAGACACTTTCTAGCTATCAGATAAAAGCTCTGTTTTTTCTGTCTGTCTCTCATTCATCTTTGACAAAGATCTTGCAGACTGAATCTTTCCTTGTGTGCGTGGGAACATGTGACTACATTGCTCCACATCTGCTGCCAAGCAGGTAGGTAATTTGATTCACGTTCAGTTCCAATTAATATGGCAGCTATAGTGCAAAAAGAAAAAGCGGCATATAAAACACTGTTATGGCTTTAGGGTGTTTTATCAAAATCAATTAAAAGCGTAAAAAAAAAAATGGTGGGTTTAAATGTGATTAAAAGTGACAGGCTAGTTTCCTTGGAAAACAATGAGGAGGGCTACAAAAGGAACCAGATGAACACGAACCAGCGGCTCAGGCGATCGCTATGCAAAGTAGAGCAGCTCGGGGCTGACTGGTTCCCCATTAATTTAGCCAACAACCCCCTCCAAAATAATTGAAAGAAAAAAGTCACAGACAGCCCACAACAAACTGCACTGCACTGCACACCACATACTCTTTTACGGGGGGGTCACGGGCTGTAAACTGCACCGAAAAAGGTCCATATTTGACGACAGGGTGGGGGAACACGCTCCTGACTTTGAACTGCAATAATCCAAAGTTTTAACAACCAATTTCTCTGGGCTACCCCTTAATTAGCTTACTCAGGGTGATGTGCAGGAGATCTGTCACTGAGATTTAAAACTCATGTTTGGCAAGGCGATGAGAACATCAGCCTTCCCCTCACAGTAAGTAGGGCCCTGTCATATTTTAATTAAGCAAGATTAATTAGGCTCCTTTGGAGGGAAGATAAGGGGAAGGCTGCAGTGATCGGTCCCTGCTTCACCATAGTTTACTTTGCAGCCCAGAAAGTGACACGAACTGACATTAAAGTGACAGAGACGTGGATGAGCCTGGTTTGACAGCAGAGGGGGACCTGGGACGTTGTAGATTTTCTCCTCATTAACTGACCCACCCATGTAGGTTGCAAAGCTTGCTTTAAACAGGCATCTCAAAGTAGATATTGGGAGGGAGAAGTCATGATAAACAACTAAAAAACGTGAAAAGCACGCCTTGTTCAAAGGGAACATAATGGTTTGGTTTATATGATTCTCAAAGAAGGTGAATGCGCTAAAGCAGATATTTGATAAATATTAAAAATGTTCATCATGTTTAGGTAAATAATGATAATAGAAAAGTCTCTAGGAGGAGGAGAGCAAAACTCAAAACCGACTTGATTAACAACAATCACCATGGCAACTGCACACCTCTACATGTTACGGAAGTTTGTGTTCAGTTTCAAGAGACAAATACTGTATTTATGAGATAAAAACCTCCCAAGTTTAGGAAGTGGTTATGTCCTGTAACAGCACATTGAACTTGGTGAAGAGATCTCGGATCGATTGATAAGCTAGAAGTGGAAAGAATGCCAAATCATCACACTGTATTGAATTATTATCACTTCGCTGCTCCTCTGTGTCATTAAGGGCTGCTGACGCTGACAAACGTTGGAGAATATGCTTCACACATGACAGATATTCAACCCACGATGACGTTTGTTTCATTTCTCTCAGAGGAGAGACGCCTCTCAAAAGTGTCAGTTTACCGAGACTCATTCAGAGGCTGCAGTGCAGGTAAGTGCTTCCAGTTAAGATCCTGCAGTTCCTGTCCTAGGATGTGCAGCGCTTCAGCCTTTAGCTCACATATATTCTTAACATTCATTAGCACGTTGATACATCACATCCTTTGTTGAGATAAAGTCCTGCATGTGATGTTACAAAATCAGTGTTCTGCTGCTCAGAATGACCCACAGCCACTCAGCCACAGTTCTTTTTCTCTCTGCTCCCCGCTGGACTGGCACAGGCTCCAAATTGCCTGTAGGTGCAACGGCGAGAGTGAACGGCTGTGCCTCTCTGTCGGGGCTTTGATTAATTGTCTACGGTGTGCTCCTGCCTGCAGGAAGTCAGCTGGGATCAGCTCCAGCGCCTGTGGTCCTCTAAAGGATAAGCAGGTATAGTAAATGGATGGACGTGCACAGTGCTGGTGCACACAGCTTGCAGGTCATTCGTTTAAAAAAATGAATTCATGACAATAGCGTGTGTTATTCTGCAAAGTACGAGGTGGACGTAATATGTGCTGATTCTACATGAGTGCTGGTTCTTCCTTTGTGGGTTTTTTTTCTTTTCTGTTGGAAACCTTCCATTCCAACAGTGCCGGAAGGGATTTGGACAGAGAAGCCAAGACCTGCTCACACAAGCACACGCTGACATGTCCACCTGTAGCAGCCCGTCATGGGCATATCTTATTCTGCCAATCAGCCAGGGAAGACGCTGACAACAGCTGCCACTTCACACTAGAGCCCTCCAGATGAAATTCATTTATTCCTCTCACCCACTCCTGCTCTCCCCGTTGGTCTTCATCTGAATTCATCCTGCCTCTTTCCATTCCTTTTTGCTGCGCTCTCCCTTTTCCTTCTCCTGCAATATGCTTCTCTCGCCCGATACACTCCTCTCCCTCTCCCGATTGCTTCTCAGCAGTGACACACCGTTTGCGCTCCGCTGGGAGCGGGTGGAGGATTTTACAAATTAAATTGGACGCGGAAACAACTGAAAACGCCGGCAAAGAAAATGGACCCGCACGCTGTTCCGGATGCTTGGCCTCCTCTCGAAATCCATTTTCTGTAAACACGGCCGCTGCCGCAGCATTTGGTTATGTGACTCTGCGGTCAAGCATGGGGATCAATGGCTCCTCTTCCCGGCAGAGAGCATAAAGATGACATTCCCCCTCATTAGAGAGCCACATCAGCGTCCCATCAGTCTCTGTAGATATACTGTACCAACAGGGTCTGCTGCAGAGATGTTGTAATCTGTGCTAGTTTTTAGAAATTACTGCACTTCAGACATTGTTAGTTTTGTGAAAGCAAACAATGAATCATATTTTAGTGATATAAATCCCTTAGTAACTTAGCTTTCATTATGGATGCCACTTGGGTTTCATGTCTTGGTAAACTGAATATTCCTGTATGTGATTAGAAATGTCAGACACTTCAGACTACTTGTATTAATAAGTAAGAACCCCTCTGCACAGCCTGATCCTCAGATATGATGAACCTACAGATAATAAAGAGAGTGTTTTAAGAGAGGGAAAAAAGCACAGAAGAAAATTGAGGGTACAAATTGCTCCCACAATTTATTTGTGTATTTATTGGACCCGTTTTTTTGGACGTTCCTTTTTGACCATTAGGTCCTGCAGAGCAGCCAGCGCTCATATGCAGAGATATGAAGATATGTGTTTGTCATCCAGGTTGTCGGGGATCCACCCTGTTAGCTGTGTGTTGCATCTTTCTCTTCTGCTGGAGTTTCATCAACTTTTCTCTCAGCTTTTTTTTTTACTTTCAAGGTGGACGTCTTCATCGGTAGATTCCATTTCCCTACTGTGACAGCTGACTTTGTATTTCTGTTTCATCTGAAGTGGAAGACTGTGTGGGAAGTAAAGGAAAGCGAGATTTCTTACACTTCACTCTGCTGCGCTCCCTCAAATCTCTCCTCCAGCTGTTCTCATGTACGTCTCTCCTGCCGGCCACCTCTGCCAGCTTGCCTCCACCTCATCTAAGTTTTCCCAGGACTTTCATTAGTACTCTTTCTTTTTCAGCTCTGCATCTCCTGGATGTTTTTTTGAGCCATTTTCTGGTCTTCGAGCGACCCACTGGTTCTCCTAAAGGTCCATTCCAGAAACCACAACTCAACAACAATCCCATTTTGAAGTCTCTCCCTCTCTTAAGCAGTAGTTCAAATACCTCGAGTATAGACCCATCTGTGACTCATCTTGCTCTGTCTGTCCAAGACATTTCCACTGGTGGACGACAGTTTGCAGAAGCATTCAAGAGACTTATTTTCAAAGCCTCATTTCTTTCTTACATCTTTACTATGATGCCAGAGTCTTTCGATCAATTAAATATAGATTTTAAACCAACTTTTATAATTGAAGATGGACTCCCCTCCTCCATGAAGAAACCGAGGACCTATCTCAACAGCAGCCCCGTGCCACCTCCTGCCATTTTGAGATAGGTGGAAGGAATAACTCTGTTCTCTCTCTCTCTCCCCCTCTCTTTCTCTCGGTCTCACTCACTCCATCCCGTGTTTATTATTGACCCCCTTCCTGCAGCTGCCTGTGCATTTAATGGGTTGGCCATGAAATTATCTGTAGGCTTTATCGGCAGTATTGACTGACATGCTGAGAGCGAAAGTGCAAAGAGCAGCACGTCATCACAGCCATGTGTTGACCCAAAAGATGTTGTTGCCACAGGGGCTTTAAAACAAGGTTTGTGGTCCATGTGCTTATCCTGGTGGTCTGTTTGTAGCCCATTCTGGAATGAACAACGTGCTACATTTGTTTCATGTTCTATAAGTGGACAAGACGAACAGATCCAATTATAATGCGTATTAAGTGTAATGCACCGAGACAATCTGCGCTGTAACAATGTACACCATCAATCAAATGCCAGCCCATAATTTAACAGCCTGATGGCACAACTGTAGATTTCTTAGAGTTCACTTTGAATCAAACTTTGTTAAATACCTCTGAACTATTTCAAAGGTATTTGAACTAAGACAAATGCACATTTTCCAGGTCAAGTAGGGTCAAGCGTAAATAAAGTACAATTTATACAGTTATGAGGGTTTTTGGTCCATACCAATTTAGACTCACTCCAGGCATGAATTACCGACTGCAGTGCCTACTGAAAATTTGTCTTGTTTTTTCCCCAAATACGAACAATATAGTTTAAAAAAAACTTGCAAAAATCAGCACAGAAGAAATGAGAATTAGTTTGGTGCGGTGGTATTTTGAGATTATTGTTTTCATCAGATCAGTCTGAAATGTTGCTGCTCACCCGTCTCCACGTCTGTAATCACAGCCGTGTTGTCGAACGAGCCTGTAAGAAGACGCCGCCCGCAGGGGGTCCAGCAGGCATCTCGCACGGCTCCCGTATGGCAGGTGTAAGCTCTCAGGCATCGGCCGCTCTCTGCTCCATCCCAGACCTGCCACGCATGGAGACTTCACCTCAATCCAAGCAACAGCAATTGATTTTAAATGCACAACCGTCAGACCACACAGGTTTTAATGCATTTAGTTCAAACTGAGACTAAAATAAAAGAGCAACATTTTATCTTACACATTTAGACAAACTCCCCACACCTTTTGTGACTGAAAGAGATAGAAAGTGGTGTTTTTCTTTCTAGAGGAAGAATGCGCTGTATCCTCTGGCCCTGAAAGTCCTTCTGCGAGAATGAGGCACTGCGAGTGACCTCTGCCTCCCTTTCACATAGAATCCTAGCTTTCTTCACCTGAACTCAATTGTTATGAGGTGAAATCAAATGACTAGCGAATGCTGCTCCATTTTTGCCATTAGATCTACACAATCAGGCCTATTTGTTGAATTTGCAAGGGAAAAAAATCTTTGAAGATGAATCAATCCACCTTTGAGTCTGCCTGTGAATCAGTTCTATTGTTTAGGTGTTCTATTGTCACAGATCAGTCTGCTGATTATGGAGACAGCAGTGTACAAAGCTTCTCTTTCATCAGATGTGATTGTTGCAAGTGCGCCAAAATCAGACCCTACAGAAAAATCGGTTATGAATGAATTGTTAAAACTAATATTGATTTTATTTTTTATTTTTTTGGCACTGGTTGATGTTATGGTGTCTTAAACCAGCATTTGGCTCACAGATGAGTGGGAGTAGAATTCTCAGAGAACAAGAAAGAAAACTTTCCATAAAACTCCTGCAGAGAAAAATGGCTGGTGGTCCTCTGCCTGCTGACTAAGGTTCATTACAGTAATGACAAAGTCATCTTTTGTTTAAAATCCTTGGTCGCGACTGGGCCACAGAGGAACTTTGAAGACTAGTGTGAGGCTCTGCAGATCCCTCCACGAGCCTCTCTTAGTGTTTCATTATTAAAGCTGTTTCCATCACACAGCATAAGAAAGTCAGCCCAAGCCATCTCTCCTACAAGAGCCAGGCTGGGGAGGGGGCTGCTGCCGCATGGAGGGGGGTTGTCGTATTAATGTGGCAGGCGATGCTTTAACAAACAGATGCCGCAGGAGCCACCGGGGAGAGCAAAGAGAAGAGGGAAGAGCTGCACTGTTAATTGCACAAAGACAAGAGTGAAAGTGAAGAACTGATTACGTGCATTTCTAAACATTCACCAACAGATTGGGGAAACACTGCCATCTCAAGGTAAATGGAGAATCCGCTCTCTAAGTCACTCACACATCCACACAGACTGAAAATGTTGAACATTGGTTCAGCCTTTTCTTCAAATCACTACAGCACAACTTGAAAACAAGCCCCTGTAATAACCCTGAGCAATGTTGGGCTTCTGTCAATGAACACTTGTTTGTTTGCATCCCCTCCAATTTCACCATTCACTTGGCAGACACACAGAATGGATATGTGCAAATGACTCAGTGGGCTAATCAGCTTCCTAAATGACTGGTGGTAATTAAAGCTAAATTGGTATTCGTGTTATCAACTTAGAACCTCTGCCTCACACCTGCTGTAGCCATGGTGACGACAGCTGCAAACACGCTGGAATAATAATAGCGTGACTCTCGCTGTTCCTGCGAGGGAGTGACAGAGAGGATGAAGGTGGGGACAGTGGCGCTGGGGGGGACAGTTGTGAAGATACACATAGACTGGAGCATTAAGACTTCACAGAGCAGGGCTCCTGTCTCTTCACACACAGAACAAAGAACACCACAATGCATGCAGCCTCTTAATAATTATGCAATCAGGTTTGCTCATTCAGAATGGACAATGTTCAAAGAAAACATGTATTTCAATTTACATATGTTTAAAATGAAAGGAATGAACACTGCAAAATAACCAATCCAACAATAACAATGAATAAACACATAGGTGACACGGTATTTCAAAGTATAAAAACACATTAGCATTGCCTTTTTCTTACTGGTGGCAGTAGCAGAAGTGTTACTAATACAAATAGCAGCATTGCATTTTAGGTACTTTTTTTTAGGTTTTTTTTTAGTTCATTATTCTCCAGAATGATTAATATCTCAGTTGAAGAGAGATATTTGCATTTTTGGAATGAATATTTAACTTCATTCAACTTTAACTAATAAGTAATCCTGATAAGGAGCTAATCCTATTCTCTGCCATTTAACCAGAAATCTCTAGTGCGTGATTAGAGTATAATAAAGTGGTGCAGCAGGGCTGAATATGTTTTAATAAACACAGTAAGGGCGTGTGTGTGTATGTGTGTTTTAAAGTTGCTTTGATATTGTTCCATTTGATAAACCCTGTAAATTGCCATGAAATCAAGGAGATTTCGGATAATGAAGATATCTTCAGGGTTTAAATGAAGTGCAGGTCCTCCGGTCTGCATCGCTACAGCTAGCTTGGTAAACTGGAGAAGAGCACAAACATAACTGAAATCTGCTCACCTTATCTGCACCATCTTACACAAACTGCCAAACCAGGCAGCCTTAGTGCTGCAATTGTATAATCATGCAAATAAACTCATGCATTAATTATTCTGAGCCCTCTTGGGATGCTGGTAGAATGCATGTTGTCCTTCTGGTATGGTAACATTTAGCTGCTGGCGAGGCACCCACATGACCTGACCTTTAGGATAGGGAAATCAGGGGTTGTTTCCCTGCTATGAAATAAAAAACTGCTACTGAATGAATATTTATATGTGGGGGGGAAAACCTGTTATGGGAGGCACAAGAAAAAAACCTGATCACAGCTTTCAGCTGAGTGGATGAAACATACCTTAAATGTTTTGTCCATGGAAGCAGACAGCAGCAGATGACTAAGATGAGGTATTGGACTCCATTGCAAAGTGTTCACAGGACCCTGGTGACCTCCCAGGCTCATGAGAAGTTTTCTTGGTATCCCAGCTACGCCAAGTTTTTCATCAATATAGTGTCTAATTCGCTCTGAAACGCCAGACAAAATCGGGCTTTCTGTTGTTTGATTGCTTTTGGTTTGCTCTCCTGTAAATTTGGAGTCCTCCATGGCTGCGACGGTGCCCAGTCTCTGCCTTTTAGGCATGTAAGGTCTGACACCAGATAAGTCACTGCAAAGTCGTTTGGATGATTTCAACCTATTATCAGATCTTTGTATGATGTGAGGAAGCCTCTGCAGGGATGACAGCCTTCCCTCAGTTTCACCTACATTCAGAGGTGCCCTAGAATCACTACAAAGATGAGTTGCTGCTGTGTTGTCACAGCAATATGGTGAGGCTAAGTTCAAAGGCTGTGAATGGCAATATAGTGAAGATGTGTTTCCTTTTGGGATAGTTTTATGAAAGTCCTGCGCTGATCTAGCTGCCTGAGGTATGAAGCTGTGAAGACTTGGTTCTACGCCAGAGGACTTCCACGCTGTGACTTGCTGCTTTTCATAACAAGATTCAGTTTGAGTAGACGTCCTGGCCATGTTTAGTTCAAAATTCTCATCTTCTGATTCTGAATCTTCATAGGCAACTAGCGAAGACATTTTCTTCCTGTTGAAAATTAGAGGGTAAAAATTAGTTTACTTCGTAAAATTGCGCTGCTAGAGTGACACTCAGTGGTTATTTAGTGTGTTGCACCGATGTGTTAGTTACTTTAGAAAAGCGACTTCAGCCATGAAGTGCACCGATAGCGAATTTTGGGAAGGTATTAGGAATTCTTGAAGTTTGATTCATTAAGGTGAGAAAATAGTTCAACAGCATTTTCACAAGATGATTTAAATGTCCCTAAATACTAATCAGTTTTTGTCTCAAACAGTATCTCATCCAACGTCTCTTTAATTTCATAGGAAACAAAGTAATAAATAAGATTTAAAAAAAACAACAAAAAAAAACCAATTAGATCAGCATCCAGGCATCTTAGCCATACTCCTATTTTATAGTTTATTTTTCTGACGTCTTTAAAGCCATTCAGACAGTTCACAAAGAGAACTTGGAACTACTGGTTATCATTTGCTTCCTACGATTAAGCCATTACACCTCAATTATACCTTTAAACACAAGCTGGCATACGAATAATGAACAAAACATGCATCTAGCTACAACCAATTCTAAGAAAAGGACAGAGAAAAAAACAAGAAGATGTAAATTTCAGTTGACTAAACCATGAAAGCAATCTTGTTTAATGGTTGTACCTGTCTTTTGGTGAGGGGTTCCACGCCGGAAGTGTTTCAAAAACACAACAATCTCAAAATCCCGACAAAGCATTTCAGATTAAAAGCATCGTACCAATAAGTACAATTACTCCACGATGTGTTTAAGACTGTAATCTTTTATTATGAAATTTTCAGCGGAAAACAGAGCGAGTTCCACAGTCAATGGTCCGATGTTTCGGAATATTTTATTTAATGTAACCACTTTATGACTACGTCACAAAGCCTGTATGTATAAAATTAAATTAAACGTAATATCGTGTGTATCAAGTTTACTATAGGAAATATACCACGCTGCCCCTTTGCGTTAATAGACAACACCAGAACACCGGACCATTAGAACAATCTTGTTTTCGGGGAATACATTGGGCTAAACACTGCCTCAGATAGGCTGATGTAAGTTGAATGAGAAAGCTGTCAGCTGTGTGTGTACAATACTGTTTGGTATGCGTGTTCTTTAATATTTCTTTAAAAATCGCATCCGCGTAAAGCGATTCGCGATCAACGTATGTTGCATCCCTCCACAAAAAGCAGGACAACGCGTGTCGCTTGAGCTGTATTTCGTGATTAGCTTGATAAGTAGCCAAGTTAGCTCTGGTATGTTCACATATGGTTCTCACAACTGCTGTTGAAGGAGCTGCAATGTATCGTTATAGCCTCCATAATCCCGTTTTATCCTTCCTTGACGGTCTTCTTTCATATGCAACTTCTATATGAATTGTATTATGTGTTAAATCTTTAAATTGTTGAACATTTTGTGTCATTCAGCCAATGTAAAGAGGATGGCCGACAGTCCAGACTTTGAAAGAACCATGAGTCCCCTGGAACTGTACGAGAAACTGACAGCACAAGGAGACCAAGTCAGGGCTTTGAAAACAGCCAAATCTGACAAAGTAAGTACTACTGAATTAAACAAAATATTTATTTGTCTTCTTACCTCTTTAATTCCAAGAACGACCTACCTAACTCATCATTTTCATTATTTGTGATGTCCCGTTTTCAATTCTAGCTTTCATATCATGAAGTTACAAAGTAATTCACTTTTATTATACACTGAAGAGAAATATTAATGCAACACTCTTTTTTTTGGGATTCATGAGCTGATCCAAAGGTCTAAGACTTTTTTATGTGTGTCAATGTGCTGGGTCGACAGCAGGTTAATTGCACAGGTGTACCTCACATTGCCCACAGTAAAATGCCTTTTTTTTAAAAAAAGAAGAAAGATTTGTGAACAGTATTTGGGAAATAGAATGAGAATAGTTTTGAATCCGCTCCCTGCTTCTGTTGAAATTCCTCCGAGTGATATCTACTAGCATTGTTTTTGTTTCCTAGGCTGAGATTGATGCTGCCGTCCAGTTGCTGCTAAAGATGAAACTGGAATACAAACAAGTGACCGGTCAGGATTATAAAGCAGGCAGTCCCCCCTCAGAAAACTCAGCTCCATTCAATGGGGCAACAGCAGATGGCAGTAATGATGAAGACACAGTCGACCCGTGGAACGTTTCCACCACCAATGCCAAAGGAGTGGATTATGACAAACTCATTGGTGAGATGGGATTATTTTATAAGTAATGCATAGTGTAATAATATGACATGGATTATATACAGAAGGTATGAATGTTATATTCTCCTGTTTTTGATTAGTAAGGTTTGGAAGCAGCAAGATTGACCAACAACTAGTGGACAGAATAGAGAAAGTCTCAGGTCAAAAACCCCACCGCTTCCTACGAAGAGGAATCTTCTTTTCACACAGGTCAGCTGATGTTAGATTAGAACAATGTTTTCTAGATTCATATTTATGTTCCATAGTTGGATACTCACCAAATATTTATTGTGTTTATGGAAGCAAATTGTGAAAATACTCTAACTCATTCCAAATGCTCCGCTTTCCACTGACAGAGACATGCACCAGGTCTTGGATGCATACGAGAAGCAGAAGTCCTTCTATCTCTACACCGGCAGAGGTCCATCATCGGAGGCCATGCATGTCGGTCATCTCATCCCATTCATCTTTACCAAGTGGGTTATTTGCTCTGTAAACGTATTTATTGTGAGGATATGAGTGAAGGATCTGTCATGTGGATACATGATGAGCCTTGCAGACTTCTGCAATGTTCATAAATGTAACTCATTTTTCCCTCTCAGGTGGCTTCAGGATGTTTTTGACATCCCTCTGGTGATTCAACTGACCGACGATGAAAAGTACCTGTGGAAGGATCTAACAATAGAGGAGTGCCACCGCTTTGCCGTGGAGAACGCCAAAGACATCATTGCATGTGGTTTCGATGTCAACAAGACGTTTATCTTCTCTGACCTTGACTACATGGGGTAATCCGATCTTCTAAGCAGGCTCCACATCTTATTTTATTTAGCTTTCATTGTGTTTTATCTATGTTTTAATTTGTGCAGGGCATCACCTGAGTTCTACAGGAATGTGGTGAAGATTGAGAAGCATGTAACGTTTAACCAGGTCAAAGGCATTTTTGGATTTACAGACAGCGACTGCATTGGTAAGTCAAAACTAGCAAAAAAAAAAAGCTTGAAGGTTATTTGCTGTATTTTGTGATTCCAAGTGGAATATTTTGGCTCTTCATCTTTTTTATTTTTGCTGTCATTCCAGGAAAGATCAGCTTCCCAGCCATCCAGGCAGCACCGTCCTTCAGTAACTCTTTCCCACAGATTTTTGGAAGTAGAAAAGATATCCAATGTCTTATCCCCTGTGCCATCGACCAGGTTAGGAAAATATTTCTGTGACAAGCTGATACAGCCTGCTGGTGTCATGTTTAACCGTCGTGCTCATCTCCTTCATGCAGGATCCTTACTTCAGGATGACCCGAGATGTTGCTCCGAGGATTGGTTACCCCAAACCAGCGCTGCTGCACTCCACCTTCTTCCCTGCCCTGCAGGGGGCACAAACCAAGATGAGCGCCAGCGACGCAAACTCCTCAATCTTCCTCACGGACACACCCAAACAAATCAAAACCAAGGTGCGGCTTTTACTGGTCAGATTGTGTCGCGTGTGACCGCAGACCAATAATTGTGCCTCGCGAAACTGTTCTTTGCAGGTCAACAAGCATGCGTTTTCGGGAGGAAAGGACACAGTGGAAGAGCACAGGAAGCACGGCGGAAACCCTGACGTTGATGTCTCCTTCATGTACTTGACTTTCTTCCTGGAGGATGATGAACAGCTGGAAAAGATCAGACAGGTGAGGGCAGATCAGAGGAAGGGACAAAATGCTTTATCTTCTGTTTTTCCTCTGCACCTCACCAACATTGACTGTGTTTCTGTTAATTTATTATCCCTGTTTATCATTCCCTCACCTCACTTTCATTCTTACTCTGTCTCTAGGATTATGCCAGTGGTGCTCTCCTAACAGGAGAACTGAAGAAGATGTTGATTGACACCCTCCAACCAATGATTGCCCAGCACCAAGAGCGGCGCAAACAGGTTACGGACGAAACGGTCAAGCAGTTCATGACACCCAGGCCATTAAATTTTAAACACTGACTTCAAACCGACGCCGATGTTGCCCCCGCCTCTGATCTATGTACCAGAAGAAACGTGCAGTTTTCCTTCTTCTGTTGCTTCTTATGTTACCGTGAAAGTGGAAGCTGGACATTTTACATCCAGATTGGACCTACGTGCGAGCAGCATGTACATCTCTATCTTATAGAGTTTATTGTGTCTACAGCCCGAGTGTATGTGTCATGAGCCTGACTGCTGGTCTCAGGGTGAATGTTGATTAAAGCTCTGCATTGGAGTCCATATCTGCTCAGACAAAAATGCCTTCAAGCCTTGTTTGTTTACTTGGAAAACATCCTGTAAACCAAAAATTAGTCTTTGTAGTTGTCTACACATGGGACCTTACTCGTTAGATAATCTTGCCCTAGTTACCCTGAGGGATCGGGCACTTCTGGCACAGACATGAGATATCTGGTTAAAAAAAATAATAAAAAGCATCACTCTGAAGAAAATTGGAGCTATCAAGATTGCAAACAGTAGACTACTTAAGATTAAAATCCATTATGTAACTGTTTGCTCTTCGTAACAACATGGAACACTAGATGTTTGTGCACTTTATGTAGCTTTCATTTTTGTCTGGAATGCACCTCCATATTAGACAACAAAACCACTAAAGTTACTGAGTAATTTGTTGGAAACTTATTGAAAATGTGTTAAATATAATTATATCATTTTATTAAACCAAATGAAATGTGAAGTCATGTTTTTCTATTTTCTGTGATCAGTAGAATTGGACACAAGGTTAATGCCTGTGGTTCTACTGTTTCACTTTTTAATCCTTGAATATCAGTAAATATTTTCTATTTTTGAGGGAAACTCTATTTCCTTCCTCATGTGACCTTTACCCAGAATTTGATGTTTTGTTCAGCATTTCAATACTTTGCCACACCAATAAAGATACAAAGGTTTATCACATTATACAGTAGTTTATTCATATTAATTGCATGCACACTGATAAGTAACATCGCTGCTTATATAAAACTGTAAACTAGAACGGCACATCAAATACATAAACCCTGACAATGCAAACTACAAAAACACCTTAAAACATTTAAAGCTTTTAAAAATGTTTCTTCAGTAAATTGGGCAACTCTGTGTGCTCAGTTTGCACAAACATTTTGAAATGCGCTTTTAATGCGAGGAGGGAACAACTGCGTGTCACGTGTTCTTGTAATTTACTGTCTCGTGCTGCGTAAACGACTCTAGGGCGCGTGGGGTTTTTTCATATGTATTTTCAGCAGAAGCAACGCAAATAAAACTTTATTGACAAAGTCACACGTTACACACACTATAACTGCAAGACTGAAGGCGAAATAACGACACAACATATCGGTGTAGTCATCAAACTTCGGTACACGCCGACGACATCCAGCTCGATAATCCTGTTGGTTCAGGAGAACCCGCACCGATCCTTCCACAATTTGTCCCGCACCGACCAATGGGTGCGAGGGGCGGACGGTCGTCTTTAGGGGAGTTGTCCTCCTCCAGGTTTCCCGATTGGGCTGCGGCGGAGAAAAAGGCAAACATTCGTCTTCTCTTTTTCCCCCTTTTAACCCCCGCCTCCCAGTCCGGTGCAGAAATAGAACTGCTCTGGCTGAACGAGGCTATAGAGTCGGACACATCATCACAAAAGTCGGTCTTCCAGTTCACCGTTATTCGCGATTCTCTTCTCGCTCAGCATCAGCAACCTCGAAGGAAGAGCTAACCTGCTTGGATCGATACCAAGCCGGGGGTTTTGATTTAGCACTAAATATTCCGGATTCTTCCCCCCTCTCCCAACAAACGACCCACCTGAGGATTTGTAAAGACTCACATTCGTCGAGTTAGCCTGACTTTTAAAAAAAAATAAAAAAATAAAAATTCTGAGGGAATGGCAATGGACTTCGTTGCGGGCTGTATGGGAGGTAAGCTAAGGGCTTAGCCCAAATGTTGATGTTAGCCAACTAGCCACGTTAACCAGTTACCTGTTTTTTCCTGCCTAATTATTCAGCCGACGCCCGGATATTTAAGGGCTTAAATTAGGTTCTTTTCCCCTTATCAGCTGTTGTTATCATTAGGTTTAAATGCAGCAGTGTGATGCAAATGAAAGCTGTAGCTGTTACATTTTCTTTCATGAAATGTGGGGGGAAAAAAACCGGATGTAAGTTTTTTCTTTCAAGTTCTAGTGCACCTCCACAGGAGATAGCGGTCTTAAACTCTGCTATCCTGGGACATAAGGTCAAGGTCTTTTCTACCCAACTCTCACCCAATATTTTCTAAGGATAACGTGATCCTTAAAGGAAAACCAATAGACAATTTAGAGTACGTTTTGCATTTTATACGCCACTAATGAATGCATGCTTCACCCCCGATTATTGTAAAATCTCTGCTCGTCCTCGTCTGTCGTTTTTGTCCCGAGATGACGTTGTCCATTCCTCATCAGGGAGTGACCGTGCAGACAAAAAGCCTACACATGGAGCCCATGCCTTCCTCTTTGAATAGATGTCTTTTCATGCTCATATTTTCCCCCAGGAAACGCCCCAGTCTAACCTTTTTAGGAAGCTGGTTTATCTCAGATACCAGAACATGTCCAAGATCCACAACAGATCCGTGGCGCTGATATCTTCTGACTTAGACTGTTCTGGTATTTGTTCAGTGATTCATACATGCCCAGCCCTGCTACCTCAACCACAGGGGCCTTAATCTAATTAGAATCTCTGAATTTCAGCAGCAGCAACTGTTGACCGAGGAAACTTAAATATCTTTCGTGCTTTGCATGATCCATAATGACGCACAACATATCGGCCGGCATGTTGCTACACCAGATATGAATTTGCCATCCTAGTTGCCGCCTCTGCCTTTTGAATACGACACACGGGCTGTGGCAGCAGGATTGTTTTGGGTCGTTGGCATAAGTTAAAGGCCAGGGCCACTGTACTGTACGTCTGACACGGGTATAGTACTGACGGGCTGTTTGCTTTTGCAGGACGTTCTCCTGGTCCTCAGACACCATGTTTGCACTGTGTGTGCTCCGCTGGGTACACGCTTTGTGCATAAAGCGCTAATTAGCAGATGAGTGATTTCCTATTTTTCACGCTCAATTTGAAACCCTTGTTTTCCAGGTGCGGCTGGTGTTTTGGTGGGACATCCATTTGACACTGTAAAGGTGGGTGTGTGCGTGTTCCACCGTCTTTTACTCGGCGTTAACATCAGGCAGTCGCACCATCCTCCAATTTGCTGTCATTAGCTCATTTGGCAACGCTTGACTCCGGATAATGGTTGAAATTGTCACTGATCAAGTTGCCCATCAAATGCAAATTTTTATCAGAATAGAGTTACTCATTTTATTTCACATTTATTTTCCGCTAGTTGTGGCCTTTGATTGCTGCAACTAGATGATCCCTACGTTCCAAGAGGGGTTTATCGAACACGCGTTCTAAAATAATGCAGAACGTTTGAATCCATGTAACGTCACATGTTTTCCTATCATCGCGATGCCTTCAGGTCCCCGGCGGCTGCTTCTGTTTGTTACCGCCGTTGCTAGCCTTTGCACGCCACGCTGACATGCACAGAGATGGTGAATGGTTTGGTTGTAGCTCTTGTGTACTTGTGCTTTTACTGTCGTCTCTCCCTGAGCTGGTGTCTGGGGGAGGCTGTCTTTAACAGCAGCAGTGTCACTGTGTTGTAGATGAGAGAGAGACATAAACAAGCTCTCCATGGAAATGTGACCTAGTAAGTATGGTCAAGGTCTTTTCTTCCCCACTCTCACCCAATATTTTGTCTTGATGTATAGAGATACAAAGCACAGAGGACAGTTTGCTCTTGTTTAACTTCATTCTCCGTAGATGTCCCCCCCTATTTTTTTTCTAATTTTGCACCCCCTTAACTATCTTTCTTTACACCCTGACGAGAACATTTACTGTCTGAAACCTTGATGCCTGTTTATATACGTTTAAGCCTGCAATGCAACCTGTCGTTTACACCTGCTGCGTCCATCTTTGCTCTCTTTGGTCCGTCGGGTTGCTAACGTAACTCTTGTTGTCTGCAGGTGAGGCTTCAGGTTCAAAATGTGGACAGACCCCTGTACCGCGGGACCTTTCACTGCTTCCAGTCAATCGTGCGGCAGGAGTCGGTAAGATTCAGCCCCCCAGTGGACCCCCCCCGTTCAGATTTTTCTTAGATTACGCTTGCAAATGTCACAGCTGTGGAATAATACGTGTGTTTTATTTTCTGCCGTGTGCTGCTGACTGCCAGTGTGAATCTCCTCACTGTACAGTGTCCGGTTACGGCACCGTCTCCGAGTCCCGTGTGGGCTAAAAAAAGCTTTAGACGTGCGCAGTATATTTGGTGGCTGCCAGGAGAGAAAATGTCTCGCATTTCTGGCGGCTTTCCAGCATGTCTGACATCACAAACCCCAGCCAAGATCAATAATTATTATAGAACTGGTTTGTTCTCAGCACTTTATATATCAAGTCATGGAATTAAAAAAAAAAACAACTGCTGTTCCTCAAACAAATTTCCTTTTTCGTATGAAGATGTGCGGTTTTAAGGTGTTTTTTCAGCGTGTGCTGCAGCCTTCAGCCATTCAGTCTGCTTCTCATGTGAATTTTTGAAATGTGTTTGTGTACCTTCTTTATCGTCCACGTGTGTCGAGCTGACCACGTCAGAGTAGAAATCGACCCGTGAGGCCGGCACTGCCTCCAGAGCTCAGAAACAGGATTTTGTGGAGGCACAGATCTGAAACGGGTGGCTTCCAAGCGCACAGTGGCTGCAACTTTGTGAAGTGGAAGAACAACCAGGACTCTGTCCCACAGCTGGCTGTCCACACGCACGGCAAATGTGGGGAAAGCGTCCTGTTGAGACATGACTCAGGGGTCACTGGCAGCGCTGCACTAATCTGAGCTGGAGTTTGTACAAATGGTCCGATGTATATCAAATACTTCAAGGGAACCTGAGCCAGAGCTGTCAGGACCTCAGAGTTCACCTTCCAACAGATACATTTTCATTGTTATGCTGATGACATCCAGCTTTATTTATCCATGAAACCAGAGGAGACAGAGAAGTTAGTGAAGCTTCAGACCTGCCTTAAAGACATAAAGTCCTGGATGTCTTCCAATTTCCTCCTCCTTAACACAGGAAAAACTGAGGTCATGGTGTTTGGTCCTGAACCTCTCAGGGATAGATTAGATCACATGATCACTCTAGATGGTATCTCATTAACATCTAGTCTCTCTGTGAGGAATCTAGGAGTAACTTTTGATCAAAATCTCTCCTTCAACTCACACATTAAATTAGTCTCTAGAAGTGCCTTTTTTCACCTGAGGAACATCACAAAGATCAGGAAGCTGCTGACGCGGCATGATGCTGAAAAGTTAGTCCATGCATTTGTTACTTCCAGGCTGGACTACTGTAACTCTTTATTATTAGGGTGTCCAAACAACTCTTTAAGAAGCCTCCAGGTGATCAAAAATCAGATCAGACAGAGTTCTTCGTCTAATCGTTAGGTCACATCTTAGTTATGCTGTTATAGGCCGAGGCTGCCGGGGTCCGGAAACATGATCACCTGACAGGCCTCTGTCACCCCACTGGGTCATGGTCTCCTCTCCTCTCCTTTCCTCCTCCTCATCAAGCAGACTAGATATGCTGATTCCTGTGTAGTTTTTCTGCTCCCCCCCCCCCCTATTCATTTACAGGTATCTCCTCTCCCTCTCCCTCTCCCTCTCCTCTCCCTCTCCTCTCCTCTCCTCTCGATTTGAACAGGACCCTAAACACACAGCTAAGGTCCATGAGTGGACGGTAATCCAGTCTTTCTTCTCTCTGTAGATGCTCGGGCTCTACAAGGGCATCGGCTCTCCGATGATGGGCTTGACCTTCATAAACGCTATAGTTTTTGGTGTCCAGGGCAACGCTATGCGCCGGCTTGGCTGCGACACGCCTCTCAATCAGTTCCTGGCCGGGGCCTCCGCGGGAGCCATCCAGTGCGTCATCTGCTGCCCGATGGAGCTCGCCAAGACACGCATGCAGCTCCAGGGGACCGGTGAGAAGAAGTCCAAGAGGAAGTTGTACAAGAACTCCCTGGACTGTCTGGTCAGGATCTATAGGAAGGAGGGCTTCCGAGGCATCAACCGCGGCATGGTGACCACCTTGATGCGCGAGACGCCCGGCTTCGGCGTGTACTTTCTCGCATACGACTTACTGACGCGGTCGCTCAGCTGCGAACCGGAAGACCCCTACATGATTCCAAAGCTGCTGTTCGCCGGCGGAATGTCCGGCATCGCCTCCTGGATCTCAACTTACCCCGTGGACGTCATCAAGTCCCGCCTCCAAGCAGACGGGGTCGGCGGCGTCAACCAGTACAGCGGCATCATGGACTGCGTGAGACAGAGCCTGCGCAAGGAGGGCTGGAGGGTGTTCTCCCGCGGACTCGTGTCCACCCTGCTCCGAGCGTTCCCGGTGAACGCCGCCACCTTCGCCACGGTGACTCTGTTTCTGTTGTACATGCGCGAGGGACAAGAGTGCAGCATTCCGAACTCTGAGCTGCAGCCGGCGCAGCTGCAGCCGGCGCAGCTGCAGCCTCTGCAGCCGCCTTCGGAGAACATGCAGGCCATCGCGCAGCAATGAGGCCAAGGGCTTCACACAGCTGTCCACACTGAGCGAGGGCAACTGCTGTCTGTATCTGCACCTGCAGACACGTGTAGTATTTAACTAATATATATGTATGTTGAGATAAACGCTCACTTTTGTACACTTTTCCAGTCATTTAGGCGACTCGACACTACCAGAGTTTTGCAGACGTCTCGATCCAAATCTCTGGCCACTTAAGAGTATGTGTGAAATATATACTAGCAAAACAAACAGCATGGGCTTCTGGCAACTGCTCTGGTGGTCGTTAATGATTAGCATAAAGGTCTACAAAAAGAATTCTGGCAGCCATTTATCTCTGCACGGTCTCTTTTACGTCAGGGTTTTTTTGGGGGAGCTGGATTGGTCAACCTCTCCATCGATTAATCAGGTTTTCTTTTTTGCCACAAATGTGTCGGAACACAATAAACCCTATGAAAATACACACACGTTCTTTTCATCTGATGGCCTCCGTTTGTTGTCCCTCTTTAAACTGTAATTAAAGCTTCAAACTTGAATTCACTCCTGTCACTGAACTCATGAACATGTTTTTCTTTTGAATTGTGAGCAAAAAGGAAGCAAACTTCTTTGTTTGCCCTCAGATGCAAAAGTAAACGCAACACGCGTTTGCATCACGAGTTTAGTGTCAGCATAAGCTGATGGCAAGGACATCCTGGCAGACATAAAACGAATGTTTCAAATCAAATCTCCATTTATAAGGAAAGGCTGGCTGCACCCAGCAGGTATTTGAGATGTGTTTATATATGTATATATATATACATATATATATGGTTATACACCACATCTTATCACAGATTTTCTGATGTTATCTATGTAAAACTGGTCATTGGTGCTGTAATTGAGGTTATGTTTGGTGTCTGGAAGTGTGAAACCATAACACTAGCCTTAAAAAGTTTCAAACTTCAAAGGATCGGCTTCTGTACTGCTCGATTCTGTCTGACTTCTGACCTTTATGAAGTTAAGTAATACGTTCGCCATGCAGGCAGGTTTAGGGGGAACTACACCGTTTCAAAAGAGAAGTTAAACTCTAATGTGTGTGCAAGGGCTGTTGAAATATTGACTTCTATTCTATTGAAGTCTATGTACATAGTCTTTTATGTATTGAGGTATTTGTAAATACAGGTGCTCAGATCTTCAGAATAATCATGTTTTTGATGCCTTGTTTTCCTAGATGTTTGCCTAAAATGATTTTTTTGCCTGTAATACAGCTGCATGCATACTGTAAAGTTTGACATAATAAAACTTACAACTAAAGCTGTTTACACGTTTTCTGAGTTTAAAAATGTTAATGGGAACATAAAATTGGGAAAATTCAAAGACTTATTGCAAATGACAAATGCGAGTGTTAAATATGCCGTTGTTTTCTGTCCTCTAGTGGTGATATAGGGTAGTTATTTTTTGACAAAATGCCTCAAAAAGGAAGAAAACATTGAAAAAAATACAAAAATAATGTTTTTTATTTAAGGAGCTTGTCACAAAATTCACCTCTTTGACTATAATTTTGAAAATATATCTTTCATCATGAAAATAAGTTATTTAATCATATACTGATTGATTTCCTCTGCCAAGTCTTTTCATGCAGAAGTTATAAAATGGGGATATTTTAAACAAAAGAGTGTTGCCTCAGATCAAACACTGTATTTATACATCATGTAAACTCTGTTCTCTCTGAATTTGTGCAAAATTGACCCTGGGGCTCTTCTCTCATGGAGAGAACAAAATTGACTACCACAATGTAGCATTAGACTGTTCAGAGAGAGCAAAAATAAAGTGTACTTCATTCTCTTTCCTATCTCTTTTTTGCTGACTTCGGTGTGTTCATGAAGAAGGAGTCACAGGAATGACGCAGGAAGCGGTAAACCTCCTCCGCTCTGGATCGACTCATGCAGCCTCCCTTCTGTAGGGCCTCAATGGAGCTGCAGGGAAAATGGGGCACAGGTGATGTCTTCTTGTTCCCTTTCTTTACCGTGAAACACCTGCAATCTTACCTGTTCATAAGTTGAGCAACCGAGCTGAAGCTGTGGCTCATATTGAGAGCATGGACGTAGTTGACTGATGGCAGGCTGAGGTACAGCTGCAGGGCCTGCTCCCTGTGTTGCCCTTTGACCTCCACAGGAACCGAGATGCCCTGGCCCTTACGCTGCTCTAATCGTGCCAGATCAGCCAGCAAGCAGGCGCTGTCTTCAACCCCGTTGCTCCACAGCAAACGCACGCCGGTCCGCACCAGCGAGCTCAGGGTTCTGTCATAGCAACGTGTCCGCTGGAAGGGACGTGATGCCTCCCCTGTAACAGAGGGGCTGCATTATTAAGCTAATCTACCTGTCAACTATAAAATACTATTTGTGCCCACTGACCAGATTTGGACCTCTCCTTCTCCACAATCAGACAAATGCGCTCAAACAAACCCTGCAGGCTCTTTACTCTCTCGCTCAGTCGCTTCCGGTTTTGTAAGGCAGCCATGTCTGACTGGCTATACCTCTCCACTGCCATGCGGTTGCTAACGATGAAGTAGCCGCCGTCGAGTGAGCAAACGTGGACCGTGACGGCGTGGCGCTGGCGCAGGCTGGTCACCAGCTCCACACTGCTGCTGAGGCAGCGACTGTCCACCACGATGCAAACAGGTCCGGGCGCAGCCGGAGACTCAGACTTGTGGGGTTCTGAGGAGGTGGCTGGGGCCATCTGGAAAAAGATTTTTTACTTTGACTTGGCCTGGAATCAAAAGCTTTCTGTTCTTTGACTAAAAATATTGTACCTCCGTTTGCTTCTTGGAGAGTAACTCTGGGTCAGGCTCCACAAAGTCCAGTTCATCGGAGAGTTTATGTTGACTTTCACACCTTTGGCGACACCTGCAGGTGAAAAAAGGGTTAAAAAGATTTTATTTGCACTTGTGTTTAATTAACCCACCAAAACTTAAAACATCATTGTGGAATCTAAATGGATGAAAGCTCATACTCTTATTTTAACCTTTCTTTTTGCTGGTTCTCAGGTACTCTCCGGGTTTTAGGCAGTAGTGAGACTTCAGATGAAGGTGCCGATGTGTCGGAGTCGCCCTGACACAGCTGCGGCCTGCTGAACTCTGCTTGTACCTCCTTCGGCCACAAGGGGGCAGAAACACCACTTTCTGCCGCGAGACTCTTTTCACAAACTTCCTCCGTCTCCTCCTCGCTGGAGTCGTTAGGGCGTATGATGCGGCGGCTCTTGGTTTCTCCGCCAGCTCTCTGCTCTGGCAGAGCTTCAGCTGCTTCCCTGGAGCCTGCAATCTTGGCCTTGTGCAGGAAAACACGCCGTCTGGTGGCATACTGCCTCTTCCCGTCTACAAAGGAGACCTCGGGCAAAAGATCAACATCTTCAGCCTCCTCTTCACTGCTCGTTAGCTCCTCCGCCTCACTGCCCACCACAAAGCTGTCCTCTGCATATGTTTCATCCATCTCAGGCACCTGAGACCAACGGTTCAGAACACGGAAGCTGGTTAGATAAATATGTAATGCTGTTAAAATGAAAAGACTATATTGAGCGTATACCTGGGAAAATATGTCCACGTTGTGATGATTTCTGTAAGACATTTTGAATTTGCCCTGGACTGCAGGGCTTCTCACTGACTTCAAATAAACACAGTGCATCTCTGAATCTGCAGGACAGGAGGACAAACTTTGAGTGCAACAGTCCCCCATGCAAATTTACTGTCCCATTTTGACCCACCATTCAGGCCCTGTGAGCAGTGTGTGTTGTTGACCACAAAGCCTTCGAGAGAGTGATTCAGCTCTTCTCCGTCTTCCTCATCCGATGACACATGCTGCCCTCCGTCTTCCTCTGACAGCTCTGCCTCTTCGTCCAGGAACTGACGTACCTTTTGGCGAACTGGGCCCTAAAAAAGATGGGAAAAGGTCAGGTCATGCTACATCAAGCTAAATTTAAATATGTTTCCGAAGTGAAACCAAAAACCAAACATCCAAACAGGTTTTCCAAATGCTGTGCTCACACATGCAGTAAACATGTTATTCACTCACACGTTGATAAAAACAACAGAATAAATGACAAATATGTATTCAGTGTCAGATCAGTGGTTTCTTCAGACACCTGTTGCCACAGACCTTGAATTTCTCCCAATGAACTGGTTCACTTGCAGCTGCCGGCTTTCTGTGCGTGAACATGGATTCATCCTGGAAATCATCATCATCAGAGAGAGCGCCACCCGCCACCTCTTCAGGCTGGATTAGAACGGGAGCATTAAAAAACATGTGCTGTTAACGTCTTGGCTTGTGGTACATGATTCATTTACGACGAGCTGGCAGAAACAATGCATAGACAACGGGTCATGTTATAATCAAATCAGATGCGCTTATAGGTCCCTGTGTCGTAACATTCCGCTAATGAAGAACACCTTACTGTATGGAAAGCAGCCAAACGCTTCCTGTTCCCAACCACTGGGGAGTCCACATCGCTCTCCACCTGACAGAGACAACATACGTTTTTCCATCTGCACTTTCCTTTCAGACGCATGGGTCAATACGGCTTTTGTCTAATAAATATGTTCGGGAGAAATTTCAAGGCCTAATTGGAAAGTGCTTTTTCTTTTGCCGCTTGCAACCCAGTTGCCATGACAACTGCAGATGGTTTATAAATGAAGGTCGAAGGCAGCACAAGCTGTCAACACACGTGGACCCCAAACTTTGTTGTTTCTGTATCACGTGTTTTTCTGTTTTTATACCAAAATTGATGTCAATATATATTAGTTTATGTATATAGGTCTCTTTAGACACAAGGCTACACAGAGTGTGCTATACGGCATATAATTAAATACATATATATAAAAACATCACATTAAAAGAAAAAGCAGAGAGCAGACTTCAATTGTTGGAAGTTACCGTACTTGCACAAGGAAGGATCATAGAAACTAAAAGCTGCTTCACCTTGTTTGTTCCTGACCCTGCTAACCCTGATTAAAACTCTCACTGAGGACGTGAGAGGTCAGGATGTTTCAAGCAGTGAGATTTTATAGTCAATTCTTAGACAAACAGGCAGCTAATGCAGTAATTTAACACCCTCTCCGTGTTAGTGAGGACTTGCTGTAGCTGTCAGGCTGATTTTTTTTTTTTTTCCTAAGACCCATTGCAATAATCCTACCTGTTGAACACAAATGCATGAAAAAGTTTTCTGAATCTTATTTTTAGTTAGAAATCCTTTAATTCTTTTAACATTTTGTTTGATGGCAGTAAGTTGATTGTATTATTGTCCTAATGTGGTCGTTAAGGTTCAGGACTGAGTCCATGATTAAAGATTTCTGGCCCGTTCATTGTCTTAAACGACACGGAGTCAAGGTGATAACTGACTTCTAACTGCTCCTTTTTGGGGCCGAAAACAACTATCTCAGTCTTTTCTGGGTTCAGTTGCAAAAAGTTCTGACACATCCAGTCATTGATTTCATTTATGCATTTCCTCGGCAAATATAAGTGCCTGCAGTAATTAGATGAAAGTGGTATAAAGTGTTGTGTCATCTGCAGAATTATGATAGCAGATGTTACATTATTCTATAACCTGAGCCAGAGAGAGAATGTAGATATTAATAAAAGAGGTCCAATAAAGGACCCACGGGGAACTCCACAAGTCATACCCTCAGTCCATAAGTCCATTCTTTTATTGCTACAGTATGTAAACACAATCTTGCCCTGTCCTGAGATGTACTTTGTGCACTTAGTGAATAAAGATCACAATCCTATAATGTAATAAAAGCTTTGCCTCGGTCTGTTAAAATTCCATTTTCTACTTGTATAACTCTTGAGTCATGAAAAAGATTTCCTGACCTTTTACAGAGCAAATCTTTAACTCGATTTTTTTGTGACAAACCTTATTTACCCTTTGGGATGCCAGCGGGTCGGCCCTCTTTGGTCCTCTTCGTTTATGGACCGCGACTTCATCCTCACTGTCACTGCTGCACTCTGCTGGGAAAGAGATGAAGTTCAGACTTCAGGAGCCGCCGCAAAGCAAATACCATAAAGTCAGGAAATTTCTTGATGGGGAAAACCTACGTGGATGAGGAGGCAAAGGTTCTGCACAGACAGACTCCTGGTTCACTTGATCACTCAGACGCCTCCGTTTTAAGCTGGAGAGCACAGACGGGGTGCGGGGACTGCTAGGACTGGGCAAGATGATCCGTCTTGCTCGTGTTGATGTGATCGGGGATGGGAAAGCATCGCCTTTAGGTGGGGAAGCAAAGAAAGAGGACACTGACCTCCTCCTGTGCTCTGACGACATTTGTGGTGTCGATAACTTGGGTTCATTTGGCTGTATTGGCCTTTTGTGAAAGTAACTGCATGGTGTGGAAGAGTCTGCCTGCTTTAGAGGCAGTGCGGAGGCAGAGGCCCAAGGGCCAGGATCGTCCTCTCTGTCTTCATCGGAGTCATCCAGTGAATAACCCAGGTCAAAGTTGACAGAGAAGAGGTCGTGAGACTTGTCAAATGAACTCCGCTGCCCCTGTAGATCTGATGTGACCGCGTTGTCTGTGGTGTTCTGGGCTGTCTGAGCCCTCACCTGCAGAGCGTCAGCTGTAGGATTAGTTGCCGCATCGTCTCCGTGCATTTCTGTTGATCTGCAGGGATTGTGAGCTGCCTGTTTTGCAGGGGACATCCTAGGACTGACTCCAGGAGTGGGGACATCTGGGATTGTCATCTGCAGGAAGGCTTCCTCGTCCCCAAACAGGTCCAGGCTGTTGTCCATCTGTGGGTCATCTTTCACGCCATCTGTCCACTCCCACACTTCCTCGTCTCTCATGTCGTCCCCACAGCTTGGGTTTTCCTCGGCCATACGTGCGATTTTTATTTCTTCATCCATCTGATCCACTTGTTTGCTATCATCGCAGTCATTTTCTTCTTCATTATCTTCATCATCAAAAATTGCATCCCAGGTCAGACCCCCTGCTGGCTTTTTGCCCTTGCTGGCGCTCTGCTCCACGTGAGCTTGACTTTGGGGGATTTCTCTGTTCTCCTGACCCACAGAACACTTGGCTGAGTCTGACGTCTTGGGATCATGCTCAGGATCACTCGCCATCACGTCATCGTCAACGTCTTCAAGGTCCAGCGTAAAGCTAACCGGAAAAGGAGGGAGACAAAACAGTGGAGGAGCGGTCACGTCCGGGTCTAAGTGTTCAATCAGTGATGGAGGAGATTGAGACAGGAGCGCCTCAACATTGGCCAGGATGACTTTCAGATTCTTGTCTCCCCCTGGGTTGATTTTAGCCGAGGGGGGCGAAGATGCTGATCTCCATTTAGGAAGGTAGAACATTGTCTGAAGATCAAAATCTTCATCTGAACGTACAGGCTCGACCATCGTCCCGTCCGTTTTTGTGTCATGCTCATTGATGATAACATCATCAGACAAATCGACCTCTGGAAAACCTTCCACAGGTCCTGGGCCGTGTGTGAGGTCATCATAGGAGTCCTTTGAATCTTGAGGATGTGAAGGTCTTTGTTGTAATGCACCAGAAAGCCTTTCAGGGATACCTTTGAGATCTGACGACACGGAGCGAGCTGGTTCACATTTGTTGATGATCAATTTGGGGCAATTCTTTGAGTTCTTCTTCATCTTCTGTCCCTTTTTAATATGGTCATCGGGTTGGTGGAGATAAGGAAGAAGGTCTTGCTCATAAAGGCATTCGCCCTAAACAAAGGAAACATGGAAAACGATACCGGTGTGTTATAGTCAACATTAATATCCATCAAAAGCACAAATGAAGGCACATAGTTACACAAAGTTTCATCGTAAATATTAGCCAAAACAATATTCTCTCCATTTGAACCCAATACACACAACTCTGTCAAATTTGCAAAGCACATGACATGGAAATGATTCAACAAGAGTGGTATCCTGCAGGGACTGCCAGGGTGCCATCAAACCTGTGGTCAGCAGGCTCAAGATGTTCTGTGAAGCAGAAAGCCCACATAATCCTACCAGCACGTAAAACCCTCCACATCATTGTATTCCAGTCACACTTCTAAGTAATTAAACTGATGCTAAAGTGTAAAAATGCCCGATTTCATTCCTTGATTTTATGATCAAGCATGAAGAGAGTATGTTATTCCAGTCTTCCCACCTCCTGGTGATAAATGCTGCGGGTCAACATTTATACACTCCTGGCAGGGGTACAGTGCTGACAAGTGGAGCGTGTTGTTAGTGGACAACATGCTGTTTCTCTCTGACCCACAAATTTCCCTCAAATCAAATGCACTTCAAAAGTCTTGCTTTTGTTTGGAAAGTACGGCTAAGCCAGCCTGGACAAAGACATGCAGAGGCAGAAATCGGACTTTAATGGGTCAAACTCTGCAGAGGTAGACATCTTTCAAATATAAGTGGAAATAGCTGTACCAGAGTTCAGCTCTTAATATGTACGACAATTACTCTTTTAACAATATGATGACACACGTTCATAAAATTCATTTACTGCATATCAGTGTTGTTTAATGAACAACTAATTCAAATTTGTAGCCAGCAATATGTTTAAACGATCTACCATGCATCTGAATCTAACTAAACTTGAAAATTAATATGTCAAGTGATTTATTTTAACCTAAAATAACTTTAAAAAGAGATACATACGTCTTTACAGAAGATCACAAAATGAAAACAAAATCAATGACAACTTTGTTCTCTTCTCTTTTCTCATGAGACCCCATTTCACTTTAAGGCACTCTCGAACAGTTGCTGTAGGATTAACCTTAACCCCTGGCCCACATTTAATTAATAATCAGATTAAGGTCCTGGATCCTGACATGCTGCAGTCTGAAATAAACTTAATCACGAGGATGCAGAGAAAAGGCGAGTGTGGTGGAAAGGTTAGATATTCTCCCCCAAAGTGCAGGATGAGCTGACTGAATTAGAGATCTGAACTTCCTTTGATAAACATCCAACACTGTGAAAGAGGACCTTGACTGAGCCCAAAGTGATGGCTAAAAACAGGTTACCTGCATGTGAAATAACCTGTTAAAGGAAGCCAGTATCTCTCTATTCACAGCAGTTAAAGCTAAAAGTGAGTGATTGGTTCCTACTATGCCAGCTCTGGACATTACCCTCAGAGACAAACTCTCACAGACATCGACAGCGGTTGGCAGTGGATGCCACAGGTCTTGGAAGTTCTCATGCGTCTCATGAGCTGAGCAATTTTGCAGCCGGGCCTCTTTGGCAGAAACCAAGGTTTTCACCTGGTTCCTACATCTTAATCCAGATTCTGATTTAATAGACTGGAGCCCATGAAAGCACCATCCCGGAAGAAACAAAGAACCCATTAAGGAATATGCCGTTGCATACGGTTTCATCACTTAAGAAATTAGATTGATTTGTCTTTGTCATCTTCTCCGTCAGCACGCTGCGCATGTAGGCCAACAAAACCTGACCTACTTTTAGCTTCCTGGTTTTATGTAATGGCTCAGAGAAGCCTTTCGTAATCACAGCAGAGGAGGCCGCCCGCTTGTACGTGTGCTCTGTGTCCTGACATAAAGTGAAAAGCAAGACGGTGAAAAACAGGGTGGTTGTGAACGCAACCTGGGAGAAAAGTGCCTCGAATTTGAAGGATGGCTTCGGGCAAACAGAGGGTGAAGTGAAGGGGTATGACCGGGCCAAAAAAAAAAATTGAATTGAATTTAAGTGCTTTATTGTAAATCTGTTTTGTTCGCCCTTAATGGCCTCTTTGCGAATTCAGGTCAGGTGGGTAAGCTGTTGCAGGTTATGCTTCTCAAAGTGTACAAGCAAGAAGCAACTTCATTATCCACATTTTGTACACATTTGGAAATTCTGTGCTGTATGGTGCTTTTTTTCGCAGTATATTTAAGTAAAACAGAAATCACAAATTTAAACTTATTTACTGCATAAAATATAATCAGCAGAGGCTTGACGATATCATCTTTGGGCAGGAGCTTAATTATGACCTACCTGTGTCAGATAACCTGAGAAACCTGAGAAAATACACAATGGTGAGATCATTCTTGCTCGATTAGATTCTGGAGAAACCGAATAAGATTCCCCAGCTCCTGCTGACCCCCTGACCTGGCTGACATTACCGATCCAACATTGCCGCTATAACATGTAGCAGCCGAGTCCAGTAAAATACGGTCAGTAAAATGACAGTACCGTTAAACCAGAATTATGAGCGGGATAATCAAGGTCATCCAACTTTACAAATATTTTAGCATCAGCTCCACAACACAGCCCTCGTGTTTCATCTATATTAGACCCTGGCTGCTGCGTAATGTGGTTTCTGTTTTAAAAGAAGAGCTTTTGCTTTTTATTCTATATTTATTTCTGTTATTTTTTAACTTTGTTTGAGAAAATCAGATAAAGAGCAATAGCCTGAAAAAATCCTGCTAAAGATAAAAAAAATGTAAAAACTATGACGACAACAACATCGTGGAGCCTGTTTATCACATTCGGAATGTGCCTTCGAGGCCTAATTGATGAATGTAGTAAGACACAGTTGAGTGTTCACATGAGGCTCAGCTGACTCTTTGTAGCCTGCAGAGCTTATAAATCTGTTTTTGTTTCATAAATGCAGTTACATTTTGCTGTGAGAGTGGGACTGTTAATAGCCATTTCTACTCTTTTTCGATCCAAGAATGTGATCACATGGTATAAACATTTGACCCTTACCTCATTTTCCTCTTTCATATTGTCAATGAGCTCCATCACCTCGATGAAGTGCTGGCAGCGGGCTGAATGATTAATCACATGGGTTGGAAGTGATTTGTGCTGCCAGTGTCTCCATTCAGACAGAGACAGCTCTCTGGAAACCGACCTCTGAGTCTTAGAGAGGTTGTCCTTTGGGGGATCAGCAGGCAGGGACACGAACTGTGACTGTTTTAGGACTGGATGAGGTTCATCTTCCCGCAGTCTCACCGTGGAAGCCCACTTGGAAAATTCAGCACTGCTCAGAAAACCATCTGATGCTGTGCTCTCCTGGTGAACTGGCACATAGGACAGACACAGTTTGAGAAATTCCATGTTCGGCTGCTCCAATAAGAACATGTATTAACCGGAATTCACTCGCCACCTCACTCACTCAAGTTTTGAGGGTGGATGAGAGACGCCCGTCCCTCGGACCGCGACCTTCTTCCTCTGACGGATCGCCTGCTGCTCTCCTGGTGGTCAAACTGGCCACAGGTGATGTGCATCTTGTGAAGGGTTGGGATCAGGCCCTGGGGCAGCATGCGGGGACTACTAGGGTACATGTGGAACCTGCATTTGTTGCCAGTGATTGACTTGTACACGTTGCGCTTGTTGCTCTGGCTCTGGTTGTACGTCTGACAAAGGTAAACAGTTTGTTGGAAGTAGCTCTGATGTGGCAAGTTAATCATGTCGAGGTGCATCAAACCTTTGGTTTCCACTCACCCTTTCTTCACGCCCCTCAGACAGAATGACAACAATTCGCCCCTGCCGCTTACGACCAGTGCGGCCCATTCGCTGCACGAGGCGAGTGGGGTTCTTCTGTGCATCAAAGCAAACGATGAGGTCGACCTCTCCGATATCTAGCCCCTCTTCTCCGACACAGGTCGACACCAGCGTGTTGAAGCCTCCCTGACGAAACCTGTGCACCACCTTAAACACAAGAATAGACACACAAAAAAAGACAGGATTTTTTTAAGGCAAAATGTTTATCAATATTTACCATTTCCATAAAATCCCCTAGTCATTTCTGGTTTCCAGATATACGTCCTAACTTTGTCATCTGAAGCCTTCTAATAGATAAAAATCCCCACATGTATTCAGGTGAGGGCCTTTTACACAAGCATCAATTTTTGCAAGTTCTGTGAAAATGTCACTGGCTGCAAAGATGCATTGCTAAGCAACCAGCAGGAAAATGATCAGAAAAGCGGCCACAGTAAGTAGTTTTACAAGAACACACGTCCACAGCACGATTACCACACTGTGGCTTACATGATTGCCAATTACATTTGCTGTAATTCTCAGTGGATCAATGAGTGTTTCTCAAACAAGCATTTCTACCTCCAGCTGCTCCTTCTGGGTGAAGCCTTTGACTCCCTTCCCAGCCGATGCTTGACCCATAAAAGTCATGACCCTTATCAGCGGAGCATGGCGGTTCAGCATAGCTGCAATTTCCTGTACGCTCTCACGGAACGATGAAAAGATCATCACGCGCGTGCTCACCTCCTGCGTGCCACAATCTGGAAATGCATAAGAAGAATGGGGAAAGATTTATTGCAGTACTGTAGACACAGCTTAGCTCTCCAAATACAATATAATAGTTTAAACATAATTTAGATATGAACTACCTGCGGCTATAAAGATCGCGTTAATATGTTGCACTATAAGCACCATGCAGTTTCCTCCTTGTTGTTTTAGAACACTAAGCGAACTATAGATCTCAGCTTTGAATTTGAACTCCTCCTGCATGACTGAGTCATATCCCTTCTCCTGCTCCAACAATACCTCACCGGTTTTGTCTGCGGAGCTTCCAGCCCGCAGTCTGAAATGCTGCAGCACCACGTCCTCCAGCTTCTGCAGTTTGGGGTGACTGTATATGAATGGCTCGTCTGATTCTACAAGTATTGGGAGGAGAGAATGTTATTCAAACATATATTGTTTCCAAGGACCTTGTTTTTATGTTTTAATTGGATGCCCCAGATATGGATATCTGATGTGTCACATACCAGCAGACTGCTTTACAAACATTGCTTCCATCTCTTGGTAAAGATCCATAAATACAGGAGTTCTCTGCAGCTCATTTCTGGCCCTGGACATTTCTGTGTCCCACCAAGTGCAGGGAACATGTGTTAAAAAATCTGAAATATGCTACATAGGTTGTTATTAAAAGATCGAAACACTGCACTGATGAAAGAAGCGTGCAAATGTGGGGGAAGAAATACGCTAATACAGCCTGAAGGTAAGGCGACTGACCTCTGGATCCATCCATGATCCCCTGGAAATAAAGGAAGAGGGATCGGAGCCCCATCTGCATCAGGAGCTCATAGCCATGGTACAGGCTGATGCAAAGGGCAAAATCCCCCTCTAGAACTCCCTGCTGAGGACCCTGTGGAGAGAAGAACTCTCAACTATCAACCCCACTATCCACTGAAAAAATATAAGCAAACAAGAATAGTTAGATTATAGCATAAACTTCAAGCTCAGTTTAACAAGTACAGTGCAACTCCCTTCAAAACCACCACAGGATTTACAGTAATTCACATTTCTCCAACTATGCAGGAACAATGAGAGAGGTTTAAATTGAGGTAAAACTGTTTCACAATCCACTTTGAGAAGACTGGCAGCTTAACACACAACTCAATCAATTGTAATTTGTGGCAGAAGCAAATCCACTGTGCACAAAAAATCTATATAGTTATAAAATATCAGCCAGTGCAGCTGATATCAATAATCTGCATACTTCAAAATGCCTCACTGCAAAAACCTGGTGAATCTTTTTATGCTGACAAGCTCATGATACCAAATTGATTGAATAATGGGTGCTTAGAGTCCATGCCTTGATGTGCGGCAGCGGGTTCTTGCGGAACTGATCCCTGGCGAGGATCAGCTGATATTTGCTGAGAGTTCGCAGGTCCTTGTGCGCCATCACCCTGCTTTGAACCAGGCGAGATGTGAATTTCTCGAGCACCTGCAGGAGGCACAGACAGGAGTCAGGTCATAACTAAAGAGCCATTTCCTGAGTTCATGAGGCATGAAACCGACATATTGAGAAATGCTTTTTTTTTTAAAAGAGTCCAACTATGAATAAATATCAAATCAAATCCCTATTGTGACATTGGCAGCCAAACCTTGAAGCTTAATCCCTCCTGAAACTGTGACTGATTTTGATTAAACAAATGAAGGATGTATTGCTACATTAAAACAAGTTTTAGTCCTTCATATTTTATTTTGGTCCTCATATTGATAGAATATCAGAGACAGGATCATCTTTATTATACACAATAATGTGAATACTTCTTAAACAGAATGGATTTAATAGCCTCACTTTGATCAACAGCCTAAAAATGAGTGGGCCTATTCTTTTTTCCAGCCTCATCTACTAATACATGGAGGAGAGATGGAAGCCATTTTTGTGGCACACTGCTGTAACATCTATTCATCCACAAGGCTAGATGTAATGTGAGTAAGTGGGCTTACATTTTGTGATGCAATTTAGTTTTTAAATGGTGGAGGAGAGAAAACAGAGCATTGTTGTGTGGCATCGTGTTTGTTCTTGAAATTTACAAAATGCTTTTTTAATTTCATTGTTCATTTGCAATATAACTCAGGTGCAATAACACTGATTGTTTCTGATCATACAGTACATAAACTAGGACACGCTTTCACTCCTAAATTAAAAAAAGTACGTGAAACCAGCTGTCTGCCCCCATTCTTCTATTCATTCAAAAGATGGGAGAAATTTGATTCTACACCAAGCTTATGAAGATAAAGGCAAAGGGTTAAATAACAGCCTTTAATTCCTTTAGCCTTTAAAACAATGTTCAGCAGAATTCGACAGGTACATCAACCAGCTCAAAACTATCCATCTATAGAAGATAAAGAGGTCAGTCCATTATTAGGGCTTTGAGTCAGCTCATATGAAAGGTTTTTCATTCAAAACCGTACGTAAAGGACGGTTGCCTAACCAAATCTGTTGACAAACCACTTGTAAATCAAAGGATAAAATCAAAATATATTGTGTATATGATGCATGATGGAGCTGGACCTGAGGAGCAACAAGTATTTTTAAAAGAGGACATCACATACATTTCTGTTTACAGGACGAGAGAAAAGGTTACTCTAGCTATATTTTTAATGACTGAATAAGAACTATGACTACACAAGTATCCTCTCTCGAGTGCCAGTGATGTAAGGCCAAACGCAATCAGCATGTTGTGGTGTGTGTGTGGGGGTGGATTAATATTGAGGTCCACTGTTTGGCAGGGGGCTATTAGGTCAATGGCTCCCCATAGAGTGTTGTGTGTGTTTTTCGATACATGTTAAAGCTTTACATCCACGCTCACCCGCAGACTAGATAGTTGCGTAATCTCTTTGCTACGTGCACATCGATGGGTGCAAGATGGTGGCTGGCTGCTGGAGCGTCAATGATGACATACAAAATTTTGTTTAGTGCCCTCAAGCGAACAAGTTCATTATCTCTACAAGGGAACTGTTTGTCTTCCACAACTAACATTAAAAAAATATATCAATAGAACAAAACATGAAAAAAATTGACCCAAAGCAAAAAACACAAAATTAACTGATGGCACAAATAGAAATAGTTTATCCTGTTTTGTTTTTTTTACACTATACTGCCAAATTATTATTACTAAGATATTCATTTCTTGTTCAGTTCAATAACAGTAATGTTACCCTGCAGCAGGGCATTTCAGATGAGCTAAAGCTTTTAAAAGGTATACAATGCTACATCAATTCACACTGTGTGCATGGCAAAAATGTCTGATATTCACAGTAATTAAATGATCATAAGAATTAATACTAATCTAAGAAAAATAAAGATGGGTATCACAGTGAGTTTTCATGTTAAGATACTAAGGTTTTAAATTAAGGGGTTCTGTTTTGGTATGTTTTATCTGTTTGACTGTGGTGTCCTTTAAATCTGTGACTGCTGCCTTTAAATCTACAATCCTAGTCTGTTTAAACTGCACCGCGGGAAGAAATAAAGTGTTTTAGAATTGATTTCAATTGAATTAATTTCATTGTGGTTTCTGGTTATCATATATTTTGATTACTATTTAATCCTTTGACCTACAGTTGGTTTGTGGATAGATTGTTTCTCCAGGTAAAAATGTTAAACTCATAAAACAATAGTATTTGTTGTTAACGTGGTCCTATCAACACAGTTCTTATTTTTGTGGCCCTATAAACCACCACAAAAGATTTTAAATGAAACAACAGTGTATGTGTGTGTGCGTGTGGGGGGGGGGGTGTTGGGACAAACATAAACAATCATAAATCAAACTTTCACTTTTTAATACATGGCTGCAAATCATTTGCGTTCAGCAAGTCAAACCCATGATTCGGGTCACTGTAATGACTGTAAATTAATTACGGCTGAATGACTTATTTTTCGCTCCGACCGACCGGAAGAGGCGGAGTCAGAGTGGCCTGATCACGTGGTCTATCGTCGCTCCTCGTAAACAACTCAGATCGCCGTTCAGGCCTCAAAAACAGTCTCGCCAGGCTCCTCCGCACAGTCGACGCAGGCGATTTTTTTGCCGCCTTTAAAAAGAGAATTAGGTGCACCTTCAATTGGGGTCAGTGTGCGTTAAGGTAGTCTAAAGCGTTAGAAACGCGACTATGGCGAGCTTTTTCGAGAAAAGCGTCGTAATAATTGGTTGCTACAGCAGAAAGTAGCGGCACTCCAATCGGAAAAAGTCGCGGAGGTCCGGAGCGCAACACATCGGCGTTCAAAAGACGCGAAATTAAGTGAGCGCTGAAAGGCTGTTTCTTTCAAACTCAACATCAAATATCACAATCCTTTTTTCCAAAGCGAAGTGTCAGATCACCGCTGCGACGAGTAAAAATGGACCGCGGTGGCTGTCAAATGAGCGGCGGGGGTAGCGGTGGCCGCATCGAGCCCAACCAACCCGAGATGATCACGCTGGAGGACCTTGAGTCTTTCTCCGAAGACCAGCTGTCGGACTCGGGCAACGGCAGCCTGGAAGAAGAGGCAGAGACCATGGAGGAAGACGACGAACGGCTGCTGCGCTACTGGCAGGACGTAGCAAGAGGACACCAAGTAGAAGTTTCTCCAGGTAAAAATGTTAAAAACGACGAGGAACTCATGCGTAAAAACCCGTTCGTGTCGATGAATAATTTACTGTTCTGTTTAGCGCAGCCATTAATTAACAACGTATAATGTGATGAGTGTAAAATTAAAGGAGGCAATCACAATTTGGCATGTCTGACATACAATCCGCTGTGCAAGGCTGCGCACGGTGACCTAAATACACCGCGGAGCAGCACAATCCTTCCGTCTCCTGTAAACACGAGTTAAAGCTTCGAAAAATCCAATCAAATTACTTTTGCAGCATTCGAGGACAGCACACCGACACTAAAGAAAGTAAAAAGGAAGTCAGGACTGTCAGTCTCCGGGTTTGTTGTGAATTGCAGTTCATTTAATTGCATCTAATTAATGCAATTAATAACATAAAACAACGAGTTTACACGCACGTTTTGTACAGGTAAATCTTATTGGACGTTTCAGCGAAAACGTATTTCCATAAATGAACTATATATGTATTTCCTGGTTTTGTTGGGGCAGGTATAGCTATACAATGATTTAATTATATATATAAGAGAAGTTTTCTTTAATGGTATCTTTGTTTTGCTTCGATGGCCAATCTATTATTTCTAATATGCAATGACGTGTACTGGTGTTCTATATGTTTTTTCTTCACTTCACAGTGTGTTTAATCTATGTAAGCTGAGTGGAATGCGCTTGGTTCCGACACTGAGCAGCTGCTCAGTCTATTCTTTTAGCCTAACACCTGCATGGCCTCAATAAGTCTGTTTTCTTTCGTAAATGTACTGTATTAACAGCCTATTGTCAGAAATGTTAAGAATTGAAAGTCCCCATACTCTGTTGATGTTGACTGCACTATTTTTCTCTCTAAGTCTTTTCAATTATATTTACCACACCTTTTAAAATGGGCTATTTTTTTTGTACATCTGCAATCACACTGTGTCCCCCAGCTTCTTAGAATCACCACAGCTAAAGCAGCCTTTCTGTTGACGGTGGATCTCAGCACGGTGCGATAGCCACGTGCCAAACGTCCAAGCTGGACGCCAATTAATTCCTCAGCTCCCCAAGTAGTGTGACGTCAGTGGGGCGACAGTGGCGCTCACTAATTAATTAAATGAAGATGAGAAGGTGACGCAGGAAGGTTTGCATCTCTTAGATGAAAGAGGCTGACACGGAAGTGATCTCTGGCAAACAGCAGGCTCACAATATACTTTAATTGTAGCCAGAATAAAGGGGTAAAATGGGGCATTTCATAAGCTCTTCATCACAGTTTCTTTCTTTCTTTTTTTTTTAAATCCATGAACCACGTGTCCCAAACAGTGAGGTGTAGGACAACCCGTTCTTCCAGGATTTTGTTACACTCCTACATACAAGTGCCATTTAATCACCAATACTGGATTCACAAACCTGAACAACGTGTCCATTTAAACTAGCAAACCTCATCATATTAATTTTTGCTTTGCAGGAATACAAAATCTTGTTGTGTCTTGTAAAGCTCTAAACTAATAGGTGAAAAACCAAAACCCCTGTCTTAAATGGACCTGTATTGTATTATTTTATTTTTTTTGAAAATAGAAATAGTATGAAGGTATTCAAGAAAAGTTGTACAAGTCTGAAGAAGAAAACCTTTTTTTCTTTTGCCGAGGCATTGGGAGGGCAGGACTGAGCCCATTGTGCTGTCTTATGTTTCAATCACACTTTTTAAACTTTAGTTTAAACTTTAGTTTAAAAAGTTTGAGGCAATATCGCATCAAGCTCTGTGGTCAGGAACACTGGCGGACTAACCCTACCCACACAAACCGAAGCAATTAAAATATTTAGCCACTTTTGTGTTGCTCCTTTACAGTTGATTTATCATCAACTTTGATATCTTGACTATATTTGATCAGAGAAGCCGGCCATTGTAAGTAAAGAGAATGCACAGAGGCCTCATAGGTTATTAAAAAAAAAGCGTAAATAATGTGTTTCATAGTAGCAAATATGTTTCTACACCACCTCTGGTTGTTCGTCTGGGGTTTATGACATGAAAATCAGATCTGTATATATTTTCCCCAGTTAAGACACATAATACAGAAATTACATCGATAGGACGTGCCTTGATATGTACTACAGCCGTGCTTGTGTTGTGTCATGTTTTGGTCTCCTCTGTTAAAATGTTCCTTTCAAGTGTGTATTGTGCACGGCCCTGATCGCCCTGAGTCGTTTATCCTAAGCAGACATGAACAGAGCCTCAACCGTGTGAAAACTTTGGATACCCGACAGCAGCTTTGTTAATCATCCCATGATTGATCATAGAGCAAACGGCACAGATGTCTCTGACCCCATTGTCCTCCATCATGTCGGCTAAAGAACTGCGCTTGAGCAGGGTTCACTTGGAGCCCCACATGTTTAATAATTCAGCAATATAACAGACTTTGTTAATGCCGCATGCTTCAGTATTTTGAACGGCACAGACTGCCGCTCTGGTCGATCTTTGCTAATACATCTATTCCTGGTCTTAGGCAGCTTTAGTCTATTAGAGGTTTAGCTCACTGCAACATCCTGGCACTGCACTCGGCCCATCTGGCAATCTTTCTACACACAAACACTGCCTGCTGCAGATTAGTGAAAGCAGAGGGCATTCTGCATGGATTATAAGAGTGCTGTTAAAAAAAAATCAAACCACGGTGTAACTGTAATAAGCGCTTCAGAATATGTGTATATCTGGACTGTCAAACACCGTTTAACCTATTGACATGTGTTTGGGACAGATATGGCAGAGCCGATTCAACAGCTCACCACCAACAACCAGGGGCAGAGTCAGAGAGAGCCCGTCCCCTTCTCTCTCCTCGCACGCAAAGAGAAGGTATCCCCTGCCGAGATCACCCCAACATCTTTAAGGATTTAAAATGAAAATAGACGTTTCTAATTGGGAAGGGACGGATGGGTCTTTAATGGTGAGAGGGGAACGTCTATGCATGTCAGCAGGCACTTATGATGATCAGGTCAGCCACCTCTAAAAGCCATTCAAGCTCCTTAAGGAGATTTATAAATAAAGAGGACTAATTGGCTTAACTTGAGGTATCTGGTTCATTTTATCTTGGCTGGAGCCTGCAGTTGAACCAAAGACAATCATGGAAGACTATTCTTAGTGCAGGTTCCAGAGCTGTGGTAAAGCTGGTGTGATGACAGCAGATTTCAAACTGCACTGAAGGTCGTTCACCTGAGCTGCAGATGCATGTGAGAAATTAAAAAGTGATTTTTTTTTTTTTTAAAGAGAGAGAATTCTAGTTCTAAAAGCTTAGACTTGTTTTTCTATATTTAATGATAACTTCGTACCTGTCTTCCTTTTTCCCGCCAGTGTGGGCAGCTTCTGTATGAGAAACGCACGTATGAAAAGGGCCACTGGGCTTGCATAATGATGCGTGAGGACACTTATGAACAGAGCATCTGCTACGGTTTTATGAGGATAATGAAATACATCTGCCAGCAGAATTCCCTAGGTAAGTTTAAAGCATGTTTAAAGCATAGTGCACAGTCCCTTTTCCCTGCTATGTATTTAATTTGCCTGGGATTATCTTCAGCCTGTACATTTCATGGAAATAATAACAATTTCATTTGTAATGAAAGAACTGAAGAGGCCTCTTGGATGAGAGGCGAAACGTCTTCCAGTTGCTTTCAACAGTCCAGTTGACGCTTCGCTCGACCTTTATGGAATTTCCTTTGTAGGAGATTATCTAGGCATGACACTCCCCATCATCACAGTGGTGCGCACGGACGAGAACCACTCCGTTATATCCCGCGACGTTACTGTTGCATATTTTCTTCCAACTGAGCATCAGGCCCAGCCACCACGACCTACCGACAGTGAGATCCTCATAGAGATCTGGCCCGCCACAACTGTGTACACAAGGTGGGCGAATAAAGAAAAATGCTGGTACTCTTCTGTTGTCAACAAGCTACAATGCTCATAACAATGCACCATGCCTTCGTCCACCAGGGCCTTTACCGGTGCCACTAATGAGGTCACCATCATTGACCAGATCAATACCATGGCGGAGCTCCTAGACTCTCCTGGCCTGTGCTTTAACGACTCTTTCATCATCGCTGGCTACACCAACCCAGCCCACAGCAATCGGGCCAATGAAATCTGGTTTCTAGAGCGACCCTGAGGTGGGGGGGGGGGGGGGGGGGGCTTTAGCATTATCAACTGTACGACCCTCAAGCCTAATTAAGACTCCAATAGCACTGCCGCAAAACCAGTACAGTTTCATTCACCGCCTATACCTGAAACGACCACCAGCCGAGCACACTACACGTCAGATTATCCGTGGCCTATAACTGCAGACAGGTTTCCTCCCTATTGTGCAGCGCTCTACATACATGTTGACCACAGAGTGCTGCCAGAGACATTCAACAACCTCATAATGGCAGAAACAGGTTCCCAGTAGACATCCAGCCTTATCTATACGTTCGGTGTGCGCGTTGCAGCTACGCTGTCCTTTCGTGTTGGGGTAAAGGTCAGTGTACAACAGAAATATTGTTTTGCTGGCATTCTTCATGCTTGCTTCTGCTGTCATCTCTGCACTATGTTAGGATTCTACGTGATGTCACATTGCATATTTATATTTAAGAATAAGTGCAATATATACCAGATGGCAGATCCAGCAGCATGTTAGTACATTAATGGATGGATAAAATTGCACAGAGGAGGTCATGTGCATCACAGATGAACATGCCTATAATGATTGTTCAGAAGGGGTATAATGAGTGAATGTATGAGGTAGGAGAAGCTGTAAAAAATATCCCGGTAATACAAACCGCTGGAATCTCAACGATTTTACTGCTTAATGACAATCAGGTTACTTGCATTCGAAACACATTCTCTTCAGGTAATAGTTGCTAAGGGTAACCATATGTACAGAAAATACCTCTCTTCCCTTTTCTCATGCTTTCTCTACCTGCTACTGTGTGAATGTTGGCAAACGTGTGCATTTACTCTTTCCTGCTGCTGCATAAAAGCAAGAGAAGACGGACCACACACTTAAGCTGTACAGTATACGCTGACTATTCTCTCAAACATGTGATGGAAATGTGCATATTTTAGTTTATTATAAAAATAATTATAAAATAAAAATGATTGTTTAACATTCTATTACCAATCAAAATAGTCTATGAATTCATGGTGAACATATTTTTCTCATATGCAGCATGTATAAAGTGATATATGTCTGACCAGCAACAGCATTAATGTTAAAATCCTTATTTACTGGTTTCAAAATCAATATCTGAGGTTTTTGGGTTTTGTTTTTTTTCGGGGGGGGGATCATAATAAAGTGGACAATAAAGGATGTCTATTCAAAGTGTAATTTTATGCGTAATAAACATGTAAAGGAAATATATATATATATAAATTAAAGAGTTAAAGCTAGTGTTGGGAAGAGGCAACAATAGTAGCTGGTTGACGTCGAGACAACAAATCCAAAGAATTTCTTTTGCATTAAGCATTTTGTAGAGACCGTAAAGATATTCTTATTACACTTACAAAGCCATGATGTGTGCTGATTTTTCCTTTTCAGAATTGTCTCAATTTCCCCTTTCCTGTCTCGCTGCTTTTTTTTTAGTGTTTTGCAAATGCGTGCTGTGCAAATGTGAAAGTTCAAGTGCAACAACATGACCTGTCGTGGACGTCTTTGTTCAATAAAATATTGTCTCTTGTCTTTCAAAATGTATACCTACACAGTGTTGTCGTCATCTATATGAATCCTTACAGAAGGGCAGATTTCAATAAATCAGGGTGCAGATATAGTGTCGATTGAGAACACATCAAACAGCAAGGAAAATTTTACTTAGTTTCTGCCAGACTTTAAGTAAAAGCAGTATTATATAGTTAATGAGCCAAACATAACACATAGCCAAGTATAGTTTCAAATAAACTTAATAAAATCGGAATAAATGCTTGCATCCATCATTGTTCACACTTTTCACTTATTTGCTTTTCTATAAAGTTCAGATAATACAACAAACTGCAATAAATAAAGCTATATGCCCAACAAGGTGTGAAATCAATGTGAATAATTAATAAACATACAATAGCACGAAACTTTCCCTTGCTGTTGTCACATTCCAGCTGTCCAGCCAGATTAAAACCACAGAAGAAGCAGCTGAGTATAGACACTTGACAAGCAGAGCTTGTTAACGTTCCAGAGCTGAATACCAGACCGCCAATTGCGACAGGACGCTGCTTTCAAGAAAAGTTAATTCAAGTAATGTTAACTGAACCGGTCGAACCGACAAGAGGAAAAAACCTCAGGCTAAAAATGGGAGCTGATGATTTCCAAATGATTTGTAAATGACCACAAGGTGTCAGTAAAGAGTCAAAATACAGGATACGCTTTAATGCGTTGTCACACTTCAACTAAACTTGCCCTGTGAGCTCGACTGTAAATGCAAACTGTATTCAGATCATAAGTCAGAGTGATTTTAATATTCTTTAAACTCTGATGGTGAAATTAATTTTCTTGGGCCGAATAGAATTTTCAAATTACAAGGTGCAACTTGGATCGTGCCTACCTGGAGGTAGCGTGCCTGGTGTGCAGAAAGGATCTCTCCCAGAGGAACCACCACTTTTTCTACACTGCGCTGGTGAGAATAGGCCCTAATATCTGGGCTTTCATCTGAGCGTAGCTCAATATGGGAGATGAGCAGGTTCGACACCACTGACTGCACTGACTGCAGAAAATGAAGCAAGAAAGAAAAAACAAACAGCATGAATGTCAGTCTTAGAATGCACGTTCTGTAAGAAACAACATAGATAAAAGTCACCTTTGCATCTCCTCCTGGCGTAGCAGTTAGAGCCAGGACGCGGAACTGCAGCATCTGGCTGCAGAGTTGCCTGATCACCTTAGAGATAGAAAGAGGAGTAATTACAGGGTATTATCAATGGGGCAATTTGCCTGAAGTTAAAAAATGCTGGTTGTGGGATGGATGGTGTTCCTGAGTTCCTGGGTGTGGGGTACGACAGATAAACAGCTTTCACTGATAACAACGGCAACATAGCTCAGAGATACAGCATAGAGTGGGATATATATGATAAATGACACAATAAATGATGTTTGAAGAATTATTTGAGTGTCAAAATTTAAGAACACGTGAGAGCAAATTTACATATTTGTCTCTCCTTTTCTTTTTGGGCGAGTGAGGGCCTAGTACAGTATAGCTCGTGCATTAGCTCCTGACTTGCTAGAAACAGCCTTTGCAAAGGTAGTCTCTGATCGGTATATGACAGATCTGTTCACCTGACAATAGGCATGGTTGCCGAGCGCCTTGTGCGCTTCGTCGATCACCACGCACTTGACCTGTTGGGCAGGGCACGTCTCTCTTGACAAGTCGTTCACCATGACCTGAGGGGTGAGGAAGAAGACACGCTTGGCCCTCCAAATCTCCTGCCGTTGCTTTGCTCCTGTGCTGCCTACATGTCACAAAATGGACCTCTGTAAAGACGGTTTAATGAGAATATATGATGCTAGTGTCATGATCGGCTCACCTGTCAGCTCAGCCATGTGTGCCTGAGGGATGCCCATCACTTTATAACAGGCCTCAATCTGTTGGGCCACCAGAGGTTTGGTGGGGGCCATGAATACAATCTTTCCTGACGGATACCAGCGATAAAAGTTGTACATAACCACAGAGGCTATAAAGGTCTTTCCCAGTCCAGTGGGGAGACACACCAGTGTATTCTGAAATAGTGCAACTTCTGACATCTTCAGCTGGTACTCCCTGATTGGATAGTTAGTGGGGTATATCCAAACTTTAGCTGAAGAGCTGTCAAATCCAGGAAGGTCTTGGTACGTCTCAGTTGAAGGTGAGGCTTTGCTCCCTGTCCCTGCAGAGTCGTCACGCTGAAGTGAATGTCCACGATCATGTTGCAAGCTCTTTTCGGCCTCATAAACAGCGACCACCATGAGATCGTCGTCGTCGTCTTCAAAAGCAGGATAAGCTTCCTCTGTCCTCACTTGATCTTCAGATGCGTGTGCGGACCTCTGGCTTATTTCAGGCCAAAGAGGGTTTCCAGTAGGTTTTGCTTTAGCCGCCTCTGTTGTGTTGCTCTGGGTAGTTTGAGGTCCTCCGGCAGGTTTCCTGCCATCCTTTGTCGGTTGAACAACTTTACTTTGATTATTGGATCCACCCCAAGTCTGGAATAAAGTTCTTTGATTCAAACCTTTACTCATTTTTGTTATTTGCTGTGGAAAAAGGTTGAGAAAAGGTCCCATGTGACGAGTAGCAGCATTTCAACAAGAACACAAACACAGACCACTTCCGCTCTGGTTCTACCAAAGCAAAACACCGTTTACATAAAATGTTCTTTTTCAACTTTTTTCCACATATATTTTATTTTTAAAACATTATTAATGTATATTTATGCAAATTTATTGAAATTACAGAAGAAAAAAACAACATTACGTGGTTAGTTTTTGCAATGAAGCTTTTAATGTTTTGAGTAAGACACCGGAAGCAAATATTTTTTTAGTTCCTCTCCCGCTCAGCTGTCATAATGTTACCATAGTAATGGACAGAAGCAATATAGAGCACATACTTACTTCTTTCCAGGTACGGGCGGTAGTTACTACATCTGTTTTAATTTATAAATATTCGTGTTCATTCTCACAGTAGAACTCGGGTTATTGTGTTGTTATACTTCGGCTAGGATCACTGTTTTTGCTAACCCTTGAAAGCTGCTAGTTAACATCGCTAGTATCCCCAGTTAATCTGTCCCCCTCTTTAGGCATATGCCCGTGGATACTTGGTGAGAAAAGAAGTTCAACGTGCAAGAGAGGACTTTGAAGCCGTCGTGAAAGAGATTGATGGCGGTTTGACGCATTTACATTGGAAGAAGTCAATTATCCCCGTCCCCCACTTCACCGACACAGTAAGTCAGGATGATGTGGTTTAGGCCCCCTTTGTGCATTTTTAACGCGTTTGTTTATCCGTCATCAGGATGGCCCTATAATAAAGACCAACAGAGCTGCAAGCAAGCCTCCAAATTCTGGACCAGCTGTCTTTCACCCTCTGCGGATCTCATCAGAAAGAGCGCCAGCATCTGCAAAGGGAGAGAATCGTGCACACAGGACGGAGGCAGAACGAGATGATTCACGGACAAAAGAACCTCCTCAACCGACGAATACCTGCAGTGTCACAGAGGGTTTGGAAGGACAGAAAGAAACCGGTTTGGACTTTAAATGTGGCAGAATGATTGATAGTGCAGGAAATTCCACTACTGTGTGGAGCAGTTTGGAGCTGGACGTGAACTGTGGTCGCAAACAAAAAGGTTAGAGTTCTGGACATGGTTTGTTTTTCTGTCTTGCGTCAGAGACATTTGACATTTTGAATTTGAATATTTAAGGCTCTCGGCAGTATTGCTTGGCGGAGGACATCCCCGGCAACCCAGAGGCTCTGCGTCTGCACAGAAACGCCCTGATCATGGAGCTGCTGTGGCTCCAACAGGCCATTGACAGCAGGAAGAAGGTACAAAAAGGGCCATCATTACCGCTAAAGTTTACACTAGTTAAATCAAAGCTGTACACGGAAAAGCTTAAATTCCTTTACACTGACTGAGGTGTGTAGAATAATTTTTTATGATCATTTACTGTTTCTTTTTGCCCAATGAGTCTTAGCATCCTTTCCATGGAGAGTACAGGGGACCAACTTAAGCATGCATGTCGTGATCTGTGTTTTTTTTACAGTACTTGTCGCTGAAGAACAGGCTCAGTGTTTCATGACAGTCGACGTATTCGAGAGTGGATTTGATGACGTGAGACAAAGACCAGAAGCAGCTGATCTCATTCAACTCACACCTGTCTGTTTTATTTGCAAATGTGGACCGTAATATAATTGCTACTCTCGTAACATTTTGCACATTGTAATTTTTTTCTAATGATGTGACAATAACAATAAATTACTATTTTTTTTTTTTTTTTTTAAAACTCTTGTCTGCTTTTGATGATCTTCTCTTTTCTCAAAGTCGCTGTTTTCCATTCAGTGTAATTAAATGACAGTCCCCAGCCCTACGTAAGCGTGCATGGCAATCCGGAAGATCAAATGTCCCATCAGGATCTGAATAAATGAAGGATCACTTGTGCGTAAGAGGTTCTGCCTGGAAGCTCACACACTATTAAGCGTCTGCTTTACTGTTTACTGAGCTGCAATAACCTTGTTCTTTGTGTTTTTGCGTTAGTTAAAATGCATATATGAGTGCTAATGTTATTAACTAGTTCTAACACTTGTTTGGGTGATTTTTCCATAAAGATCTATTGTGCGTCTTAATTATTATGTGTAGAAACACAGATGTGATGTAAAGGTTATCTTATTGATTTAGCTTACAACACTGAAGTGCCCAATCCCCCCCCCCCTCTATCTGCCTCTTTTGTTGTGGTTGCTGATGGTTTGGCCCACAAAGCCAGTCATTGCTGTCATGCTGCCATAGCAACTAGGATATACTCACCACCGTCAGTGGAGTAGCGTGTGTTTTAAGGGGGTTTAACGGAGCAGAAGGTGTCGAGCTGGAGTCCAGGCACAGACGGCAAGAAAACCGACTGAATTTTATATTTTATAGTTCACCAGGTCGGTGAGTCGCTGAGCAGTGTGTGTGTGTGTATGGATCAGATCTTTGGTGTGTGTGGTTGTTAAAAAAGTATGAGTCAAGGAATGTGGCTGGTAAGCATTAAGGTGTGTGTTCACAGGTGGCTCATCGATGGCTTCAGTGCTGCCTCCAGTGAAGAGCGTGGTGGTGTACAAAAATGGGGACCCCTTCTACACCGGGCGGAGGTTCGTGGTCAACCAGAGACAGGTGGCAACCATGGAGGCCTTTCTCAACGAAGTAACCCAAAGCATCAGGGCTCCGCTCGCCATTAGGACCCTGTACACCCCCAGACAAGGTCACAGGGTCTCTGACCTGCAGCATCTCCAGACAGGAGCTCAGTACGTCGCCGCCGGCTTTGAAAAGTTCAAAAAAATGGAGTGAGTAAATGTCAGATGGCGCAGTCACGAGGACCTGGGGATGGAGAAAAAACACTTTATTGTCTTTGTGTGCAGTTACCTAAACATGGGGGTTAAAAAGCATCCAACAGCTCGTGAAGAAACACAGGTATGCTTCTGTTTTCACACACAAAGTTTGATATGAAGAGCAGAAAACCATCACTTATTAATCTGGCTAACCAGGAGGAATGCAGCCAATCTGAAATGCTAAAAGCGACGTGAGAGATGTGATGTGTCTGGGCTCACGCTGTCATTTTGGCCCAAATCTGCAATTTGTACACAAAATAGCACAAAATGCTTGTACTGCACATATCAACAATGGCCACTATGCACTGAGCACTTTCAGTAGTCATGTGACTTGAGGTCAAATTTACTCTTCTTTGTCATCACAGTGTGATATTTCCCAAGGGGTTATTCCTGTAAAAATGAAGGTTAACTCATTACTGGATAAAATTATTTTAGAATCTCTTTTACTCATGATATATTTGGCCTTTATCTCATTATCACAAATTCTTATTTTAATTATCATTGTTTGATTGTTTTCAAAGTCATAAAAATGAGTTTAAATCCCTCATTTTCACATAATACCTTATGCCTTTGTCACTGTTTTTCACATAATTGATATTTTATTCATAAACTAATTTGGACCTTTTTAATATGATGGATTTTTAACTTTTTATCAAAATGCTGACATTTATTTTTTTTAAATACAATTGGGCTTCCAGTTCTAAACGACAGTCTGATGATACAGTGCACGTCAGCAGATGCACCGGTGCTTTGTACTTTGAGCAGGTGACGGGCATCTCATGGTTCTGCCCTATCCATCTACGCCATCTTCCCCTCTTTTAATGTCAAACATTAAAATGTCAAACATTAAAAGAGGGGCTGGAACATGTGTGCCTTGGGCCTCTGCCATTTCGGAGAGCTGTGCATCTGGTTCTAAACTCTGGCCTTGTGTTGTGGTTGCCGTGCAGACGTGACTCATATTTAATTCCATTCTAGAAACAGACTTAATCTCCCACGCAGACTTATCAGGGGTGTGGGCGTGCCTGCAGAGACCTAATCAAAGCCTCCGTGAACTTTGTCCTCCTCGGCATAAGAATAATAAGAAAAGACATCTGATTGATTCGGCTCTGTGGAGTCCTGCAGAGACCTCAGCACAAGCTTTTAATGATATGGGACAACATGTGTAAGAGCTCTGAGAGGAGCCCTCGGATCAGACAAGATGTGTGAAAGTACTACCAGAGCCGTCAGTTTCCATGGGGGCAGTACTTGAGCTGACATGAGCAGAATGGTTAGTTAGTCATTACACTGCTGGAATGAACGCTTCCTCTGCGAGGGACGTGCAGCAGAACTGATGTGCAGGATATCTGTGATGGGAAACAGACCGGGAGAATTTCAAGCATCACTGTACAATTGACAACATTATGGCTTAACGGTGCCCCGAATCTGACCCGTGCAATGTGGTCTGCAGGCCAAAGTGATCCCAAGGCCAAACGTCTCAGCGAAGTGGAGGAAGTTTATACCTGTACCCTGCATTTTACAGTGAGTGTTGCAAATGCAGACATACCCTTAGAATCTGTAAGCCCACAAATCTGACCTTTCTATTTAAAAATGTCTTTTTTTAGTGTTTTCAGAAACGGAGACCTCCTGTGCCCGCCATTCCGATTCATCATTCCTCGGAGTATGCGTCAAGACCTGGAGCAAATCTTGGGTCTGATCACGGACAAGGTCAGCTTACGAACCGGAGCCGTGCGCAGGTCGGTGACACCGGAGGAGAGACACAGAGAGCTGAGAATGAAGCATCATCCAGAACTGCCTGTGTTCCTCCAGGCTGTGCACGCTGGAAGGAGCGACCGTGTCCTCGGCCGCTGAGCTGGAAACCGGCCACTACTACGTTGCTGTGGGAACCGAGAGGCTGAAGAAACTTCCATATGTGGAGCTGCTGCTCTCCAAAGACACTGAGAGGTATTGTTACATCAGGACAATAACAGGACCACAATTTACACTTTGAGGTGGTTTTAAATTTCCAACTTTTGCAGATATCACCCAGATAAGAGAAGGCTTTTAAGGAGAAATGAGGTAAAATTATAACTCATTACAAAAATAAAAAAAATCAGGAAGATGCAGATGTGGCTCTAAAAGATATCAATATCATGTGTTAGAACAGGAAAGCAGAAAGCAGACCAGAAGACCAGTACAGCGATTCAGCTCTCCTCGACTCCCCAGAGGTACAGATCTGAGAGAAACATCCTCCACTTTGTAAATCACAGCACACAAGATATGCTAAATGTTGGTGTGTGTTACCCATGGGCGCATCCTTGTTTGACTTTTGATTCTAGTCCGACGGTCGGAGGATAAAGTCGACGGGCGACAACACTGCACGTCCTGCAGTGGCACCGCAGAGGAGCAGGAGACAGAAGGTCGATGAGTCCTCTGTGTTCTTCGCCAAGCCGGCCAAGATCGGTCACAGCAGAAGGCCAAGACCGCCGATGGGCAACGGTTCCAGTGAGGCTCAGTCAGTTATATGGCATCACACTCAAATTATAATGCTGATAATCCTGATCTGATCATCATAGTCCAGCCCAACATGTTTAAGACAGCAGCACAGAAGAGGGGAGAGGAGGCACCAGGCGCAGAGGAGGTGCACGAGGATGAAAACACAGCTGTAGAGATTCCCGTCGACCAGGTTAAACCTCCCTGTAACAAGCTGTGTAAATTCTATGTTACACAATCTAAACCCCCCTCTGCTCTCTAACTCAGAGAGTTGCAGAAATAGTAGAAGATGAGGAAATAAACACCCGAGGTGCTCCTACAGACAACTCCCAGCAGGTAGGATGAGGAAACTGCAGTTCAGCAGCATCAAATTGAAGTCGTTCACATTTCGTTTTTTCTCTACGTCTCCAGAGGCACAAACAGATTTTAACACCTGAGCAGCACAACGACGGCAGATGCCAACACACACAAAATGGAGAGCAGGTATGACAGGTCCATATCACATGTAATACAGGTCCTGATGAAGATCGTCTTTTATTTATGCCCTGCAGATGGAGCTTCCCTCAGAGCAGGGCCAACCAAAGCAAACAGAAAATGCGCCCGCATCTCAGCAGACCTCTGCTGAAACTTTGGTACGCTCCGCACACCTGAAGAGACAGATTTCAGTCAAAAATCAGGGCAGTAATCATGTCTGTTATTCCAAAAGGAGTCTGAGCTGAACCACACATCTTCATCGTCGCTGCCCTCGTCATCAACCATCAGGGATGATGAGGAAAAGGCAAGCGTGTCCAGGCTACATCCAAATAAAATGAAGATTATTTATTCAGTCTTAATCAAAATATTGGTTGCTTGTTTCTACCCTTTTCTGTTCTTTGATTGACTAGGAAGCCCAGATAATGACGGGGCAACAGAAGCACCATCAGGAGATTACATCACCGTAACCATCCCATAATAAGGCCACGGGAGATGAAAAGAATCTTTGTAGTACTATAGATGCAGTAATGAGCCAAGCAACATTCATTTGTGTTAAAAAAAATGTAACAGTTGTCAATAAGTTCTATAATTCCTCTAAATAGGAGATTTGGAAGAAACTGTAAGACATTAATGTAAATCTGCTGTATGCTATATTATTATAGTACTATAATCTATCTATGCATATACGTAATCACATAACCACAGGTTTCCCAAAAGTAGCGTGTTTGTAAAGACGTTGTTCAGTTCCAATAGACATACTGTGATTATGTTCAGTGGTACTCTGTTCCATGTGTAACGTTTATATTAAAAATGGCTAACTTGATGACTTCACTGCGTCCTGATTTGCTGACAAAATCGCAGCATCAATTTAGAAACCAAAAAAGGAGTTCTAAAAATTTTGACCCATCAAACTATCCACTGTCCACACCAGTTGAACCCACTGATTAAACCCACAGCAGAATCATCATTTAGCCTATTCAGCGGCATGCAAAGCGCCAGCATTATGAATCCAAGATGTCACAGTTTAATTCGTCGGTCCACAGCAGCATCTCCCAGTCAGAAGTCACCTGTTGGCTCAGTCCTGGCCACCCAGACAAGCCTCATTTTCTTATTTTGCCTCCTTTGCGATGGTTTCCTCCACCTGTCAAACCTACTTCCCAGTCTTCTGTTGACAGCTGAAGATGTGAGCACCTCTTGAGTACAGTTGTCTGTCAGAAGCTTTTCTTCCAACTCTGTTGTGGCCTTGAGTCAGCCAGATCATCCTGACAGTTTCCCCCAGTTTCCTAGTGTCTTTTAATGGCAAAGAAAACTGTAATGACTAACACCTTGCCTTTCTTGACCATTTCTTTGTAGGACAGACCTTCTTTTTTTGTGTTTTTACGAGGTATGACAGGTCCATATCACATGTAATGTTTTTACGAGGTCTCTCTCAAATAGTTTCTCACCATTTCTATAGGAACACCCTACTTTCTGTAGTATAATCCTTTTTGATTAATGATACCACAGTGCGCTCCAACCCTACTTTTATTCACTTTTAGATATTTCAATACAAAAGTGGGAAAATTGGACTGTTCTCAAACGTAAATTTAAGTTTAACACGTATTTCCTCCATCGTGTTCATCTTAAAACATGCCACAGTAGACAAAAACCAGTCTGAATTAATCCCCGACACCAGTCACATGGTGGGACAGCAGAGGGCTTTAAATTCAAGCTTAACAGCAGCTAACTTTCATAGCAGCGCCATAAATCCAGTTTAGCCTTGAGGGGAACTCTGGGAAAACACTTTAATTTTAGAGCTGAAAAAGTTTCCAGACAGGTCACCAAGGTCTCTGCTCCGAGAGGTCAACCGCTGCTTCTGAAATGCCCTCTATAATCCTCCTCTGTTCTTTATTTCCTCCATGGAATCCAAAAAGGTGTTGGAAAATTCACTTTAATCCCAAATTCCATTAGTGTATGATCTGCGTCACGTTCTGCTCCCTGGGATCCTGCTCATCGATGGAGCTGATGACGCACAGGGTGATGCCGACCATGGTGAGGACCATTCCAACGACAGCCTCTGCAGCAGTGGGGGGGGGGGGGGGGGGGGGGGGGGGACATCAGCTAAAACCATACAATTTTTCTCAAGGTTGGTCACCACCCTTGCAGGCAAAGTTTAGTACAGGGGCAAAGTAAAGTACTAGTAATTAAACAATGGTTATTACTTACTCTTGCCTCCAAACTCTTCACCCAGTAACTTCCCAGTGAGCAGCGTGCACAGGAAGCTGAGAGCATTCGCCACAGGAACAGCAAAGGACAGCTCTGAATGAAGACAAGAAGATCGTGCAGATCCAAACACAAACACTGTTGGATCAGTTCAATGTTCAGGTAGCCCGTTGAGTAGATATTTCATGGGAATTCATTGCAAAACAAATATCCTTAAATAAATTCACTGTGTGTGGAATCTTGGCATGATAAACTGCATAAATGTGAGCATTACATTCTATAAACAGAGGCATGACAATTTTGAAATTGGACTACATTAATATTGCATGATTGGTAAAAGGGCACAAACAGAGAAGACGCTATTTATGTCGCTCACCTGTTGTGGAAAGTGTATAATAGTAGACCAAAGAACCAGACTGGTTTAGAAGAAATGGAATCAGATACTGGGGCAACAACACAAGAGGGGTGCGGTGATTAATTATGAGATGTAATGATTGTTGGAAATAATCTACGAGATAACATAAAGAGGACAGCCAGATTTCGAGCTTTACCTTAAAGTTTAGGAAAAGAAACTTGACTTCGGCGAGTAGCTGTGAGACTTTATTGGTCTTGGTCACCTTCTCTATCCCCTGGGCGCCCCTCTTCAGGAGAGGGTTGGTGCAGCCCCACAACACAGACACCAGCAGCAGACTCAGGAGCTCCGCTGCAACACAAGACATGCCCCCCCCCAATTTTATATCCACGATACATCGCTAACACTTTTCTGCCTCCTTTCTTTTTACCACTGAGCTCACCACTATGTAAAAAAGTCAACTTTTAGCAGCGGTAGGGACATTCGGCTAGCTTACTTCCTTAGCATTCGCTGAAAGATACTATCCCTGTGCGTAATACTCTCTTTTGACACTAGAAAGGAATTATAGAGTTATGACTATATATTCTTCTTTGCAATGAAAATTCTATTTCAAACATAAGTACAATTATTGGAGTTTTACTTGATAAATTGGCACGTTAGCTACTCACCTACGGTCACCATCGTATGACCTTGTGGCGTCCCGTTCAAGAACGTAAATCAGGTTGTTGTTGTTTTCTTCCCTTTCCCCAAAGAAACACCAAAAGGTGAATTGACAAATTACTGGACAGCAAAATATTTTATTATGACACGTGAACGCAGCTTAAAATAATCACAAAAGAATTATATCAATGACGATGGCCTAAATCGTATACAAACACATTTTGCAAGATTTTTTCTTTTGAATGCAGCGCTGGACACTTAAAAAATGTTGAACCAAAATCCACCAGCTGATGGCGCTAGTACTTGTTCAACATAACACGGTTAAACACGTTTTTTGTGGATCCTCGGTAGATGTGTGCATAACTTAATCACATATTATTATCATCATCATTAGCAATGCTCAAATTTATTGCCATTTCATTTAAACAATATACAAACACGAAGAACAATACAAATAAAGTGCTATAACCGTTGGTTTCAAAGCAAAACACATTCACATTAGTCTTTTAGGCAAACGATCAGGTGTCTTTGCAAGGGTAAAAACAAATAGGGAAAGGCTTTTTTTTCAAATAAAAAATTAACTATCAACTTATTGAGGGGAAACATTTCTACCCCCATCAAACGTTCTTTTACATAACATTGGTTAAGCTATAGGTATAGCAATATTTAGGAAGAATGCTGACCAGCATCTACAGTCTTCGCGGTCCAATTTCTTTATTTTATTCTGATTAATGAGAAACTACACTAAAGCAGAAAGGGACACATAGCATGTTTACTCTGAACACTGACTTTAGTTTAAAAAAAAAGGGTTTTCGAAGGGTTTTCTTTTTCCATCAAGGAAGATCCTTCTTGAGATCCATTTGTCTAGTACCATCTTGTTCACATTGTGTAAATTTTCCATGCCAAAATGGCAGAAGCCATATTAGCTCAGGTGGCAAACATCATTGATGGAACCCGTACAAGGATTCAGTCACCACACAGTTGGTGGTAATGGAGGAAAAACAGCACAGTCGTAGTCTTTGAACATAGTCTTTGGCTGCTATGTGTTTTCCATTGAGGGAATGTCATGTATGGTGACTGCGGTGGACCCACTGGTGGTGCTGAAGTGCTCTGGGCGGTTCTCCTCCACACTGTTCAGCTCGACCCGAGGTAGCCTGAACCTGCTCTCCAAGGCTGGGTGGCTTGAATTGGCAATGCTGCCTGATACAGAGGTGATTCCCATGGTATTAAGTGGCATGGTACTCTGGGTCCTCTTCTGACGAGGTTTGGAACCACTACTGGGTCCTAGGACTCTGGACACATGAGTACGCCTGGAAGAATTCACCGCATGATGTTAGTTATCCTTCCACCACAGAAACAGAAATTATAGAGTTAATGTAGCTGATTAACGAACGTCCCAGTGTCGAGTGTTTGTCTCACCTAGTGGTGAGAATCAATATTGCAAGATTGCAGTTTTTTTTCTACAATTTCATCTAGAAATATTTCCTATCCTGTAATTTTACCTGATTTCTTTAATTTTGTAAATGTGATAAATACCACATGATAGTGAAATCTCTAAAGAAGGAGCAACATTGTAGCACACACAGACATCATTATCTATTTAAATATCCTAATCTTAAGTAAGCAAACCAGAATGGTTAAGGTATTAGATACTATAAAAGGCATTTATGTGTGGTATTTAATTTCTGATAACAGATTTGTACATATTTACACAGTTTGTAAAAGGCACAGGCACACATCCCCCTGAGAACATATTAATATCAAATAAAAATAACAGGACTGATAGATAAAGGGGCCTCTAATTTACCATTTTAAACATATGAAACTAGTTTATGTCTTTGCAGATCCTGTCATTCCTTTATTATCTCATAAGCAGTATATGTTGTATCAGTTCTACAATACTGGTGTGTTCTTTGTTTACACTTCTCATTTTTGCAGCATTGTGCAGGATTTTATTTAAGTTTTGATTGAAAGATTAAAAGTAGCGTGCCCTTAAACAACGTGGCCTGACTGTGCTCTCCAAGGCTGCTGACATTTACAATACTGAAATCGTGCCATCAAACGGGAATGCGGCGTTACCTGTTATACGTCTTCATGGCGATCAGCAAAATGGCGAGGATGACAATGATACCGATGACAATGAGAGCGATCATTGCCCCAGAACCTGAGGCAGATGTAGAGGAGACAGTGGCTGTCATTTTAATTGCTTGTTTTTCTGTTCTAGCTTCAAATTTGCATGTCACGTTTCACAGATTCCCATGTCGTACAGGTTATCTCATGTCCTGTGGGAATCTGCAGTAGCTTAGCAACAAATTTGCTCACAAAAAAACAATCTGTCCCTGCAACTGCTCTGGATATCAAGCTGATTACTTTGAACAGACTTGACATTTATAAGCCCTGGTCTAAATCTCTCGACTGCATTGACGCTAAATTGAAACATGAAGTCAGATGAGACGTGCGACCACACTCACTCTGGATGAGTATTTGTTCTTTAGACTTGGTGACGGTCGTGGTGTTCGAGGGTACTGTCGAGTTGCTCACAGGCGAGGCGGTTGAGGCTTGCATCTTCACCTAGGCACAAACACGAGGGGGGAAAACCATCAACGCCATCAACTGAAACCGTAAAGAAATGGGGCTGCATCGACAAGAAAATAACAAGTTAATAATGTGGGACCGAAAGCTAAAAAACAGCAGTTTTTTCCTGTTCAACAGCCGACGGCGGCACAGATGTCAGGTTTTAATACAGGCTGGTAAAAGAATTGGTTTAAAGCTCAGTTAATGTGTAACCTTAATGACCTGGCGATCATCAAAGCTTTCAAAGAGCCGATCTTATTAGAATCTTTTATGAAACATCAGTGCGTCTGTGTACATAACTCGTAGCCTCATAAAGCTAAATACATACACATAAATACATAGCCTAAAGACTTCCGCTCCCTACATACAACCTCAAACCACACAGAGACCTCTGACCCCAGCACCAGTTTCAGCATGAAACACTGAACATTTCCAGTCTTTCAACAGAAGCTTTACATTTTTCAGGCATTCCATACACGTGTCAAAACTGGAATCCCGATAGGCATCGCGCAGGAATACAGAATGTGTGCCGTCAGTCACAAAAGGTGTCAGGTTGCTTCAAGTGCCCTCGGAGCAGCATCATGTACGGTTTCACCTGCACTGTACTTGTGTGTCAAGAGGAAACCCTCGGTGACACTGTCTCGTCTCGTCTTCTTAACCGTTCCAGGGTCACAGGGAGGGTACACAATGGGCAAATGCAGGACATACACCTGGATGAGTCGCCAGTTCATCACGGTTTGGTACCTTGATCAAGGGTACCTGGGCAATGCCCTGAAAGTGTTCTGGTACCTTCCCCTACTAGAACATGGATGGAACAGACAAAGCATAGAAGGTCCATGTTTTGTCTGCCCTGGGAGTCAAACCAGGAGGCTGCCGCTTCTCGCCCAGTTCCCAACAGACTGAGCTCCCACCGCCCACTGATTAGTGTTTAACAATGAGTCTCCCTGCTGCAGACACGTCCTTCGAACGAACCCCCTCGGCACAATCTGAGGCCAGAACACCTCATTCTTCAATTAACTACAGAACAAAACCCTTCCGTCGCATGATTTGCAGCATTATTTACAGCCACAGAGGCGTCACCCGTCGTCTCCTGCTGCAGACGTCACGGCAGAGGTTCCTCATCCTCTTTTCTCATAACCCACATAGAACAAAGAGTCGCCATGACTCAGGAGTCATGTGCGCTCTTGTTCTGAATGCATCCTCATCTCCATCGTCACTATGTTGCTAAATAGCGCTAACGATTTGTTGCACGCCTCTTTCCCTTTTTCTAACTTCATCAACTTTTCTTCCCATCATAAAACAAAGAACAGAGCCATCACATTCAATGTTTTCATTAAAGGTCAAACATGCCCCAAGCGATCCTCGGACCCTGCATATCTTTCGCATTTGAGGACAAAACGATGCCATTTGCAGAACTGACATCGTTGTTGCGTCGTTGGGCCTCGATAGTTGTGTGTACTGTACATCTTATCCTGCTTCCTTCTCAACGGCAAACATTGCGCAGATATATCAAGTTAGCTGTTTGAACAGCCGACAGCTTCTGATAAGACCTCTAGACGGTCGGCATTGCTTTGGCAACAAAAGAATACAGTCTGCGCCCGACGCTGGCCGAAACCTCAGCTATTCACACGTCCACCATTTTGTGCTGACTTTTCATTTGTTAGCTTGACTCTAACTTAGCTACTTCCTTAGCAAAACACCAAGAAAAACTTTTGCTTCTGTGCAACATTTGAACAGAGTGGCACAGAGAGATTATCAGGCCCGTTTTTGCCGTCCCTTTTTTCATGCCCAGAAACACTCCTTATTTACATGGACACTCCCAAAATTGTTTGGTATCTGGAGAATGTGGGCGTCAGGTATAGAATCTCTTTTGTGTTAGTGGCGAGGTATTTTTGAATTGCAGCGCTGACAATGGCCCAGACACCTGACGCTGGGTGGAAGACGGAGATGATCTGAACACGGTGAAACACCAAAAACAGCCACTCAATTCTTATTACAGGATCAATCTTTCAGCGGGAGCATGAGAGCTACCTGTGCCATTTGAGGCTGACAGTATTGGCACACAAAGGTTGCATGTTCAAGTACCTGCGGCTTTACAGAACTAGAAGTATTTCTTCTTATTATTTTTAACTCATGCTCTTGTCCTTTCTTATTTAGATCCAATTTCCTCTCCCAAATTCCCTTTAATATTATTGATATTAGAAGTGGCGTAAAAAAAGAAACGATTCTTTGAAGAACAAAGCGTCTCTTAGTTCTCCACAGAACAAAGCTCTTAAACCTGTGATGATGTAATCTTCTGTATAAATGGATAACCACACACAATACAAGGAAGGCTGATGGTATATATATTTAGCTCCTCCCTGTCAAAAAGAACAATATTGATGTCCAGAGTGACATCGTTGCTGCTCTTTCACCATTTATGGGCATCATTCAATATAGTTCAGTGCGAACAAGCTTCCCGTATTTATGTAATGTATTTCTATATATTGGCCAGTCGACTCCTTGATGTAATAATACTTTGTTTGTTGTTCCACAAATTGCTGCTATTTGCTCATGCAGTCAATTTAATATCCTTTCTTCCGCCTTTGTCAAACAAACCGTTTTGTCCTGTGTTGGTAAAATTTGATCCTATTTTTTTGTTGTAAACCCACAAAGCTTCAAGACTCGGTCATTTCCCCTCTGCACAGCTTCACCCACACGCCGAAGCCCCTGGTCACGCATTTACAAACACATTCAAAGCGGGACCTTCGTCAGCCCAGAGTCAATATTTGAGCTGCCAATTTGTTGCAGGTTAATATGGCGCAGGTCGCCATTAGTCCTGAAGGTCACGCTTATATCAACAGCAGGAACGTCATCATCTGTGTCAGTTTTCCACCTTGGTGTCCTGGATGCTGAGGAAAGATTTGAGGATTTTTAAAAAAAGTTTTTTTTACATTACAGGTTTTTGCCACCTGTATCTGATTTGATTGTAAAATTAGTACTGAATAACATTCAAATAGGCCCGACTCTTCTTTCATTTTTCATTCATTTGTATTAAATCTGCAATTCTAATTCAATAATCATAATTCATAATGTGATGCCTTTGATATAATAATGCCATCTCAAATGTTGATACCTTTACTGTGAAATCACAGAGCCTGTATTCTTTTGATGCGATATCTGACTGAATCTTCCAACACAAATAACTTGGAGAAAAAAGTAGCCACTCATGTTGGGTGGACTGAACACACCTTGCAATAAACACATAAACATCCCTGTTAATATCAGAAAGAGCACTGTTACAGTTGGATGGCAACACATCTCACACTGAATAAAGAATGAAAAGAATTAAGAGGGAATTTATAGACCGTGGAGTCCAAAAGAGCAAACTCAATGTCCTCCTAAAGTGTCCAATCAGTGTCCAGTTTATCTAAGTTTTCATCCCAATAATGGGTGGGAGGGTTTATAAAAAGTTACAACATGGTTTCTGTCATCTCATTAATGTTTTAATTATTAAAACAAAGCAACATTTTGTGTAACTAGTTACAGAAACTGTTGAGAAAATGAGTGTCCCTCATCAGAAAACTAGCGCAGGTGAATCATTGTGAATCAGCGGCTGCGGGCTCCTTCGCTCATTTCCCAGCCGCTGACAGGTAGCCAGCACTGGAAAACCTTGGTTGTCATAGCACAGACATAAAAACATGTCATCACACTAGTTCCTTGCTGTGGAATTAAGAAAACTCTCTGGAATGCCAGCTATTCCCTCTCGCCTCAGACTCACCTGCCGTCCCACCAGAGCGTCTGAGAGAACCCCGTCCCTCTCAAAATCACACACCAAAGTAAACTTACCCAACGCGCCTCTCTTTGATTTCAGCTCAAGCTTTCTCCAGACGGGAGCCTGAGCCGCCCACGAGCCCCCTCCCTCAGCAGGAGGGGGGCATAGTCCACAGGTGGACTGACCTCCAAGAGCGTTAGAAGTCCCAGGTGCTGCTGCCGTAGCCGTCCCACAGGTACAAACAGATGGGACAGAGGAGGAAGATAGTCTGAAAACAAGCAGAAGTGACTTTGTGTGAGTGTGTGTGTGTGTGTGTGTGTGTGTGTGTGTGTGTGTGTGTGCGTGCGTGTGTGTGTGTGTGTGTGTGTGTGTGAATCACAGGTAAACTGCAGGAGGATGGCACAGAGGCGGAGACTCTGCTCAATTGTCCCTCCCTAAGTCTGTTGTCATTGAAAGTCCAAAGCAGCTGGTTTTTCAGGTCCATCTTTCGGGCCCTCTAGGCGTGCCATGGCACTGATCAAAAAGAGCGCGGACGCCTCTGATTCTGAAGAGGATGGAGCTCTGTGCGTTTTGTCAAAAGAAATGAAAACAACACAAATTTCGTGTGTTTAAGGATTGAATGTCTGCATAGAACGTGCTGATCACAAACTTGTCAACCTTTGCAATGAGATGTGTGTGGTTGAAAATAAACAGGAAATTACAAAACTTGCTCAAAGGACATCATCTAAACTGTGAGAAGAACCTTTTTTGGGTGTTATTACAGGTGATTAGCACACAGGTTTATGGTGAGAATAGCAGTGAAGTTGCTAGTGAAGGGTTAGCATCAGGTTTATTGTTTTTTTTCACACGCGTGTACAGTGTCAGGGCCTGATCTCACCACGTGAGCGCTCGTCTTCTGTTTCCTCTTCTGAAGAGTCTTTGTAGCTTCTTAAGTTCCTGTGTGCTCTGGATCAATTGTGGCAGAGATGGACATTGTAAATATATTATGAAAAATTCAAAGGTTTTTTTTTTTAACTTGTGAGTACAGTGAGGAAAGCCTAGTTTACAGTGCAGATGAACAAATGAGAGCAGATCTAAACTAAAGAAGATAAAAAAGAAAGCAAAATAAATAAGTGATCACAGAAAAATTATTTAAAAAAATAAATAAAACAGCAATAAAAAAAATGCAATAAAACATGGAAATGAAAAAAAGAGGAAACAAGTACAAATGGAAGCCAGGAAATCGATGGTTATTTATTTGAATTGACTGGGAGATGCAAATGAGTTTAGTTTAAGAATTAACTGAAGATCAGTATGGAATTCGTGGCTTTTTATTGTAACAAGCTGCGTGAACGGGCGCTATAAGTATTCATGGACTGAACAAGTATATGAAGAGACGTAAATGGGAAGCCACTGAGGGCCAAATAAATGAATAAAAGCAAATAGAAGTTGTGTCTGTGAGCTGAGGAGGACCACCCCACCAGGCTGCACAATGATGTGCCACCATAAATCTAAGGGTGGAATGGTAAATGGTATCTCGAGGTTTGGGATTGAAACCAGAGGCATGTGCATAAAATACATCACCATAATCTAAAACAGACATAAAAACAGCTTCAACTAATCTCTTTCTACAAGCTAAAGGAATATTTAATTTGTTGTGGTAAAGAAAACCAATCTTTTGACCGAGCCTTTTTTAGTATCTGATCAATGTTAGAGTTGAATGTAAGTGTGTCATCAATATTTGTACACAGAACTCTTTTCTATTTGTGATCCATTTATAGTGGAGAAGATAAGAGCTATAATATTGCTAGCAGTTGAAAACAACATCCATTTATCAGTTTTTTGTGCGTTCAAAAATGAAATGAATAGGCATGCTAATTAAAACATAAGGTTGATAATAAGCTAGTGGATGCTAAATGAACATTAAATTGAAACCAGAACAGAGGCCATTGTCAAGATCGCATTGCTACCTAACTCATTTTTCTAATATTAACCTGCATGTCTCCTTCTTTAACATATTAAAAGATTTAAATTGACCTCTTTCCAATTTATTTCATTTGGGGCTGAACTTTTCTCCATATTGACTTTAAAAACTTCTAATACCTCACTTAAAGTTCTTGCTTACGATGGAGCCATTTATGCAAAACTATTTGGAGACACTGGGTCCATTAACAGCAGCCAGGGCCACGTTAACCTGATCCTTACTTCTTCGCTGCACAGGCATCTTTGCATTCAACAGTCAAGGTCATTGTGGAGGAATTCCTCACTCCTGAACATGAAGAGAGGGTTTTTGTGGCCTGGAGAGGATGACTGGCCAACACAAAGTGGGCTTTATCTCTCAGCTGCTGGATGATTTAGATGCTGACCCCCTTTTATGGTGGTAAAATAGTTAAAAGAGTCATCTAATGAGATTACATTAACATTATAGTCTGGTTTGGTTGCAGAATTTCCCTTGATCGCACATGGATAACCTTTGCAGACATGTTAGTGCCCTCCAACTCCACATTTGGTAAAGGTGCTGACAGTCGGGAACCTTTTTTCTCGCTTTTCCTCCTGTTTCTGAGGGAACTGCACGAGAGTGAGCTGCCGCTTCCTTCAGGAGCAGCCACCCAGCGCAGCTTCACGGCTGAGCAGCAGCAGCTGCAGAACTCAATGAGCTGTTGTGCTGAAGGCCGGCGCCGCACAATAGCTTCACCTTTTCTGTGACAAATTCACATACAGTCGCAGCAAAGGAATGATTAACTCGGCCCTGATGTTGCTGTTGTGTCGGATAGATAAACGCCTGTCATTAGGTCATGTGGAAATAGAAGAACAAAGGTCAACCGGCGATTCTATGTTGAACGCAAGCGTGTCATTCTCTATTTTCACAGTCAAATGTCAGATATGTGCTAAATATTCTTTGAATTAACTTAACTGGCCCACAGCAACAGTGTTGACATCTGTTTAGTTGCTTTGGATTGTTTTGTAGTTATGTTTATGAACATATTTGAAATATTTACTTTAACCATTTCCTACTCACATCAATACCTGAGTGAACCCTGAAGACATTCTAGCCATCCGAGTGTGACTCCCTAGTTACACACTGACCCCTGCTGACCTCTGACCCCACTGCCCTGCTCAGGTTTTGTTCTGAATCTTCAGTATAACTAATGTATTTACATGCACGATGTATGTGTCTGTTCCTCTCCCTTTTTCCATCCTCCCCCCCCTGCCCCATCTCCTCTTCTCCTCTTTTCCTCAGGCAACTATCAGCAAGAGGGCCCCCCCCCATATGAGTCCGGTCCAGCTCAAGGTTTCTTCCTGTTGAAAGGGAGCTTTTCCTGCCAACACCTTGAATTTACAGCGTAAAATCCTTCAGTTTTGCAGGAAAATTGTGATAATTTGTGAGCAACCTTGTTAACATATGCCTATAAATGAAATAGCAATTGTGTTTATAGATGAATCGGTCTCATCGGCTGCATTTTCAGCCTTTAAAATTAGAAACTTGCCAGATAAACCACAGGGAACAAAAGGTTTAGGAAGAATTTTTTTTATGTATGTGAAACGAATGGCTGCATACTACACAAATAGAAGCAGAAAGTTGATGAGACAGAGACCATTTCTGAGAAATCAGTACAGAACGTGAAAATACACATACCGGTAACTGGAAATTATTGCTTTTTTTTTCCTTTTCTTTTTTGCTATGTTGTTTTCTGGATTCCACCAACAAGACACAATATTCATATTCAACAGAAATGGAACAACAGTGACAAAACTGTGTCTTTGACCTTTTTTTTTGTAGACCCAGAAGTAAAATAAACATTCAGAGTCCATGTTGAACACAACACGATGACTTTTTTGTATTTTCTTTCCCTTGATTGAGCATTTTCAGGACGTATAACATGTTTTTTTTTAAATATATATAATTTTTCCCCCTGTTACAACATTGCCAAGAGAAGCTGTAACAAACTGCACACTGGTCTCAGCAAAACAAAACAAAAAACCCAAAAAATAACAGGTAAAATAAAGTTGGCATATGTACATAAATATACATTTTCATTTGTATTTTGAGCTCCATGACCACAGAGAGTATAAAATCTTTACAGGTATTCCTCCTGCTGCTCAACACACCGTCTCCTCAGATTCTTCTGACAGCTTTGCTGCAACGCTGATACAAAAAAAAAGGAACCTTTTCTCAGAAGATGAGATGGACACAGAAAAACAAAGATTGAGGCCGTCTCCCCTTCTTCTGCAGATCCAGAAACGTAAAAAGAAAGAAAAAAACCCACCAACAGAAAGCTTCGGCTGCAAAAAACGAAGTGGAGCGTTTCACTCGCTGCAATATGCTGGTGAAAAAAGGCTAACAAGGTGTTCAGCTCAAGACAAGTACACGTCAAAGAAATGTGCTTCCAAGTTTGCCTTGATACAAAGAACAAAAACAACAATAAAGTGCTCACATGCAGACAGAACTGTCTTTTGCTTATTGTTACATCGCAAAACATGTGTCGGATTTTGTGCTGGCGAATCACAAATGAGGTTCAGACTCGGCCAAAAGCCCTCTGTGTACTCTAGTACAACCATCGTATGATATGAGTGGAGAGAATCAAACAAAAAAAAGGGGGGAACTATTCAAGTAAGTCATGATTTTCATTGGACGTCTGTTCCAGATCTGGCTGAACTGCGCAAATGCTTGTAGAAAATAAAACCAAAAAGAGCAAGAGTCGCAATAGAGCAAATGAATGCTTTGGTTGACATCCCAGGGACCGTAGCAAAATGTTTTAAATTTGAAAATCTAAAAGGTTTAACAAACCCACAGCTGAGATATTTACAGTCAGGAGCAGCGAGGGAGCCCCAGGAAACTGCTATGAGATGTGGGGCAGCACATCAAGCAGTAGGACTCAGAAGAACAGAACGCTCGAACGAGAGGTTCGACACGACAGAAATCGACGCCCCCAAACCCTTAAAAACCCAGACGACCTGCGCTGAATTGGACTTGCTGTCCAATTCAACGCTCAGAAACGGATCCGTTCTCTGTCCGCATGAAAGAGTTTCAACAAAATGGAAAAAAAACACTTTAGTTTCTTATCCACAGAAATAACTAAGCATGCAAAAAGGTGTTGGGATATCAAATACACAGAAGGAATACACGGCTACAATTTAGCAAAAGAGTAAAAAAAAGAAAAACGACCCCGAAAAATGCAAGAACAAAAAGCCCACCACCACAACTTTGTTAGTCACAAATGGCATTTCGTGCTGCACGTGATGCTAAGTAGCTTCGTTTTCTTGATATACTTTGTTTGCATTAATGTTTCTTTTATTGTAGTACAGTATATACATGCAGACAAGAGTGAGCACACGCTCGATCCGCAGATATGAAAACAGATGGACCAAAGAGACGGATCTGAGTAAAATACCAGGGGGGTGAGAAATGTCTTTGTCGAGAGGTACCAGCGAATCAACTGGGAGACTGGAGCGGGACCGATGAGAGCTGACAGTGTGTTCGGTGGCGGGCGCCTGCGTTGGGACAGTTATCTCCACCCGTCTGTGTCAGCAGGGTGGTGAGATGGAGGCCCAGCTTGCCCGCCGCTCCCCGCCGCACCCCGCAAAATGTGATGGGTGCGTTTGTGGTTCGCATCCAGCCGCCTCATTCCAACGCCATGCTCGCCACCCACGCCGTCTCTCAGCAAATGCTTGTCGTTTTTTGTTTTTTTTTTGCTTATAGTTGAACTGAAATGATGGGCGTAGATGCTCTCCGTGAGCGCAGAGACTGGAGAGAGAGAGAGAGAGAGAGACATAGAGAGAGAGAGAGAGGGCGGGTGTGTCACAGGTTCAAAAGGGCGGTCGAGAAGGCCGCGCCACTGTCGTGGAGGTGAGTGGGGGGGTCTTCAGTTGAAGACCTTCGGGGGTCCATCGGGACGTCTGGTCTGGACGATCTGCTGCTTTGGCCGCACCGCCTCGTCCTCTTCCGTCTCGCTCTCGCACACGTGGACGACCACGCTGGGCGTGGACTCTGTCCCCGCGTGGAGTTCATATTTCTCACCTGAAAGGTGGAGGATGGGTGGAAAGAGGTCACAGAGGAGGCCATACCAAATTTTAAAACAGATCAGACAGACAATTTCTAACTTTTCCGCTAACTTCTTTGGACAGAAGAGGGTATTTGAGGACGTCATCTTGGTCCCAAATCAACCCAGCCATTTCCGGACACTTTATAAAGCCGTCAACGAAACCATTAATCAAGATAATCATCAGCAGGTTTTAAAAAATGTATATAATGATAAGAGGAAATTAAGGTTAGTTGCAGTCATACTACGTTTTTAGCTGCAGGTGTTGGTGCTGCAAAACAAAATGAAAGATATTCCTTATTTCCAGCGTCAAATCGCAATTAACACACATTTTTATTAAAGCATCACTAAGGTGTGATCTGTGACACTGTGACACTTCAGTAAGGTATATTAAAACCTTTAAATATTCAGCAGCAGACGTGTCGCCGCTGTGGATGGTCCACTAGCGAGTTTTAAGATATAATGCTGAATAGTTTGAGCCGAACTCAACAAAAAATGAAATGCTCCGGTTAAATGCGCCTGCTAATGCAAAGTCTGGCCTGTTTCCAGATAGATGGAGGATATTTCTGCCACACAAATTTCTCTCCTGTGTGTCCCTCCGTTGTGCTGACCAACAGCGCCCGTCTGTAAAGATCCTGACTTAAAACAGATTGGACAGACTTTCCCTTCATTTGTCCAAATGCCAAAAGCAGCTGATAAGACGCGCTAGATGTTATCGTGGTTGCCACAGAGATGAGAATCAGACGGAACAAGGACGGGGAGGAAATTGGTCAGCTTGCGTTTCAACGTGGTGCCAAAATAGATAGACAAGCAATGAATGGAGCCCTGCTGTTGCTGCGGCGCGCTGACAGAGGGAGTCAGCACGCCGCGCTGCAGCGCTGCACCACTCTGACCTCAGACGCCAGGCGGAGAACAAAGCCGCTTCCTGATGCATCGTGTTGCTAGGGAACAGAAGCTGAACAACAAGAGCGTGCCACTCTGTGTGTGTCTGTGCGTGAGTGTGTGGGTGTACGTGAGCCAAACCATGTTTCTGTTGATATTAGGAAAAGATTATTGATGTTTGAGTGGAGAGGCGCTGTTTTCCCACCTCATCAACAACCACTGCAGACACGACACGCATTTCAGCGTGTGTGCGTGCCCGTGTGTCTGCGCGCGTGTGTGTGTGTGTGTGTGTGTGCCTGAGTGTGTGTGCAAGGTGGCATTTTAGAAAGGTTGCTGTAATCTAAAATCTTGCCAAAGTCGATGGCGGTAATCTCGATGCAGAGAAGCTGAAAGTACTCTTCACTTTGAATTTAAATCCAACTGACTTTATCTAATTTAAGTATGATAAATGAATGAATCGAACGACTTGTCTCATTTAAAGTATTTTGGTTCTTCCAACAGATTGTACAACCATTTATGTTTAAAGATGGCCTTCATGAAAAGGCTCTAAAAGCACCTCTATCGCCCCCCGGTGATAAGATATGGATGATAAACCTTTGCTCATTATTGGATGGGCAGACAATGAATACAGATGTGACAGAATTATTAAATATAAGTTGGTTAACAATTGCAGTTATTTAATGGTGCCTCCCAATGAATATGCAATGCAAGCATGCTGCGTACTGACCTCTGTACCGACTTTGCAGGGCTCACATAGAAACAGTAAAATGTCTATCCGAAATAAAAATGCATCCATGAACTTTGGGAAAATTCAAGAATAAAAGTATTGTGAGTTCTTCAGATAAATTGCCTGCCTGCTGAGGAGCAGAATCATTTCCTGTGCTGCGTGCCACTCAAGGATGACTCACTCAAGATCTTGTTTTTTTTACGTTTTCCAATGTTTTCCTTCTCTGGGCATCTGCATAGACTTTGATGGTCTGTGTCTGAGAGCAGGTTAAACTGTATGTAACGTGGCAAATACGTCTTTTCCGAGTACTGACCAGGACCGAGCTTGGCGACGGCGCACAGCAGGTCGTAGTTGATGACTGGCGTGGCATCCTCGCTTTGACTCCAGCCCACAGGCGGCGAGGCAGGTGGCGAGATCAGAAACTGCTTGACGGGCTGCGGAGGGGCCAGGTACGACTTGTCAATGTCCTCGTCTCCATTCTGGATCTGTGGAGAGACCGTGAGGCTGTAACGCGACATGAAGACTTACTGCCTTTACACTCCTTTTCACAATGAGATTCGGGGGTTTTGATAGCTGCTAATTGTCATAATTACTAAATCAACATGTGCCATCTGTGTGAGGGTGAAATCCGTAATCCTCTTACATCAACGTGCTGTGATGTGCAGCAGGAGTCATGATGGGTGATATTTGGGATAAATTAAGCCTCCGTCAGAGTTGACTCATTACAGCATGTGGGAATGTGACCTTTTGGATCCTGAGTCTGAAGCTGCAGCAGCCAGTGACGGACGTTCTACTTACTTAGGTGTGCTCAAATCTCACCTGAGCAAAGTACAGTTTGAGCTTCCTGCCGTTGAACTCTGACTCGTGCAGCTCGATGCGGGCGCGGGCGGCGGCCTCCGGGGTGCTGAAGTTTATCCGGACTCTACGGAAGCTTTTGAAAAGCTGGAAGGTGGTGTGCTCGTCGTAGATCCGAAACAGGGCCTCGAACCTCTCCTGTACAGGTTAAAAACAGGAAATAAGATGAGAAACATTTGACAAACATTTGAACAGCCTGCATCTTTTTCTTATCACCAACAAACAGCACATTTTGAATGCGTTATTTAGCAAATTCCCACACAACATTATCTATTTTAAGATTTATTGATGACACGTGGAGACATTACAAATAACAGGCTTCATTTCTTCCACTCTCGTTTCAAAAACACTGTCCCTTTATCATATACCCCTATCCCCCCTGTCTCCACAGGCATCAAATTGGCCCGTCTCAGCTGTGAGCACAATCAAACAGCTCAGCAGGAGCATTGACGGAACAATGAAGATGCTTTCGGAAAAATCGGTGGTTGTTTGTCTCCCGGCCGACCACCTCACAGCACGAGACAAAACGCGACTCTGGGAAGATCTTGGCAGCAGCGGAGACGGAGCGGATCAGCCATCTCGAGGAGGCGACTGTCAGAAACCGTGGGAGATCAAGTTTTACAGCCCCGTGAGACTTATTTTATCCACCCCGTGGCAACAATTCCAGCCTGTCTAAGCTATTTATTGTCCTCTATCAGTGGGAAACGTGCGGCAGGGAGGCTCCCGCAACCCCTCCCATGGTTGGTTGACACAGCAAGTCTCGACGGGGTGGAAAGAGCGGCTATGACACCTGTCTCTGCTCTCATAATGGTGAAACCTGCAGGGTCAGCACTGTCAGAGGAGCGAAAACACCAATTCAAAGATGGGGGCACACCTGTTATACAATATTTTGGCTGGACGGAAACAAACTAGGTTTTTTTAAAAAAAATGTTTATAACAGTGTTTTATACAGAAATAAAGTGAAAACACAGAGGTGAATGGTGGGTGCTCTGGGGGGTTCATATCTTCACTCCACCTAATGCAAAGGGTGGTTAATGACCGAGCTACTGGTGACCCACAGTCGCTGCAGCGCGGTGCTGGCCATGGCAGAACAATTCACACTGTAAGAACAAGTAGGTCTCTGCCCAGTTCAGCCTCTCCCACACATCCTTTCACGTGCACTCTGCCCCTTGGAGCAGCTGCCTGGACTCCACCCTCAGACTTTCAGGCATTCCATTTTTAGTTGGGCACCTTGAAATGTGCACTGAAACGAGGCAGCAGGGGAAAGAGGGCAGGTCGACCCACTGCAGATTTAACTAGAATGCCAAAAAATGCTGTGAATGATGTGGGATAGCAGAGGAGGCTCATGTTGGGATGCTTTGCTCCTACATAGATGGCGTAAATGTTCTGTTTTACTGTTTTAAGTGACCACTTCAGGGGTGCTGTTGATGCAAACGAGAAGCTGATGGATTCTGACAGAACTCAGCGTTTCTGGAAAACTCTGAGATTTGCCGCTCAAATCGTGATGTGATGGGCCTCCGTTGGGACCAGCGATGAATATGTCACGTGACCTTTTAATGGCATTAAAACCAGACACAATGTTCTGGCATTTTTATTCACAAATTTCAACATGTTGTTTTCCAACTTGAAATAAACTGCTGGGAAACTTTGTGGCATTTTTTTTTAGAAGACTTTATAGTTTATCTGGCCTCCATGATGCTGGGGTTAGCACCCACAACCTCAAAGCCTTTTTTCACAAGTTGCCATTAAGAGTTCTTCATTTCATAACAGACACTTTGTTTATGCAAAATGAAAAATGAATCAGTAGATATTTATTTTTCATTTTGAATCCCTCATGACCTTATGGATGACAGGCCTACAATCTCTCTCTCATACACACCCCCTAACCCTAACCCTAACCCTAACCCTAACCTAAACCCAACTGAAAGCTCACCCTAAAAACCAAGCCCAACCATTAAACAGTCCTTTGAAGTTTTGAGGACCAGCAACAATTTCCTCACTTCCCAAAAATGTCCTCACTTTGCTGGTAGAATGCACGTTTCAGTACTCAATATGTAGCAAGTACAACACACACACACACACACACACACACACACACACACACACACACCATTCAGCAATATAGACACGAGGAGCAGTGTAATAAAGGTTCCCAGATCAAATCCCATATTAACACCTTATGCTTTTTTGCTGATAGGTTCACATCTCGTTGGCATGTAACAGCTCTCCAGGAGCGAGCGTTGGGGGGGAAGGAGGTGGAGTCGAGGGGTGTTTGGTTACGCAGAGCTGCCATTGCAGTTTTCTCTTCAGCGAGCAATTATTTTTGTTCCCTTCATGTGTGCAAGAGTTACATAAATGAATGTGTGTCATGCTGTATGTGCATAATAGATTCAGAGTTCTTCATATATATATTAGAGTCACAATACTGTCACAGATTTGAGGCTACGTGCTAATTAAAAGGCACAAATACTGCAGCTGACAAAATAAGCTACCTTTATTAAGCTCAGATGTTACAATAAATAAGGTAATGAGTGTTTGACTTTATCTTCTATCAGTCCTCAGAGATAAAACACACTAGTGGAATGTGACTTTAATGGTCGGCTGCATTTTTTTTTTTTTTTTTATTTCTAAAGGAGGTTTATTAGCCTGGTTGGCTGCAGAGGTGGTTATGTAAATTCTGCTCTATTTCACTGACCCCACAAACATCAACCAATGATTAAGTAAAAGTAAAACACAGGATTGTTGACTGTTGGAATAATCTGTTAAACTCACATCGGGTGCATGCTGGGTCATATCGATCAGTCAATTATTTATTCGTTTTAGGTGAACTGGAGAAGGTGTAGAGCCCCCTATTGTTTTACAAGAGACATTACAAATAAGGGACATGAAAATGTCTACACATCAAGGCGATGTTGTTTCACAAACATGTACAGCATTTCTTTCCCCTCAATCTTACTTGTATATTTTTCACAGAAAACCTCTAACAGAGGTTTACATTAGGCTACAATATGAACTCTATATGGCAGCTGCTTGCTGTAAAAGCTCTCAGTAATGGTCTGGGAACTGGTACTGCTGCCAGCCACGAGGCCAAGGTCCATAATTTACAAACATTTTAACCTTTGAGAGATGAAATGTGGACACAAATCCTCTCCAAAGTGTAGCTGGAAGTCAGAAGGAACGCTTAGGTACTTTCTTTCAGTCCGGCGTTGTCAGTTTTAACTAACATAGAGTAAGAGTGGAGGTTTCTGTTGATGCCAAGGAGCGAGAATGTACAGCAGTCGTCCCGACGGCCTGGGACCGCACACACACACACGTCTGTGTAATGGTATGAGTCAGGTAATCTCCCAGTCCCTATTAATGTTGAACAGAATGTGAGCACAACTGAAGGACAGTGGTTCATCTGTCCAGGGACACACACACACAAACACACACACCCTGCACCTGCTCTGACTGTATCTGCAGCGAGCCAGGACAAGCGAGAAAGAACACCGTGATCTTCCTTTCCAACAGTCCAAATAACTTCTGACGACGGGCGAAAATGGGACACAAAACATTTGACACGCAACAGAAAATGTGGAAACTGAATGTGCATTTCAATCAAAACATCCATCTTTCCCAACCGCTAACAATCATCTACCTCTCCACAGTTTCACTCGACCCTTGTGTCTAAACCCCGATGACAGTGACGTGTTTTAGGGTGGACACGCTTGTGAAGAGGTGCCATGATTGAAGCACCAAGTGCTGCCATTAATGCTGGCCGCCTGTTCGCCCCTCTCACCGTGTCACCTTTACATAACAGCCAGGAGGAGCCTCTGCAGGTTGAGTTCCCTTCCACTGTCTCATGACGCCTGTATGCCTGCTCCCCCCTCCACCCAACCCAAATTAGATTTGACACATTATATTAATCAAAGCAGTTTGTTTTATCCGTGGGGAAATAAAGACAGACTCTTCCACCGGGGGGAAAGAAAGTCAATTTCAGATTATTTCCTCATTCGTAGCGTGTAAAAGATGTTGCCGGTTCCATTTGTTCACACAAAAATTAGATATGAAGTAATAGCTGAAACTGTGTACATGCTTTTCCATTTCTAAGCGTTTGTGCATCCTTTAGTCAAAATATGGACAGACGCTCTTTAAATTTGGATAGAATGGGCATTTAACTTTGAATAATATTATATTTTTGACTTTTTTAGCATTGCTGCTGCTATTATTCATCCACCCTCCTTGGTGGTGCTGACAGAAAGTAGTAAAATAAATCCACCTTTCCTTCTGGTGACAGATGCGACAAAGCTGAAGGGGAAACTATAGACATAAAGAAGAGCGGAGCAGTAAAACCCTGCCGTGAGCGATGTAAACGCTGCTAGCGCGATGCTACCAGTGCAGCAGTGACTGTAATGTCATCTTTCAGCTGGCTGGATGAAGCAGTTATGTTCTTGACACTAATAAAAAGAGCATGGCTGCGGCGGCAGCGGGACATGTCTGCAGACATGATTGGAGGCAGCGAGCGAGTGGTGAGCCATCCTGACAAGATCATCAACAATCAGGAAGATAAGGTTCTGAGGTGCAGGGCTGCAGCTTGGGAGAATGCATGTTTATTCAGGTAATGAATTTGCTAAGTGCTGGACCTGAGTGTTACTCCGTGAGAGATGACCGCCACTTAAGTGCTTCTCCGTGTTATGTAAAGACGGAATTGTGTTTCAGAGCAACGCGCAGAGATCGGTGGCAGTGTTTCAGGACAGACCAGAATCTATATCTGCTGTATCCTCATCCATTACGGAAGAAGAAGAAAAAAAGAAAAAAAAGGAAAAATCCACAAACACACACTCAGAAAACACCATTAGCATTATAATGATTTGTCCTCAGAAATACCGGATTAATTAAAATAGATTGGTAGACATATCGCAGGGTACAAAGTTAATTGATTGGAATATTCATAAATTTTTGCAGGTAAATTAAGGTAACGACTCCTGTTGATGGATGAATAAATGCTGATTTGTGATGGAAACACACCACTTGTCTCCTCCACACCGACTGACCGACTCACAATGCTTTATTTTTGCTGCGGCTTTGCATTTAAGCTAGTGTTTAAATCAGATTTGCACTTGGATACTCAAATCCATGAGAGTAATCCGCACGCTAGTTCAATTCTACACTGAATTACACCATTTGGATCAAAAGGAAAAGATTAACCCAGCCTAATTGGGATGTAAAATAAAACGGTCATTGGGCGAGGTTTTGGGAGTTTTTTTCTCTGAAGGTCTCGCGATTCGCTCAGCTTTCCTTACAACACGTGTGCGGCTTTAGCACGCTCTAATCTAGACCCCTCGTGCTTGAATGGGATTTGGGTGAAAAACCATCAAACTGGGCCACGGAGCCTCCGGGTGAGACACTGAAAGCATTACAGTAAAAATAGACCGCGTTGCTGTAATTAAGAAAATTAAATTCTTTAAGTGTGAGGACGGTCATTTTTAATTATCCGTCTCCCTAAAGGGCCAAACTGGAACCAGTCTAATGAGGTCAAATGAGAGCGAAGGATTACAGTGATAACAGACAGAGCTGGATGATGAATCAAACCCCGGTGCACGTTTGTTCCAGCACATTTAGGCTTATCACATTCCACGATTTTTCCATAAAACGGAGCCAACTTTCCGATGCAGTCACCAGCAATGGTGGGATGCGTTTAAGGACAACAGAGGTCCTGTGTGAAGATGCTTCACTCGCAGCCGCGGACGCCAGAAACCAGAAAAATCAAAAGGCAGAGGAGAGATAAGCCCTTTTTAAAATAATGCTTATCGACTGCGTTCGTCATCATTTGGTGACCCGGCAACAGGGACGGAGAATAAATAGATGACCCCAGGGCAAGGTATAGAAATTAAACTTTAAATTAAATTAAATCAAGCTAATTAAACAATGCACTGAGGAGCACATTGTGGGCCGGTACAATGAGAACACTGTCACGGGTCAATCATCAGCCACGACGGTGCATTTCAAGTACCGATGTTCAAGACTTCTAAGCAAAAAAATCAAGATTCAAACCGTGTTTCTTGAAAAGCAGGTGAACGTGCTGACCAGGGAGTCCCTCCTCGGGCCAAATGGTCAAGCAATGTTCCATTATGACGTTTATAAGATGCTGCCCAAACATAAAATAATAATAATACAGTAGGTAGGGTAAGGACATCCAAAATCCAGCAACAACACCAACAATTACAAGTTGTGGTAAAAATGGCTCTTCCTCCTCTAGGGTTAGAGTTAGTCACAAACTAGGATGGCATGATTAAGGATAAAATAATTAATAATGAATCAATTGCCAGACCGGTGAACTACCGGTGAACCTCCACTCTCACTCAACCAATAGCAATTGTGCATGCGGCGTGCGAAAAACCTCTATGCTCCGCCTCTTTTCCAGTCCTCCTCAGCTTATTCAAGTCATCAGCAAATGCTCATCACATGCGTGAAAATGTCAGATATTGTGTTTTTCCAATGTTGCCCGTGAAAACGCTGCAGCCACCTCACTGATCTTTCTAGCTGTGGACCAGCGGTTCAGCACTATAATGACTGTAAGCTGATGAAGTAATTATGGGTTGCCTCAGAGAATCCTGCTCATTACCAGTGGATAAACTCTGAAGGTTGTGTGTGGTGACCCGGCACTCTCCCTCTGCCTCGCGCAAAGCAGCCATTAGCATTCGCAAATCCTCATTACCTCAAAACTCAAAAACAGAACATGATCGGGAGCTTTTTAACAGATCACCAGGGCCGTATAACCGACGGGAAGCCGTGCGGACGGGTAATTGTTGGGGGTGGGATCAATAACTTGAGCGCAGAGTGGTATCGACGGGGGCCGACTGAAAGGCGCTACATCGCGGCTCCCTCCGGGACAGTTTGTCCGCGGCACATAGATTTAAATCAGTTTACAGCATGGGGACACATTAATCCTATTACCGCCAAGCTGGTCTTTATGGTTTTTATTGAAGCAGGAGCTTTTGCTGGTCAACAGCACTTAGGCCACTTCTGCTCGCAACCACAACGTCTCCCACGCAGATTTAGACACTTTAGGGACGACAACATTTCAGCGAGCAAGTCAATATTACATAAGGAAGCTGAAAGGATGCCGCGGCTCTTCCTGGAGGTCATGGGCCCATATGCACAGATGAGATCGCTCTTCAGCCGGTGATGCGCAACTCTTGCGTCACCCGCTGAGTTGACCGATGAACGCGCATTAGCGCAGCAAAGGTCGAGGGTCGCGCGGGTAAGTCACAAAATCCAGCGGGCGCCGCACGCAGTTTGGGGCGGGAGCCACCCTTTTTGCACGCCGGCATTTCACAGGTCGGCTTCTGCGGATGATCGCGAAATCTCCTTCTTCCAAAAATTCAGTCGGAGATTGAAATCGAATGGATGGCGTCAAATGAAACGAGGCGTATTTGATTAATAGTCCTGCTTTTGTACCATATGAATGTCAGCTCCCAGTCGGCCGAAGTTCTGCCGTATCGTTTTAAAGGTCGCTGGTGTGCCATTACTATTTCAGGCGCCGCATTGTTTTGTTAAGAGTTCTGCTTGGCTGAAAATTGCGCTGGAAATTCTGCGGGTGAAATTGTGTTCCAACAGCAAATCCGACGACAAAGGTCCTTTATTGCGTGACAGTGTTTCTGCACCTTTCCTCTTGCCAAGAAAACTGCGAGTGGCATTCTTTTCTCGTGTTGTTTCTAATCTTATCACCACACGGCCCTGGTCCATGTGGTAACCAGACACCCCCGCCTGGGAGACGGCTGTCCTTTGTTGTGCGTCAGGCAAATGGACACAGTGTTAACCTTTAGCTGACACCTGAGCCCGCCGCCTCTCTAAGGTTTCAGGCCAATGTGAGCTGCCCATCTCCCCCTGCTTAGTGCCCAGATTGGGGGGGGGGGGGGGGGCAGGCACACCTGAGCCCAATGCTCGGGCCTGGAGCCGCTCAACCTTGCCAGGATGTAGATCTAGTTTCTGTCCAGCTCAGAACCTGATACTGTCCCCGTCCTGGTCCTGGTCCTGCCTCTGCTCCTCTGCCCCTCGCCTTGTCCCCAACAGCTGGTCAGAGTTCATCACCATCATATTGTCTAAAAATGCTGAGTCAGGTGAAAGTTCAAACGCCTGATTAAACTTTAATGAGAATGGACTAAATAATAAAACACAGACAATGAGTCACGATAGCGAACTGTAAACTTTGCCTGCTTGCCTGAAAATCAAAAGCGTTGGAAGCTCTGAGAACCGTTTACCAGAAGGAACGTTCTCGTCTGTATTCACAACGCAGGAACGACCATTTTCGCCACGGCATTGCATTGCAGGGCGCCGTAACTGCGACAATGGGAACCGCTTGTGGCGTAAGGCACGCTGCCTGTTCTAACACACAAAGAAAAATGGCGTTTTTAAAGATGAAATACTAAAACGATATGCTGATAAACATCTAAATCGTGAAGGAGAGCCAAGGCCAACTTTCTGGCAATGATAAATGTAACTTCTGCAGAGGAAGACACTGAGAAAAAATGGGAAAGTTCTGTTGCCGCACAGCTAATAGATTCAGCAGTGAGGCCCTGAAAAACCCTTCAGCTTCACTGTGACCTGCTCTTGTTGTCGCTACGCCTTATTTAGCGGCTGACAATCATGACGCCACTGTGTACGGTGGCATTAAAGAATAAGGAAACAGCTAAATGAGTCCTCATAACCGGCGCCGTTTCTGAGCCGCTAAGTCCTGGGAGGAGACGTGACACCGGTGACGGCTAAACATCGAGGCGGAAACTTTTCCATCGGCTCGCCGACGGAGGTGTTTGCTTATCTGCTGACTCACAGCTGCGGCTGGAACGTGTCGGTGCGGCGTCTCGGAGTGAGAGGGCGAAATTAAGTTGAAAAATATCATTTTGCGGCTTCTGGCGCGGTCTCAGAGGCTCTATAATTAAGTATGAATCGCAACATCCTGTTTATTTCCACACGTTTCTTGGACAGAAATAGCACAAGAGAGCCTGAAATTTTTTTTAAAGTATATATATTAAAGCAAATAACCAAACAGCCGGTAAAGACAGGAGGCGTGCGAAATTATAGGCGAAGGCCTTAAATCAAGGTGAGCGCAAAGCCTTGAATCATGATCTGTGAATGTATTCACTGCCTCTGTGACCTTCAGCGTGTGTCCTGTGCTGTCATCTGCTGTTGCCGGTAGTTCTTCCAGGTAATTACTGTGACACAACATTCCCGCTCCGCGGCGCCTGCCCACGCCGGAACCTTTCAAACCAAAAAATGACGGCGCCTCTCTTTTCTGGTTAGAAAGCGGTTTTCTGTGAAAGCTTCGAACAGCGTTCGAACAACCTGCCTGCTTGGCTCATTAATGATGTAACCAGCTGGGACGAAGCCAAGGCGTGGGCCAGCCATTTAAACAGTGTCAAAACAACAGCTCCGACAGAACGGCTGCGGCATCTCCTTTAATTAAAAACCCACCAAACACTGATTATCTCCGCGTTGCCCATCCAAGCACCACAGCCATTACCTAATCTTTCCTCGGAAGGGTCTATAAATAGCAGCAATCCACATGTTATCTCCCCCCCAAAAAATGCTTTAGAGGGAAATAAGGATGTCGCGATTGTTGTTTCTCATCTTCAGATTTGAGAGATATTATTAGAAAATGATTAAGATCATGTTCAATGATATAAGGGGGGAAAAGGAATGGGGGCTGCTGGGGAGGTGAGCTCAGTCCGAGCCTATCCCCCACGTGCCTTCCTTTAATCTTGTGCTCTCAGTGATCTCTGTTGCCTTCGGTGGGCCACAAACCGGGATTAGTGGTGTTCTCTGTGTCATTCCAAAGTCTAATGTCCTTCTGCTCTTTTAATTATGCACACAGACACACAAGGAGATCATATTCTACTTTTTTAAAGGGAATGTGTGAAAACTGGCCTGTCTGGTGTCTGACGACCGTCACGTGTGACCTACGAAGCCCAATTTAACAGTACAATATTGGAAATCATCAATAAGCATCATGTTTGTGGTAACAGAGCACATAAATGTATTGTAGTTTTATTTAGTCTTGCACATGTAAGCAAAGACCTGGGTGGAATTGCAAGAAACTGTGTGTTGGATCAATATTACATCGTTGCTGGGGTGAAATCTCTGCATTTTTGGGTGCAGCGGTTTGGTCTGCAGAGCACACCAGCAGAGAGGGAGACAGGCCAGGGTGGCGTGCGTACACCCCAACTGTGATGAACACCTACTCTGATTATAATTACTGGATGATTCAACTCGTGTCGAGCTCCTGCGTCGCTCTGTTGTGCCCTCCCTCTCTGTTCTGCTGCCTCGCTTTGGCTCTTTGGTGATGAGTCAAATAAAACAAGCAGCAGGTGAAGGTGAGTCAAGCTCTGCCAGGATATCTGCGCAGCTTTCAAGCCCCCAAAGCAGTGCAAAGGGAAAGAGGAGTCTACGCTGTCCTGCCCCTTGGACAAACACTTGAAACCTTCAGGAGAACTAAAAAAAGACTGGTGTTTAGAATAATCACAAAGAGTCTCATCAGAGCGTGTCATACATGTTATGGTGCTTCCATCTTTCCTGCACCCACAGTGCTGATGGGATGAGGAGAGAGCTGTAATGAAGAAAGTGACTGTCCACACTGCGTCTCCCTCACTTTCTCTGTATGTGCTTCGCATGGACAATGCCACACATCCCACCCTTGCTTGCGCATCATCTCGACACCCCCCACACAAAGAGCCCCTCTCCTCCTAACTTTCCCTGAAAAATGCATACATGCCAGCTCCAACCTCTGCCTGCTGCACTTCGGGGATTTAACCAAGCGTATCTCATCTCCAGATCTGCAGTTTCCCTTTGGCGTTGCGCGCGTCGCGGGACGTGCGTCTTCGCGATCCGGCGGCTCCCATTGATAAAAACCCTGCATTCAACGTAACGCAGCCATGCATGCGCTTGTGTGAAGCATGGCATGCAGCCGCGGCATGGGTCGGATCCATGCGGCTTAAACGTGCACTGGCATCGTCTGGAGGAAAGAGCGTACCTGCATTTTGTCTGACGTAAATACCTCGGTGTCTACTTCACAAGCGATGATGGTCACCATCTCCAGTTTCATATTTATCGATGGCATTCCCCCTCGCGGTCGGAAACGATGGGGTTGATTAAAAGTCTCTGTCGGGTAAAGATTCTGTACAGAAAGGCGACGTTAGGTCCAGTTCAGTTCGGTTTGTATCAGAGGAGAGAGTTGCTGCCGGACTCTTCGCTGCGCCGACAAGAGTGCTGCCGCAGCCTCTCTCCCTCTCCCTCTCGCCCTCTCTCTCTCTTGCTCTCCCTCCCCCTGTGGCTCCACATTGACGTCATTTCTATCTTCACGTTCATGTTTTACGCCACTACAGGGCCAGATGAAGCGCGCACTGCAGAATTCGCCTGATTCCAGTTCATTCCGCTTCATATGATTTATTTCTGGAGTCACTCTTCAACTTCAAGCCTCAGCTGCGCCACCGCGTTTCTTGTAGGAAGCTGGTCGGGTCTCCAGGGATTAATGCAATTAGGAGTTTTTGCCAAGAAATATCTATTGTGATGAACGGACGCCAGCTCATTTATCAATCATCGGGGGTAAAAGGTCATCTGGATGAACCTGCGGAGGCTGTCATTCGTGAATCACAGCTGTGACCATGTAAAACAGACCCCTGACAGATCCCATCATTGTATTTTGGTCCTGCAGTAATTGCGTAACAGCGTCGGTCAGACATGTGCAGGCTTATTTGACTCCAGTGGCCTCTGAGGTGCAGACATGGTGAAACGACAGTCATTCTGATGCGCTCACCGCCAAAGTTGGCAGATGCGGAGATGAATATCTAATTTAGGCAATGGATTCTTTGGGCAGGGTGCTTTGTTGATACTGGAGAGAGCTACCCCCCGAAAAAGTTCTAAGCCAGCTGCAGCCTGTAATGTAACTTTTAATGCTGACTAGTTGATTGGAGATTAAGTGTACCGTGGCTCTTTATCGCAACAAAACCGGAGCTAAATGCAGCCGCGGCTCGGTCTCTCTTAAACACGAAGCTGCGCTTAAGGTCTCCATTTCAGCAGGAGCTAAATTAAAATGAAATTTCCACAGGCTTCGTGGGTCATTGCGCAACATTCGAATCACACAGTGTCTTCCTCCAATCAATCTTTTCTCTCTCAGTTTCATAACGATAATTGCCTGATGGGCTGAGACAGCTAAGTCCCCCATAAGCCATTAATATTGAGGCTCTAGGCGGCGGAAGCTATTTCTGTCTGCGTGTCAGTCATTGTCCGTGCTGTGCAGATGGAGATATTTTTGACATTCCTCCATCAGATAGCATTGGTCAGGCTGTTCCCTGTCTGGAAGAATCTACATCTGACTGCCAAAAACGCCATGTCCAGGTTGCTGAAACCTGCCCGCCACCATCAGCTGCTTCATCTGTTAAACAGACGGGATGCAGAGGCACCGCCAGAGATGGCCCGGCTAGATCTGAGGTTTTTCCAAAACAACCCTAAAAATGAGGGATGCACCGAGTGCATCCACCTTTTCTTACTGCTGTCTGATGTAGCTGTTGCTGGGTTAAAAACAAACAAACCATGATGATTTATTTATGCTCCGCTCAAAAATTCTCTGTTCACTTGCCCCTATTTACAAAGTCTTGGTCAGCAGGAGAGTCAGCGTCCTGTTGAGGGAAAACTCAGCTCAGCACCTTCTGTTATCACACGTTTATTGAACCCATCTGAACCTGATCCATCACTACCTCTGAGGCGATGTTTACTCATTGTTCAGGATTGAAAATGGGGTAAAAATGATACAAAATCACCCGATGAAGCTGTTTTTCATCAGCAGCGCGGAGGCTGCGCCCACTCTGATTCAAATCCCGAGTCCAGACTGAAGCACACATTCAGCAGGTTCGTTTGCTGATAGTGATCAACGGGTTTTTGTTTTTGTTCTTGCTTTTTTCCATAATGTCCCAACTTTTTTTGTTGACTGGCTTGTCAGCTCAACCCTGACTTGGACCCAGTGGGCTGGATACACACCAGAGGAGCAGCAGATGGATGATTTAACAGATGAATGGCAAATAAATTAATAACAAAATATAATGAAAAGTATAAAGTAAATTCATTTAACTGCCTCAGCTGCCCGCCAGTTCTAAGAATCTAAACTACTATAATTATTAAACATGATATGAGTTGAAAACTATGAAATATGTCAGATCTTTCATTTGAGCCATTAAAACTAGAAAGAATTTGACAGTACTTCAGGTATTCTGCTGCAGAGATACAGTCTTGATATGATCCAGTATTTATCACTGTAAGATAGAAAGAGATACTGCATTTGATGTTTTCCAAAATAATCTTTTTCCTACTCCACATTTTTCATCAATGATTGCTAATATTAAAAGAAAATCTACCGTACTTTGAAGAGGTCAGTAATAAGAGCTACAGCTGTTACTGTAGCTAAGTTACTGCTCGTTGTAAGAACAGGGTCGTCTGAAATTTAGGATCATCTTGGTTGGTCCTGCCCAGGGCTTCTTCCTGTTTAAAGGGAGTTTTGGGGTCAGACTCTGGGATTCTGCGAGGCGCCTAGAGACAATCTCGACTGTAACAAGCATTTTATGAATAAAGTTCAAATTCAATTGAACCTTTGCTACAAAAACACCAAAGTTCCCACAGGAAGGACAGCTGAAACCTATAAACATGCTAATATGCTACACTATCCCTGCAACATCCACAGAGATATTAGATCATTTCAGATTAAGCTCCTCTCATGATTGTTTTATATGTTATACATTAACAAGCCCTTTAAAGAATCGTCACAATGTTTTAGTCTGTTGATCTCCTTACGCCTCTCTGCTGCAGCCGCTGACAAACATCGGACGTTTGTCATTCGCGCGTGTTGCCGATGCGTTCCTCTGATCGCCTTTGCCTCATCTGATCTGACAGAGATGGATGGCTGTGCATGATGAAACACTTGTCTTCTCCTCTGTCCTCATTCTGCAGCCCTCCGCCTCCCCCTGCTGCTGCTCATCCACCTCATTCTCAATTCTCCTTTTCTCATTTACAGTTCCCTGCGTTAGATCTCGCCTAACCCACCAGCGCAGGACTCTACGGAGGGGAATGTGACGCAGGTCTTTTATTGATTCGAAGCGTGAAGGCGCAGCCGAGAAGACTTCCATCGTGAAGTTTCAAATTCTGCCCTCCTTGTGTCGAAAGCTATTTCACTAGTTTACATTTGAGATAGTAGCAGTATAAAGCCTGGACGACCCCCATCTGTCACATTTCCAAAACAAACTACTTCATCGATGACTCACTGTGATGAAACAACATGGTGTTTCATAGACGAAGCAAAATATAGTGTTGTTTTATTAAAAACAGAGATGAGGAGCAATATGGCGGCATGTCTCCAGATTAGTGATGAGCGGACTTTGTATTCTGAAGCAGTGCTCTGCAGAGAAGCTGAACAGAGGGAATCAGGGCAGTGGATCATCGTGGTCGGCTCAAAAGCACACGTCCGTGTCGGTTAGCGTCCAGCCGGAGCAAATACCAACAGACACGTGACCAAATATGCAAATCTGCTGCCTGTGTGCGTTTGTACAGTCAGTCCACAAACTAAATTCAGTCTGAACACACACACACATGCACACACACATACAGATATTTATTCACTTTACACAAATTTGACCAAAATAGAAATGACGGGAATAACTCCAAAGCGCCTGCACTGCAGGCATGCTGCAGCTGCATTATCATCATGATCAGGTTTGTTCCCTCACTCCCTCTCTCTCTCTCCCCCCCCATCTTTCTCTCTCATGCACACACACACACACACACACAAACACACACAATCCATCCCTTCAACCTCATGCTACCTCAGTTGGCCCAGCCAAAGCCAACCCTGGTGCCAGCGCCAATGCAGCTGGTGTAATCTAGGCCAAGCTATTTATAAAAGCAAGCAGCCAAGTACAGGCACAGGGAGCCAGGGGAAGACGGAGGGTGTGGGTGGGGTAGGGGGGATAAAAGAACATCTACAAGCTGAGGAGATAGACCCTCAGAGGGAGGGTTTGCAAAAACAAAAAAAGATGGCTGGATTGATGGATGGATGTGTCCAGGGCATAGAAAGTAGTAAGAGGATGAGTGGGACATGGAAGGAGGCGTGGTCTCGGTAGGTCACGTGGCCTGAGTGTGCACTAAAGATCATCACAAATGTTTTACATGACTTCTGGCAACTAAGCTGTAATTAATTGCAATAGACAATTCCCTGAGACCATCTACAACAGCTACCCTTTTCCTCCTAATGAACAGAAACAAGCCTGTTGTTACGTGGGCACGCTGTTGCACAAGCGGAATGAGCAATAAAACCAATCATGAAAATCATGCCATTATTATGATGCGGGGGTCTCAATGTAGTCGAGGGAGCTCAGGTGAAAAGGTGATCGGATGCATGAACAGTTAGCTCTACTTGCTAGCTGAGGCTGCAGATTCTCTGTTCCTGAGAGAATTCATGCAGCAGAATAATCCCAAATTGTTAAAAAGTTTTTTATGCAAACTTTATGTATATATGAGAAAAACATTGAGCTACAATATTACTACAATTACTACTACAATATTATCAGTTTATTTAAATAGTGTCATGAGTGCATCAGAAATGTGAAAGTAGGCCTTTTTTTAATGAACTACAATGTTTCATTACATCTAGTAAATGCACATGCACACATGGCCTCTCAAAGACATTGTTTGGGATGGCCCACATCTGGTGGGACAGCAGCAGTTGTTGGGTTTTTTAAGCACATCCAGCAGCTTAGAGGCTCCTGTATGGAGGGATGGACGGGGAGGCACCGAGTGACACGTGACCATCATCTCCCTCAGCCAAAGGCTTTAAAATCAGGTCAGATCTTGGGACGGGTTATAGGCCCACACTGCAGACACAACAAAGGGGGTTAAAGGCGTGAGATGTTCTTAATATCTCCAGTACAGTTATTTAAATAAAAGGAAACTAGAGCAGCAGATAATCACCAGAATGATCACTACAGTAGTTTGCTTCACTCAGCTCTAGCAGTCAGCATGTTGCCCAGGCAACGTTATTAATCCCCTATTATTGTGGGGAAATTCCAGTATGTAATCGGCGTTTTGCCATTTAAAATGATTGTTTTCAGTCAGCTGCTTCCTTGTTGATCGTCAAACTTGGTCATATTGCTGACGTGGAGAGTTTAGGCTGTTCGAATCTGCCTGATGTGTGTTCTGATTCCCTGGTCGTGTCCCCCCACCCTCCTCCAGCAAACCTAATTATGCTCATGTGTCTCACCTAGACCTAATCATACCCGCTCCCCTTCCTGGGTGCTAAAACCTGGCGAGGGGAGCGGGTAAACCCTCTTTCTCACCCATCTTGTGAATCTCACTTGTGTTGACGATGCCTTTCTAGTATGGTTGCTCCGTTCAACTAAACTGAATTTAAATATTCAGCATTACAAACATAACATGTTTGTATATATTTCATTATTAAATATTTTTGTAGTGAACTGTTTGGACCATGTGAGAAAGTAGATTCAAATAATAAGTTGGGTTTTGTCATCTCTGAGTGTGTGAATGCAGCGACGGCTCACTGCAATGAAGCCGGAACTGCTGCATTTGAAAGTGGCCACATTTCTATTTTTAGGCTGAACTGGATAATTGTGATTTAAATAGAATAGTCAGACAACAAATAACATCCTGCTGTGGATTCTGAAGCGTTTTGTAATCAGCTGCTGTGAGGAGAGAGAGTGAGACGTCTCTTTTATCGTTAAACAACCATTTCTGAGTCCAATCGGGCTCGCATACAGATGAGGGAAGCTGTATCTCTGTGAAGCCCTAACAGAAAATGCACAGCAGCACTGTCATGGTAGTACGGTTGTTTTCAAATCTGAAACATTGCAAATTAATTTTAAAATAGTGGGTAACAGGAGACAAAACTGAAAATCCTGAAATCAGCAATAAATCCACAAGTCAATAAGAGAGCTCAGTGGGATTTTTATGGACATCAAGGATGATATTATTTAATATTCTGAGTGGCACATCGAAACATATGGTAGAAAATACACACATTCTAGAGACACACACATACATTGGAAAGCCAAAATCCACCGGTTGATTCAACAGCTGCTTCACGCACATCACCGCCACTCTGGAGTCCAACAGCACCCACCCAAGGCTAATTAGCTGAAACATACTGGTGCATTTAACACCTCTATGTGCTCCACAAACCAAGCAGAGCTGCTGTCAACCTGTTCACAGTCCCATCCACAGCAACAGCAAACTCTTCTTCTCCTCTTCAGTGAACTTTCAGTGTGGACCAGAGAACAGAGAGATGAGGTGACCGCGGCACTGCTTGGCCACCCACAGTGCAACCAGGCCTATATTGTTGCTCGCAGCAGATTTCTCAGATGAATCTGTTTCTGCTTCAAACCTGCAACCTTGTTGCCAGAATATTTCTGGGAGCAGCTGCGTGTGAATAGAGTAGCAGATCTGACCTAATACATCCTCATATCAGAGCCAGAGCTGTTTGGTCCACTTTAGATGCCCAGAAATTTGTTTTTCTTTTTTTGGATTGTTTCGATCAACGTCGCCCCAAATGGACAACTGTGGTAACTGCAGGATGTCCGAGCACTTTCAAAAGGACAGCATGAAAGTGAAGGTGTGGGATTTTTTCAGCATTGCTCAGCCGATCAAGCTGAGTTCCCAGACTATCTTGTTGTAAAAGTGCCCTTATATGGTGTGGATGTAAAAAAGAACCCTCCTCTGTTGTGCAACAGACAGCAAAGAGGTCACGCTTTAGTCCAAAACTATCTGCATGATGTTTTGCTCCAGGACTCAATGTTTCCTCCGGTCAAATGCTGCCAGACATCATCTGCAGCAATCGTCAAAGTATTAGACCTATTTTAACATGCAAAGGATGACAAAGTGATATTGGAATGTTCTGCTTCCCAGACTGAAATCAAATGTGGACCACTGGCAGATTCCCCCTTGACTTCAGCATCAAAACACATCAGAATCACTTTGCCGTTCGTTACTGAATATCTGTACCTCAACAGCTCGACGCGACAAAATTGCACATTTTATTGCTGTCGGCTGCTTTCCACTATTTCAGCTTGATATAGGAAAAACAAGCACAGCAGGTCGGCGAGACGACCCTGCTCGGCGCACCAGAATAATATCCAGGCCACAGCAGGAGCACGAGCCCACGGCGCTCATTCACCGCAACGCTGCATCATGTCTGACCTTCAGCACCAGCTCCTTCACGTTCACCACCCAGCAGTGGTGCCCAAAAATAGACGGTCTGACACACGCGTGCATGCAAGTACGCTCTATGTACACGCCCGGCCGCTTGCAGTCACTTCTCGGCTCGGTTTTCACATCCTCTCTTACACTACCTTTAGTCCCCATGCAGTTAATGCTGCTCTCTGCTCTGGGCCTGTCTTACACTATGGCCCGAGACATGTGAGTCACACCATTAGACGTGTTAGACAGAAGAGGGGCAGCCCTTCAGATGTTGTCCTCCGCCGTTAAAATTGCTTATTCATGAAAGCGTCAGCTATATATCTGTTTCTTTTATTCATTCCGGATCCATCAATCTTTTCGGCTTCTGTTAGTGATCTTTTTTTAACTCCATTGCCTCCTGCTACCTCTGCTCATTACCCTGGTCTCATTGTCTCTTCTCTCTTTCTCTCATCTGTTTCCACCTCTTCTCTGTTCTATCTAGTCGGTGGCTTGTGTGGATTGACGACTTTTCCTCACACGGTAGGAGACCACTGCTTGGGAGAGCTATGGTCGTGAACCCAACAGCTGGATTGTGGGAAGAGGAAGTGCACTATTGGAGACCTACAAAACAACCCCCAGAATTAGTAACTATTAGTCTCCTTGAAAGTGACAAGAGGTCTGAACCTCCTCCGGTGGGATGTTTGCTCATGGCTGTGCAGTTTGACTCTGCATTTCGGATAAGGCACCAGGCCTTGAGCTCTTCGTAGTGAGCAGAAGTGCTTCGGTTATCGTTTTCCCCAACCTGCAGCTGCAGCAACGTATCACCAGTGCTCCTCCAACAGCAACAGTTAGATGGGTTCAATCATTCGGATGTGGAGTTGTCCATGGAAACGGAGTTCGCTCTTAGGTCAGGGTCATTATTCATGCATATGTATGATAAGTGCAGGCAGGTGCAGAATTGTGGGTAAAGATGGTTTTATTAAAGGCAGCACTGGATTGTCATAAGAAAGGTGCAAGATTCTAGTTTGAATTATTACAGTAACAGAAAAATTGTGCATACAGTCATAACTTGTTGTGCTTTAGGTTTCAAATGTAGTTATTTGTCTTCACCTAAAGGATCATCCAGGTTGCTTTGGTCATTTAGCTGAATTGCCTCTGGTCGTTTCATTTTTGTGATAATTATGTCTTCTAAAACTCTAAAACACTGCCATTATAGCTGCATAATGCACTTGTTAAATACGATGTGGTGTTGCTTTAAAACTTCAATAAAGGTAGTATAGAGTGCTTGTTTGGTCCACCATCAATGTGCATTCTGTTTCATTTTTGGATGTTCTGATCTCACCAGAAGAAATATTCATTTGATTCCAGTGGCAAATCTATAATGGTGACAGTTGGGCAAAAATAAACTAAAACATTAGTAAAAAGAGCTTCTTTGATCAGGGTTATTGTCTGGTTCTGGACTGAACGCAGCTTCATCAGACGGCAGCAGGAGCAGTAATAAGGTTTGCTCTGTGGCCCAACTCAGATGGGCCAACAGAGGCCCCGCCGACCCCACTCGTCTCCATCTCCTCACCAGCTAACAACTTTTGGTCAAACTTCCTTAGAAGGGGGTTAGATAATAAATCATGTCACAATTAATAAATCAAAGCCACCCGGGCTGATGCCCCGCTCCCCAACATGCAGTCGATTGTGCTCTGGATGAATGGGAGAACCATTCACACGTCAGCAGTAGGGTTGACTCAGCACTTTTAAAGTTCAAACCATGATGATTCAGCACGGATTCAGTGCAGGTTTTTTTATGAAACCTAATACAAGTATTCAGGTGCAACACTTGAACCTGGAGGCATATAATAGCACGTTTAAAACAAAGCATGCACGCTGTCACGGCGTTTTAAACCAATGCAACAGTTTCCAGAAGAGCCTCGTTTCCTTAAGACATTCCATTCTAATCACTCAACTTAATTTACGCTCCATATCACCTAAAATCTGGTGGTTGGGGGGAGAGCAAAGCATTTCATATGAGATAATAAAATGTTCCACTTCCCTTTCACTGATGTAGAATAAAGGGGAAGGCTTCTACAGCTCACTAAGAGCTTCTTATAAATACGTCTTCCTCTCTCCGCAAGCAGGTCTTTGAAAACACTAACAGAAGGTAAAAGACGGTGATGAGGGGGAGCCCGGAGACAGAAAAATGTAGGTTGCCATGTCCCTGGTCTGTACAGCCTAAAATGCTAGGATGTGTAATAGCACGTGGAAACAACAAGCACCGCTACAAGCCCAGAAAAACAACCTCAGTCCCGTTTGTGATTCCACAACGTTACAAACATTAAAAAAAAGTTTCATCTCTCTTCTCTTCCTGTCCTCATTTGGCAAAACTTTATCTGAATGTCAAAAGTTATTTTTAGCGCGGCAGCTCGTCTTAATTGAACCATATGGAGTCTACTGACGTGACTGAAGGGAGCGTGGGAGGCATTTCCACTTAAAAGCTGCAGCGTGCATGGTAATGAAGTGAGGAAGTGGGGGGTGGGGGGGAGAAAGGGGGGGGTGCGCGGTCCACAGCGACGAGCAACGGGTGTTCCGACAGCAGCCTGACAACGCGTGAGCGATCCGTTTAAAGGGATTTGGAATACGTGCCGCATTTAGCCCCTCCACATACACGAAAGGAACAAATGTAAACACATACAAGGGCAACGCTTACAGCTGAACGTGATGCAGTATTATAAAAAGAGCTGTTTCATAAAGGATGGATGGATGGATCCAAACACAAACCAAAAGCCCGCATGGCCACGAGAAACAAAAGGCAGCGTCGATTTGTGCAGGTCGGGAGCCGGCGCTGCAGATGACATCATGCACTTGTTGCTCATTCAATCCTGGATGCGGTGACACATTCAGCAGGATGACTCAACAAAAAGACATCAAACCACAGAGCTCACTGCAGCAGAGCGTGACCCCGTGAGTGCCCCCCCACCCCAGCTCCCAGCTCCCCACCCTGTGTGCGTCCTCTTCGAACGCAGCCTCGTGGACGTTGCATGCAAACAGTGCCGTGGGAAGGTCGCTCAGGTCCATCATCTCGTCTGCCATGCCATCCTGGTCTGGCTCGCCAAACAGCATGTCCTCCTCCTCCTCTTCATCGGGGTCGCTGCTGTAGGCCTCGGAGCCGTTGCTCCAGGCTTTGGAGCTCTCTCGGAGCATGCTGAAGCCTTTCAGCGGACAGTTGTGGTGGTAGGTGGTGTAAAAATAGTAGGAGGGAGAAAAATCAAGTTTTCTTTTATGGCTGCAGGATATAGATTTTGGTGACACTTGGAAATCATTCAAAATGTCATTTAGAACAAAAAGGCCCTGTTATTCATTAGATTTGAACTAGATTATTACAATGTTACAATACAGTACAATGTCCACACAGACTGCATGCTTTAAACATATTTTGTTCACACTTAGATCTTATGATTTACAATATATTTTTGAACGTGGTTTCGCTCGTCACTGTCACTTTAGTGGAATCAGCGCGCCATCTAGTGGACGATACGAAAAAGAACTCTGACTAATCCCTTTAACAGAAATGCAGTATACTTGTCGACAATAATCCCAACATTTGACTGTCAAATTTAATTCCACACAATTAAACACAACACGCCATAGCATTAATAATGGGTGCGTGATATATTTCGACATCATTATTTGCGTCTTGGAAACAGCTGGATGTTACGTGATGGAACCGTGAACGCAATAATAATAATAAATCACATGAGTTTGTGGTCAGATCATGGTTATTTATGGAAACACTGCTAAATTCACGTCAAATAGCTGTGACGAAGACAGAATTGCTGACACGAGGAGCGACTGGCGGTTTCAATCTGCGTGAAAGCGATGACAGTCGTTTTACTCACCTCCCAAGTTTCAGCGAAGGCGGAAGTGACCCATCACGAATGCACAAAAAGCGGGATTTTTCTTTTGATTTCGCTTAATCCCGTTTATTGGACCTGTTGTTATTTTAGAAAATGACGTCACACGCGTCGGTATTGCAGAGAGCGTGAAGGTGACGTCACTCGCGTTGCATTGTGGGGCCACGACGCCATCTTTAGAGCAAGGCGAATGTAAACAAAATTGTCGAACACACGCCTGAGGTGCTCAAAGAAGCTTCAAATGCATAGCACTGTCGATCTGAATCATTTGATGCAAATTTTATGCAGAAAAATAAAAACCCAGAAGGCTCAATTCGTCCTCTTGTATTATTTAACCTCTACTCATCACAAATTCGACACAGACATCTGTCTGGCTGCACCAGATTGGGATCATCTGGAACATATAAAAGGGAACCAAAGGATGAAAGGTCTCACTTGTGTTTTTACATGACAAGGTCGTGTTTTACAGTATCAGTCTGTCCAGAAAGCCATCTGACATGTAACAGATTTAAATTATATATATTTTAAATGTCTGCATACACCTGTTGCAGAAATACACCAAAGTGCCAAAAACAATATGAATTTATGATATATGCCGACATAGAAACTTCAGTGGCACCATTTCTCAATCCTTAGAGTAAAGAATATGATTTTGGCCCACGGTCTAACTGTAATTCATCCCAAAGGTGTTCTATTGGTTTAAATTCAGGACTCTGTGCACCACAGTCAAGTTCTCCCATACCAACTCCCTCATCCATGTCTTTATGGACCCTGCTTTTGGTACTGGTGCACAATCATGTTGAAACGGGGAGGAGCCATCCTCAAACTGTCGGGAGTTTGAGGATGCCTTGGTATAATGAAGCATTAAGCCTCCCTTTCACTGGAACTGAGCGGCCGAGCCAAAATCCCAACACCACACCATAACCCCCCCCCAAACTTTACACTCGGCACAATAGTGATACAAGTGGTACAGATCACTCCAGAGAACACTTCTTCACCGCAGCACACCACCATTGCATCCTACGCTTTGCATTGTGCTTGGTGATGGAAGGTTACGACACAGCTGTTCAGCCATGGAAACCCATTCTCCGACACTCTCTATGCACTGTCCTTGATCCGAAGGCCACATGAATGTGGAGGTCTGTAGTTACTGACTCTGCAGGACGCTCGCGACCTCTGTGCATTCAAGTTGGTCGTTCAAGTGGCTCCTATCCTGAGGGTGACCGAGAAGCAGTCTGCATGCAAAGCTGCGTGATTTTATTCCTGTGGCGATGGAACTGATTGGAACACCCAAATTTAATGATTTGGACAGGTGAGCAGATACTTTTGGCAATATAGTGTACATAATAGAGGAATTTAGTTTGTTCCAAAATTATATATACAGTATATATACTGTATGAGTTAGTTGGAGCGTGTATTGTGCCATAGAATAACTGTCATGTGATGAATGTGAATATTTAATATTATTTGGTGCGGATTGATTGTTGAGGAATCCACTTAGAACCAAAACTGTTTTTAAACTATATATAAAAATAATGCAAGGTTTACACACATTAAGGTTAAAAAAGCAAAGAAAAAAGTCAAGATTGGGCTCAAGACATGACAATTACCATAAACTGCGTTTATTTTATCACCAAGCTGGACTAAATTTACAGTACAGCAAACATTGCTCCGTTTTCATTCTGCAGCAGTTTTGATTTCACATACACACATTAGTTGTGAAGAGAATCTGATTCTCGTGGCCTTTGATTCAGCAGAAAATAAAATAAAATATCCTCAGTAGGAAACACTGAACTAGTTCTACAGTCAGTGATATCAAGAAACGAGCAGGATTCCTCATAGATTATCCAGTGTAAAGTGAATTAAAATTAATTTAAATTCATAAATACAATAAATAAAATCAGGTGCACCCGTTGTTTGGTCACTTTAAGAAGAGCAATGACAAGAATAATAACCCAGTTCATACTTGTTGAAAAGGCCCCTTGGAAGCTCCGATAAGAGAAAAATGTACAACAGTCATCATTTAAGTCTAAAAATACAAACAGGTAGTAAGTGAAGGCACAGCACATCACTGCTCCCAGCTCTCTGCAGCCATGATTATGGATCCACCTAAGCCCACAGCAGCTTCTGTTGTCATAATAAACAGTCTGACATGGTTGCATTCTGCTTTCCAAGGGGAAAAGTATGGAGAACATATTAAATGAGGTGGAAGCTCCATCTCAGTGGTTCACAAAAAAAGTGAAGAGGATTTCAATTAGTCTTAAAGTCAAGTGGGCCGCGAGCTGCATCAGTGGATCTCGACCTGATTGGTGGCTGGTCCAGTTTCACTGGTAACGTGGTCCGAGCCACTCCATCCTCGTTTACCAGAGTTCCGTAGGAGAAGGAGCCGTTGAAATCGACCAGGCCTTTGTCGTGGATAGTTGGGACACCTTTTGTTGAAAAGGGGAAGTTGGTTGGTTCATATGTGACAGTGCTGTTAGTGCAATTCCAAAAACTGGCCAAACAGAACAACTAAAAATTACAACAAGAAGGGACTGAAACTAAAGCCAGTCTAACTTAATATCCAAGATATACAGGCATTTACGTACCACTGGCCATATCCATAGTGACAAAAGGTTCAAAGGTCTGAGGGTTTTTCCGGTTTTTGGTAATGAGGAAAACCCCGAGGAAGCAGAGAGCAGATCTGTAGAAAAAGCACAATAGTTCCAATGAAATTCCTCTGTTTATAATCATTTTCTGAGGAAAGAAAATCATCAGAATCAGAATCAGAATCAGAAGAAGGTTTATTGCCATTGTTCATGTAATACACAGTATTACACAAACTAGGAATTTGTCATGGTGTGCCGCTGCATGTTGTCCTATGTAAATGATGTCTCACTCACCCCAGCAAAAACAAACAGATGTGTAGGACATCTTCACTTTTAAACTCCAGGTAAAACACAGCGCCTGGAAAAACAAATTCAACAACAGGATGTTTACAGTTTAGAGCCTCACTTTCGATTTACTCTGCGAGGCAGCATCTGACTACTCACCAGCTACAATAGCAAAGAACGTGGAGAGGATGTAGTTGACGCTGGCGATCAGAGAGGGCTCAAACAGCTTACAGGCCTGGGAAAGGAATCTGACAACAGGGACGTGGATATTTATAAGGTAACCTCAGATGTAAGGTGGTGATGTGCTGCTGTTCTGACTTACCGAGCCTGGAACACAATTGAGGCCACCATGCACACTAACATGACGCTGAAAATGGGGTAGTTGAGCTGCATGGTGCCCCTGACGGTGAGGACCAGCATGCTCGAGAGTGCCTTGACTGTAATGACTGTGACAGAGCCTGAGCACAAACACACGTTTAATCACAGGATGTCAATATTTTTGGCAGCAGCAGCTTGACGTTATTGAAAATCTGAAGAGGTTCAGGCTTTAATCGACAGACTCACTGAGTAGAGAGACCAGCAGCACAATAACGATGAGGTAGTTTGCCCGATGCTGTTTGTAGAAGTATAAAAGCAAGCAGAATGTGATGATCTCCACTAGCTGTCAAATTAAATCATAAATAGGGGACACGGTCAGTAAAAAGCTGCATGTTTCATTTGACTAAACACAATAGAATGGACGTAAATTATCAAATCAGAAATTTTGGCTCCAGCTGAGACTTTACTCATTTTACTACTTGCAGGGTTATAAATATCACAACAATTTTAATGATACCACCAGCATAAAACAAGGAGTTTGTGATGCCCAGCCATAGCACACTCATAAATGCTCAGCAAATGCCTCTCAGAGGACTCGTTTGTGAACAATCCTGTGACAGATCAGGCACTTGGCACACACCCCTGACAGACAGACATGTAAAGGAGTCATAAATGTGCCCTTTTCACCACCAGAGTGAACAGCATAACAGCTTTATATCAGTTCTCCTTCGACATACAGCAACTCTGTTCCACAGGACACTTCCTAAAAGAGCAGATGTTCTTACCAGGTACAGGAGAACAGGCCATGCTACAACGTGTTTGACGATGTTCTCTGCTTTAAGTTGTTCATGGGAGTTTGGTCCAAATGTCACAAAGAGATAAATGGCCCCTATGGTTAACACGCAGCCAAAGAAAGACAGTCCGTAGCGCTCTGAAATGACAGTGGTTTCAGGATTCAAGATTTTTATAGTCACCATCGCTGTGCATGCACAAAGCAGATTAGCATGGTTCATGGAGACTGTTAGAATCTGACAGTGGATTTAAATAATTGTACTTTAACAAACATCGACAGACATGTATTAAGATCATAAGCCCAGGGAAACTAATTTCTAGAAATAAAAGTTCCTGGAATTGTTGGTGAAAAAGGGGCTATATATATATATATTTTTTATTGTAGTCCTAAGATTCAGTTATTTTAAAATGTGATCTATCAGAAGACTCACATACCCACTGAAAGTCCCAACACCAGCCAAGTACCAAAATAGAAGAGAAATAATAACAGTTTCCTACAGTTGTGAGTGTTTGATGAACCTGAAGTTGCTGTAATTCAGGTATCAGTGTCCACAGCCCAGAGTGTTTTGTCACTATGAGCTGAGGAAGCGTCTGGGAAGTCTTAAATAAACCAGCAAGATGCTTTGAGTGGTTTTCAAAGTAAAAAAAAAAAAAAAAAAGCCTTAAACTATACTATCGAATGGCCATAGGAATTGAGATGGTTTACTCAATTTTTAGTCCTTTTACATCTTCTTGGGTTTGGGTACTACTTCCTGGGTTTGGTGGGGTTAAGTATAGTTCAAAAGGAGCCTGGGGTTACAACTACATCCCACATAACACCAGAGCCAGAACACTTGGGATTACTTTGACATTATGATACAGGGACAGGAAACATGCAGGGACAATATATCTTAAAGGGAAAACCTATGTGTAACAAGCAATAGATAGAACAGGAGTCATGTGGACCTTTTTTGAGGACAATTTCAAAGCAAAATCTGACATCTGGCTGTGTATTTTCTCAAGTGTCTTGAAGAAATCAGCAAAAACTGTGAATGATGTGATGTGTTACTTGTGAGCCACAGTAAGAAACGTACAGTTACACGGTCATGCTGAACTTACTTAAAAAGTCCTTTGTCTTTGACTTCTCAAGCAAAAAAAGAAGGCCTAAAATTGAGCTTGCTGGAGACACAAAGAATATATTTAGATTTGGAGAAAAATAAAGTTTACATTTTTAATATTCATGCAACAGTCTAGAATTATATCAATAATACTAACGGTTCAATACTCACCAACTATAGACACCGCATTAAGAGGAGCTATGAGAGAAAGGGGAGCGAAGGCATAAGAAACAAAGTTAGCACCTTCTCCTAAGCAGGTAAGAATAAAGCCGCACCACCAGGTCTTAGTGCGGTAGAACGTCCGGGGGTCCTTGGCTCCTGCCAACTTCAAGTGGCTATATTTCTGTGTAGGTAAGAGAAAATGTCACGAGTAAATGTTCAGTGCAGAGTATCATATTAAAACTCATACAAACATAAAAGCACCTAATGCATGCAGCGGTAGTTGGTTTCATAGTAAACATGCTGTTAGAAAGACAACAGAGCCAAATACAATGACCCGAGTATTAAACCAAACTCTAAATCAGGCTGATTTAATAAAGATAAATGCAGGTCTCCAATGCAAAACTCAGTGTAGTTATTGTAATGAAATGTAAACACACCTATTCTAATGAAGGGACCCTGAAGCTACACTGACAGTACAACTACATCAGATGAAATGATGAGCAGAAATTAAAAAATGCAAAATATTTTAAAATTTAAAGAGAGCTTATTGTGTACCTGAATACAGAGAGAGATGCTGACAAGCACATTCCCAAAAATAGCAAGTAAAGTTCCAATAAGGTTATCCTGAAAGAAGGAAAAAAAGAAAGAAAGAGGAAGAAAAAAGTTAGTTTATGTTAAAAACCAGAAAAATACAAATCACTATAATGTTTACGATTATGAAACATCTTTCATTTTATTCTATTGTCAGCAGAGCCTTGAAACCTCCCGGATATCTTATAGACACGAGCAGAAATCTATATTATACTTTTGCAGGCGTCGTCCATAAAATATAAAGTTGTTGTTTTTTAATCTTTTTGGAAAAGAAAACAAACAATTTTCCGGAGAAAGCGTGGACCAAAGTGCCTCACCGTGTATGAACCTGCGTCGCTGTGGCTGCTGTCCATCCCGATTGTCTTCCGGCGCTATTTTAATTGTAAATTGTAGCCATGAGTTCACAGACCAGGTAATTCACCTCGCCGCTAATGTAAAGAATGTGTAACGTTCACTTCATGGTAATTATTTACGCTGCTTCATGAAGAGAAGCGCCTCACTTCCGGGTTGTCCTCGCTTTGATATTGCGTGGTGACGCAATACGTTAGAATGACGTAAGCGTCACTGTCTTTCCGAAAAGAAAGTATAAAATATATCACAAAATAATAAGACGCATGGATCGAAATATAGGTCATTGCGGTTTGATAACAGTCACGCAAGCGTGTTAATTCGTTTTATTCAATTTATGTTTCATTTTCATTTCTATTTTGAAATGCAGAACCACTTAAAAACAGCAGGTTGGGCTATCGAGCCATATTTTACAGATTTTAAGCGGCTCAGACCGAATCGTCAAGTTGAAACCTTTGAGCTGTGCATGTATATGTACAAAGGTATATAAATATCATCATAAAATTAAATTTCGTGTGAAGTCCCTATGGTGCCATAATAATTCTATGCCAACATCACATTGATATTATGACGAACGGGAATGGAATGTTTTTCTCCTATTATTTGTGCCATTACGACAGTAAAGGAGTGACACAGTACGTCAACAACATTGTTTCTATTAACAGGAGCCAAGCAACAATTGTTCACCGAAGGTCAGTGTTGTGTGTTGGCACAGCTCTCTCTTTTTTTATTACCAATGAGTCATGAACTCTTAACAGCAAATAAGGGCACAGTCACGGTGAGTCCAGCGACCCGTAGATTAATACAGCCTCAGTAACAAATGATTAAGATTGGTAGAATTGATAATTAACCACCTCTTCAAATTCCATCAAATTAAAAATAGATAAATGGGCATTTATTGAAGGATTGGTTTACTATTCATATTTTATAAAAGAAAATAAACAAATAAACGTTCACTCCATCTCAGTGATTTACAAATTGCATCTGACTAAAGTAGCTTGTTAAAATTGACATTTTAAACGTTCTACTAGAGTAGACCACTAGAGAACGCCGAATTTTTCTACTTTAGTTCCTTATATATTGTTTTTAAAATCTTAACTTAACCAGGCACTTTTGAAGGTTTTTTGGATTTTTAATATGCTGTCATGGACGGATGCTCTGAGCACTTCTATTATTCTATTTCATAGCAATTATCTTAAAGTAATTAAAAACATCACAGCTGAGGTCAGCCTCTCTGAAGTATGAGGGTGGATCATTGATCTAAGATGTAAAAAAAAGAAACAACAAAAAAACTGTTAAAGATGACTAATTCTATTCACAGTAACTCAAGGAAAAAATATTCTTTAGTCTGTTCAGTCATATCAGGTGAGTTTACCCAAAACAAACACCCCATAAACTTCACCTCATGAGAAATAGTTGTCTTATTTAATGTCTGTGTTAATCTGTGTTAATGTGCTGTAATACAGTATTTTAGGGAAGTAATCTTTCAGGGAATGAGCAGCCCAGCTGGGCCTAACAGATGATAAGATGCTTTATCTCTGGTCCTTTGTTTCCTTTCAACGGACTTTCCTAATTTTATTTTATTTTTATTTTATTTTTTTTTTAAATTATTTACCGGATAAACTTTCTGCTTGGCCTGATACGTTTGACCTGATGAAGCTGGATCAAGTTGTCAGTGAAACATTTGTGGCTTGGAGTCATATGCACTGAAATACCAATCCTGAAGGACTGTAAAAGTCCAGAATGACCCACCATTATTATTTACATGCGTGACGATAGGGGAGAAGCTGCTCAGAAAGGGTTATCATTTAAACATCATCTCCCTCTTGACCTCAGAGCTTTGGCCCCGCCTGACAACCTTCGTGACATGTTGGAATGAAACCCTGTGGTACAGCCTGTAGCTAGTTATCAGACATACTCTGATTATAACGTAGTAGCTTCTGCTGTAAAAGTGTCAAACAAGGGTTGTTGTCACACTGTTAACTGTTGTATTTAGAGGCATGACAGTAAAAACACCTCCAATGAACAAATGAAAAAGAAAAAAGGCCTTTCAATTAGAATTGTTACTGTTGTCAAAGACTATAAATGATTTAATTCAACGTAGTTAGGTTTAGGTTTAATTTGTTTAGTTAGCTTGGTTTTATTCAGGTTTAAATTGTTTTTTTTACAGTTCACTAAGTGTAAAACTTCCTAATAATGTTGAAGTGCTGATGAGATGATGGAATTTTATATGGAGCATTTCAAGAACAAATGCACCTCTTTCCTTTTACAGTTATAAGTAATTGTATTGTTCTGTGGGAAGGTGTGTCCCATCCCAGGGCCTCACTGCAGGACATCCAGACCTCCTTCATAGTGGACAGACCTGTTTACAGCCACCGCTGCACTTGCGGGCATTTTTGTGTGTTTTTGTGTCAGGATGAGAAGAGAGTTGTCTCCCAGATATTGTCAAAATGCCCCATGAATTTCCAGCCAACACCCAAAAAACATGATTTTGCAAATGTGTACCAAATTGTCACATTTCTTCAAATGCAACATTGTACAGTAATTTAAACCACAGCAGTGAATTTAATTTAAACAATTTAAATTTACAAAGTAAATTTACAAACAAAAACTACTGAATGTTTTCCATTATTTGCTTCAAAGATGACATAATTAACCATATCAAAGATGTAGATTATCTTCTGATCGCCTGACTCACTCACCATTTCCCCAGATCTGATTGCAGTAATTATCAGCCGCTTTTAGATTTCTCTGGCACCAAACTGAAAACGATGAATCGGGGGGGCAGGCTTATACAGCCAACAAATCCTGTAATTTGCATCTGTAATAATTATCTTTGTTGATAGAAAGGTGAATTTTTCAGTGAAAAATATCACGCATTTTCTACTCGCTCAATATCACACAACAAAATTGGCTTTCTCCTCGTGGGCGCCACCCGCCATGGAGGAATGTGCAGACGTTAGTAAAGGATGTGGAAGTCTATTTAAGAAACAGCTAGGCCTGTTTTAAAAAACCAAACAGACCAGCAGCCGTTTGTAATGACTGAAGAATGTGTGTACGTTAGATTGGAGCAGGGATTGAAGGGGACACATTCGTTATTATATGGTGCTGCGCAACAGGAAGTCATCAGAGCCATGAGGTGATACCGCATCTACAGGAATGTTATGACAGGTTATGAAAAGGAGGTGGAAGAGCAGGCTTTTCCTAAACCCTCTGCAGGCCCAGACTTGTTGGGAACATTGGGACCGAGTGACAATGACACCGGTCTACATTAATGCTGAGATTAATGAATGGGCGCTCACAACTGTGGGTGTGATAGTGACTGATGGCGAATCAGCTCGAAACCAAAGCTTCTGGCTGTATAGGAAGATAACCAGAGACCGATGTCATTTTCCTGTCTCCCAGGAGCACCCACAGTCTCGCTAATGGAACGCTGATTTGAAACTGTGACATTTCATATTTCATCTCAGCTCTCACATGTTTTAGAATTTGAATTGCTTGTTGCTGCTAAATAAATGAATTTAAATGAAATAAAAGAATGGATGGATTTTATCTCAACCACTGACAGACAAATCTTATATGTGCTGCACAGAGCGGTTCCAATAACCTTGTTACAGCAGCCCTTGGCCTCTAATATGGAAGCTGTTATTTGTTTTCATAAATGTCACAGTGATCATTTTCTTTAGCAGCCGAGACCTTGCACTGCCTTCTGCCTTTAGATATATATTGCACAGATGTAAATTGCATTTAAGCTCCTTCAAAATGAGATTTTGGACAATAAAATCATGAAAACATGATTAGTGGCATAGGGTTTTTGGTTCAAGCCCCAGTTGGAAAATAGACTGGTCGCAGGAGAGGTTCCAGGACACTTTCAAGGCACTGCCAAGATACTCTTGGTCAAGGGACTGAACCCTCAAATGCTCCATGGCAGCTTAATCCCTCTGTCACCTTTCCCTTAGTGAGCGTGCATGCATTCAATGTACGTTCACGTGAAACAGCAAGTCGATGGGGATTAAAATGCTCCAGGAGATGCGAACATGTCAACAGGAACTGAATTGTTATGCAGTTCACCTAATGTTAAAGTGTTTTAACCATGCATTGCTGTAATGTGACTTCATAGATCCTGATGTGATTGACCCCCCGACCCCAGTATGTTGTGAGAACCCACATTCAGCTTTTCTCACGGTCTGCGGCTCTCTTTAGTTTTAAACCCGCAGTTACGAAGCGAGTAAACTAAAACTTTGTCTCAACTCTCGACCCCGGTGAACTGTATTTATTACACATCTCAGTGTCATGGTGTAAGATACATTTTCTGAGCTTGTGTCAGGCAAGGTAGACAATTTTCTTTGTTTCAGTTTTAGATTATTACTCAGACGCTGTTGCAGTCTTTATTTGGGATCACCTGCTGCTCATGCATTAATAATAATCCATTTAGACCCTGTGGAGGGTGGTTTAGAATGCTCCCTCCACAGGGCGTAGTGATAAGTGTCCCTATATGTACTGCGTTACGACCAAGGGACTCAATCCTGCCAGTGAGAGACAGAGAGAGCTTGGCTGTCTGTGAAATCTGAGGAGAGAGAGGGAGAGAGAGCGCGAGGAGATCAGAGGGAACAAAAGACTGTGTTTAATTTTCTTTTCCCCCTCCTCTGTTGTCTTTAGTAGTTCCTTCATATTTTCAGCACCCTGCAATCACGGCATCTTGTTAGCTTTGGATTCAGGTTAGACTTGTTGCAGGAGACAAATCCCCTCCCACCCTTCCTCCCTCCTTCTCCTCACATCTTCCTCCGTCTTCCATTCACGCACCCACTTTCATATGCGTTCTCTCTTTTTAACAGGTGACAGGCCGCATTTGTCTTGCAGGCGAGACTGTCACGTCCATTCACTCCATCGTCGCCTCTCCTCCTCTCCTCCCACGTTCCTTTGGCAGCAGGTGAATTCTGGTTGAGAGGAGACGTGTCGGCAGGTGCACCACCGCAGAATTACAGTGGAGATCGACTGATTTAAGCCCAAGCATCTGACTTTTGCATCTTTAATGCAAATAAGGCCTGAATAAGATGTACATTTTTGATTTATTGAATATGTTTCTGTTGTGACTGTATTTCACAGCAGCACTCCTGTTTTATTCCTGCTACTGCTCAAATTGTTGGAGCAGTTCTGACATTTCACTCACTTACTTCCTGCTTCGAGCTATCTGGTTTGAGGCAAGTGTTGCACAAGATCTTATTCGGATAATTACAGCTCAAATGTATCATAAATACCTTCTTATTGTCATGTCAACACCACTCACCTGAAGCATTAAAAAAACACGAGAGACCCACAGAGCATCTGCAGGTGCATAAAAATATTTAAGATCGTGTCACAAATCTGTGCTAATGAAAAAATCTGGAGGCTGTGATTGATGTAAAAAGAGTTTATAATAATCGTAATACTATTAAAAAGGACAAAAATTTCTAAATATTTTCTTCTATCAAACAAATGAGCAGATTTAAAGGAACATCTTTAATGATGCTGAACTTGGTTACTTTGGTGGATTAATCCTAGAGGCGATGAGGATTTGGCAGGATTATCATTCACCGGCCCTCCATGAGGCGCACCCTGTCGCGGCCCTTGAGCACTGCATGCCGTGACTGTTCCGGAGGACTGAAGAGAAACAGAGTGCGTGGTTCCTCTAAATCTCGGGCGAGCTGAGACACGTAGACTGAAACTGGGCACAAGCTGGTGAAAGGAACAGGGAGGGAGAGGGTTGTGGGGAAGTATCAGAGGTGAAATGTGTTTTCCTTTCATTCACGCTTCACTGGGCTGAGCCCAGAACCTTTTTTCCTTATATATTGTCAGGTTTTTTTTTTTTAATGTATTCCTTTTTTTTCTTTTTGATATGAAGGCTACTGGTTAAATAATAAACTGTAGAACCATCCAAATAAAAAGTTGAATGGCAAAGCGGCGTCATGATTTATTTTTGTAAATAGACATGATGAATTAGGAGCTGATGAAGAGCCGCAGTGAAAAATTGGGAAATATCAAATATTCATTTTAAATGAAGAAAAGAACGTGTTGCCTAGAAGCAAGAGCCTGGTTTCTGTGTGAGGGATTCATCGCTGCACCTAATGTGAGGTGGTCTGAACATGTTCCTTTATTTGGCATGATGAAGCAACATCTCCTGGAAAGTTCTCCTCCTCAACTATCCCACGGGAATATCACCACTCATCCATTGAAAAGAGGGAAAGCGAGGGATGAAGGCTGGATGAACTGAAGGAGGAGGAGAGTGGTGATGGGATGTTGGATGGGAAAGGAAGGGAGATGTTTATCGTTTGTGAAGGGATGTTTAAGTGTCATATTCTCGCCCTCATGTTCTTCAGTTTCCACTTTGTCACACAGCTGAAGTCTCCAGCCAAAGAGTTGCGCAGACATCTGAAACATTTAAGCTGATGCTCACGTTGTCGTCTGTGGAATTTGAGCTGTAGTGTATCTGCCTCAGCTTCACGGCCCGCGTGTGTTGTGTTACCGCCTGCAGGAACTCTTCAGTCCCCGATTCTCTCCAGGGTACAGAGGGCTTGAGGCTCCTGTGACAGACTGATTGTGTGTCATCCAAGTTATTACAACTCCCTGAGGAACAAGAACAGAGCATGACCTCCTCTGAGTTATAGTTCCCGATGCAGCTTTAAAGAACAGGTCCTACGCAGTGAAATTGATGCACAAATTTCACCTCCACTGGAAACGTGCACACTCCACTTTCCTTCTTCAGTCAATAATAACTCCCCAATCCTGAAACCCAGTGTGCCCATGTGGATATGCAGCCTCAGCTGTGAAGCTGTTGCTTGTTGAGCTTAGCGTAAAGACCTCTTTAATATGTTTCTGGAGGATTGAAGACACCTTACTGACCTTTTATTATGACTGACAATCAAGCAACATCAGCACTCATTTAAGCCTTTCAATCATTTTTATTCTGGTTACAAAGGCAGCGTTTGTGACATGGCTAACCCAAAGTCCTTCAGAGGTGAAGCTAAACAATGTTCTCAGTGAACATTAAATCTTCTTCCCATGAATATTTTCACCATATCTGGAGTTCTATCATGCTCCTTCGCCCTCTCTGAAAATGTTTTTTTTATCTGCTCAGGACGATCATCTTGCCTGATTTGCTTTTGACTGTGGTGAATAGAGCATTTATTTCTTGTGAATTGTGCATGCTTTGAAGAGAATAGCTCTGGTTATCAATCAAAACAGAGCAAACCTTTTTGTGGCATTTTCATGGTATGTGAGTTAAATATTGCAAAATGCACAAAGATGGTGAAATGACCTCAATGTCCACACAGACATACTGGCAGTGGTTCATCAATCCCGGTCGCAGTGCAGTCAAGCACATTTCTCTCCCATTAGGTGTGAAAAGATTGGGATTTTGGGTTTCTGGACTGCCGGCGTTATTCTATAACTTTATCTTTGATGCAGATCATTCGTCGATCTGAGACAGAGATAAAATGGTGACACCTCCAGATCTGCAGTATTAGTTTGCATTTGTGTCTCGCTGTAAGCATGTGTAGGTTTCCACTTGTTGAAGATGTGCTTCTTTTTTTGTGCCTGCAGCATTTACATGTCATCATTTGTTATTTTCATACCTGCTCTGTTGTTCATAGTCATTCCATACCAAACTGTTTGACAAAGAAATTAAAGAGCCATCGTCATGAGGACCAAAGCAGGTAGCGGATGGACATTTGCTGCTTCAGAAATAACCCAGGCAGCTGTAAATAGATAAATAGTCCATTTTATATTCAGGACACACCAGAAGATTCTTCATTTTGTTTTGTTTCTTCAAATTCCCCTCTAACTACTGGCTCAGGACACAAGGCTCTCAGGCTAAACTAGGCAAGAGAATTGCAGGTTCCCCTTGCCCCAGGTAAGTGCCGTCCTGAGTTCTTCCATTATGCAAATATAAAATCACAGAAACTCTGACAATGGGGGCAGAGCTCCAAAAGTCTTCATGCTCTCTCTGCCTCTATTCACATTAATATCAATGTGACTGCTGTTCTTCTTTCAAGCAGACCCCACCTACGCCCTCCAATTTACCTTTCCTTCCAACACCCCTTTTCCTAAACCACCTGCACTCCTCCCCCTCCAGCCTGATCCTTTACTCTGGGCTATGTTCAGTTTCTGGGAGTGGCTGCTGTTGGCTGATATGAGGTGAATTTAAAAAAAGTGAGTGGAGGTAAAGGAGGTGTTGGTGTTATTGGCGGGGGTGTCGGAGAGTCCCTCCAGACTCTTGGAGCCTCTTCTAGTCTATGCCAAACAAGAGTGACTCTACCAGAGAGGTCTCCCCCTCCACAGCAGTATCGTGGCTCCGGTGAGGTCAAAGATCCAGGAAGAGGTCAACAAATAATGCAAGCGCACATGCACCAACAGCAGCTGTGCGCACTGTTTGCACACGTGAATGCTAACGGCACTCTTGCACACTTTTCCATTTTTCAAATTTCAGGTTTTCATGCTCAAAACTCTGGTGCTGAGACTTCATACGAATAAGTTAAATCTGTATTTCGCAGTATCAGTAAAATGTCTAAAACCCGCAAAATACCTGACTCAAAGTCCGATGTCTGTCTTTATTCATATTTGTCATTTTTATGCTGTTTATTGCATTTCAAGAGAATTGTGATCAGGAATAGGAAAACAGTTTTTGACCGGCCAATAGTTTCCTTTCTGTGCCTTTTCGCTCAACAATTCAGATTTTTGTAATAAGGTGGTTCAGGCGTGAATCATTGTTTTACAATGCCGACGACAGTGTTGAAAAAGGAGATATTACGGAAAGAAAACGGAGCAAACTGAAAGGGGAAGCACGGCAGCTTTACATAACTGTGGCGGAGCCTTATGGAAACAGGTGCATCCGTGGAGGATTTTCAGAATGCAATGCACTGTAGGTAGAGATCAACGTGCCTTGGGGCCCATAAACTATGTCAAAATCATGACACATTCCTCCATGACACACCAGGAAGATTTAGAGATAAAGAAAGATGAGCAGATAGGCCTTCTTAAAAAGAGCTGTAGCCGCTTTATTTCTTCAACTCCTTTCACATGTTTACTTGAGTTCAACTGTTTATACTTGCAGCCTCCTGGAGATTGAGGCTTGATCAAAATGTCCTTGAGCTGTTAACTCTGGGGTGAGACTCTAGCCATAAAGACACAAAGCAAGGAACCAGACAAGATGGTGAAAGGAGCCAGGAGAAGGAGAAAGAGAAAGAGAAACACAGTGGGAGGAAAAAGGTGATGAGAGACGTTCTTCTGAGCAGCAGTGGTGCGTGGAGCAGAAGCTGGTGCCTCTTTAGCCACCATGCATGGCGCACACACACACACACACACGGAGAGATCAGTCACAGACAACAACCCAAACACATGACACTGGGGTTTGGGTTTTTTTATCCAGTCTGAGTGAGTTTCAGGGCATGAAAGGCAATCGTTTGAACATCTATCCTCCTTTCGCCGTCGTTCCCACACTGTTGGATTGACTCAGAATTTCTTTGCATACTCGTGCATCAGCGGGTTTGGAAAGACATAAGACTGAGGAGAGAACAAAGGAGCTGGATGTTTTCAAGCGTTAGCTTTCACACCACTGCCAGGTAAAATGTCAGAAAGTCGAAGAGAGCAAAGATACCTCAGGTGAGACGGAGCATTCACGCCCTAAACGAGCCACCAGAAGAGTCTCGGATCTGCCGCATCTGATCTAAATAGTTGAAGACCAACGGTGGAAATCTGGTTCCATTTAGCCACATTTGGAAAGTTTAAGAGACACTTTTTTTACTCATTCTTGTGAGGATACACAGTGATTGGTGCACACACACACACACACACATGGGCACACACACAGACACACACACTTTTCTTTGAGTTCGTGCAAACTTGCAAATGCATGCGTGTTAGTTGCAGAGGGTGTGTGAGTGTGTGTGGGCAAACTACTATGATCATGCACTTTTGGGAGATACCACACCAGATCGCCTCAGGACAGACAGACAGACAGACAGAGCTTAATTTGGATTTATTTTAAAATGTTATATATTCTTATAGTATACTATAGTATTGTTTTAATTATGTTGCATCTGAATCATTTGTACAACATTAACAGTGAAAAAATTATTTAATTGATGAATTACATTTCTTTACATTAGAATTTGACATTTTGGGGGGAAATTTCAGGGTGAAAATATTTGTGGCAGAAATTGGAATGAATTAAATAGGAACTTTCATTGAAAATTCATCATAAGAATTTACAGGTTATATAATTCACTGATTTAAAACTCTACATGGTTGTCAACAACTGTGAAACCAACTAAACATTTTAATGTCAATCCCAATTCCTGCTGGTCTCAGCTGGTCTCACTAAAATATTCACATTTCCATCTTTAAGTGAAGATAAAAAGACCAAAACCTTTGCATGTCATGGAAATCGAGAGGTAGAGTGAAAAATGATACTGGAACCCATTAACATATTAAAGCTGAGTTCCTGGTCATTAGTAAACCATTGACACCTCTTAGATTCCCGATCTCACTCTTTTATGCAGGCTGATAATGAGATTCAAAACCCTCCTGCCTTGGATTGTCTTGCAAAGGATGATCACCCTCACGCACATGTCAGCCAGTTTCTCTCCAGCCTGGGAAGAGTTAATGATTCTACACCTGTCCTATCCGACACCTGTTTCAGTCAGCCAATCAGGTGAGAGAGGAAAACTTTGCTGGCATGAAATAAATCTGGGCCGTATCTGAGGAATCACAACACAACTCATCTGCGTGTGTGTGAGTGTGTGTCAGCGCTCTCTTCTGCCAAAATTGACGGCTGACTGACACTCAGGAGAAGAAGCTGAAATTAAAGGAAATTATTCATCTCACCTGGACGAGAGAGATGACCAAGGAGACTGAGTAAGTTTGAGGAATTCTAATTTATTTTGCCTTGAAAATCTGATCCTTTCTCATCAAATGGTGCTTATAACCACATGAGAACTTAGACTTTTATATTGCTTTGTCTGACATCCATATTTTGGTCCCATTTAATAGTCTTTATAGTCTAGTCTCTTGGAGAGAAACTCCCATCCTTCTTAGCTGCAATGAGACCCCCATGTGAAAAATCCAGGTTTTTAAGAAAGGGGTGTTTTGCAGAGGAAACTGATACGGATAGCTGAAACACACACACATACACTCGGTCAGGTGACGGCGGTGGTTGCGGGTCTGTTTCGGCGGGTGTTATCACTAACCTAGAGGCCACACAGCACAAAAGGGGACTTGGGAAATAAGAATCTGCTCATGAGGAGACAATCAGGGGGCAATGACAGCATGTATTGCATTGAATTACATAATGGTGAAATTCTATACATGCAGCCAGGTGGTTTTAGGGGGAGATGGGGATTTGTTGGTGGGACGGAGTGGTGCTGACTTCCTGTAGCTGATGTAATGTTAAGGTAGAGACAGGTGTATTTGAAAGTAAGTCTATGAAGGTTACTTGGCTCATGTCCCAAATGTGGTGATTCTAGTTTCCCCGTCTTATTAAATGCAACCTTAATTACCTTTTATTTATCCCTGTATGAAATTGAGACATTTTGTCACATGTTCTTTCTCTCCCTGTCGACACTTTTAATTAGCTGTTGACCCAGAGTAAGCCAAAAGCTATTTGTTCATTAGCTGCCACGGCCTACGTTTCAAAAAGGGTCTTATCCTGGTGGGCAGGATATTTACAATGCAATGTCAACGTCTCTGCAAACAGATCTCCAGTCTCAAATCCAGACTTTCCTCCGATTTTCTTTCATTTCTGACATGTGATCTGAAGATCCGCACTGATGTTTGAAATCAGCTTCTTAAAGATCAGGGCAAACATGAGAGTTTATACAGCACTGCAGCTGTGCCTCTGCTGGGGGGCCCTGTTGAGGGGGTTAGCAGTGGGTGGCCATTTGAAGTGATTTGACACAACAGCTTCTGTTGGGTGTTAGTCAGCCCTGTGATTTTGCAATCGAAACCTTCCTTGCTCAGGGGCAAGTGTGTGCAGTGTACTGGGGTCTATTTACAATTACTGAGAAATATTTACAGTTGAATGATTTATTTCCTATTTATGCCTCCACACACTTGACTTGTATAATCCCACATTTCTAAATCTGTCTGTCCCTGTCATTTAACTCTGTCCTTTCTGTAGGACTCTGGGACTGGTTTTTCAGAGCGAGAACTTCAACTTTCACCGTTATAGTAACCTCATCATGGACCCCTGGTCCTACATAGACAGCCCTGTTCCAGAGCAGAACCACTCCAAACCCAGACTTCAGCCAGGAGACGACCTGGCAGCCTTAACCATGCTCTATGAACAGTGCAAGGTATATAAAGTTCAATAACTCATATTTAAAAAGTGAATTATTATTTTTTTAACAAGCTGTTAATATCTTTTCTACTTTATTATTTCAGAGCCAGAAAGACCAGAAGCTTGTTGCATGCAACCGCATAGGCAACATCTGCAAAACAGAAAAGTACGATTTTTTTATTTTTTTAAATTGTAACTAGAAATATACAGTAGGTGTCATTGCGAGGAAAATAAACTTGAATTAACCTTTACAAGGAACAACATTCCTGTGTTTGAAAAGTGACAAATTAGTAAAAAAAAAGAAAAAAAGAAAAAAAGTAGAATTCAATTAATAATCACTAAGCAATTAGAAAGAGAAGGGCTGGCCTTTCCGAGGTCATAAACGGGTGATTGGGTAATCCTGGAGCCAAACATGCTTCCATCCATCTATCTTCCCTCCATCATCACCCCTCTGCCGCGGTTTTAAAGAGTTTCCCAACAGACAGACACTCGTTTTTCCCTCCCTCTGAGCACACTCTTCTCTTCGCCCCTGTCTGCTTACCGGGTGGGTGAGAGATGGCCATTGTTGGGGGGTGCAGTGTTTCCCCTTCAAACATTTGAAGTGGAGAAACTCAAACACGGCTGAGAAAGGAAGGTGGATTAGTAAACAAATAAAAGCCACCCACACTCGGCCCCAGTCTTTCTGTGAGTTCACCCTTGCAGTAGCCGTGTGTGCCGAAAGTTTATAGACCAGTAGTACTCTTACGCAGGTGGTGTGTTTGCGCTGGCAGCCCGCAGGCTTCTGTACCGCTTAAGATGCACTACAGTTAGTTTGTATTCTTAATCTCCTCTTATCTGGGTGCTGATCTCACGTGTCTATTTCATCATTTGATCAGCTGTTCTCCCGCCTGATATTTTAATAACTTTCCCCACCTCGACAGGACTTCCACCAGCACCAATGACTTTGCGCATTTGGAGACGTCCCCCGGCGTCATGAAGATCCTCTCTGAAAACATTCCCATGAGTCACCCTCAGGAGGTCTTGGGTTCCAAACTACACACATCACTGCCCAGCACTGTTCCTGCCACCTCGGACACCTATGCCACCCTGACTAGTGTTGTAACAGACAGCTACGACAAGCAGGAGCTGAACATCATCTTTGACTCCTTGCTGCAAAAGTGGCCGGACACGGGTGCTTTTTCTGATCCCAATTCAGAGGTCTGTTTGGTGCCACCTGTTCTGTGCTCTCTGGTTTTTTCACTGGTCTTTTTTGATGACCCCTGTTCTCATTTTGTGCATTTCAGGTGCTCTCCTACAGTAATCCTTTCCCTGAGCACCAGTCCAGCCCGGTTTACTCTGGCTCGTACTCTGGCTCCCCACCGGAAAGTTTCAGGAATGAGTTCCAGTTCTCCCTGGGAGCTCCCATGGCTTCACCTTACAAGTCCAATGAGGTGCCCATGGTCTATCTGAACAAGGGTCAGTTCTACCCCATCACTCTCCATGGAGTGGACAGCAGTGTGTGCCTCAATGTCACCAAAGTCAAGGTAAGTTTAGACATTTGGGGTTAATGGTAAAAGATTCCATCTATTCATCTCACAGTTGTATTTACAAAGGTCACCAGTTGCATCAATTCTTTGTGTGTGACCAAGCCAGCCCTTCCCAAATATCTGTCCCTCCCTTGGCACCAGCTAAGAAACACTGACTAATTCCACGTTGACACCCTACACGCAGGGCCACAGCCATTGAATCAACAGTCTTGCGAGCACAAATTATTCCTACAGTGGTGTAATGAGGCCAGAGTTTGACAAGACTCAGTCAAACTCCATTTGTCTGACACGAGCACATGGAAAGAAGAGAGGAGTAAGGAGTGGACTGCTGCGCAGTTTTAAAATGTGACAATCCGTTTCTTTGTTAGACATATCAAATAGGAATACACACGACACACCTACTCACTGCAAATAACCTATGACACTGTGAGGAGAAAAGGGGGATTTGGAGTGATAAATGAAATGTGACGGCTCTTAAAGGAGTCACAGAATTTAACGAATGCCTTTCAGCTCAGTCTTCTTTCGTTGCCTCCTGCAGACGGTGATCATGGCCGTTTTTGAAAATGAAAAGAGTCCAGAAATGCAGCTCCGCTTCTGGAATCACTGGCATGCGCGCCAGCCGACTGTGAAACAGAGGGTCATCGACATAGGTGCATGCTTCGTAAATGGAGGAGGTCTTTGCTCACCTGTTCGGCAGATAGAGAGTTAAAATGTTTTATTTTCTCTTACAGCTGACTACAAAGAAGTATACAGTGGCATCAGCAATATTGAGGAGGTGGCGTTCAATGCCCTCTCTTTTATCTGGAACCCCACTGAGGAAGCCAAGGTAAACAGATCACTGTCAGTCTATGTTGGGGAATTTTTCTGTAAGGACGTTCCTCTGAAGGAGGAAGGAACACAACAGGTGGAGGATTTCAAAGAAGTAGTGAGGAAAGGCAGAAAAGGGAGGTGGTGGCAAGTAAGGGAGTGGTGGCAGAGGGACTGGAAGAATCCCAGAAATGTGTTTAGCCCCGAGGCTCCTGTCACCAACAGCAGGAGTGAGCTATGATGGCTTATTCATGTGGCTCAAGGGCTCCGAGGTGGGGCCACCAAACTTGTTGCAGGTGGAGGAGCAGGGAGAGAAGAAATTCTCAAAAGAATGTGAGGACAGGAAGGCCCAAGGCTGAGTCTTAATTTAGTAAAAAAAAAAAAATGTAGAAAGAAACGCACCTAAAAGCTGAGTGAAAAGGGATGAATTGGCCTTCAAATGTCTCTACAAAATGTCTGTGTAAATTCTCAGTCATCCAGGTCATTGTATCCAAGGTTGACAGAGTCTCTACAAAAACGTGAGTGACCATTTTCCCCTTCCTCCAGGTGTACATTGGCATCAACTCCCTGAGCACGGACTTCTCCTCTCAGAAGGGAGTGAAAGGTCTCCCTCTGAACTTACAGATCGACACCTACGATATCAGCTCTGGAACCAACCAGCTCATACACAGAGCCGCCTGCCAGGTCAAGATTTTCTGCGATAAGGTAAGTCTCTTTACCGTATCCTATGCACAAAACTAAAAATCTGGCAGGTGCAAAATGTAACCACACTTTTGTTTTCTTCTCAGGGTGCAGAGAGGAAGATGCGAGATGAGGACAGGAAGAGAAGCAAAAGGAGGGGAAAGAATGATGCTGGTAAGTTTACATCGGTGATGAATTCCTGAAGAGTAGCCTTTGGAGAGAATAGTTTAACACTTTGGGCCATCCTGTGTATCTTCCCAGTACACAAGTCCATCGTGAGCAGCTCTATCAGCAGCGAATGCACCTTCTTCCAAACTCTGGATGACCATATGACCCAGCCGGTTCTCTTCATCCCAGAAACACACATCTCAAGCCTGCAACGCATGGTAGGTCCCAATTTACACAACTTTTCTCTCCTGAGTCGGCCGTGATTCCGACTCCTGCATCCCCACAGGCATGAGACAGGCATGGGGGAAAACCGGTGGGAAAGTGGGCTGGGAAGGGGAGGATATGGTGTCAGCAGATTTAAGCAACAAAGATCAGATGAGCTAATTGGAGTCGAAACCAGCCGCATGTGCATGCCGCTACAGCTACTGACACCAAGCTTCGGCTATGGGGGCTTGTGTGAATGCAGACACACACCTGGTGAACACAGATACCTGACACACACTAATATGCGCCACCCTCACCCCCCCCCATTACTCAAACATGCACGTGAGGGCAAAAACAGCCAGGTGGGAGTGCTGTTCAGACAGGCCAGTGTTCCCACAGAGTGAAGTGGGACATCTCTGAGAAAGTGTGGAATAGACGCCCCAAGCCTTCCCATTTAGTACACGTAAAGACAAAACAATAAACAATAAACTAATAAAACACCAGTTCACTGTGTGGCTGCAGCCCTAACTTTAACCCTTCCACGTTAGGTCAGTAAGATTAAGTAAGAGATTCTTCTATCAGCATCTGTCCATCAGCCTGCAATTCTTTACGAGGTTATGGGAAAACGCAACTTAAAGTAATGATAACATTCCTTCTTTGTACGCGTAGACACGGTGGGAAGGTGGTGGAGACAGAGGTGGGGGTGGAGGGACCATTAGGCAATCCTGTTATGAGGGCAAAGGTGTTTAATCAGATCTTATTTTCCCTTCTGTCTCTGCAGGCCACCCCCATGGACGACACTGATAGGTAAGCCTGGATGATTACTAAAAAAAAAAAAGACCAAAAAATTGGATTTGTTTATTCCACATATTGATGACGAGCTTCCTGTGCTTACGTAAATGTCTGACTGTTTTTAACAGGAGTGCTCACAAGAGACTGTATCCGGACAGAGAACAGAGCAGCTCTCCACCCAGCAAACAGGCCCGCAGAGACGACACCCAAAGAGGTGGATTAAAAAACATAAAAGAGCAAATGATCGCCTCTTTTTTTCTATGCTTCTGTTGTTCTCCTATGCTAAATAAGTTGTTTCTTGTCCTCATTCAGTTCTCCTGTACGTGAGATCATGCTCTGAAGAGGTTTTTGATGCACTCATGCTCAGCGCGCCGACACTTTCAAGCCTCCGTGAAGCTGTAAGTTAACGTTCAGAGATTCAAGTATCGGCACGAGTATCGTTTTCCCTTGAAGCCGAGGTTAACTCGTGTGTCATTCCTCTCCTCCCAAAGGTTTCAGAAAAATACGGAATGCACAAAGACACAATTGGGAAAATCTACAAGAGATGCAAAAGAGGGTGAGTTGTGTTTTCGGCCTGCCTGCAGAATCACTCGTACAGAGCTGCACCATCTGAAAACTGGGTTAAATCTGCAAAGTCTACCACCAGATAACACGTTAACTGTAAATTTAGGGCTTAGTTTGTGGCTTTAATCTCGTACTCCTTTGGGGAAGCTAATGTTGACTGACTGGGTTGGTAGGTTGAGGAATGCGTTAATCGTAGCTCCTCCATGACAGGTGACTGAAGCAGGATGGAAAGATTTCAAAAGTGCTGCCGATGCGTCACAGACGTCTTTTTGTTCAGGTTTTTGTTTTCATTGAGACATGATAGAGATATATCTTGTTTTGTCCTTTCAAGCCAACCAAAACTTTTCCATGGGCTAAAAGTGCAGGTGTCACATGAGATTGTTCCATTTTCGAGTGCTGATATAAACGATCGCCTCCTTGTCCTTGCTGATTCATAAAAGACCTGCTTGTAAAGTGATCATTATCGCAGCCTGTATTAATTAAAATATACTGCCTCTACTGAATGTCACGCAAGTAGGTACTGTCACATTGATGATGGCCTGGATCAGAACTTGGAATAGAAATAACAGAGGCAATCCAAGGGTAGATGTTAAGGAGAACTTTGTCAGGGACTGTAGCACCTTTGGGCTTTTTTTTTTTCCTCCACTGCTGCTCGCTGGCAGCCAGGGCTTCAGGGGGTGTAGCTGAGCTAACAGGTTGAGTTACATTCTCCCAGCAGTTCCCTCCTCTGTAGCTTTTGTCCTCTGTCAGCTTTGTCACTGCAGACATGTACGGTGGTTGGTTAGGTCATTAAATACATGAATGCCTGGAGATTAGTGACCTTATTTGCTTCCCCGGCTAAGAGATACAGTCGCAGATTAGGAACCTGGCACGCTGCTGCGTTTCTTATCCTCGAGTGAAAATGACAAATACACAGTGGAACTTCGCTTGACTTGATGCCACATTCTCCATCTTCATGATTTTTTGTTTCTTTTTTTAAAATCAGGATTCTCGTCAACATGGACGACAACATCATTGAACACTACACCAACCAGTCGGCCTTCCTAATAGAGATCTCTGAGCCCGTCGGCGGCCAGTTCCAGGTCACTCTGGCTGAAGTATGAGAGTCTCGTCCGTCTCCGGCTGCCAGTTTGAAGCATCATCTAAGAGCACTGCCCAGTCGCTACAGCAGCAACTGTAGATGGTTAAAACCAAAGAGAACTGAAGGGAGTCTTTGGCTCAAAAAAGTTGGCTTCTCAATTCTGTAAATACCACTATCACTGGTTCTGAATTTATTTGAATTTAATATTGTAACATACATATAGAGCAATTATAGCCTGTACATACATAATGTAAATAGATTTTAATAACACAGTGTTTGTGAAGTCGACATGTTATAACCTGGTTCTCCCCATAAAAAGCTCTGTATTTCAAGTTTGTTTTTATTTTATTTTATTTTTAACTTTACAGAGCTCTGTGCACATTGTGTGCATTATTTCCAGAGGTTGCTACTCTTGTAACTTTCAGCGTATTCGTCATTTCTTCTGCAAGGCTCGTTTGCATTAATCCATCCACAACCTGCAAACATTCGTTTTGTTTTCAAACTCCTTTTGCGTTTCATACGAGTCGGTTCCTGCTTGTTTCAGAAGTAAAACAGCCCAAAAATGGGTTAAATTCACAACCAAAGTCAGACATTTCCACCGTTTAAACCGCAACAGGAGTGAGTATTGGCCATCATTTAGCCCTATCTGGACATTTCCTGACTACATGGTGTAACCACAGAGTTTTCCTGGAAACATCACCAAATCCCGAGGCCCGCCAGAGGTTTTTCATAGTATAAATGTGTGACTGTATGTATGTGTGTAGGATTTTCTTCTCATTTCAAAACAACCCTGTAATATTTCATGAATATGCTATGACAAGTCTGGCTGTATTAACATGTCTTCCCTTTTTGTAAGAAAATAAAGAAATTGTATTGGAGATTGTGGGGTTTTTACTTATTTCTGCCAATCATTCACATCTGTTAGCAGGTGTGCATCAGGGGACAAAAACAATAGTGGATAAATTAGACTTTTGAATGAAAGTGCCTGTGGAAAATGCAGACATCCCACACATTCTGCGTCTCTTATATGCGGTAAGCGTACATTTTTAATAAAAGAAGCGGAGAAAAAAAAGCCAAAACGCACTTCAGCATCAAAAATAGAGCGCGCACACACCCGTGCACGCAGCTTGATGCATTTCCCTATTTGGTGACAAACTCAGGGGGTAAAAAAGGCAGGGAGGCACTCTGTCCTCGACAAAACACAGGCACCGTCCAATACGTCAAATAAAGAGGCACGTAGGGAGATGTGGCGGCAAGGCTAGCAGGCGGAGAAAGGGACAGACAAAAGGACAGAGACAAAAAGGGAGGCAGAGAGATCTGTTAAGGAGGGACTGATGAGGGGGAGAGGAATAATGAAGAGGTGGCTGCACCATTTGCAGCTACTGAGAGAAACACGCTGTCGCCATTCAGATGGGACGCGAGAGCCAGCCATTGGTAAGCACCAGTCCCCCGAGTGCTGATTACATGGACTCTTTGTGTGTGGGGGTGCGTGTGTGTATGTTTGTAGTTGATGGATTCATTAATGACCTAGAATGATTCACAGTGCGTCCAGCCGCCACCGGGCTCATTCTCCACCGGGCACGTTCTCTTCTTCCACACCTTCACAGCTGAAAGAATCTGCTCGTTGTTGTCGCCGTCAGTGAAACATCGTGCAAATGCAATAAGATGCTTTCAAAAAGCGTGACTTCGGCATGCAGGTGACTGCAGAGAGGTCTCTGTTCTCCATCACGTCAGTCACATCAAAACATTTCAGAGCAGAAGAGGAACAGATGGATGCTGCGAGTGGAGCCGGTGTGATAACACACATGTGAGACAGAATGCAATAGACGAGAGACATGAGAGTTGTGGTGGTGAAGCAAACAGGCAAATATCAGTGTTCCAGCTAAAACTGTTTAATCCATTTCTTCATTTTTTACTTTTTTGAAGCTTTTGTTTGACTTTATTGCCATATGCAGTATGTTTTATCAAAGACTGTTGTGTGACCAAGAAAACACCCCTTGAAACAATATTGTTTATACATCCTTGGGTTTTCTTGTTTCCATCCCTGAGGGCTTTTTTTCCTCGTCACCCTCCTCCTGAAACACAGGAGGCTGCTAGTTGGACTTTTAACATTCAGAACGGAGACTGTGGTTCAGACGCAGCCCTTACGTAATTACTACCCCAACAGAATCTGTTCAAGGTCACAGTTGACTATTGATTGTCAGGCGTCGGCACAATAAAACATCAGCCAGACTACACCTAATTAGCCTACACCAGAGTCTGGTGCATGAGCCTAACTGGGTCTCATGATGGGTGAACACACACATGCGCTGTTGTGGGGAGACTGGCCAAGTTTTGGTTTCCTAGCAACAGAGTAAGGCACTGACTGTTCAGTCTTTTCATGTCTAGCGCACGAGCTGTGAAGTCAGACGTCCTCCTTCTCATCGCTGCTCCTCATCTTGGGCCGCTCCATCACTCCGACGCCAACAGAATCTCCCCCTTTTCTGAGCCAGTCGGACTGGAGATGCTTAATAAAGAGGTAAGGAATAAACTGCACAGAGTGTTTATGTCTTATGTGGTCCAGATCTTTGCCCATTAATTTCTTATTTTTACAGAAAACCAACTGACTGCCCCCCAAGAAAAGGCATCAGGCTTGTACCCCTTATGATGCACACCCCCGCCTCCATGGTGATGGGGATTGTCTTTGCCCCTCTGGGACTGGTCCTTGTTTTCACTGCCGCCATCACTCCTCAGTGGAGAGAGGGACGGGCACGCCTGGGCACGGCAGCCCCGGGTTTGCTTCTTCGATCGGGAGTGAAAAGTCACGGGACGGGGGTTCGTCCTGGGTCGGCGGAGGCCCTGCTGTTGCGCCGCTCTGACGGACTTTGGGAGAGCTGCCTGCAGGTGGAGCACTTGGAGCTGAAGCAGTGCTGGCCTGTGGCGGGTCCGTATCAGAAAGATTCGAGAGTTCGTCTAGCACAAGGCTTAGTCCTCACTTCTTTGTTCCTCTGCGGCACCGGTATTGTACTTGCATGCATTGGAGTCCGCTGCTGGACGGATATACCCCTGAGAGGGGTGGCAGCTACAGGTGGTCTCCTGGTGGTGATGTCAGGGTTGCTCAGCTTGACAGCACTCGGGGTGTACACCCACAACCTTGATAAACTGGGGGTGGCGGCTTCGAATCAGGGCATCAATAACCCCAGATTCCCCCATCTCAGCCTCCACGCAGCCGGATCGCTCTACTTTGGCTGGCTGGGCTCGTGCTTACAGATGCTGGGAGGAGGCGCTCTTCTCTTCAGTTTCAAACAGCCACGATGCTCAATCTGCCCCTCCTGCCCAGGCCAGCACGCCCACCCTGCCTGTCGTTCATGTCCAGAGTTTACCAAAAAGTCCGACACGGATGAATACGAGGTCAGCTGTTGAAAGTCAGATCCATGAGGTGAATTCCAACTCAAGAAATGATGCTGACTCACAGGAAAACACCTGATTTAGGGGCTTTTACATTATCCAGATGAGGGATGTACTTTTTATCATTAAAGGGTAGAGCAGAGGCCCAGATTAGTTCAGAAGAAGGAACACTTGCTGCAACGTGTGGTGAAACCGTCCTTTTGTGTTGCCTTTGTAGCCATGCCTTTGTACTGTTATTTTATATCCTGGCAAAAAACAGAATTGTTACCCATGAGGCCGGTCGAGACATATATTAAAACAGTGTATTTTTGAGTGAATGAGAACGTATACGTTTCCGAGCGTGTCCGGGTGAATCGTGGTACGACTTAACTTGGCGATGTACAGCGGGGATCTTGTTTCTCATTTATTTACTGTTTATGTGTGTTGACATTTGATGGTATATTGAATAAAATAAAGTAAACACCACTCTTGTTTAAGTGCTGCATTCAGGTCGTATAGGAGAAACGGGCACCGGTGTAGAGCTGTAAATAGGCTCTGCTGCGTAATACATAAAAGATTTAAATAAGAACTAAATTTTAGGCAAATCTTCTGCCTAATACTTCAAAAGTATACCCTTGTTACGGTATTGAGAATGGCTCTGTATTTACATGTACATATATTACAACAGACTTTAATTAATCTAAGAAAAGTTTGATATTTCATCCACAATTCAGACTAAAAATCAATATAAATATACATTGATGTCACAGTGACACTTAGCAAATTGTTGTTTGCATCTTTTCCGTGTTGTAAACCAGTTAAATGTCTTTGTTTCAAGGGCTAAATTTGCGATACACAGTGTGATTAAAGTGCAGTCAAGGAAAATCGATCAAATATTTTCTAGCTAACACTATCAAGAACAATTTCCCATTTGCATGATTGTAAAACCACAGTTGCTCAGATAAAGAAATAATTTTCGGTCGAGTTTCCGCTCACGGCCATGTCACTCAGCTCCTTGTTTATGGACTCCTGCAGCGACCCTAGTGACAGTTCCAGCATGGGACTGGTCTCTAAACCTGGAGAACCCATTTCCAGAAGAACGTCAGACGGTTCTGCATCCACTAACTGCTCCCCGTCGCTGAGGCTCCACCTGTAGGCGCCTTCTGTCCCTGCCTCGCCCGGTTCTGAGGGCGGCTCCTCTGTGGGCGAGCTCTCTGCTGTTGGGTCTCCATCTTTGGAGGCTTTGAGTGAGGTCGTTCGTTCAATTTCTTGAACCAGTTCCTCATTTTGTTCTTTCCACTGACGAAACTTTGATGCCGTCACTTCTGAATCGTCTAAGATCTTGTTGATCTGCAGCAGCTCCGCCTCTTTCGCCTGAAGAGAAATGGCAGTTGGGGGGGGGGGGTTATTGACCGAACGCGCTTTGCCAAACATGGATGTTCGATTGGCTGTATGAATATTCAATGGCTGTTTAATCAAGTCATTTCCTTCTACTGTGTCACAGGAGGCCTGACATTTTCTCTCAAGGAACATCACGTAATTATCGGGCTGGTACTTCTCTGCAAATCAGGGGTTAATGGTTTTGTCGCACCGTAAGCAGCACATTAAATCTACAGTGAGACATTGCTTCAATAAGGACCAGCAGCAATGCTTGTTTAAAAATAAGACAGCATAAACCATTTTTATTTGATGTAGAGGGAATATTGGAGTTGGACAATTATCTTCAGGTATCCGCTACAGACCCTGTGGCACAGTGGTTGACCTTTGACCTGCTCTGTTTGTGCTCACCTTCAGGGTGCTCTGCAGGGTCCGGAGAGTGTGAACCTTCTCATTGATGACCGGGTTCTTGCAGCGTCGAATGAAAGATCTCCTGAAGTGGTCATGAGTGAACGGTTGCTCCTGTCCCGTCAGAGACACGCCTCCTTCCTTTATGCTGTTCATCATCACACCCATCTCATCCACTGGTTGATAAAGATGGCGCGGACAGACGAGAACGCCGTTAATGAGGCAAACATCACGTAACAGCACCAAGCACAAACAAAACATTGGGCTGATGTCACACGTGTGTTTATCCATGTGATCACAAATGAGTGTCATGGGGGAAAATTAAGAAACAAATTTCCAATTTTGGATGAACCACATGTCAGAAGGACCATGAGTAAAGAAATATGTCTTGTGTTGAATGAAACAGCAGAAATAGAACTGGTAAAGTTTTACCTGTTCCTTTGCTGCTCCCTGTCAGTGGACTTGGTAACGGCGCCCTGTTCTTCCACTTTTGCCGAGGTAAAGTGTTGGACTGAACTTTCTGAGAGACACAATCGCACACGTAATAATCTTGATTTACTTCCAACGCTTCCAAATCTTAACAGATTTCTCAATGTGTGAACTTTGCAGTGACCTTTTTTCGGCGGGGTGAGGGTGATCGCTCGCTTTCAGATTCAGTCTCGCTGTAACATTCTGTCAGATGGAAAGGAATACACTGGATATACAAATACACTGCAAATGCATGATCTGTAAGAATGTTTTTGATGAACCCATTTTGTAGAATGAATATGATCATTTATAGTAAATGAAGACAGTTTTATTAACAAGGTAATGGAGAGCAAATGATTGACGTACCTTCTTCACTATCGGGCCCTTTCTGCTTCTTGTGTTTTTGAATCGTTGTAATCAAATAATTAATCCACCTAAAGAAGTTACAAACCAGAAAGTATCAATTATGTGTCTGCAATGGAGAACGTTAAACTGCACACAAACCGGACCGCAAATCTACCGGCAGGGGGCAGTGTTGTATAGAGAAGAACGATCACATTGCATTTATGTCCCTGAGCCTCCGGATGGACTTTAGAACTTGACGTTTTTCTGCACTAACGTTTTTGCTAACAGATAGAAGGGATTGGACCGAACTCACTTGCTCATGTCGTTGACATTGTCAGCAGCAAAAAAGAAGTTCTGAAACCGCTGGTGGCACATTTTAAAAACACTGGTGAGAGAGAAAAACAGACCAACATGAGTTGAAAACAAATGACAAGAGAAGAAGCATAATAAAACACTGCAAATTATTTATTTTACTCTGCAGCTTGATTCTTATTCATAAGATTTTTCCAAAGAGCAAACCCAATTAGGTTGAGTAATCCACCATTCATGGAGTAATAAAGCTTCTCTTTACAAAACAACAGCTACACCACTAGGTTTTTATGTATTTAGTCATTAGTTTAAATTACAGACGACTGTAGAAGCGAACCACAAAAGACCCTTCTTACTATTTCCTCTTGTGTTCTCCAGCACTCTCTATGCTGTAGCTGGATATATTGACAAAACCTTCTGCCTTCTCATCCTGCAAAGAAAAGTTGATTAGGCAAACTCGGTGAATCATGGTCATTAATTTGGGGGCGTCAGAGACACTGACAGTCCCACCTGTTGGCTGGAGTACCAATACAGAGCCGGCCCCTTCAGGACAAACCAGAAACGCTGCCACTTCTGGGCGAGGAAGACGCTGCTTTCTTTTCTCTTCTTCCACAGCCAGCCGTCACAGTCGGGCTTGCCCAGCTCGCGGCACGACACCCGGCGTCGGCTCATGGCCGTTGTCTGTCCTGCAAAGCCCAGAATGTGTGAATAGGAAAGCAGTGATGATTTTATAGAGGAGTCCAAAACAAATGTGCTGTGGCTTAGTGCTTCAACCAATCCTTAATTTATGAAGCACGCAGCTTCTGGAGCGCTTTGGAGGTGAACTATCTTCCTCACCAATGCTTTAAATAATTATACAGGGGACGGGGAATTGAACCACCTGAAACTGCTTGGAGGGACTTTGGTAAACCTGATCATTTTTCCCACAGCTGCTACACTCAGCCTTGCACAGGCTACTCAATGACATAAATAACTGGGTGCAATAATAACAAAAGCAACTTCATATCAGCAGCGTGGTCGGCCTGTGGTGTTTGAGACTAAAGCCCTAAAAACAAAGAAGTCACACACAAAGCAAACCTTTCAAAGATGTCTTCTCTCTGTCTTTCTTCCCCTGAAAACAGAAAGAAAAGCATCTTTGTTTCAAGTTTGTGGTCAGAACATCAGCTCATGAGTTAAAATATTTCACTTCTCTTCTTCTCTCTACCATGTGCCCCACCATCTCGGGGCAGGAACTTATGCTCGCCCGGTCCTGGTTGAGTTCCTGCAGAGAAGGACTTCGGAGTGGCCGGAAGGGAGACGGACTTCTGGGCGACGGCGACGGGGACCGGCCTTCTCCTGGTCTCGGAGAGATTCTTAGGCTGTCAAACACGCCTGAGGGAATGAAGTCCAAATCAATTGTCGCACCATGTTCAGGACGTTTAAGAGGAAAGCAGCTTTGGGTTCTCTCACCTGAGGCTGATAGAGGTGACACCTCACCCTGGTGGTCCTGGTATGACGTAAGAGTTAGACTTTCCTCTGCATCGTAGTCAGAGGCCAACTCTGACTCCTCCTGTCCCATAGGCTGCTGCTGTGCCTCTGGCCCCTGGATCGCTCTCCTGTGGTGCAGAGCACAAACAGACATAAATGAGCACAAACTGAAATAAATGAGCTCCTGAAACTGACTATTTGAAAGGAAATGACCGATAAAAAGATGAAATAGGACTTTTATACCAGGATTCTACACAGACTTAATTCAGCCTCCCACCTACTCCTACCATTTGTTTTACTCCCACAATGCAACGCCATTACTGTTCTGCTTCTTTCGTTGCTGTGTTCTTTTTTCATTGTCTTTTTCATCTCCAACAACCCATTCATCTCCTCCTCGTGGCCCTCCTGTTCTCTCATTTCCAGTCAGTCGTGAGTTGCGGCTGCCCATCGTGGAATTTGAGGCATTCGCAATGTGACCTCATCCAAAACTTGGCGGTGGATTAATGAGGTCAGCGGGGTTCTTGGGAGGTTCTGCTCTAAAGCCTTGACAGTTTATTGGATCAGAGTCGAGTCCAGTTCCCTGTGATAAATGTTTTTACGCTTCCTGAGCAACAGCAGCCCAATGTTTGCTGATGCATGGACTCAAAAATCAGAGTTTATTTGAGTGATGGTGGGACAAGTGGACACTCATTTGCATAGATCCCTGGTACCTGCAGTCAGCGCCTAACCACAAATGCAAATTTACAACTCATAATGTTGTGTATTTGTGTATTGAGTTCCTCTCAGCTGCTGCCTTCCTTTAAGTTTAGTCCTCCCCTCCTTGACCTGTCTCATCACCCCCCCCCCCCCCCCCCCCCCCCCCCCCACACCGACCTGGATGCCAATGGCTCCGCCCCTTTCCCAATGTAAATAATGTGTAGTTCTTGTTTCCATGGTTCCGTTGCCAGATTGTTGTCTTATTTTAGATGATTCAGCACTCCTTTCTTGTGTTTGACCTTACTTTTAGTGAGGTTTTGTCACAGTCTGCACATTTTTATAACTCTTACCTAAAAGACAGCGACCTGACAGAAGCCGCGACCCTCTCAAATAAGGAGTGCCTCAGATTCTCTTCATCCTTTTCCTCTTCTTCCTCTGAACTCTCTGCCTTCCTCTGCACCAGAAACATTAGACATCAATAAAGGCACGTTTGGAGCGCACAAAAGGATGAGCAAACATATCACAAGGACTGCAATGAACGCCTTCCGTGTTTTCTTGGGTTTAAGGAGATTAGACAAGACAAAAGAAACAACAAAAAACATAGTATATACACACATTTAATGGAGTGATGCATGGCTGACACAGTTTAGAAATGTTTGAAGTTTTAGACTCATTTTGGCAATTCTGGGAAAAAGCGTGTAAAAGCGATCAGCCACCAGAGGGCGCTCTCGGTTCTCCAGCTTTATTTTTGGGGAGCCCTCTGTCCTCCAGATTCTTACACCATCCCTGAAGATTTTCCTTATTAAATTTTCTTATTCTGTGCAAACTTGTATAGTGCTGACATTGATGGAATAAATGCTTGTGTGTGCGCGCGTGCTCCCCTGCAGTTTGTAACCACACAGTTCAAAAGGAAAACAGCTATCACCATAGCGACATATACTGTCAGCATGCAGTGTTTGTGGAGACAGATCCCAGGTGATATTAAATAGAAAGCAGGTGTAGATACTTTAGACATAAACCTTATCGGCTGCCCAGTTTCTATTATTGTTTTCTGTCTGGACACTGGATACCACTGTTTGGGTTTTCCTTTAAATCAGCCTGATAATATTAGCTACAAAACTTAAAAACCAATCCTTACCAACAGGTTAAATCTAATTTAAAGTGCCTGACCTGTGTGGATGAAACCTGGAGTGGATGCGTACGTCGGACCGACTCTGGGATCTTCTTCAGGACCAGAGTTACTCCGCTGGGATTCTCCTGCAGCTTCTTTATAAGGTTTGCTCTGCTCCACCCCACCTGATGAAGAAAGAAAGCGATACCGGGATCTGATCTGAAGGTTTTCCAACACTGTAAAATGTAAAAGCAGCACGAACATGAGCAGCCATTCTCACCACGATCTGGTCGTTGACCTGAATCACTTCATCGCCAGCCAAAATCTTCAGGTAGACATCGGAGGATGGCTGCGAAGGTAAACAGGACGCAAAAATTGTACTTTTCCCATGTGAATTACATTGATTGAGCAGCTTTAGCGTTTACCTAGAGCAGGTTAATTATACATCTGTTACGGTGACATTTAGGATTGGGTGAAAAAAAAAAAAATGTGAACAACTTAATTATTGAATTACTTATTCCCATGATTAAAGGCAATCATGAGTTACACATTTTTTACAGGATTCAGGAATATGCATAATTAAAACGACCCAGTAATTTAATGCATGAATGATGATGAACACGTATAATGGTTATAGAGCGTTGATGGGTTGACATTGATTTCCCATAAAGCTCATTTAAACGACACAATTGGGCCCCTCGGCATTTAGTGAAGTCGTCTGGTTTTTCTTTGGAAGTTGCTGTTCAGAGGAAAATGTGGCCCGGAGCAAATGGATGTTTCCATTGTACAACTACAAAACTGTTCTTTTCTTCATATAGCAACATTAATCTGTTCAGCACCAACAATTTTCAGGACAACCCACAGACATGTTGCAATGTGATGAAACAATTTTCCCAAACAGCAATTTTACGTGAACCCGACAAAGAAAGAAATGTGATTTTGGTAGATTTCGTGACTGCAGCTTAAAATAGCGCCCCCAGTGGATGGAATTAAAGTGGCAAAAAGTACACGTTCTAGCAGTGTTTGCAACTTAACATCATGATGACTCCCCATAATATCTGAGGAGTTCACTCCTCAGTGAACGGGGCCACACCGGAGGGTTATCAGAGGAGTTTGGATCCTGACCCCCACCCGTAACGTCTAAGATAAGCTCCACAATCATCAGAACTGGGGAGCAGACAATCTCAGCGATGCCTGTGCAGTAGCAGAGGAGTCGGGGATGCTCCTCTGTTGACATCATGGAAAAATAACGTCTCCCCCTTACAGTCCTGGAGGGAGCTGGAGCTTCCCTCCCTGCTTAACACGCATGATGAACACTCGTCCAACTGATGAACACTCGTCCAGCTGATGAACACTCGTCCAACTGATGAACACTCGTCCAACTGATGAACACTCGTCCAACTGATGAACACTCGTCCAGCTCATTTTACATCCTCCAGAACTGATTAGCACTTCTTAGGCCCATCATATCAAAGAATACTGGACTGGACCACTGCTACTTGACGTTAGCCTGACTTCTTTAGCCAGTTCACCTTCTGCAGAATCACAAAATGTCCTTTTTTTGCCAAATCTCAGTGGGACTGACCCAAAAAGCCCCAGTGAGCAAATAAAGTTGAGGACCACAGTCGTGACTGATCATCTGTGGGGCTTGGGTTTTGTGAAGCAGCACTAACAAAGAATGTAACAGGGTCGGCCTTTGAAGCCGAGCTAAAGGTGGCCGCGGGAGGGTAAGTGAGCGCGCCTTACCTCAGCGGCAGCTCCAGTCACGTAGTGATTACTGGAGTCAGTCGATGCTATCTCAATCCCCTGAAACAGGGGGGAAAAAACAGAGATGTTAACCACGTTTCCAGGCCGACAAAGCTGCAAACGCACAATGTGACAGCGCTGTCTCGTTATCGTCAGCACAGAGACTGGCGCCTGTCTGAACATCAATGGGTCAGGCTTCAATTGCGATCAATACTGGTCAAAAAAAGCTGAACGGGCCCCGACACACCAATAAATCCAGGGGGAAAAGCCAGTAATAGCTGACAGTGTATCTTACAAAGAGTTGATCGAAGGTCTTTTTAGAATTTTCAATTAATGACAGGTCTTGTGCATGAATGCGCTGATAAACTGTGGACTTTCCTGCGGTGGCTGCAACTTGAATGATAGGATAATTAAGAGGGAAGAGGAAATGAGGGCATCTATTGTGACATTCCTCTCTTTACTTCCTATTTCTTTGAATCATTCAGAAGAATTCAGGGATCCGGTCAGTTTTTCTCTTTACTGCTTCGTGTTCAGCAAATCTAGAATAAACGCTTCCCTGTATAAACATTATTTTTTGGCGAAGCACTGCACTTACACTCCTGCAACCAACCACAGTTGCTTTGTGCATCGCTGCAAAGCATCAAATGTTGGAGAACATTCAAGGGGAGAAGAAAATGTCCACACCTTTATGAAATAACTGAGAATTATAACGAATACACCAAGATGGGAGCTGGAGATGCAGCCTGTTTCATAGAAATCAAATCAAAAGGACGCAGTGATGATGCACATGAAGAGGGCCATAATTGCTGGACTGAATGTACCTTGTGAAGAGGAGAGAGATGAGAAAGAAGGGGTAGGGGGTGGTCTGCAAATAACAAAGAAAAAAGAGAGCGAAAATGGAGGACCTTGAATTAGACTGAAGAGGAGGTGAGTGGAACAAAGCGGCAATGGAAACGTCCCAGCAAAGATGGGGGCAGGCCGAGCTGAAAAAGATGGAGGAGTAAGAAAATAGGAGGAAATTGGTAAAATGACACAAAGGAGAGAGAATGAGAGAGGAAAAGCTTCAATAAAGAGTAAGTAGCCCTTAAATAAATGCAGAGTAAATGGAAAGTTTCATGTTCCCACAAGAAAAAAAGACTATAATCCCCAGATAGTCCAGATTAGGTCCAAACTGATACGTCAACCATAGAGCGACAGAATAAAGAGCTTCACCAGCTTGTCGCCGGGCGACACGGGCACCAAATCGACGCTCTCCAGCTGAGCGGTGTGGGTCAGAATAGCCTCGGGGCTGGTGGTCAAGATGTCGTCGCACGCCGCCGTCACCTGCCGACACTGCGGAAGAAGACAATTACACACGAGTGTACTGGAAAACAAGCGCACGGGTGACGGAAGAGAGAGCACTCACCACGGAGATGATGTCCTTCTCCTTTTCATAGACAGTGGAGTCCTGCTGGATGAGCGAAAGATGACAGAATTTAAACAGAACTGGGCGCCTGTGACACAGTTTAACTTTGCTATTGATTATTTTCTTAGAAATGGTGACGACCTCATTGTCCTCCCCACATACATCCTATTTCCTCTTCGCAGGAAATGGAAGACAACTATCTTCGAATCTCTACTTGTGCGTCACTCCAGGCCACAGACATGTGACGAAGACTCTTAAAAATACACATTTACACTTAATTTAGCGGGTGATGTCAAACAAAGATAGGAAGTGCTTATCAGTGTCACACGCACAATAACCAACAGGCTGGAGCTAAGATGCTTCATCTGTGAGAGGGGGAGAGGGTGATAAAGATCAAACAGACTTGAGAGCAGCAGATGGAACAACTGAAGCTCATTTAGGTGGCTGGTCAGTGTGCAGAGTAAAACAAAGTGTTAATCCCTTTGAAATGTAACAAGAAATCACAGCTAGTGAAAGGTTCTGGCATGAGGAAGCAGGGAGGCGTGTGGTTGGGGGCGGTTGGTGTTTGTTGTGTGTGACTGTGCTGCCATCTTCCCCTCTGTGATGGATGTAGATTTAAAACAGATCTCGTCGCATTAGCCCAAAACAAAGCTTAGCCAAGCAATGGCGCTCAACCTGGAAAAAAACACTTGGAGTGATGGTGGGGCTAATTATAAGCCAGCCAGCTGATCTCCCTGACCCGACTGCTAACATTGCCATCGACATGTTATGATTTCACAGCAACGTCTAAAAAAAGATTTTGCCATTAGGAAGAGTCTGTGCCACATGATAGTAGCACAACAGATTCGTCAGCATGACACAGAGTCATGCTGAGGCTTTGACGCTAATGTCAGCGGGCCTGTTGTGACAGCGCTACGATGCTAACTGATATCACGCTAATTAGCATTTGACACCAACCACGTTGTTGATAATGCTGAAGTTATTATAGCGTTGTCACAGTAAAACTGAGCGGCTCTGCTACCAAGCCATCTTTTTTGGGTTCTTCACCACAGCAGCACTACCGGTTTTACATTTCTTCAAAACTTCTACAGAACAGGAAATAAGACATTCTCTGTGTCCTTCCTTGTAAACAAGGTCACATCAGGACATCTTCAGGTGCGGTGTGTTCAAATACTGAAGCACCCAAGGCCTTCAAACAATTCTAAATAGGGCTGTCATATGTTTTCAAAGATTAAAGCCACATTACGACTTTCACGATCGTGCTTTTATATCAAGCAAGAGGAGTATAGAAGCCAATAAAAGTGTGAAACCCACGCTCGAAGACGCCCATACAGAAATTCTGCGGAAAAGATTTCCATCTACTTTGCTGAATGAGAAGAAAGCTCTTGTGTGCTGTGTTGTGAAGGACTGGTGTGTGGCTCGATCAGGCGGTGCACTAATTCTCCTGCAGCGGCCTGTACCCGAAAGCTGTTTTCTCAATAGTTGTCTTGGAAACAAAGGACACGCTGTGACGTGGGCGTAACGTTCTTTAAAGAAATGCGAATGGACGTGTGCATACTGGACAAACGCACACTGGTGCAGAATCGTACGGACACGTGAACGCACCGTACCCCTTTCTATCGTGATCCGCAGGTTCTGGTGCGACAGTCTACTGTCCTCGTGTCACAGCCTGTTTATAAACCTGGACTCCCCAGCTAGCTTTCTATTTACCCCCAGGTCAAATTCTGGCTATAAAAAGCCTGGAAGACACATCGGATCTCTCTGACACCCGCTGTCCATCTGATCTCCATGTTTTTTCCTCCAAATAGAATATTTCTTCCGACCCTTTGTGCCATCATTGTCTTTCAGCACACAAGCGCTCTATTATTTCACTGATCTGTCATCAGTACATGTCTTATTTAGCTTCAGCCATTTTATTTTCTGTTGCATTCTTCATGCTTCAAGGGCTTGCATTTGTCACAGTAGCTGCACTTCCTTCTAACGCAACGATTAATCAAGGAATAAAATGGGCAACCGAACATCTATTATGTCTAGATTGAACAATAATGTCTCCCAGAGGCCTCTGATTACTCTGCCTCTTAAAAGTGAACAAAGCTCAGAACAATCACAGCAACATAACTGACTGCGCCGAGCAATTTTTTTATTCTGCGAGTGGATGTGAAGTCACACGTTTGTGAAACCGCTTGTTCCGCCTCTGGGCCCGGGGCTTTGTGATGACGGTCCGGTGGAGGGAGGCCGGACATATTTCTCATTCTCTCTCATCAGTCAGGCAGGTGTAAAACCTTCCGCACCCATCAAAACTGACCTTTCGGCCACCCCCCCTGATGACATCGAGCGCACCTGCAAAAACAGATACTGCGCAGGGTTCGATGAAAGAAAAGGGTCCCGTCTGTTTCTGGGGAGAGGGGTGGGGGGTCATTGAGTTGCTGGCGGTGAATCATTCAATTCAATTCAATGATTCACCAGGTGGACTATGAGCCAATCACAGTCTGGCCTTTTTGCCTTCACGGTCAAAATGATCAAAACACAAGTCTTTGAAATACAGTACAAGCAGGAACGGAGCGAGCGGCAGCCACATCAAAAAATGATCAGCCTCAGAGAGAGGCTGACAACGAAGGCCGCGAGGGCTTTATCTCGCTAATCGCACGGTCAGCGCCACGCTGCTGTGAATAAAAACGGACCTGATTCATTTGGAAGCGGTAAAAACATCCTGCCGGGCTCAGGTTTGATGCCAAAAATCCAAACAGTGCATCTGTTCCCTGCAGTCAAAAGGAACGAGGCCACAAGGTTCAAGTGATTTGACAGAAAAGTTTCTCACCAAAAGTGTCTCAAACTTGCTGATACACCTCAAATAATGTCAATAATATCACCAACATATTAGGATTTTTATAGCGTTTAAAGTGAAGGTAAAGTACAGCGCTAAGCCGGCAGTGAGGTGAGGACTTTACCTGTCGTGCTGGGCAGGTGTCCAGAGCTGCTATATTTAACCGCCTCTCACTGAGCGTCCTCTTTCTCTCACAGCTTCCCCATGACGGGCTCTCTACCTCCCTTTAATCGTCTCTTATCTCAGACTTCTTTGTCCCCATGAGGATGTTTATCTCCGGCTTCACAACGGTGCCACAATAAGGTGCCTGTTGCTCCCCCACTGTCTGTTCGTGCACTCCCCCAGGAGTCACAAGCCATTAAAGAGTCATGGTACAATCCCTCCTACTCCTCCTTCTTTCTCCTCCCTCCTCCCTCACTCCCTCCGCCCCTCCTTCAGGCGCTACAACATATCCAGGCCTGTCCCTTCTTCTACCTGCTAACGCAATTTCCCCCCAGTTCACACTTCACCTAGTGACAAAAATTGCTTCATCTTTCCACTTGCAGAAAGTTTCCCGCGCCTCCACAGCGACGTAGAGGTAAAGAAACCCAAACCATCGTCTCCGGCGAACCCAAAGCTTCCCTGAGCTCCTCCAGCTATGCCAGGAATGTAAAGATAAAGATGTTACTTAAGCTGAGCAGGGAAGCACTGTGTGTGTGTGTGTGTGAGTGTGTGTCTGTGTCTTTACCTGTTGTATTTTAACAGGAGTTAAAAACAAACCGCTAACTGCCTAAAAGGTCGTAGTTCCTCTTTGAGAGTTAAATATGCGTGACACCCAAAATAAAAACACTCCTCACATATGCTTCCACATTACATTCAAAACAATGGACCAACCTTGTTGACAATGTCTCCCAGCTCTTTGCAGTAGCTGAATATGGTCTTACTGATAGCGCCCCCACTCAGCTGGAAAAACTGATATCTGGAAAGACAACAATGACTCCAGTTAGAAACTGAGCGCTGTGTTTTAACAGCATGTCAGTGCTAAAAAGTGCGGTGCTACTTTTGGAGGTTTGACCAACCCCCCAAAACAATCCCACGCTATTCTTTTCACACTTTAAACCTGCAGCAACACAAGCACCCGCGGCTATTTTCGTGAAGAATCACTTCCTGACATCAACACAACTGCGGAGAAAATAGAAGCTGGAGTGGTGCACATGTAACGGTTAGATAACTCCCTCTCCGATCACCTGTTGAGCAAAGAGAAGAGTCCCTTGGCGGAGGTGATGAGCTCCACCACCAGCTGCAGGACGCCGGTCGGCAGCTTGGTGGTGCTGCCGCCGTCGTAGCCATTGATGCGCCAGCGGCTCTGGATGCCCATCTGGAGGGACTGGGACACGGCACGGAGCTTTTCCGTTACACTGCGCAGGCTCTCGCCGCCTATGCCGTACATCTGGGGAGCACAGACACAGAGACAGGTCAAAGGACAAGCCCCGAAACCACCGTTACTGTTGCATAGCGACGCCATCTCTGTAAATGCTCCACTTTGGCCGGTGGCCTCGGAATCAAAGGCAGCGAGGGTTATTCAAGCAGCTGAAAACCATGCAAAATGAATGAATTAGCATTTATTATCTACTTTCCGCGTCTTTACATCCTGTTCTGTTGCAGCCTCTGAAATGAACGCAGGAATGAGGCGCAAACAGGCGCTGCACTAAAATCACCTCTCACGTCACATCTCATTAGCACTTCCACTAGTTTCCTGTTTTGATCAGGTTGGAAACCTAATCCAGAGCTACAGTCCCGATTAAAATCCAGATCAGCTTGTCCGCGCAACACAACACATGCTTTTCGCATCCAGCCACCCATTTTCTGTCAGTAATTCTTAAGTACATAATTCGAAGTCGTACGTCCTTCATCTCCTTATTTACACTCTGCTGCCTCTTTATTATGTACAAATAAAATGTTTCAAAGGTTTCGCAACCTTGATAGGCCTCAAGTGTTGCATTACACAGGAAAGTGGTTTTAATATTTAATTTATAGCAGCTAAATACCACATATTACGCACATCGCTCCCTTGTGCCGATGGCGACACTACACAGAATGTGGCCCACTCGGCGGTGGTCAAGAGGTTCTAGTCCCGGCAGGCGTTGTTATGCTCATCAACCTGCGCGTCAACATGCGATCATGAATATTTCATGGTCACTTGCAGAGGTGGTAGATGTTAGTTGCGTAAGCAACGTGAACTCAGACGTGTTCCTTTCTTCCATGTGAGTGTCTGATGGTTGTTTTCTATGAATGAACTCAGTGTTGGCCCTTCATGGTGCACCAAGGCAGGCAGACACAAACACTGAATACAAATATGCCTCTATATTTGGCTGGGGGGGAGTTATTTTCTTACACAACTCGATGCTCCTGGCTTTTATTTATGCCTCCGCACTAAGTGTTAAACCTTCTCTGAGCGTTTCTGTCCATATTGGTTTCTAAATTTGCTACCGTTCTTCTTTTAAAAACAGGAAAGGAAACCAACAAGCAGTCTAAGCACCCTGAGCTGTTAGCCTTATCCTCACAGACTGTTGCACCGCCGACGCTGGAACCCTGCCTGGTTCTGTCCTTTTCAATTAGAAACAAAAGTCATCCACTCTGGAGCAACACACAGACATATGCAGCTACTTAAAGTAAGTGCTCTAAAACTCTGTTTCAATGTTGGAACGAAGAAAATCTTCAATGCAGCGGAGGAAAAACAGAGCAGAGCATTCAAGGAGAGGCTTTTCAAAAAGACATTTGCATGTAAAGTGTATCAGGCTGACGTTTTTAACTGTAAATCGGCTGCAGCAAAATTATATTACTAGACATGGTTCAAGTGCAACCAAAGCAAAGAGTGATCCTGCTGTAAAAGTGGAGGAAAATGAAGTGATAAAGTTGAAGTGGTTGTGTGCTCTGGCTGGACCTGTTGTCCTCTGCAAGAGAGCAACAACCCAACAACATTAGTGTCGGGGCGGAAGACGCAAACATGACGCGCAGGTATAGGTACACCGGAGGATGCACACGACCGCGCCACGACTCACCAGAAAGCAGAGCTTCTCCACAGCTTCCAGTATGAGCTCTTGGTGCCCGATCTTATTGACTCCCAGATTCTCCAGGTCCTTGGACGTCAGTTGCAGCAGATCCATGCCCGTTAAATGCCACGCGGAGGTGGGGTACTGCTGGAGGGGGGCGTCCAAACCTGGCAGAGCATAGGCTGGATTTAATAACAAAGAAGGTTAAACACACACACACACACACACACACATGAACACACGTGTACAGGTGGAGACATGCAGCGGGAGTAGAGGGGATCAGTGGTAAACAAAAATTAGGTTACATAAATATGCATGTAACTTGAAAGGTCTAATTGCAATTAAATAAATCAGCAACCCATAATTCTGCCATGTCATTAATATTTCAGTGTTAATATGAATGTGGAACCCATTGGTATATCAATTAATTCACTTTGGATACACGGTGATAAAGTGTCCTGATTTACAATGCAGGGCAGATTCTATTCTGTAGAGTGACTGGTAATTGCTAAACTAAATCAAGTTAATACCAAAGTGTCTAAATCCAGATATAACTAATCCAGATATATATCCTCTATAACTAAGTTAGGCCTTTTCTCTATATGCTCCATATGCTGCCGCATGAGGACATGTCTAATGTTCGGGCCTTGAACGCAACATGTCGAAACGGAGAAAATTCTGCCTGCATTTGCGTTGTTGCCACTACCGCTGCACCTTACTTAACCACTCGACTGTTGTGGCTCCTCTCTTCAACAACACGGGCCACTTCCTCATTCCACCTTCACCTTTCACTTCCAAGAGGATTTGTGCGGCGTGTCTATTTGTGTCCTCTCCAGTCCGATCAAAAAGGCCCCGTGAGACGATCAGGCTGGGTGGGGAGAAAACGCGCAGAGCGTTCCTTACCTTGGAGCCACTGGCTCACTCTCTCCTCGCTCCACGCAGTGATAGGCTCCATGCTCGGAGTCCTGCTACAGTCGCTCCTTCAGTTCCCAGCCGTCCTAGCCGACTTTTACCTCTCCGGGCTGGTGGAGGAAGAAAAAATTGACGCTGACTTGGGATCGGACGATGACGAATCGTTCTTCCACCCACAGGTACAGGTAAGAGTCTCCCTGCTGTCAGCCAATGGCGCGGGGATGTCAGGCTCGGCCGGGAGCAAAGACCCCTCCCTCACGCTCTCCCCCACCACCTCCCCCAATCCCTCACCTGCAGGAGTTGTGCTGGTGGTGCTTAATAACTTCCTTCATAATTCAAAGGCGGCGCAAGACGACAAGCGCAACATGTGGAGGCAGAAGGGGTGGGGTCAGGCAACACCTGAACGCGGTAGTAACTGCAGTCTGCTGTAGTCAACATGTGGTAATAACGCTGTAATCACCACGGTGATCCGTGGTGCGTTTGTGCGCATTTCTTGAAAGTCCATTCCTTCCAGGGAAGGAAATCAGCTTGTGCCTGTGTGTGTATAATCCTCTTTAGCCCTGAAACTCTCTGGAAATGGCTCCGTGTTTCACAAACAAACTCTCTTATTGTGTATAATACACAGGCATTTAAAATTAATAATGGGCTAGACAGTACTTATCAATTTAAGAATATAGCAATTGGGTCCAAAAGCGTATCATATTTATATTTCTTCATTAGGGTCTTTGATCACTTTATTCACTTAAAAAGACATGAATCAAAAACATGAATAACAGCGGCAGACGTCATCTGCTGATGGTGTGAAATGTTGAGCTAATCCTTGTCAGGGGTTTATAGTAAATCGGGAGGCAGAGGGCAGCAGCTGATAGAGAGCTTAGAGCCACGGAAGAGCTGCCCTCTGATATCTGGCACCCCCTGCTGTTATCCTCTTTGAACCAGCAGAAAGAGGGCGAAACGCCAGGTCAGGGTTGGCAGAAAACGCCAGCGTGCGTGTTGCGTATGCGTGCTACCTGCTATTTTTGTCAATAATCAGAGAACATCCATGGCAACACAGCAGGGATATGTGGGTGAACTGTGTAGAACTCTTTCTGGGCCTCCATGATGTGATGATTCCGCGTCAAATCACCTAATATAATCTGCATCTTGTGTGCTGGAGTGGTCCAACCCTCTGGATTAATCCATCCCAACGAAACGATCGGTGACAGCAGATTACTTTCTGAAATTCTCAGCAGCCCAGCCCAAATGTCAGATACCAGAGAAACAGCCTCAAGTCCCAACATGCTGTTTTGCCGCCGCAGATGTAGGATTATGAGGTTTCCTGCGAAACAAAGTGTCAACAGGGGGATGAGGCTGAATTTGACAAGCTTGGGTGGAAAACACATGTCAGCTGCCATCCTCCTGCTCCTCTGCTCTCTTTAACAGTGGCTAATCTCGGCCCAGTCCTTCAGCATTTAATCTGTGTGACAAACGATAGCGCCACTAATGTCTAGGATACAAGAATCCAGATTGCTCCTTGTCTCCGTGCGGCACAGAGGCAGGCTTGAGCTAATTCATTTGTTGCACAGTGCAGCCCCACCGAAATTTTCATGCACTGCAGACGTGTGCTCGGATATTATGACTGACGCTACAGTATGTATGGAAATTCCATGAGGATGCACTTAAGTGGAATCAGTGCTCAGCGGCCATGCTGCCTCAGCGCTTTAATCCCCTGCATTAAATAAACTTTATTTAAAGCACACTCGCGGATCTAATCTGCTTTACGCACAATTTGTACATTTGCCGTAGCGTCAGGGAAGCAAAAACACACCGAGGTTATGCAACTCATCCAACGCCATGATGGCACATTGCTTCTTTGGTGAGTGTTTATTCATAGAGATCTCCAGTTAACCTTCTGTCAGACACTAAAAATCAATATAGAGATGTGCAAATGCAGGTGTGAACCTTCTTTTCGTTTAAATATCTAAATGAATAAAAGCAGGGAAACATCTAAACGCTGGATTATTTGAAGGTATTTCAAAATGTATAAAACAGTGGCAGTATTTACACTATGTGTGTGTGTGCGTGTGTGTGCGTGTGTGTGTGTGTGTGTGTGTGTGTGCCCAGCACGGCACGGCACTATGTATTGCATGATTCATTGCTTCCTCTTTTGCACACTCAGCATCCCTCTCCTCCCCCTGCTGCAAAGTCAAACTGCCACACAGCCGTATCGTCATTTCATTTCTGCCCTGTCCTTTGCGCCTTTTTAGGTGCTGCACGGTGCAGTCTCGCCTCACTGAGTCGCTGCCCAGGATGCTTTCTGTGTAGCTCGGTGTGTGTGTGTGTGTGCGTGTTGGGGGAGATGTGTTAGGGTATCCCTGAGGTCTCTGTCACATGGGAGACACCTCTGAGTCATCCCTGTTGCCTGTGACGTCACCGGAGGGTCCTTTGATGATGCAGAGGTCCCCCTGCTGTTGGAGGAGGGTGGGGGGGCGACTTAATGTTTCCAGCAGCAAAATATCAGTATTCCTTCGCTTTTAACTTTTTAAACAAGTTGTTTTCTTATGTTGACCTGTCGTATAGAACAGGAAGAATGTATTACTGTCTAAAAGAGCTGGAGGATCTCCTGCCATGAGATATTGCCTGCATTACAGCCTTTGATGGGCCCCACTGTGGCCCAGCACGTACATATTTATGAGCTCCCACTGGAGGAGCCATAAACCATCAGGAACAATCTGCAGCTTCTGTTAAAAAAATAGAGAGGATGAGAGATGAGGCAGCGCATCGGGGGGCTTCCAATGGAAGCTGCTTATCCATCATCAAGCAGTTATCCGGTCATCGTGGGCTCAGGGATGGTGGCGACTTTAAATATCACGAGTGAGGGACGAATGGCAGTGATGTCATCTCACCTTCCTGCCACCCTCCATTGGCTCGTCTGTATGGAAATGAGCTGACTTCTGTCTCCATTGGCTTATTTGTCCTGCATTTGAAGAGACTTGTGCAAAAAAAGGGGGATTATAAATATGTTACTTTACACTCGACCAAGGCACGGTCTAAACCAACATGTCACCGGGTTTCTACTGCAGATATGCTCCCAAGCCTCGAGGACACAGAGTCCAAAAGTCACCTGTTCACGTGTCCAGGCAGGGCTCCATAGCTGCGCTGTCAGTCACACCCACGTTCAGTGTCCTCAAGGGCTGTCTGCCGGCCCGGGCTGAGGCAGTTTGACACACTCCAGGTTTCATTACTGAGCCAACCAAACCAGTTCCCTGCGAAATCCACTCGGAATTGAATGAAGCATGAAGAGGGCCATGAAGGCTGGAGGGGAACATTATATTGAGGACTGGAAGCAGCAGCACAAGGGCTGTTGTCTGAATGGCACGGTCCAAATTCTAACCTTCTATTCTTTACGTTGTGTTTATTGTGTAATGTGTTATGTAATATTGAAAAAAACAAAGACATCTAGTGCCTGAGAGGGGGCTCTGGTGGCAAGGCGCTGGTATATTCCCATGAAATTCCACACAGAAAGGACAAATCACTCTAGTTGATACCTATATATTTGGCAACCATATATCTTGTTTTTCATTTTCACCGGCCAGTGCGCTTGTCCAGCGTGCGCATCTCAGTCCCAGTTGCATCTGTTGAATGGCAGAGAGCAGCTGGCTCCCGAGCAGCAGCCTCCACCTCTCTGCATTACGTAGTTGCAGCTCGCCTCTCCGCCGGATGATGGCGCGATTGGACCTGGGCGGAATTGGCAATGGGGAAAAAAAGGGGGGGGTGGTCGGATAAAATTCAGCTTGAGTCTGCCAATAATAGCCCGAGTTGGAGCGTGCTCGTACTACGGAACCGCGGTCCCTGCGCGCATCGCACACTGTCGGAAGTGAGGAGTGAAGAAGTCCTGCCTGTCCACCAGGGAGGGAAGAGCAAGCGAGCACGGAGGGAGGTCTGAATCCGTCGTCGGTTGCAAAGACAGCGCGGACTCTGGTAATACCTTGAGGTGGTATTAGACCGAAGCGCAACCCCATTAAAGGATCACACTGGTGTGCACGGCGCTTCGTTCCTCTGCGTGCTTGTCAAACCCAAATTCCGAGTGTCCAACGCGCGTACCTGGGAGGACAAGGGGGGTTCTTGCTGCTTTCGGTCGGACAATCACTTTGAGGGGAAACAAGCAAGGTGGTCAGCCGGCGCTGAGGTCCAGTCAGGGGATTACAATTGTTTGGAAAGCTTGCGGCGTCTGCGTGCGCTCCTTCTCCGTCTCCCCCAAACGGAGCGCTGATCGTTCTTCTCCAGCTGCACTTCGGACCCGAGAGAAGGAGGTTTCCAACCAGCGGCACTTGACAGGAGCTCCACCAAAAGGGAAAAAAAGGAATCTCAGGAGAGGGAATTTGATCCGCTGAAGGGGAAAGAGAAAATCCTTCGAAAATGCCTCTGGCACAGATTGCGGAGCCATGGCCCACGATGGAACTAGTGCAGCTCGAAACGGAGGTAATGAGACTTGATATGTGTTGAGCGTGTCTTTCTTAATCAGTTTATCACTTATTCTGCTTTGATTTTTATTTATAGGCGATAAAATGACCAACGTGCCTCTCGTTTGGCCCCGTTAAGTGTTAACACTGAAGGGGGAAAGTGATCTAGACGTATACATTTCAGTCAATTTCTTTTTAAACTGCAAGATTGGAGAGAACAATAACTAAATATACGGCCGTGACTTTAATGGATTTGTTTAAAAAAAAAAAAATCAGGACAATCAATATATATGATGACTTGGCATTTTTCAAGGCCATTTTTGTCCCATACTTCATATTCTTGAGGAGCAGTAGGGGCCATTTTAACCAATGTTCAATTACTCACACTTATTTTTAAGGGTCTCGGATAGTATTTATTTATTCAGAGTACTTTACCAAGCTTGGGCAGCTCAGATTTACTGCTGAACCAGAAAAGAGAAGGCGAGAGGCATAGAACTGTGACTGATCTCTGCAGATTTGTCTCTGGTGTCCACCCATCCATCCACTGTCTGTTGACTTATTCCTTACCTGGGTCAGAGGCTGCTTTTGTTTTTTAAACCCACTGTGCCTCAAGAAGGGAGCATTTTAAACATTCAGATATTCAACCTTACATTTTTGTGATTTTTAGCTGCAGGGTTGCAGGGGTGGGGCGTTTTTTTACTCTCTGTTGTACCTCATTTAGCCCTAACTAAGAACAGTAAATGTATATTTTTACCGCGCCAGTCTGATGCTTTATGATCAATGACAGGAGATGATGGTGGTTTGAGGCAAGGCTGCATGTTTAATGGAGGAAAAATAAGGAGATCTGGTTCTCTGATCCGGTGCAGCTGATGAGCTACTTGCACTCGGACTTTCGCGCATGCAACCTGTGGCACGTCAGGCTTCTGCCCTCCCCCTTCAATTAGCCCTCAGCAGGTGAATTAGGCTGGTGCCGCTGTGCTTCAGAACCTTTATCACACGCTGACCTCGAGAGGCTCATTCAGATCAGAAACCAGGCTCATTTCCCTGTCTCACAGTCTGGGTTGCCTGTCTCTTTCCAGGTACCCGAAAAATGGAGGCGTTTATTGAATATCAATCTGCTCATTAGGTGGATAGCAAAGACAAGTTAATGAGACTCGGTGCACTGAGGTGCTTATTACAACCGTATTTTGAGAGTATTGATTGTGCAGATCCCATTGTCGGGGGTTAATTGGATGGGAGACAGAAGTGATAATTGCTAAAACATCATTTTTTCTTGTCCCTCAGGCTGCTATTTACCACGAAGCATGTTAGAGCATAACAGATGGAGCTGCACAACCTGTGAAATATAACTCTATAACGCTAAAAAAAACCTACTATGGCTTCAAACAGCTACGGCTATTCAGAGCCAAGATCATCATCGCTAACACTACAGAGTGCATGGAGATTTTCATGCATTAAACATCTTATTTGTCCTCGTGGGTCCGCGTTAGCTGTTAGAACCCAGCGTCTGTAAGTGATTTCACAGCAGGATCTGTGCCATTTTTCTTCTCACCAACCTACCAGCCAGCTGCACACTCTGGTTCCTGATCAGCCTGACTGAGCAGAAAGAGGGAAACTGGAGGCCATATCAGAAATGTTTTGGAAGATGCACAACAGTGGGAAGTCTGCTCTACCCTGTGGACAGATGGGACGAGTGGAGCAACTCTGCTTTTTTTGTTAAATTCGGGGAAATGAAACACACCAATTCTGCTCAGATCGCTGCACGCTGTAAGGGTGTAATGAAGGGGAATCGGGTTAAGGCCTTTTGTCTTGACAAAGCGGGTGAGGAGTAAATGTGTCAAGAGAGCTGCTCGGCAAATATTTGTTTGATTGATCACTTTAACGCATCCCTGAATCAGGTCTGTTATCAATTAACCTCTCGGTGAATCACCTCTGATAAATGGCAGACAGGCTGTCTACATCCTGTTCCTGGCGGGTCGCTGCCACCTGGAGAACCCTTGCCAGCTTGGATAGTGAAAATCCTCAAAGAATGCGGAGGAATTCTTCCCTCTGGGAATTTATACACCCTCATCCCTCATTTGCTATTTCTGAGAATCATTCCAAGCTCAGATGTTTAGCGTTCTCTGCTCCTAAGAGGCTGTGTTAAAGTCACTTTTTATATCCTTCTAAAATTCTTTCTCCACCTATTTGGCTCCAAAAAATGAATAATGAGGTCATCCTAAACATGTTTACACGGGGAGAGTTTAGGAGCAAAACCCCGTGATTCCAGATGCTAAAGAGTCTTTAACTCACCACATACTTGTCCCTGCAGAGGGGAAAGTAGGGTTAACCCATGGAATGTGTATCGTGTTTGAGGGCCAGGCGTGGTCAAGCCAGTGTAAACTCCACCAGCCTTGTGAGTGGGCTCAAATTCAGACGAGTCTGCCCGTGCATGAAAGTGTGCGCTTGCCCATGGGCTTCGCCCCTGCTAATCTGGGCGTGACGTGCGGGAACACCTGAGGAGGGCTGGGTGAGCGTGTGATAACACAACCCTGGCCCAGCGAGTGACTCTTTCGCAGCTCATCTCCCCCCCCGAAAAGAAGCTCCGAAACAACTTGTTGTCCATTTTCTGGCAATGATCTGCTCTCTGTTCTTATTGAATTTTGCAATGACAAGGAAGCAGTCCGGTAGGATTGCACGGACAAGTGAATGGCGATTGTATTTCCTAGTTGCCTAGTTACAAGGCAGCGCTGCTTGTTGCTGTTAAAGCACAGATTGATCTATCTCAAACAGTGCCTATGTAGTGAAAGCGCTGTCGCCTATATTTGCATAGCAGGGTCCTTGCTGGGCCCCAGCATGGGTCCACATGTAAATCCAGGCAAGTTTGGCCATATTTATGTGGCTGTTTGTGTATGCGTGCATGCCTGTGCTCTCATTGAGGAAGCCCAGGGGAGGGAACACGCAATTAACTGGGCCACTTGGATCGACCACGCAGAGCTAACGAGGTTGAAATGTGTCGAGCTGCATCGCGAGGAATGCCATGCCGACCACGTGTTAGCTTTTACGATCATTGCCAAACATTTCCAGTTTATCGGGCTACATCCATCCTTGTGAGTTTTGGTTTTAGAATGGGGGAGAAACAGCACCGTTTAGATAGGTTACAGTACATTGGATATGCTCAGCCAGCTCCTATTCTTTCCGGATTAGGCAGGTTGTGGTCATATGACCTTTACTGGAAGAGACCAGTGAATAGACCAGTTTTGACAAAGGTGTGTAGACTGTGGAGACAGAACATTAAGATCTTACAGGAAGCAAACACTTCTAATTTCCAACAGTTTGCTTCCTGTAAGAGCTTGTTTTCTCACGTGATTAGCATGTGTAGCAATGTAGCATGGACGGCCATCTTTTGTGTAAGGATGGGGAAATGCTAGTGAGGAGCGCTGGAATAAAGACATTTACCTCACCATCATACACTCTTGGAGAAAGCAGCTCCACATAAGATGACCATGCAGTGGTCCACCAGAGTAGTGTGCCCACTGCTGGTCTTCATCATGTAGCTTTAAACACCAACAATATGGAGGCATCAGGGGTTGATTATTGGTCTGCAAAAATGCCCATCTCATTATATCTATTACTGACATAAAGGTCCCCAAAAAGGGAGCCCACTGCATTGCTAGACAGATTGCTGTTGGCACAAATGCAGAATGTAACAGTAGGTTTTACTCGTCCTCAGTTCTTTCAGTTAAAATGCTTTTTTCATTTGTTCGCCACATACAGCCTGAGCTGCTTGATGGTTAAGGGCAGCGCTTTCCATTGTGCTGCCAGCCCTCACAGTCTAAAAGAACAGGAAGAGGGGAAGAGCGCGGGCACAGAGGAAGTAAACATCCTCAGGGTCGCCTCTCTGTAGTGGAAAACCAAAGCAAAGCGCGGAAAAAGAGAGGCTGCGTCGCTGAGATTGTTCTCACACTCGTGTGGAACTCTTGGAAGGTGCTGGCTATCATACCATAGGCTGAAGTTGATGGTCAAACTGTAGAATCCTCACGATAACATTGAAATATGTGGAGGTTTTACAAACGTGCAGGACAAAAATTATATTCCGGGGAGTCAAAGTAGCTTTGAATTATATTCTCAGCCCTACTTATACTCTGAATGATGTCATTGTACTGGCATGCGTCTCTTTGAAAACCATGTCTAGTTTACACTCTGCTTCAAATCGCCATTGTTTCGCAAATAACAATCATTTTCCTCTTTGGGCAGACTCGCTTTAGTGGAGAAAGGGCGGTGGCAGGGTTTTGTGTCAGCCTGAGATTATTAGGTTTACTGAGGAGCAAAGTGTTCGAGAAAATGGACCGTTGCCGCCCACGCGGCCTTACCGATGTTTGCTCTATCGGCGTCTCCCAGCCGCACGCAAGCATGAGAAATGCACTGTTGCACGTTCTTACTATGTCTCTCCTGTGCTCCTCTCTTGACAGAACGGGCAGAGCACCACTGAGGATGGAGTCACGCCTGCTGTTAAGGTAGCGTGCACGGCATCTCCATCACACACACACACACACACACACACACACACACACACACACACACACACACACACACTTGTTCATACACTTGAAATGAGACCCCAGCGATTATTCATGCCAACGGCAGAAAAGCAAAATAACACGGAAAGGACAAAATTATTCTACACTTTTAGCAGTTTCCACAGCAGAGACGGTGCACATGCACGACAGTGTGACTTACTGTTAAATTTAATTCTCTTTCAATTGAATCGAAAGCCCTCAGAGGACATTAGCCGGCTGGAGTTTAATGTGTTGAATGCTGTCTGAGTGTTGCTGATGGTCACCCTGTTTGGCCCTGTGTTTCACCTGCATCAAGGTAAAAGGCTCCGATAATTATGCCGCACGCCTTCACATGTGCTCATAGCGCACACAGCTAGCAGCACATGCACCATTAATCGTCGAGTCGGCTCCTTTCCTGCCTCATTGTCCGGCACCGAAACCCGATCCCCCCCCGTAAGCGATTATGCTGCAGCCGTGTAGCTGAGGAGACTGAATCATTCCCCCGCATTTAGCTCCTTTTTTTTTTTCTGTCCTCGATCTCACGGGAGTCTGGGGAGCGTGTCGTCATTACACTCAGCTGAGGACAATGTGAGTAAGAACTGAGCGTTCTGCTGTGAAGTCAAGGAAGTCTTTGGGGTGCATAGTGGTCAAAGGCATTAATGTTTGATGGGGAAAGTGAATGAGGACAATGTCTATCAGATTTATTTATTTTTAGATGTGTGCAGTTTCAGAATAATGTGAGCCTAATTTAAGAAAAACTGGTACTTTCAGATGTGCTGTATACATCACCATAGACTCCTTCCTCCAACGTTATCTCATATATTATCACCAGATTTGATATTTGATGCCAGATAGTTTGAATCCTGAGATTACACATAATAATGAAGAAAACTGCTCTGAAACTGAAACCCAAGATAATCCGCTCACATCAATGCAGATATTGTCTGGGTCTGGTACCTTGCTAATCACATTTTTGCAATCTGACTCGATTCAATTATCAGTCTGGCCGGGTTGGTGCCGTGTTACCTGTTGACCTAATTGATTGCCGAGTAATTTGGTAATTAGATGACTTATGTAATGCTGTTAATCAAGATGTCCTCAGACAGCTTGCGTCGCTTCTCCCCACGCGGCTGCAGGAACGACACGCAGACATTGGCTGATACGATAAATATTCTCCTGCCGGCGGAGCGCTAGGTGGCACTCGCTGCAGATGCAGTTAGGCTCCGGCACCGTTGAAACCTGTCGCTGGAGCGATCGATGCGGAGCTGCTGTGTAAATGCTGGGAATCCGATAATGGATGCTGTTATCTACTCCAGCCATGGGAGTTACCTGGCTCCAAAAACCTAATAGTGGGAGGGGGGGGGGGGGTGGTGGACATCATGCTTGAGGAAGGGAAAAGAGCGGCTGCTCCTGCGAAAATATCACACACTTTTGATGAGAAAGCATGTCGACTTCTTTGGATTCAAGGAGGGTTTAATGTGACAGAATGGATTCGGAATATTACCGGGATCAACTGTGGAATCTGTCTGGTTCAAACACGCTTTGCTGAATGATGCCAGTGTTGGAACTTGCCGCTGTGCTGCCTCTGATGGTAGATCAGAAGAAGGTGTCAAAACAAACCGGATGGCAGTTCGGTGCAGAGCTCAATTCGTGACAGTGTCTCACTAACGAAAGCCCAACGTCTTTACTTCTGTTTGCTTTGCAGTTCAACAGAGATTGAACTTGAACTTGTGTTGTTGTTGTCGTTGGCTTCTGATGGCCTCTGGTGAGGCGTATTGACCGTGTTCGTGCGTTCACCTAAGAGGCTGCTCGAATGACCCCTCTGCAGACGGGGGATGATATTACCCTGCTCCTTATTCCCTGCCCTTCTGGCCAGGCTGACAATCACACAAGTGAGAGAACTGGTCCATTTCAGCCAACGATTTCATCATCCCCATTGCCCTTGCGACCTGCTAGATTTACTCTAAAGGTTGGGGGCATATCGACCCGGTCCAGACAAAAGTGCTCCGAGCTTTCTTGTTTTGTTTATGACCATTTGTACACTGGTGAATTTCCCGCAGCCTCAGCAGTGCAACACATCTTCGCATTCCCCTCGTTTTGTCTTCATTCATGCAGGAAATTACGTTTACTCCTCAGCTGCTGGACGGACATGATGAGGGCAGCGTCTCTAGGTTCACTCCTGCATAGGAGGTGATGGGGAAACTGTGGCAAATGAGCTGTTTTATAGGGAATGGGATGGCGAGCTGTTCGAGCTCTGGAGGCAGGTAGCCGGAGTTAGTGGCTAACTGGGAGGACAGCAGCAGCAGCTGGAGGCGTTAACGTTGTATGGACAGCTGAGGGTTCAGGAGTTACGGTTAAATATGTAATCTTATTCCATTGTTTACAAAGCGCTGCTTGTGACGCACAAGTAACATCAAACTAAACTAGATGATGTTGTCTTTCTCATCCGTTTTTTCTTTATTTACAGGACACTCGCTTACAATGTAAGAAGGGTATTGTTATGATGACGTTACTCTGTTCTCTTTAATTCAAGAACGAGGTTTTCATTATGGCAGAATTGTGCAATTCCTGCACATATCTGTAGATGTTTTAAAGGTTTCCTTGATGTTTCCCTCACAGACTAGTCAAACCTAGCAGGGCTGCTGCACTTCTTTATTAAACTCATACTTGTGTAGCATTTAACATCTAAAAAATAAGAGATAAACACATATTTGTCCCAAGAGCTTCACGTTCCATTGACTGTCATTAAGACACATTTAAGAAAAGCAGCAAAGCTTCACAGTAAATAATCCCCGAACAATTCAGATTCAGATCCTTTATTGTCCCACACGGGGAAATCGCAGAAATGAGTAAAGTGGAGAGTTTCCGCGGGTTTCATCCACTTCATTATCTACTACCACTCGTGGTGCCCAAGGGCCAAAAGGGTTAAACATTTTTACCAGTAGGGTCAGTCACATTTCTCTGTGTTGATTGTGGCTCTTTCCTGGAGTTACAGTAGCTGCAGTGTGCACTGACCCGGGGGGGGGGGGGGGGGGCGGTGAGTGGTGGGAACAGAAGGAGCGGAGCAAAAGGTTGAGGGGAACTGTAGGAGAACATTAGGGGTCCCCGTGTGTCACTGCTGTCCAATCCTTGTTGTACTTGAGACAAAGAAGAGGCGGAATAAAGTGGCACTGCAGGGATATCTGTGGTCATTCGATAGTTCGTCGGCGTTCACGCCCGCTACGGCGTTTTGTTCGTGTTGATCAGAGGGCAGGCTGGTCGCAGCCTTGGTGTTGAGTGTTTCCAGGAGCGATTAAATATTTACCAGTGATGAGAGTGCGTACGCCGGCTCGCAAACGAGCTTGTTGACCTCTGGGCTGCCGAATCAGGAAGTGGTATAGCTGACGCGAGTGCAACCTTGTGGCCCGTGTAACCGCGTGTGCATACATGGTGTTGGCATAGCAACTGCATTTTGTTTTGCGGTCACGTGCTGGAAGTCGATTTATGCAGAAGCACTTGCATTTAAATACACACACATACACTGAGCTGTCCTCATTTATCAGCTTATTTATGGTTTAGCTCACAGTTTCACAAAGGTTACACAAAGATGATGTTGATGATGATGATGAAGGTGACTGCATCTGAACGCTTTGTCAGCTGAGCTTTCTTCTCATTTCTTGAGCTTGGAGACGATGCTTTCAATGTCACTCTGGTGTGACCTCGACCTCAGCTTGCAACCGCTCCATTAAGACCTAATGTGGGGAAGGTTGTTGGCGCATTGTTTCCACATGATTTACATAAAGACACTGGAATACAGAGGAGGATAAAGGAACAAATAGCACTCAATGGACTTTGCTCCACTTTAGAAATCTTTCAGTCTTTTGACCTGACTGAACTCTGCTTCAAGGCAGAATAATGTACCTACCTCTTTACGTAGTGTCTGCAGATTCCTTTTATCTTTTCTCTTTGGAGACTCTTTGAAGATGAGATGCATCTGACTGTGCTTCTTTGTCCCTTTGGGTTTGCTAATACTACAATTTTTCTGCCAAAACATTTGGAATTGAGAGTTGATTCCTGCCTGAAGCTGTTCCCATCAGCAGAGCGATATTTACTTGTTTGCACACCTCTGTGGACACGAGCTGCATTCGCTGTGCCGTTTGTAGGCACTCTCTATGTAGTTGGAGTTCAGGTCAAACCAGCAGCTGACGAAAATTAACTGTGAATTTGACGTTTCTTATAAAAGGGCTGTCGTCCAACATAATCTTTTGACTCGCAGCTCTGTGACTGAATAAAAACTATTAAAAGATAATGCGTCACACGGGCGTCTGCTGGGCCTTGCCCCCTCGACAGGGCCTGTAATAACAACTATGGACGTGCCTCGGAGCTTCACTGAGCTAAACATTGCACATTCCACTGCAGCTTGTAACGTCGGCAGAGGGACAGGAAGTGAAGAGTGAATCCAGATCCATCTGAAGAAGACTTCCGCTCTCTCATTTGCCGCCGCTTTTTGTCCAAATTCGATCGATAGGTACAGTTTCCATTGAGTTTATCTAACCACAGGAGATTTTAGCAGAAATCTCACAAATGGCGTGTGACAGATGAGATGAAATCATTGCCAGAGACTGTTGTCTGAAAGTAAAGATAAATATAAGCAGCACAACGTTACAGCAGTCTCACACCACCAGGCTGCCACGTGAGTGTTTTCCTTAGAAAATGAAAAAAAAATCTGCCTTTGATTGATGCCACAGGAGCAGAAATCAAAACTGCTAGCTTGCGCTGATGCCAGCACAGCGGCACAGACTCTGAGGTGGCTTTGACAGCATCAGAGATGGTTGGTGTTACACAACTACATCCTGTGACGGCGTATGGGAGTCATCCCAAATCCGCACTCGTCGCAGGTCCTAGATGTCGCAGAGCGGCGGGCTGTCTTCAGGACGTCTGCCTCCAATCTATAAGAATGTTCATTGCTGTCAGGCTGCTCATTCTTCCTCAAGTCCTCCATTTTCTGGCTCAAAAATGACTCAGGTGGTGAGCAGAGAGGCACTCCGAGGTTGACATTTGGGTGCTCTTTGCAGTACCCTCAAATTATGCCTCACTGTTCCGTCTTGGCCTCCTTTGCTTTCCTGGGCAACAGTGCCATTAATATCTCAGCACTTCCCTTAATTTCCTGCGTGTGTTACGCTCCTAGATAGATATGACACTAATTAGCTGAGGGAGATATTTAGGGATCCACTTTGGGAAGCATACATCTGTTACTCTTAAATATTTAATCACTGTTTCATCACTTCTTTTGATTAAACATTACGCCTCTTTTGAAATCATATTTTGTTGTGTGGAATATCGGATCTCGGTGTCTGAACATCCTGTATTTGGAGTCATCATGAAATCCTTTGCACGAACTGAGTCACGAAGGCGTCTCGTATAGTGTGCCTGCTGCGCTCCGCTTTCATCAGAACCAGTGGCCATGCTAGCATGTAATCACAATAAATGTCAAAACAACCCTGTTTAATCTGATTTCCACACGAATGCTATCTACAAAATGTACTGTAATTATTCTCCAGCAGTTGTCTAATGGCAGTAATTAGTTATCCTGGAATTAGACCAGTCAGAACAACTGTGCATGTCAAAAAAAGCCCATTTTCTGGCCAGCTGTTTGTTTGTTGGTCACTTCTTCTCAGCATTAGCGGTCGGCCTGTGTCACCTGAGGCCACGGGAGCCATGTTGGTGTCAGGATTGGTTAATAGAAGGGAAAGTGTTCAAAAAAACCCCACCAGGTGTGGAGAAGAGAATAGCAATAAGTGTGTTTAGGATAGGGAACACTTCTAGGATGGCGCCGCTACTGTTTATGCCTTTGTATTGCTGTTTTGTTTCATGTTTGGTTTTTCAGTGTTTTTTTTTTTTTTTTTTTTTAAGGAAATCTCCAAGTCTCACCTTAACATAATGTTACCGAGTCAGAATGACTGGACATTTTCTGCAATGACACCCTCACATCAACGCTAATAGTATGAGGTCATTTGTAACCTCTTCAGACCTGACTTAACCTGTATGAAGCGGACAGAAAATTTAAGGTTCTTTCTGCCTGCACAGAAACAAGATGCTGATTTTAGGGACTATTTAATTGATTCTTAATGGCAAGAAGGCTACAGGAGCCGACCTAATGTCTGCAGTTTTCATCAAAGAAGCTCCAGGTTTTGAGAAGGAATTCTGCTTCTTTTTAAATAAGTGTCTTTTATATGGGGGATAGGTTGACACTGCTCAGGTGAGCTCAAGAACCCTGCTTAAGTATTTACTCTCATTGTTTCATACCCATATAAGTGCTGAAGCTAAAAGCTGCCCAAATGCTCCTTTCTTTTTGTGTGGAGCCGTGTGTGGCAGAGCCACCGTCGATCTGAAGTGTTTGCCACTCAGGAAGTTAATTACAGTCCTCGCTCACAGCATCTGCTACAGCAGAAGACATCAAGTAGTCTTTTATTTGATGACTGGCAGGGTCTACAGGACTGTCCACCTCGTTTTGAGGCTATATTTGAGTTCTGGTTGCTGTAGAAGATCATTTACAACAGGCCCAGAAGACTCACTCTCTGTGCTTTTAGATAAATATTTGTTTTCTATCAAAATGAAATTTCCGAGTGTCTGTTTCAGTGTCACTGTGGCTCACTGTAGGAAACAACTGAAGCTGGAAGTTACTGCCTTTGTTTGATCACACCACAGAGGCGCTGCATTGAAAGGCCTGCAGTGGTCCAGCAGCGCTTCTGACGAGGACCACGAGAGAACCGCTTCCCCGTGCACACTCGCACACATGCGGATTCTAAATGAGGAGAAGCAGCGAGGCTTGAAGATGCCCTCTCTCCTCTGGTTGCCCACCATCATTTCACCCCAACATTCCATTAAATCATCCTGTTCTCGTCTTCAGCTGCTTCCTTAATCTTCCATCACTACCTTTCCTAGAAATCTAATTTATCATTCTGTCTTGCAGGCCTGATAAAGGCCAGCTATTTTTTTTCCTTTAATACCATTTGTTAAACTCTGTTGGTTCGAGCGCCCTTGACTGTCCTACCACATTTCACCATCTTCCACCTTTTGTACTCTCAAAGTTTCTGAAGCAAACTTTCACTTTTCTGCCGTGTAAATCATTTAAAAAGCTGGAGTTCTGTCTAAATGTCACCCAACCGGTCCAGTCAGTGAGCAAGAGCGGCAGATGGGAAATTAGCTTTGGTACTCAAGCCGGCTGGACTTTGCTCTGACAAATGTACGGAGGTGCACGCCCCAATCATGAGCTTCTGGTTACAGCCCAAAGAAGAAAATGACATTATGGTGGCTTATCTGTACGCGGACACGTGCAATAAAAGCGCATAAATGCTTGATCGCATGTAGTGTGAGTCAGGGGGTTGTGTTTCTGCACGTTAATTGAGCCTCTCCAGAAGGGTTTTAGCACGTATCGCAACTGTTCGTGGTCGCCAGCCGACCTTGTTACAAAGCGATAACGTCTGCAGACCCAGGAGGTGTGTTTTTTTTAAGGGAGATGGTTGTTTGAGTGAAGTGCCTGCCAAGTGAGGGTCCCCTTATCTGGGTTTATCATCGACGTTAACGGCGGCAGTTGGTAGTTTGGAGGCTTGGGGGTGATGGCTGCCTTCCAAACACGCATGCACCACACGCAGCAAGGCGGGGACATAGTTTACAGCCTATTTCCCAGCCTGCCTCTGTGTGTAAAGGGTGCTGTAAATCTTGTGCTTCTGCCTTTTTTGTGCTGTGTTTACAAATCTGCCATCTGCAGCTGATTCGCTTCTTTCCTTTTGTAGGTTAAATCATCAGGAGTCTGACTAGAAGAATGTACAGAGTTGGTCCATCTGTAGATTCACTTCATTCCCTTCCTCCATCCATTCATGTCTGCTGTGGTCCCTTGTTGTCATGGTTACTGTGCCCTTGCTAGTGTTGCTAAGCTGTGCTAAGACTGTGACTTGTGCTGTTGAGAGCACTAAGGTATTTGGTGAAGACTGTGCACCTACATGGTTTTCATTAATAATTTAAAGATTTTTTTTAAAATTCAATTTGTTTCCCAACACTGTCACACATGAGCAGGGCTACTCCGACAAATCAGCGTCGTTAATCATGGCGCGCGCATGCATGCGCTCTGCCTCTTATCTCTGCATTCTGAAATGATGTTAGTCCGGCTCCATGATTTAAAGGCCACAATGATGTAGTACATCATTATTACTTCCTAGGAGAAATACAAATAGACCCGTGCACGGTGGTGACTCTGGCATGCACTCACATGCTGTACTGGTGTTTCAAAGGTTAAAAAAAATAAAAAATAAAAAAACCCTCCTATTGTTAAAATGAAGGCCGGAGAAATGTTACCTGGAAACATCATGCAAATAATGCATCCCGTATTCTTGTGCGCGTCCTTGCCACGGGTGCTTGATTTTGTCTCATAAAAGGATGTTGGGAGACGGAGATTAAGAAACACAGTTGCCATAGTTTCACTCTTTCCTGTCTCGGTTTTGATCAAGGAGAGACGTTCAAGCACGGCTTCATTGACATGTTTGATCAATTCAGATTCACATTTCCACTTGGAGGTTTCTCTTTTTCTACATTTGTTGGTTTATTTTTTTCATTTTCACCCCCCCCCTTCCTTTTTTTCCTATACAGTAGGAACATGTAACCTTTGACCGCTGTTGCCATGGTAGCACTAGGATGCAGTACAGGGAACGTAAATGCAAATTACAACATTTTCTGGAACATTCACAAATGACAGATAATGCTGCAGATCTGTTGAAAGTTTAAAAAATGTGCATTTTCTTAGTAATTTAAATAATATATAGATAGATATCAATATATAAACCCGCGACCCGACCCGGATAAGCGGTAGAGAATGGATGGATGGATGGATATATAAAACTGTTTTTTTCTGCAGAACAGCAGGTTGAAATCCATTTAAGATAACTATTCATTATATACATCAGTGTGATGCTATGTTACTGATGGTGGCAGGTGCCTCATCTTGCCCTTTTTATGTAAAGTATGCAACCTCACCACTAGGTGTCACTAGTGATGGTTTCGGGTCAAAGCTTGGAATGGGATTTTTTTTTTTCCCGACCTCTCTGGTTACAAGTCAGAAAAGCAGGATGGGCATCTGATGTCAAGCAGTGTTGAAATGGGTACGAGTGAATATCAACGCATGGTGATGCTCTACTACGGTAACGGTTGTCATAACAACATAATGAGCCATGATACATCCACGCTGACTAATTAGTGACACAGAAATACTAAGTTAGTAGTGATATTGGTTTAAAAAAGAAGAATATTATGTGGCTTTACCATGAGTCCATATGTAAACAACAGTCAGACGAGTCGCGTGGTCCGACTCCTGGAGGATTACAACGTTGTTTTGAGTCACAAATGTTGTAGTTTGGATATTTATACGAAGTGCAAAGCCACAGGAGGGAGAAAGCGGGAAGCTGACTAAGACAAAGCTACTATTTTAAAGTCTCTCCGGCTGGTGTAAAGAGTTTGAGAGTGGGAGCGATTACGTGATGATGGAAAAATAAACGGCGAGAGAAATGATGCTCCAGCGTAGCTTTTGTATGCGTGTTTATGACCTGAAAACCTCCACGTACGCTGCAGACCTGCACTTTTTCCCAGCAGACGGCCAGCTTAGCTTCACAGCGATGACCTCATGTTGTACATTAGCGGCATCTTTCTTCCCTCCCTCTCTCATCCATCTCTCCCACTTATTCTCCTTCCCTTTAGCTTCTTCCTGACATTTGGGTGACCCCTCTGACCGTCTCCGTCACTGCAGATAATACACAACCCCATCAAGGCCTCCTGTCAACCGGTGCAACGCAGAGCTGCCTATCATCTTACTACTGCTGCTATTAATATTACAGATGCCAACATGGGATTTCCTGTAGCATCCACGCTAATCCTGTGCTACGTCTAAATCTAACCTCCTGAACTATTGTCTAAAGCGGTCGTGTCTCTTTACACTTCCTTGTGTCATTTGGTGATTTTCAGCATACCAAAGGCTGAGTTATTGGTCATTATCTGTTTTTAATGCATTGAACGTGCGCCTGTGTATCCCATTGCTGTCACAGAGGAGCCAGATGGCAGCGTCTGCTAAAGAACGGGTATTAACCTTGGTCAGAGGTCAAAAGACATGATGGTCACCTCTCGACCCTGCCGGATGACTTGGCACTAATCACGAACTGCTAAACTAATCCCTTAAAGCTCATCCCGTCATCTTTTCATGGGATAGAACCAAACGTGGGGTAATGCCGTTCAGCAGTGTGAGGTTTAGGGTTACAATCCTTTACAAAGACTTGAACGCACCGCGATGGCGCAGCCGCGAGGGCGAACATCTGCCGGGAAACCCCGACACGTCTGTGATGGAAGGTAAGGTGAAGGGGTAGAAGGAGTCAAAGGAAATGTGCTAAATGTTGGACAGAGGTGTGTGGCTGATGTGGAGAGCTAAGGACTGAAGCAAAAGTGTGAATGACTCAGCCCTGCTCCTGTAAAAGATGAGCAGGGTGCCGGGAAGACAGAAACAATGAGAGATGATGAAAGACGAAGGGTCCAAAACTGCTGCCCTGTGCACGCTGCAGTGCTGAGAGACTGATGAATGTCAGTTGTTGGACTCTGAAGGATAGAACAGTCATAACTCCAAAGCCTTAACACTTTATCACCTAACAGCTTACGGTCATTTAGGTCAAAGGCAAGGCTAAAGTCCAACAATGGCCCCTGACAACGCCCATATCCTTTAACCAGCCCTGAGTCACTTTTGATCGTGTTAGACAGGTCACCTGTCGTTCTCTCTGAGATCAGACTGCATTTCCTATTGTGGACTAGCTTTAGTAGCTGGATAGTTATAATCTACATTTTATGTTAGCAATATTACTGTAGATATAACTCGATGGCTCGGCAACCAGGAATATTGTCTTAACTGCAGAACACTGGATGAGTTTGTTTTCCTGGGCGAGTTTCGAAACTGTAAAAGTTTTTCTTTTTAAATGCCCGCAGAACTGAGAGCACAATTGTGCCTTCAAAAGAAAGGAAGCATTTAGCTCACTGGCTTTGCTTTTATCACCATGCAATACCTGTTTATTATTCTCTTATTCCCAGGTGTGTGTGTGTGTGTGTGTGTGTGTGTGTGTGTGTGTGTGTGTGTGTGTGTGTGTGTGTGTGTGTGTGTGTGTGTGTGTGTGTGTGTGTGTGCACACTCATGCAAATGCAGATAAACTCTGTTACAGTAATAAGACTCCACCATGCTTGGTTAGATGATGGAGCTGCTGTTTCTCTCTGTACATCCTACTTATTTATGTCATCTTCCACTGCACCCCCCCTCCTACCGTCTCTCTCTCTGTCTCTCTGTCTCTCTCTGTCTCTCTCTGTCTCTCTCTGTCTCTCTCTGTCTCTCTGTCTCTCTCTCTGTCTCTCTCTCTCTGTCTCTGTCTCTCTCTCTCTGTCTCTCTCTGTCTCTCTGTCTGTCTCTCTCTGTCTCTCTGTCTCTCTCTGTCTCTCTGTCTCTCTCTCTGTCTCTCTCTCTCTGTCTCTCTCTCTCTGTCTCTCACTGTCTCTGTCTCTCACTGTCTCTCACTGTCTCTCACTGTCTTACTGGAGCCATTTTCCAGTGAAACAGGTGGACACAGACTGAAATCCTTCTTTCATTCATGCCATTTTAAGAGCTCTCTCTCTTTCTCCTCCCTTTTTAGTACATCCATTCATTTTATGGCTCCTTGTTCTAAACCTTCTGCCTTTACCCACAGCTTTCTGTGGCAGCTTCTGCTCTGCTTTGCTGTAATTGGTCACAGAACCAACACAAAGGTTTACAGTAGAGCCGCGCTGACACCGGGAACATGTCCTTACTTGGCCACAGCTTCTATCAATCATGTACACTGGTCTGTCTGCACACCTTTACTGGCCCCGTGTGGTTACCACTGAGCATTACATGGACTGCTTTTCACCTGTTGACTTCTCAGACCTTCGGAACCGAGTTATATATTTGCACCTGATCAATCAGATCGCATTTTGCACAATCTGATAACTTGTCAGAAATGGACTAATGATTGGATATTTATGTTCCTTTGAACACGCCAGCTGATGGATGAGCCAGAGCTCCACAGCTCACATGTATTCCCTGTGTTCTCTAAACATTAATCAGATAATTAATGTGAGTTGGTTCTCTAAGGTTTGAAAGGTATATGCTCTCTTATTAAATAGAGATGGATGGTTTTTAGCTGTCTTCCCATATTACTAGCGCTCTGGATGAATTCCATTTACTAGATATTAGGTACAGGTATTGAATATGTGACAGAAGCAGATTTATGTTCGGCTGCACTTAAAAACCTGCCGGACTGACTGTCGCAGGGGGACGGAGCCTCGTATATTTCCAGCCTCATTAATTTAGATATACTGGAACTCCAGCCAGCCCGTCGTGATGAAATTGCCTTTGGGCCGCCCCTATTCACATGCGCTTGTGCCCACCTTCCTCCGATGTGTCTCGTTCCAGTTTCCAGATGTGAATCCCCCCCCTCCATCCCCCCAACCGGGTCGTTTTGAACTCTCCAGAAAACTCACAAAGAGCAGCTTCCTGGTGCGACACAGCCGCGTCCGTCTTTTCGAAACCACCCTTTACTTCCCATTTGAGTGCGCGCGCTGTAGTTTCCCCACCGTGCGCTCGCTCAGACTCGGACGCTGTCTTTCTGTGGCACCGTGAGTCACCTGTTGGCACAGGTCACATGGAAGCATCGGGGCAAAGAGATGTGGAGGTTCCTATTTCGCACCAAAACCCAGACAGGAGAGGCAAGTGGACGCTCTGTTTCGTGCGCGTGTGTGTCGATAACCGTGTGTGTGGCCCTGATGCTTCAGGAGGCTGCTGTGGTCTTTTGGGGAGGAGACAAGGGGCTTTTCTTTGTGTGGGCGGATGCGAGACCCTGATCCTAGATTGTGGAGGATGTGTTTTAACTTCCATATCCTTCCGTCCTGTGACACACAGCATGTGGTTACTTTTCAGGACTTAAAAGAAAGTTGCAGTTCTAGATTTCATTTCTACATTAGCCGCCAGCCTATGAATCAGTAACTCAGTTCAGTGATGTCAGTTTAGAGGCTGGAGTAAAGATGGTGCTGTTTTGGGTTTGTTTTTTTAAATTTTTGACAGTTTATATTTTTAGATGGGGGTTAAAGCTCCCCCTGACATATGTTTGATTGCTAAAAGCGACAAGGAAGTGAGCTCAGCATGAGAGAAAAAAGGAAGTAAGAAGTAGGAGGAAAGAGAGGTTTCCTGTCACCCGTGTGGCAACCATAACCACCTTGAGTTTTTTATTTTCTTTTTCATCCCCCCCTCCCACCCCTGTGAGAGTGTGTGCTTCTGTCCAGAGGAAAGTAAATGCAAATATCAGCCCCTGTGTCTGTAAATGAATTGAGACTCCATGCCCCCCCCATCCTCACAGCGGCACGCACAGATCACCTGGATAGAGCGGGACTTTTCCAGTATTAGAGCAAAGGAGAGCTCCGGCCGCTCTACTCTTCATCAGGTCAGTCCACCCCCCCCCCCCCCCCTCCTCCACCGCTCAGCCAGTGCTTCAGCTTACGATTGCTCAATCACACCGCTGCCTTTGTAACTTCCAGCTAAAGCGGTGTTGCATTTCTCTTCTGTCTAATTTGCACGTTGCTCATAAGGACGTGTTAAATCTGCAGATTGGGAGATGAACTTGGCCAGGAATAGACTGTTATGGGAAGGAAGTCGGGAAAATCTCTGTCATCGGCTGATGATTGTCTTAATCATCTGTCAGAGGTCTCTGGGAGACCTCATCCTCCCCATCTGCCTCCCTCCTTCCTCTCACTGCTCGAATCGTGCGTGAGGAAGCGGGAGCGAGGTGCGGTCCTGCATCAGAAATGTTGTGACATGTGCACTCGGGTGTTTGCTTATGTTTGAAAAGGGATCTGCACGCTAGTTGGGATAGTTATAGGGTATAACAGGGGTCAGGGGTCGAGTGAGTCATCAGAAAGTGTTTTGAATCATTGTTTCAAACTTTAGATTTTGTTCCGTTTCAGTTCTCTCTCTGTCTCTCTCTCTCTGTCTCTCGCTCGCTCTCTGTCTCTCTCTCTCTCTGCCACTGGTGTGTACGTGTGTGACTTGTTGGGTGCAGGACTGAGAATAAGTGCGTACTCTTCCTTCCTGCTCTGCTCAGGGGTTCTGGGTTCAGCTGCAGTCAGTGTCTGAGGACACGCAGGACCGATCAGACCTGCTCAGAGAGGAATGGAGAGACGCCAGGCGAGATAACGGAGGAGAAAATGAAGATGAAGAGTTAATAAAAACATTATAGCAGAGGGGCCCCTGCTGAAGGCCTCTGCAGAGGGATAGATAAAGAGAACAGGCCGAGAGGTTTTTCCATATTTACGTGCTTTGCTCAGAGTCGATACTAGCGCGAGTGGACAAATCGGGGCAGCGCGACAGCGATGAGGTGAAGTTCGAGAGGATTTATCCGAGGCATCGCCCGGGTCGCCGCTCCGTGGTTGGGATGAAGAATCAGAAGTCTGGGCGATGTTGAGATGGAGAAAGAGAAGAAAAAGTTTAACCTAAGCAGCTTGCTGAGAATCTACCTGGGCAAAAATAAGAAAAGCCTTCACTGTCACAGCTGCAGACCGCCGCCAGCATCAGACACCAGCACCGAACCCGCACCGCCCCCCGGCAGGGACTGGACGGTAAAGTTGTCACAACTTATTTACATCGGCGTCGCGGGCGTTGGCCTCAGGAGAGGTTGTGGTGGACTCGTGGACGGCACTTGCCAAGTGAACAAGCCCAGAATCTGCAGCTGATTAGCGCTGTTGTGGCTTGTTTTGCTGGGGGAAAAAGGTTTCCTGTTGTCAAATTAAATCTGCAGTGCAGGTTTGTCTCTGGGCATCGCGCTCACCTAATGATGAATTAGTCTCTTCTTTTGAGTGATCGTTTAACGCTGACATAGGTTCCTTATTTTGGATGTTTGGGACAAAGAGGAGTGTAATAATTACTAAAAAAAAACAACTCTCATTTTACGCTCTTCTCAGAGCAGATAAGCTGTATTTTACTATTTTTGCCTTTTATAGTCAAATCTTTTGCTGATTTGTGATAATTGACAAATAATGACCGTTTAAGAACCTTTTTTATTATTTTGGGCATCAACATGTTGATTAAAGTGCTTTGATCCATCTGAAGACAAAAATAAGGACAATGAAAATAGGGGAACAGTTCATCTGGAAACGGCCTGAAGAAAACAACGGTGATTATTGTGCCGGTGCTGGTGAATTAATGGAGCAGAGAGAAGCACTTCTTGGTTCCTGTTGATGCTCAGCTGTAGCGATCTGTTGCGGCTGTCACAAAACCAGCAGCAGCTTGCGGGTAGAACACTGGAGAGGCGTTCAGCAGCACCTTCTTTAGAACTGACAGTTTACGGTCATTAGTTCGCTGCCATCACTTCCTGGAACTGCATTCAATCATTCTTCAGCGTGTTTCCCCTTTTTCTGGTGAAGTGTTAATGATGCTAGCGACGTTTTCTCCGGCGTCCTGTACAAACCTGTTTCCTTGGGTTTGCGACTCTCTCACATCTACTGTTTTGCTCTCTTTAGGAAGATGGAGACATCAAGGAGATCAACATTACCCACGTGGTCAAGGAGGGCTCGGAGAAGGCTGATGCTTCTCAGTTTGAGCTCCTCAAAGTTTTGGGTCAGGGGTCCTTTGGCAAAGTAAGTCGCTTATCCGAGCCCAGTGGGTTAAACTACTTCCTACAGATTAAGTTTATGCAAATTCTCACCACACTTTTGCTCCATTTTACTGTAAGTAATTCCCAGAAGACTTCAGAAGAGCCCCAGTTACCTAAAAAAAAGAACCATCATTTCTCACAAAAGAACTCTTCGTAGTTTTCATTTCGAAATGAAGAGCTTTGCTGTTGCCACCTACAGAGAATCTGCAGCTCTGCAGATCAAAACCAATTCAGGACGGAGGAGACGGGGTCAGAGTTGGTGTCACCTGGTTACAATTAAGAAACAACCAGATCCGTCATCTTGAGTCATCTCACATTGAGTCCAGAACATTGTTATTTGATGAGCTGTGAAACCCAGAAGTCACGTGGAGACCCTGGAACAAACAGTGCACAGAAGTCACTTCTTAGATGTGTGCGCGGGGAGTTGTGTGGAGTGTGTGTGTGTGGAGGGCGGGGGGGGAGGGGTAGGGGTGTTCCACTGTGAGAAAATCATCTTGTTTTTCTGTCGTCTTGCAGGTGTTCCTGGTACGAAAGGTGACGCCTCCAGATGCCAACCAACTCTACGCCATGAAGGTCCTGAAGAAGGCGACGCTGAAAGGTACAGCGGCCTGGCCTGAGGCGACAGGTTGTCGCCACGGGAACAAAACTGGCGATCCAACGCTGGGGTTGATGCTAACGTGGATATTCCAGATGAACAGATGTCCTGTGTTTGTCGCCGGCGCAGAGCTGAAACCTGCTTTTTCAGTTTTGTGGCGATGTTTTGAAAACGCTGGAGGGTGTGTCCCTTTCCTGTGTGTGTTTGTAAGACCACCAAAAAGCCACAGTGCCGGTGTGTTTTTGGTAAATGTGCTGTGATTATGCACAACTCTGCGTTTTCTTTGTCTCTCTTGAAGCAGCTGCTCTGAGATTCTCCCGTGACGCTCCTTTTTTATTTTTACAAACTCGCTTGTCCTCCAGTGAGGGACCGCGTGAGGACCAAGATGGAGAGGGACATCCTTGCCGACGTCAACCATCCGTTTGTGGTCAAGCTGCACTACGGTGAGTCAGCCTCCCGTCCCGAGCCTGGGATGACCGATTTCCCGAATGCCAGAAAATGCCAGAAAATGCCAGAACATGCTTGCTGTTCCCGCCTTATTGAACGTTTGTGTTTGCAGCGTTCCAGACCGAAGGGAAGCTCTACTTGATCCTGGACTTCCTCAGAGGAGGGGATCTCTTCACCAGGCTTTCCAAAGAGGTGAACACGATTGCGTTGCTGAAATAATTCCGTCACGTATGAGGCGCTACCATCATCTCCTTTTCCCCCCTCACAGGTGATGTTTACAGAAGAGGATGTAAAGTTCTATCTGGCAGAGCTGGCATTAGGACTGGACCACCTCCACAGCCTGGGCATCATATACAGAGACCTCAAACCTGAGAAGTAAGGACCGACAGAATCCCCAGACTTTATACATATGGATAAATGCATCTTTTTAATAATGGATGCTCCAGTTTGGACCTGGTTGCTGTTAAAAAAATGCATTTGTCAGTGTTGCAGCCACCTCTGAAGTCTTTAGTTTAGCGTTTTGCACCGCAGAGGTTCGAAGCCCCTCCTGAAACCGTGAGAACTATCTTTTCTAAACAAAACCAACCGCCCCCTTCTTCATTTCCGACCCCTCGTCACTTTTGATTGGCGCTCCCCTTTTGGTTGGTGGCATATCGCTGCCCATAGTTGCGTGAAGTCTCTGGCCTCCACGCTCTCGCCGTGGTTTCAATGGTTAGGAGATCCAGCAAGACTCTTCCAAAATAACAAAAAAAAAGCAGTTTATGTTGTGCTGCACATAAACAAAAGAGATCCTTGTTTAGCCTTCAGCAGAACAGGATGTGTGGTGCAAGGTTTTGTGAAGCTCAAAAGAATCCATCCTTTAAATATTTGAATTTATTTTATTGTTGTTTCGTAGCATTCTCCTCGATGAAGAGGGCCACATCAAACTCACGGGTGAGTCTCCCACACTTGACCTTCATTCCTCTCAGCGGTGAAACATCTTCCAGGATATTGATTACACGTTTCAGTTTCTCCCTGCCTGCGTCAGTGATTGCCACCATTTATCTTCCCTAACCAGCCTTGAATTTAATGGGGCATCAGGTGACTCACAGAAGAGGCGCTGATGATCTTTTATTCATAAAAGTGTTCTGATGAGGTCTGGTTTTGTTTTCCAGATTTTGGCTTGTGTAAAGAAGCCATCGACCACGAGAAAAAAGCCTATTCCTTCTGCGGCACTGTGGAGTACATGGCCCCAGAGGTGGTCAACAGGCAGGGACACACGCACAGCGCCGACTGGTGGTCGTTTGGAGTACTAATGGTAAGCAGGAGGTAACGGTTTGGTTATTTCAGACACGGCTTGTGTACGCATAAATGATCCGTAACAAGTGTTAATTCTGTTTACTTTGTCTGTTTCCCAGTTTGAGATGCTGACCGGCTCTCTGCCCTTTCAAGGAAAGGACCGTAAAGAAACCATGAACCTGATTCTCAAGTGGGTGTTGAGAAAATGCAGTTAGGGCGTGCTGCCCCTGCACAAAGTGACCAAAAACTCTGTCCCTCCTTTTCCCCCTGCAGGGCACGTCTGGGAATGCCTCAGTTCTTGAGCGCCGAGGCCCAGTCACTGCTCAGGGCTTTGTTCAAGAGGAACCCGGCCAACAGGCTCGGTATGGACCGTTTTCATATCCAGCATCAGTCTTTGGGGGGGGGGGGGGGGGGGGGGGGGGGGGGCAGAATAACGCTGCTAACCTACTTTTTATCTTTTTTTAAATGCAGGATCTGGAGCTGATGGTGCCGAGGAGATCAAGCGACATGGCTTCTTCTCCACCATAGATTGGAATGTATGCATGCAACACTTGAATATAGGCAAAATCTTTCATTATGTGTTACATTATTTCTCTATATATATTTAAAACTGCTTTATTTTGTCAGAAACTCTTCAGGAGAGAAATGAAGCCTCCTTTCAGGCCAGCAGTGGCACGTCCGGATGATACCTTCTACTTTGATTCTGAGTTCACATCTCGCACCCCTAAAGGTCAGGAGAGAGATACAGAGGTGTTTTCTTCTGTGAAGCCATCAAAGCATTAAAAAAAAAACAAAAAAAAACCCTCTGCCTTATCCCCAGACTCCCCGGGTGTACCCCCCAGCGCCGGAGCCCACCAGCTCTTCAGAGGCTTCAGCTTTATAGCATCAACTCTGCTGGAGGAGGAAGGTTCGGAGGAACAAGCCAAGCCTCAGCCACACCCAGTGGTGCAGGTGAGTCCGCGCAGGGGCGCAGGTCGGGTGCAGCCGAGCGGCAGTGCAGCAGCACTGAAACATCTGTCTCCACAGCAACTGCACGGGAAGAACCTGCTGTTCAGCGACGGCTACGTGCTGAAGGAAGACATCGGCATGGGCTCCTTCTCCATCTGCAAACGCTGCATCCACAAAGCCACCAACACCGAATACGCCGTCAAGGTATGAACGCAAGCGGCACGGAAGGATGTTTGAGAATGGAAAAGGTTCCGTTTTTCAAGGCCGGGGTCACGACCTTTCCTTTTGGGCTCCACAGATGATCGATAAGACCAGCACGGATCCTTCTGAAGAGATCGAGATTCTGCTTCGGTATGGACAGCACCCGAACATCATAACGCTGAAGGACGTGAGTGTACAGAAGCGCGGCGTGACTTGCGTAACTATCGTGACGTTTAGGCTAATGCGACCGTTTGCGTCTCAGGTGTACGACAACGGCAAGCAGGTGTTCCTGGTGACGGAGCTGATGCGAGGAGGGGAGCTGCTGGATCGGATCCTCAAACAGAAGTTCTTTTCGGAGAGAGAGGCCAGCGCTGTTCTTCACACCATCACCAGGACCGTGGAGTACCTGCACTCGCAGGGGGTGAGGGTCGCCCAAATGTCATCAACAACACTCATGCATGCTAAAAATAACGAGCTCTTCTCAAGATTAAATGCAAAGAAACATAAATCTAAAAGATGAAAATCAAAATACCTGAATTGGGTTGCTGGTACTTATTTCCCATTTGATCTATTTATTTAAGAATCATCTCTCTCCAAAGCGATCGATGCCCTTATCCCCCTTATTTTCTGACTTCCAGGTGGTGCACAGAGACCTGAAGCCTAGCAACATCCTCTATGTAGACGATTCTGGAAATCCGGAGTCCATCCGGATCTGTGACTTCGGCTTCGCTAAGCAGCTGCGTGCTAACAACGGCCTGCTGATGACGCCGTGCTACACTGCTAACTTTGTGGCTCCGGAGGTTGGCGTCGTGAAATTCCCTGAACGTTATTCCCACCAAAGTCGGTATGGACAGAAATAACGGTTGCGTTTGCTGGATTTTAGGTGCTGAAGCGCCAAGGCTACGACGAGGGCTGCGACATCTGGAGCCTGGGGGTTCTGCTCTACACCATGCTGGCTGGGTGAGACCCAAGGCTGGAGCTGCTCTCTTCTCTCCCGCCTACGCTTTTTGCTCACTTTGTCGCTCGTTTCCTTCGTCAGCTTTACACCGTTCGCCAACGGGCCCGAGGACACCCCGGACGAGATCCTGAACAGGATCGGCAACGGTCACTTCAGCCTGGGCGGGGGCAACTGGGAAACTATGTCAGACGCCGCCAAGGTTTGGGAAACGTCATGTGTGTCTGTGCCAATAGAAGCCGACTTCAGACGGCTCCTCTTGTGACATCGTGTGAAATTCATGGTGTGTTCCCGCAGGACCTGGTGTCCAAGATGCTCCATGTGGACCCCCACCAAAGACTGACGGCCCGGCAGGTCCTCAGACATCCCTGGATCGTCCATAGGGACAAACTGCCCAACAGCCAGCTCCCGCACCACGATCCCAAACTGGTTAAGGTGACAGAGCTGCACCAGCAAATCACTTCAAAGTAAAACTGCAAATTGCGTAACGAAATGTGATCCTGTCTCTCCTCAGGGTGCGATGGCAGCCACCTACTCCGCCCTGAAGAACTCCCAACCCCCTCCCGAGCTGAAGCCCATCGAGAGCTCCTTCCTGGCCCAAAGACGTGTGAGGAAGCTTCCTTCCACGTCCCTGTAGAGACTCGAAACCACCGACCTGCTTACTGGAGACTGACCCAAACCGCTCCATCGCCCGGTCAGCTTGCACGGGGACCTCGCGTCCGTCTCGCAGCCAAGAAACACTGACTGTGACCCCGCCCCACCCCCATCTTGTGGCACCAGTCGTCCTGCTCTCCTTGTCCCGACTCGTCAGCCAACCAACGGTGAAACGGCGAAAGATGGCGAAGGTCGATGGGAGGGACGAGGGCTGATCCGAGGGTGCAGGTTTTTGGGTGTATCGGCACTGTGTGGCTGCTTGAATGTGTGTGTGAGCCGGAACTACCACAACGCCGTTTTTGATCGTGGCGATGACCGTTTTTCTCTCCGAATCCTCGCAGTGGTTGGTCTGTCATTCAGCTTGCTGCACGCCCGTCTGCCTGTCCGTGTCGTCCATCTTTGCTGTTCTTTTTGTAGAGTTGATGAGCTTTATATGACCAGGTGTGCCGCCGAGCGGAGCTGTGCCATCGGCTCCACCTCTGTCCCACTGCTGTTAAGTGTTTTTGAACGTTTCTTTATGAGTAGTAGACATTTCAGCCATAACTGCCTCTTTGGAACAACCAGAACAGGTGGATTCCAGGAAGTGTTGATGCTAATTGATGCTAACGTTTCGGTTCCGGTTGACCTCCTGCTTTGTGTTTTGTTTGACAGCGTGCACGTGGGCGTGTCCGTGTGTGTTCTACTGTCTTTTGAGACGCCGCAGGGGTCATATGTGCATGATCCGGTGATGTGATGATGTCACGTGGTTTTCTTGTTTTTCTTCCTCTTTTTTTCCTCTTTGCTTGGTTGATCTGCTGGCAACCAGATGAGACGTCTGTTATTTTTATTACTACAAATCTAGTAACATAGGTGGCTTTCTGTGAAAGGAAACTTGCCCAAGGAACAATGTGGCATGTTAGAAATTCTGTATTGGCTTTGTTTCTTGTTTTTTTTTTTTCACTGTTCCTTGAATAATGTGTTTGGAATGCTGTTTCCTGTAATGGCTGCTTTCGTTGTTGATTTACGGTAGTTATTTTTATTTGTTTCGAAAGAAAATCGTGCTTGAAAATAATGGAAGATTGGCTGAGCACACGCATCAGTCTGTGGACTTCAGTTGCACAGGTCCCCCCCTGCTTCCATAAGCAAAGGAAGGGAAACATCCTTCAGCCTGGCATATTCTGTGCTCATTTCATTTCTGTTCTATTTGGAGATCCACTGACGTTGATGATTCGAAAACTCATCTTTTGAATTTAAGTCGATAGATATAAATGTGCTTCAGAGGAGGCAGACCTCATATAAACTGCGTGGAGGGGAAGACCTGTGTGACTGAACCATCAAGGAACCAGCTGTCTTACCTCAAAAGGGATCAAACTTATATTCTAATTCTTGTTTCATGGCAAAATTCTCCCTTGTTAAAAAATTCATGGTAAGATGTTGTATAATAAAGAAGATTTTTATATCTTATGAATATTAAAAAAACAGTTGCTATGATGACCTGCTTCTTCGATCTTTATGTTTGTCTTAGACTAATATATATCCTCTAATGGATAATTGCGTCTTAAGAATCTACCTGACCAGCATTTACTGGTTGGCCTATGAACGGATGCGTTTTTCCAAAGGTGTCCGCTCGGGGGAGACAAAGATCAATATTTAATATCGTTGATCATAAAACCTGTAGCTGACCAAGAGCAACACCCTCTATCTTTTTAAAAAAAAAAAAAACACTGTAATGCAGCGGTGTATTTCTTACTTATATCACAGCTGACTGATTTACTCGCACCTGAATTTAAAATGTCACTCCCTCCCTGCCTCTCCATCTGCGTCTTCTTGCCTGAAGCAGCTCCCCCTTGTTCTCCATCATCTTTTTACTGTGTTGTCTTGACGTGGACCTCAATCTGCCTTATAGTATCAAGAAGTCACTTAACGGCACTGAACGCTGCAGCATAATCTTAATCAGACACTGCTTCAGAACTATTTGTCTTTTAATCATTTGAGACTTGCATATATTTCCCTTTGGCATACTGCTTTGTATTTTCGTCATCCCCTTCCAGTCATTCACATTAAAATTAATGACTTCCTGTATTTTCAAAGACGCGTGCAGCAACTGATATTGAAGACAACGCAAATGAAGAGTCCCATCGTGGGCGTTATTTGTCCCCGAGGAGGACAAGAGAAACAGTTCAGTCGATGTCTCTGTCTTCACTGATGTCATCGCTCCAGTGAAGGCGTCATTTTCTTTTTCTTACATGTCAGAGTGGATGTGATTGCAGCTGCGGTGTCGTCAGATGCTTCATTCTTGACATGTAGATTTAAAAACCAAACAAACATCCCTGTGCGTTTATTAAAATTGCAAATGCATACATAAAATGCCCCCATTTATCTTTTATCAACCCGCTGGTAATAAAAAAATGTCACCCATAATTCACCTTAAATTAGCACAAGTGTACACACAAATTAGATGTTGGTGATTATGTACGGCCTCCAATGTATATGTAACTAATATAGTCTTATTGCTTGATCATACACACACACGTACATGTGTGTGAACGAGGGACATTTTTATACAGGACAAGGTGAAGGCACAGATGTGCAGGCAGCAAATACCTTCATACAACCCAGATTATCTTTAATCTGAGGTCAAGAGATTGAGTGCTGCCTTCCAGTTAATTAAGATATGACTATAAACAGATAAGCAGTAAATATATAAAAAATTTAAGCAAAAATTGATTCATTGCATTATGTAGATATTAAATCGTGCTTGAAATGAAGTCTGCATATTCAACAAAGCCTGCACATTTTGTGGTGTTTGTGATTAAAAACGTGTTCAGTTACATCTGTTTGCAGCAAAGCCGAGCAGGGCAGCTCAGTGACGATGATCTGTGCATGCGGATCCGTGCACAGCGTACTGGATTAGTCTAAAGTTTAAAGGTTGTGCAACTGCAGGAATCTTCCAGATTTGGGCATCATGAGGAAAAAAAACAACCCTGATCTGAGGCCTGTTTGATCTCTAAAATCTATTACACAATTGGAGATTAAACATCTGAAAAACAGAGCTGCTGCACACATCAGAGTTTATGCTAAAGAAATGATGTGATTGTCTTCGAGTTTTGACCTTTCAGGGACGGGCACATGGATCAGTGATTAATCAATGAGCTTCACTCATCTGCAGCCCTAATTCTTCTGTCTCGGTGATTCCGCTCAGAGCTACGGAGCTAAAAGCCGAGGAACCGTTGGTGCAATTCAGCCAAGAGCAAAGTGAAGGATAAAAAATTCAAAGGTCTGTATTGATGCACGCACACGCACACACACACACACACACACACACACACACACCTCTGTCCTAAAAGCCTTATTCACGTATGACCACCTTGTGAGCTAATGAGTTAGCATCAGTCACAAACAGTCTGCGAATCTTAAAGCTTTGTTGAAGGAACGGAAACTTTAAATGGGTCAGAACCAGAATGAATGTGGGAGAGCATGCACACCAAAGAAGGGTGAGGATGCTAAAGAGCAACAGTGACAAATGGGAGAGGGAATTTGGAGCATCAACCCTCCCTCCTGTGTGCGCCATCTGATGCAGAGAGGGCGTTGCTAGGGGCAACCGCAGACGAGAAGAGGAGAAAGATGGAAATTTAGCAGCTGGTGGAAGGAGAGAGGGGGCAGAAAATGAGTTAAGAGTGGGAGGGAGAGGGGGGCAGATGAGTGTCGGGCGTGTTTAGGCCTAAAATGAAGATGACGACAACAAAACAAGAGACGACAGCAGCATCAGCAGCAACGAGGCGAGCTGCCCAATCATCTGCAGACATGCAGGCCCCTCCCTGGCTCCGCACAAGCACTCAGCCGGCTCAGACCTCTTATTAATGAATGGAGCTGGTTCCTGTCGGACCGCTGCACATCGCCGCTCTGACGCAGGAGCAGCAGGAGGGGAACATTTCCACCGACAGCCGGGACGACCGAGAGCAGGAGGAGGGCGAGCAGGGCCATGAAGCGGCTGCAGAGAAACACCTGCGGTGAGGACACGAGCGGCGACATCGCGTCAGCCGCGGCTATCGAAAACAAGGACCCGCATCCTAACCTCCACCCACCTGGCTCACCTACTCCATCACCGCCGTCCCCTCCTCTGATTCCGTCGGCCATGTCGCCGTCCACGTCCTCCAACGCCCTCCTCGCCCTGGCCTCTCCGGCCACCAGACGCTCCATTTCGATGGGAGACTTCCGCCGAGTGTCGGGGGCTCTGCTGGCGCGTCCCGACCCCGCCTCCGCCTCCGCCACGGCGCCCTCATCCAAGCTCGTCACTCCCAGCTCCAGCATGGAGTTCGAGGCGGCTCGTCGGCGCCTCCTGGAAGTGGAGGAGCGCCAGCGCGTCATCCGGGAGATGGAGCGCCGGCTGGAGGAGCTCCGGGAGGTGTTCGTGCGCTCCGAGCAGGAGGTGGTGGTTCACGGGGAGCTGGTGTCGCGGATATCCGGCAGTGTCCAGCAGGGGGAAACGTACGTGGCCGAGAACAGCCAGCGGCTGAAGAAAGGCCTGAGGTTCAAAAAGCATCGACCCACCATCGTCTTCTCCTCCATGCTGGGACTCCGCACATGCCTCCCGTGGCCTGTGAAACTCAAATAGATCACGGGGGAGGGGGTTGCATTTTAACTTTTTGTGCTTTATAATAACATAAGGACACATCTCTGTTCTCTAGCTTTTGCTTTTCAACATGGCTGCTTTCAGATTCTGCTCTCATATCCTGAGGCTGGTCCTCCACATCTTTAGAGTGCCTATAATCATCACACACGCTGGCAGAGATTCCGGTGTGTTCCTGCAGGAAGGTTCTGTTCAGCACGGCCATCGCGCCAGTGGAAGCGTGCAGGATGTCTCCCAGGTTTGCAGAGACGCTCGGCTGTTTGCAGCGTAGAGATCGTTCTCTTCGTGGTGCATGGATGAGTCATTTCAGGTGGCGTGGGAGGACAACTCTTATGTTCAGAGGCAGCATGCAGAGTGATAGAATGTCAAGCTCTGGTAGACTGCCGCATCCTTACATAAAAGCAAGGGTGCGGGGACGCAGGGGTAGCAAAAAATGTGCCTTGGCGTCTTTGAGCGTTCGCTCTGGCGCCACGACCGCTGCTGTTGGGCAGCCCAGCAGTGGGGCAGCGAGGGAGCCATGGAGGCTTTTGTGCCGGGATGATCCCACCTGTGGCCTCCCTTGATCTAGTCACCTAGCAACCGCTCATCTCTGCCCTAAATCTGCCTCCACCAAACCAGAGAGTGTTTAGCGGAGCATGAAACTGCTGTGCTGATAGCACAACACAGCCCTTTACAACTAATTGGCTGCATGTGTGGGGAAAGTATTGATTCCGGAAGATAGCATTAAGCCATGCATGCGTTAGAGAAAAACACTGCTGGATGGAATGTCACAGATATGGTGTCCAAAATGCACATAAGCAGCTTCATTAGCATCGTACTTGTTGTGGAATACTGAGAAGTTCAAATAAGCGTGAGGCTGTTGCACATTATCTGTCACTTATGCAGTAGGTGCCTGAAGACTGTGTATAGATTTCAATTTTTTGACCTAATTTCGCTTCCTTTCTTCGTTCATTTTGTATTTAGATCTGTGGTGGTTGATTGTATCTGCCCATTCCAGCAGTTCAGTGCTGCAGACGCATACGTGCGTGCGTAGAAAAGCTCAGCCAAAACACCAGGGATAGCTATTTTTGGCTCATGAACATGGAGATGGACGAGGGACGCGTCCAATCCTGCTGCAGGTTTTAATGAACAAAGGCACGTGTGGCATCAGCAGTGTGGGTTCTCTGCAGTGCAACAGTTACTGGGCCCTCTGGCTGCACAACCTCAGGCTGGCGCTTCTTTTACTCTTTTTATTGGCTCTCCACTTTATTTTAAAGTGATTTGAGATTTCTCTGACAAGGCTGAAAGGGAAATTGAGGCTTTGCTGCTTGATTAGAAAGTAAAAAAACAAAACAGAGGCGAATCTAGGACTAAATGTGGGTCAGAATAAAGCTTCAGTTGCTTAATCCTGTTTTGACAATAAGGGCTTCGGCGATCAGTTTCGACGATCACTATGATTTTTTTTTTTTTTTTTAAACGCTACTGTCGAAATGTCCTCATGACTAATAGCCATGGTAACCTGAATGTCCATAACCTCGACTGTATACAAGCATTCCACATGGCCAAGGAAAGCACTGCTCGCCGTCTTTGTGCACATCTCAAACATGCTCAGCTAAGCTAGAAAGCCTCGAAGGCCCTCCTGTTGGTCCCAGGTTAGTGATAGTGTTAGAGTTTAGCCTGTACACACTTGTAATGTACCTGATTATACAGCCAGCCAGGCTGCTCTCTGTAGGCCTTATACGGCATTTGAGCAATGGAAGTAACAAAACCACGGAAGGCCAAGGTTATCGCACCAATATCTGAGCAGGAGAACTCGCGCACCGCCGCTGGACTGCACATTATTGTTGTTTTCCATGAATGAAAAAGACAATCCCAAAGATTTCTGGGCCCACTTGCAGAATGAATGTAATCAATGTTGCTTATTCTTTCAAAACACACACTGCAGCTGCATCGTTAAACCCACGTTAGATCCAGTTTTATCCATCGTTTCTGGAGTTTGCTAATAGATTTAAGGTCACATGACCAATAGAAAGTATCTAAAAATGCTTGAGTGCATTCTCAGCCCTGCACTGACAGGAATGTTGTCTCGTCCCTGTTGATGTGTTGTTACGTATGATGTATATTTCTGATGGACACCAAATGTTTATGTACTTTATTCACCACACATTTTTGATTAAGTCGTGCATTTTTCTGCTATTATGGATGTTAATTTTATTTGTGGAATATTACACCCATTCACAGGGTTACTTTAATATGAGTTATTTGTATCATTCCCTAGCCTTAATCCTAATTTGCAACATGCCATTAGGCTGTTTTTCAGGATTAGAAACTAAAACTGAAACCATCTGAACTGAAAGTCAGTGCTTTTAGAAACAGCTCAGGCTTTTCTTTCTGCTGCTCAGTACAAAAGTGAATGTTCTGCTGTCCGGTGCATACATTTTAAACCCATGACCCTCCGATTTCCAGAGCTACAACACACCAGTAAATGTCTACTAATAGATCTCCTTGTTAACGCGATCAGGTTTTGTATGATAGACCAATTTAAAATAAAGGAACAGAATTACTAGAGAGTCTCAGCTCCTTTCTCAGCGGGTTATTTTGGGTTAGATAACAGTGTTTAGGTGGAAAATGCAGAATTACTGGAAAATCATCTCACTTCCAAGTGCTCCTAATTGCAGGGAGGGTTTGTGAAGTTGCATTAGGCTGATGCTTCTGCTGCTGCCCACTTAACGAAAAGCATTAAACCTGCAGAAAGCTTTTAGACGGGCACATCAGACGGCTCTTAGAGCAGCCTCCATTATATCCAGCCTGAGCTATTCTATCAGCAGATGCATCACAACCTGACATGGTTAATAAGTACCCTCTGAAATGGGAAACATGTCATTGTGAAGATTATTCCAGGATTACCTTTGTTTTTTAATAGATTATCCGTATGTTACTATAAATTACGCAACTGGGAATATAACTAAAGTGGACGACATCATCGGTGGGTTGTATTGGCCGTTGTGCACCGGCCTGACGAGGCGGCTTGTTATGTAATCGACCGGCTGGAATTTCATCGTTCTGGAATGGGGCTGAGCAACGTCCAGACCAGGAGAAGCAGGGACAGAGAAAGACATGGACAAATGCCTAAAGGGACAGAGAGTGCATACAGAGCACATACAAGTCACTCTAAATAAAAACATCAAATAATTTAAGACTATAAAAAAATGACTGCCACTTTATTGAACAGGTTTATGTGTATGTTACAAATATACTTACTGAAATTAATTTAATATTTACATTTTACAGTGGCTACTGGTTATCATTGTCCCCCGTTGGGGTCTTCCGGTTGAATTATCAGTGAAAATATAAGCAGAAACAGTGACCAGCAAACAACCATTACAAAGAGACGCTCACCTTCACTAAAAAAAACTCTGAGCTGATTATGCAGCCATTCTTTACTCTTTTACGACCCTCTAACTGTCCTTTGGACTGGAATAACCATATTACCAGGCTGTCGTGTGCACGTTTTTCTATCCATTAGGTCTTTAAAATGACTAATGGATAGAAAAACGTGGATAGAAAAACGTGCACACGACAGCCTGGTTGCGTTATTGAGCGCATTAACATAAAATTAGGAACAGCCACGCTTGTCCGAACTCACTTCCCTAAATAATCCTGAAGACTAAATTTAAGTACAATTGCGCTTGTGAATGACGGTGTGAGTGAGTCCACAGTAAGCGTGTGTTCACTGGACTCATTATTGCTGAGGGGTGACCAACAGGCTCACTTTAAGTGCCATTTCCTGGTAGAACAGAGGGGTTTCTTTTTTTAAAAAACAACCCACAGAGTCATTATTGAAGGTTCTCTATAGACAGATGCCTGGAGCCAACAGAAATTAGATCCTTCGCTGTTGTTGCAGCCAGGAAGCTGTGCCCGGAGCCACTCCAGTTACAGATTCACTGGGGACGTCTGAACTTCAGGTCAAAATCTTGACGAGACCAGGGAACACTGCAGTAACCCAAACCTCTCTCTGCTCCTTTCTGCATGCTTCGTCTCACACAATAACTAAAATGCATCATATTGCAGGTCGGGAGGGCTTTCGGGTATTGATCTGCTGTCCTGCAACTGTGACCCAAAACCACTGCAGCGCCAGAGTCAAATGCGATGGTCTATATGTGCCCATAGGCTGCTGACGAGACTTGGCTCCTGCACCTCAGTGATGGTCCTCGGGCCTGTTGGGGTTCATCTTTAACAATCTTTTCATCAGAGATCTGGGTATAGGCACCTACAGTCCGACATCTTTTTACTATAAAAAAAGCTTCTTCCTTTTAAAGGAGCTTGCTACATACATTTTTACAGTTCTTAGAGATTTTAAAGTGCCTTAGACATTTTCCCATTTTTGATACCAGGTAAAGAGCTAATATTAGAATGATAAATTATATAGTTGGCTATATGATATTATAGGCTTGATTTGAACTGCGTTTAGAGCTAAAGTGTAGTCCACCGGAGAGAGCAAGCAAGCTTGAAGTCGTGTAGCCAAGAAAGCCTTCAGTTCCCCCGTTGTTTGTCAGCATAGTGCTGTACCATTACTGTGGTATTGTTCCAAACTCATGTTCCATGGGGAATATCCAGAGTTTCCAGTTGGTATATTGTTATGATCCTATTGCAATAGAATTATTTTCCTCTTTAGTGTCCTTTCAGTCTGTCAGTTTGTGCACGTAATTGACAGGAAAGCTTCCGCTCCTGCTCGGGTCCCCCTCAATGTGACCAACCTGTCATGAAAGAAGGGTGCAATGATCACGTGACGATAAACGTACTGAGTGTTGTTTTCTTACTTTATAAGACTGCAGGAAGCAGAGTTAGGGTATCCTGACGCTGCAGTTACACTTACCCACCAGTGGGGGTCACTAGTGGCCGTAACCACGATGATCTCATCCTTTGAAAAGGAGAGCTGCTCAGAACTGACTGCTCTGCAGTCCACCAGAGCCTTGACCAGCTTGTGATGAGGCCTGCTGCCAGAAACCTGGAGCACACACAATTTCAATTTTCTGATTATTCATAGAAAAACAAAACAGACTATACAAGAGGAAAAAAAAGTTTGTGTGTGTGCGTGTACCATTGCATTCCTGCGGGGTCGCGGGATGCAGGCCTGGACAGGTGAGGATGGCTGTGCGGGTGCCAAAACCGGTGCTTGAGTGAAGCCACTTCCCACTAAGCTGCAGTAGAGCTCCTCCTGACTGCCCACACAGCTTGGAGACGGTGTGCTACATTTACCCTGGCTGCCTCCGCCGCTACTGGTGCGGCGATACGAGGTCGTCTTCTCCGAACTGCAGAAATTAAACACAAAAATCACAAGCCGTCAAATTGTCTGCAGACTTGACCACGACCTGCTGCCAGATTTCTACACTGCTGTCTCACCTGACAGGCCCAATGTGGTTCTGAGCGATACAGCTTTGAGAACCAGTGTGGCTCTCACAGCTCTGCTTCTGTCCCCTGAACAGACCTCCTTGTCCATGCGGGGACTTGGGTGGTTTTCCCCCTTGGCCTTGGCTTTCTGTGCTGGTTGAAGATGTGTTTCTGGTTTGTGTTTGTGGACTAGAGTGGGAGGGCGGGTTAGAGGACCGCCGTGGATTTGGAGTGAATTCCTGTGCTGTGACCGAAATCTGGGGGTCTGAACGACCTGTGGAAGAGACCCAGTCAAAGAGTGACATTGATATCAGGTTTACACTACACTGAATTTAAGATAATTTGACTTAAAACAGATTTCTTTTTAAATTTCAACCCACCTCTCTGAATGATTTTAGCTGGCAGAGGCGGAGGTGCTGATGCTCCAGACAGGGCGCTGCTGGCTGGAGGGTTTCTATACAGGAACTCTAGATTCTCATAGGTTTGACAAGGTCTGCTTCCTGCTCCACCATTGGGACAATTGTTGGTGCTCCAGCAGGCAAAGGAGCTTCCACCACCTCCGTTAGATGAAAGCGGGGAGCGGTTTTTGGGCAATGGGCTAACCTGCTCCAAAGAGGAAAGCTGTAAATGTGGAATTACTTAAAATCTCCAGATATTTCTGGCAGCAAGGCAGAAACCTACCCTCTCATCCAGATCATCCTCGCTGTCATAAAACTCCTGAGAATGTGTCTCCCACATAAACTCCACGTGGATCTGAGAGTTGAATTTCCCACTGTGAGCAAGCTCCAACTAAAACACACACACACACTTAAAAATAAGTTTCTCTTTTAAAACAAAATGTTACAAAATTTCTATTCTATGTGAAATTTTGAGGTAAATGGACGAGATTCCTGTTCTTTTCCTCTACACACAAAAACCATAAAGACAGGATATGATAGAAGACAGGTCTGATTCAGAGAGGCAGATGGCTGGTAAGAAAATAAAACTTGTTTATGAATGATGCACACCGGGGCCTGATGAGGATAGAGTTTCTTATCCTGGGAGTGACTTCAGCTGCACAAGGAAGGATCACAAGGAATCCTATCCAATCGTGGAAGTACTCCCCCCCTTCCCCCTCTAAGTTGCCCAAGAGATTGAAGATGACTTTAAACTAAAGTGTACAGATGATTAAAAAGCGCCTCACCAGGTCGACACACTGCAAGTGCTGAAGCCTCCGAGCAGCATCCAGGGCCGTTTCTCCTGCAGAATTCACTGTTGTAGAGGAGAAAGATGGGATTGTTTGGTGAACTAGCACCAAGCAAAAAAAAAAGTTCTTTAACATTTTTTAAAATTGCACCTGTGTGCAGGGATGCCTTCGATTTGAGCAGCAACTTTAGAGACTCTGGCTTGTGGTGCAGGACACTGTAGTGGAGTGCAGTGTTTCCTTCTGCTGTCCTCTTCTCCAGACAGTTGCTGTGATGTGAACATACAGACGGTGATGAGCATCAGCAGAACTCCTGAGCAAGTTGAATGATCCATGTGACTGCTTGTGCAGGGTCTGACCTGTTCTGACAGAGGAAATCTACCAGTGCCAGAGAGCTCCTTTCCTCAAGGCGCACGGCAAGGTGGAGAGCCGTCTCTTTCACCCCCTTCAATGGGAAAAAAGAGGGCAAGTTGAGCCCTGTCATCTACGGTACATTGAAGATAATTTGATTTGGCTAAATGCACATCCAAATATTTGCTTTTGCACAGCAAAACGGGTATGTTTATGGGACGTTTCTGTGTAATTCAATGAGCCTGGCTCACTTGTCCACTAGAGACATGAGCTCTGACCTAAAAGCTGAAATAATAAACCAAGGACAACTAGCACAAACAAATACACACACAAGCACACACGGTTGAGTCAGCACTGTCAGATGTGCAGCTCATTCTGAGCCAGAAGAGGGACCGGGAGAAAAGATGGAGCTTAATGGAAATGAGCAGAGGAAAGAGGGAAGTATGATGAGGGAAAAATTAAAAACAGACATCAAAGGGGGCCGTTTTTCATGTCCCATGTTAAGAAATGTTTATTCTTTACCTGACCGTCAGGCAACACTAGTGGTTTGCTGAGGTCTGCTCCCTCAGCGTAGAGCTGTAGGAGAGAGGTGAGGTCACGACTCCTCACAGTGTCATACAGCCGGCTCGGGTCTGCTTCTTCTCTACGCATGACGTAACGACGCTCCGCGTATTTCGCCACAATGTACTCTTTTCTGGCATTCCTTGTTGTTCAGTGTGCAAGGAAGAAGAGATTAACATTTGACAAGTCTTATTTGCTAAACAATCACAATTCCTGCCAGACTCACATGTCACTTTGTGGCAGGGGCTTGATTGAGTCATTTGGAAGGCATGCCTCCATTATGTCATTGAATCTGGAGTTGCCGATGCTTACAGCCAACTGCAGTGACATACAAAGAGAGGGTTCCAGACAAAAGCAGTTCAATGAACATCAAATATAATGTTTGGTGCATGTATTACCAAAAGCTCAGAGGTGCTCAGGAGATCCAGAGTCAGTGACTGGATCCTCGAGTAGTGGACGCCAAGCTCTCGGTGGATGCCAGAGCACTCTATGCAGGTCAGGATGCCCAAATTGGTCGACAGCCATGTTGGATCTGAGGTGCACAGGTCAGAAAGGAGACATGAGTCCACCTGCCTGAGCTTATGAATGTTTACAGTTGTGAAAATTGGTCGTAAAAGAGATTCAATTCAATAGATTTATCTTTTTTTCTAACCTGGAGCTCCACAGTCAGCGCAGGAGTCATTGCCAGGCATCTGTCGAAGTTCACTTATGATAGCCCGAGAGAGTTCCTGGAGCCCACTGTCCTGGAGGTGAAGCTGGTCTCCAACCAAGGCTGTGTTCAAGGCCTCATCCTTGCTGTTCTGCAGCACGGACACCCAGCTAATATACACACACATACAGTACAAAAGCACTTCAATAAATATTAAAAGTTCATCATTCCCGAGAGGATCAGAAGGAATCCCACATGTGTTTTGAATTTGTATCCGGAGATAATTCAGCTTTCTTTCTCTGTCTGTTTTCCAGCCTCATACTGGACCTCTGTCATCTCCAGAACCCTGAACTTTTTTTCCTTTCAACTCTTTCCATCTCTCTGTCCCCAAACTCAGAGCACTTCACATCAAAAGCGCTGCTCGGAGGCCCACACGCAGGGGAAGGGCAGGAAGAGAAAGACATTCGTCTACTTCCCTCAATCCCCACAACACACAATCAAGCTCTGCTGCTGGCTGTCAGTGGCTAGAAAAAGTTCCACCCAACTCCAGCTGGTCAGAGGGGGCGCCTGGAGGACATCCTCAGCCTTTCTTCACCGCAATAACACTGCAGCCATTGTGTACATTCCCTTTTAAAACCAAGCACTAAAAAACTAGGGGAATGACGTGTAACAACATGCTTAAAACAGCCTGAAACCAGAAGATAAGGCAGTGTAAATTATAAACGACAGTTGTTTCAACACTTACATCAGACATTCCTGCTCGTCCTCTGCCTGGAAATGGTATGTTCGATTATCTGTGGAGAAGCAAAAAAAAGGGTGTTGTAATGCAGCCGCTGCAGTTTGAGAGAGCAATTTACCCCATTAGGGGTGAAAACATGAACAGCGGGAAGAAAAACATACATCTGGACCCCAGATGACACTTGAGTGATGTTATGCAGAGTGGAAAGTGTCATGGGTCAGACATTAGAAATGAACCTACTTGTGACCAGGTCAAAGGTCTTCTTGTCCTCAGGGTTCGGTCGCACCTGACAGGTCAGTAGGTTCAACTTGGCCGGGGGTCGATTGATCTGAAAATCGAGCGCATGTTTTGGAAAATATAAATAGATCTCTGCTGACTTTTATCAGAATTTACATGCCTGGTGAAAAGTACAGGCCCGCACATCCTCACCGTGCTGTGAGAAATAGTCAAGCAGCCAAACTTCACTCCGCATTTTCTCTTCTGCCACACTTTCCTGATCCTGCAGCACAACAAACAAGAAAAGGGAGGGAAAAAATCATTTGAGGGAGACCTTGGGCGGTTCAGGACTAAGTGATGATAGTGTAAATGTCCAAATAATGGTGATCAGCACTGAAACGACCCAGAACATGCGTCAGTGGCCTCTTCCATCTCCAATTCCCCGCTCACAACCACATCCTCTCCCTGTGTCGCACTGTAATCTAACTCCGTGTGTGCGTCTGTGTGTGTGTGTGTGTGTGTGTGTGTGCTTGTGTGTGTGTGTATCTACATGACACAAAACTTGGAACCACTCAGTTGTGGAGTCTGCCAAAAAGTTTGAAAGGAGGGGGGCACTGCCTGAGTTTTCATTTCACAATAATGAAGACCAGGTGGAGTTCACATAGAGCTGCATGTTCTTTATCTTTACCAGGTACAACTGCGCTAGATTCGATGTTCATGTCCTCAGTTTTAGCAAAACTACTTTCCCGAGTTACATCACTTTATAATAATGGAATGCAAGTTTGAACCTGTAAGCTGTAATTCTGACTCAGCATTCACTCACCCGTCGCTCTTCTTAAGCAGGAAACCAGATTTCTCAGTTCCGTACTTCTTGTTGCCCTGTGGTTGATGGATGCTGTAGCCATTGCCGGAGTTCTTCCTGTTGAGATACTCCTGGAATACAGGATCAAACTCTTTATTCCAGTTCTGAAGCTCATGAAAATGTGAAACGGTTGTAATCCGATTGCCACAACTAGCAAGCTAACAAGAAAAGATAATGTTTCCGATGACCCCTGCTATGCCTAAGAAAGCTGTGAAAACAGTTACTGATAACACGTCGATTGTATTATATTTGGAAAATTTTGGATGCCATGTAAGCAGATTATGTCTGTAAACATATTTCTGGAAACTTTGCTTTAACTAGATTCTGAACTGTAATTGGACTACGTTGCGAATGTAAACAGGGCTTGTTTGTTATGAATGAGCGTACCTCTTTCCCCTCAACTTGCAGCAGTAATCTGAGAGAATCCCTCAACTGTGTGAGCTTTTTAACTTCCTCGTCCTGGTCCAGGCGCACCTAAAACAAAGACACACACACAAACCAGGTTTCCATAAAGGTCTAACAGAGGTGGGGGGGCGTGCTTTTCTGAGAGAAGGTACGGTTTGGATTAAAGCAGCCCAGTGAGCAGCTCTGAATGGAACATAAATCAGTTAACCTCAAGCATTACAGAACTTTTCTGTGTGAATTTTCTCCTCAGAGGCTGAGGTCTGGCATGCCTGAACAAATCACTACGCTGTCCATGCAGAACCAGAAAAACCTCTAACGCTTCCATAACATCAAGGTTTCCAAAACTCCCTCCAGAAAGAGTTAGGAGAAGTATCTGCTGACTGGGAACCAGTCAAGAGTGGTGTGCAATGGAGAAAGGATGGAAATGGGGGATATTTTTAATATTAACTTTTGGAAACAGAGTTGATTTATTAACCCTGACTAATATTCTGCCTGAAGTTACTAAATAACAACACTGTATACAGACATGGGATGACTAAGATTTTTACATAAACAGACTGACAGAAGGCAGGTAGTCAGCGAACCACCAGCAGCTCCTGGGAACTCACCGTATGAACAGATGCAGCCAGCTTCTCGATAAAGGGAGTGAGATTCTCAGCCGCTTTCAGTCCATCCTGAAAGAAACTGAACCAGAAAAAAAACAGCATTTGCTGAGTCACTGTGGCACTCTACAGCCTGGTCCGAGCAAACTAGAACACCACATGCTTGAACTGTAGAAACAGCTCAGTCCAACAGGAAACGTCTGATTTAACAGGTAAACAACAGTAATAATAGCTTGTAAAAAAGAAGTCAAACCACAGAAGTTCAGTGAAAATGTTTAGGTAGAACTCCGTAAACAAAGGTGCAGGAAAGAAAAGGGGGAATAAAAAAGGTTTGGGACTGACCTGAGCTGAGCTTGGAAGTATTTAATGAGGCTCTGGAGAAGATCTGGGCCCTGACGCACTTTGAGCTCCTGGATCTTCAGCAGATACTGGAAGCATAAACATGGACCTGGAGTTTAACAAAACCACTCTGCCCAAAAACATGCAACAGGATTAGCAAAGACAGGAAACAAACAAATGGTTTTCGCTCTGGTTTTTATATGATTCCAAAGATCATATCCCTTATTTAATTACAGATGACAGTGGGTGAACTTTGCCAACTGAAGATTATTCCCTGCATGGATGTCATAGCTACACGCTCACTGCTCCATAAAACAAAGGTCTGCATCCATCTGGCTGCGTGCAGCAGAGCATTTCTGTTTGGTGTATATTTGTGTTTTCATGCACGCAGAGGCAGGGTGGAACAGTCTGGAGCAAGTGGAAATTCCATTTTCCCTGCCTCTCCTCTTTGTCTCAGCAGCTGGGCTCAGTCGGGGTTAGATGAAGGTTTTTTCAGAGCTTTGTCCAGATCCTTGTGAATTCAACACCTGTATGCAAAAGCATAGCTCAACAGTCTTCCCTGCACTTCACCGTCGTTCTCGCGTGCTTTGTAGCTAATATAAGCTAATATATATAATATATTTTAAAGACCACCCATGCCACACAAATCAAGCCCACCTCGCCTGTGTAAAAAGGGTGTCTGGGTTTGGTGTTTAGACTGGCACTGATCCCCCACCTCACACATTTGCAGCTGAAAGGTCCTCCTCTCTCTCTCCATGTCCTCCCCTCCGTCCGATCCCTCCGTCCTGATCAGACCCAGCTGTCTGCTCTTCTCCTTTCTCTCCTTTTCCAACTTTCCTCTGATGGGGGAGGGAAGGACGAGCAAAAATGGGGAAAAGATTTAGTTTATCATTTGTTCCCTTTTTCTGGGTGATTTTAAATGACATGCATCAGTTTTATTGAAGGCCATTTAATGGAGAGTGGCCAAGAGGGAAGCTATAATTAGATTAAACTGCTGTTACACCAAGTACTGGGGCCCAGTTAAAGGCCAGACCTTGCTATAAAATTTCAATTTGGTTCTCTGTATGCAATAACTTCATCAAAGTTACATTACATTTTTATGTCGTACTCCTTCCAACTCTTCTCCATCTGTTTTTTGAGCTCCTGTAGACAAGAAAGACAACATAACCTGCATCAATTAAGAGTCACCACACCCAAACACACATGACCTGGTTTTGGCAGAGGCCTTCACCGATGATCACCGAATCCTCACATTTTGCTCCGACTGAGCAAGATCTGAGCAGACATTGGCACTTTCTTCACAGGTCGAGTGAAGCAACACTCGCCTCTCAGATGGGCTGTTTCAGAGACGGGGCTGGGGCTGGAGCTTACAGAGGCATTAGCCTCTATTTACTCAATAGTCTGGTGTCACGGCCAATTCTCGGCAAGACTGTGGTTTTAGGCTTTAGGACATTACTTTGCACATTATTCTGCATAAACAGATGCGTCTTATCTGAAATCTTTCTAAATCTTTCTAAGATCAGCTGCATCTACAGCCTAGACAGATAGGCATTATGCATTCAAGGGGGAATCCTCTCTGATACACATGTTTATTTATTTATTTTTACAGCTGCAAAAAAATTATAAACACCCATAGTCACTGGAACATCATGTTTGACATGGTCTTACAGGCACCACCCTTAGAGATGCATCATCAAAAGCTATAAAGCTTATAAATCGCAATATCAACTTCAGCAGCTATGACTGTATATGCAGTTTTCATAAATATACATTCAATATAATTCTAAAAATGTATATATGTATAGTTTTTTTTGTCTTTTTTACAATATTGACAGGTATAGTGTAAATGTCAATATCTGAATACATTGTTACACACCAGCAGGTATAGTGGTGTTTAATGATCAAAGTGTAGACTCACAAGTCGGCTGTCTCGGAGTTCTGACTTCAGCACATTTTCCAAAGGAAACGCCATGATGTTGTTGAGGTTTTGCACCTGAAACAAGAAAAAGAGCAAATTACAAAAGCAAAGAAAATGTGTTCCATTATTAGCCACAGATGGCTCTTATCACTTGCAGCTTGAGCAAATATTTATGCACGCGCACTCTGCCATACACCCGTTTCCCCCCACAGACTCTTGTTTCTGGGAAGCCCAAAAAATCCTGCGATTTTGTCATTTTGAGAAGTGGTGAGTCACTGAGAGAAAAAACGGGAAAATAAGCGGCACCAACAGGAATTTTTTTGATCCAAGTCGACTGTGACATAATGAGTGTTTGTGCACACTTAAGTGGAACCTGAGATTAAATTGAGGTTTGGATGGAAATGAGATGAACTGATTTTATCATGTGAGTCACGGCACAATCAGCAAGGCCCCGGAGAGGCTGCAGCTTTACGATTAGCACAACTTCCCTCACAGAAATACGGCCGTATGCAGCCTGGTAGCGCTCTGCCTTTTAACGTCATCACCTCTTTACACATCTGAACTTTAAACCCAGAATATGCTCAGGCAACTTTTTTAAACCCCTGTTGGACTGGAACCAACCTAAATGTTAACATAAATAACATTTCTTCTGAGCTGACCTATTTATATTGACACAAAGACCCAGAGTCCTAACGCTGCTTTGGTTGGCACCCGAAACAACCCGAGTATTGACCCAGGAAAATACCCTACAACCAAATTATCAGCATGCGTATCGCCATCACGGATGAACGTGCACGACCTACAAATGCAGGGGGGTGCGAGCGCGTGCGGTGGTTTTTGCACCACCACCCACCTCTTCCCATCTGCACGGCCCAGTCCCCCCCCTGTGAGGGTCTGACTGACTCGCAGGAGGGAGCGCATGACTGTGTGTTGTGTTGTGTTATGCATGGAGGTCTGGGATGAATTATCAGCGCCATAATTGTCAGTGGGAGGGTTCCGGCCTGCCCCAGATTTCAGATTGGAGCTCCACGAGCGCACAGCTGCTGAAAAGCCATTTCCACAATGCGTGTAATAAGGGTGCTCACGCAATATACTCAACATGTTGGGAGAGTGCTTTGTGAACATTCTGCTTAGTACATCTAAATACTTTAGAGCTCTTATTTCCATCTTTTTGGGGTTGTGGATTTTCAACCGTTCGAGCTCCTCTTTCCTCACCAGATTTTTAAAGAGCGCTGTGACCTCTCTGGTGAACACGGCCAGATTGAGGAAGCCGGTGGAGACCTCATTATTATCCTGGGTCAGGTGGCTGTTCCCCAAGTTCTCCAGAACCTCGATATACTGTTCTTTGTTTTCCACATGGGCTGAAAAAAAACAAACAAACACACACACACAGGCAAAATGAGCATAAGCAGAAAAGTCACTTGAAATGAGATGTGCAGATAGTTTAAAGGAGACGTGCTCTGGAGGAGCGGGATTAGTTTAACTAGACAGGCATGTGGGATAAATTACTGGGTTCCACCCATTGTGGAGCCCACAACTCTCTGCTGCTTAGAGGTCAGTTCCCCAGGTGTCGTCATGGGCTTTGTTGAATTTACCGTAGTTGGAAAAAGATGACGGAAACTAACTGACTGGAATTCCCTCCGTTTATTTTGACATCTAAATGAGATTTATGCAAAAATAGATATTTCACACATGAGGACAATTAACTTAATATGACTTAAGGAATTAGAGAACAGATGTTGAAGTTGAGACGAAGAATGAAAAATGAGTTGTGGTGGAAAATAATTTAAAGGTTTTAGAATTCCATGGCAATCTAGAGCCAAGAACTCACCTTTCCCTTAAATTCAAATTCCTGGAATTTAGCTCAACATAAAATTTATAGCTGCTGTGTCATTCCACACTCTCCCACCAGAAAATCTAAGCAGCGCTTCTGCAGCTTAAACATCCACTCACAAAGCCACAAATGGTGTGAAAACACTATCAGCAGTACAGGACGGATATTTTGTTCATAAAAATACATGCACAGCACATGTCAATGTTAACCTTCATTACAGACGCTCATTACAGACGCTTTGAGTGATAAATCAATTATAATTATCTTATATTGTGCTACTGATGTGGGAACTCCAAGGATGATTTCACAGCTGACCTCTCACTACCAGATACCAGCTGAGAGCCTCGACCCTGCTCACTGATCTCTGCCAGAACACACACTGGTCTTATAGGCCACAACAGGGTGTTGGCAGAAAAGTTGGACTGAGGTTTAAGGGAACATGCAGTGAAAGCAGAGAACATTTCTCTGCGTGTGTTTTTACATGTGCAACACAGTAATAGAGCATCAGACCATGTGGGGGGAGGGGGGCACTCAGTTCTGGGTCCATGTTGAGTCAGTCTGTTAAAATTCATGAGGGCTGATTAAGGGGTTCAAGAGCACAACGGTAGAGGGAGGCAGCTTTACTGGAACCAACCCACATGATTTTGCTTAAACGCAGGAGAAAACGTATAGGGAGATTTGTCACAGAGCACTAACGGTCTTGGGCCTGACGGTATCTGGTGCCAAATTCTGGGTTTCTGGCTTTCTCTGACTCACTTTTACTAAAAACTGTCAATGCCTCAAAATGGGAAGCAGGCTTACAAGTGTGCACTGAAAAAAGAAAAGAAAAACAACTTCAGGATGTCTGCTCCTCTGGCACGCTCACATCTCATGTGTGAAACAGCCACAAAATCAGGTTTGTAGTCCTTATTTTAATACACACCACGGAAAAACTTGTACACAATACGGATATAAACACAATCAGCCTGCCTCCCACAGAGGCTGGTCCCATAACAAGGGGCCTCACTCATAAAAACCACTGCCCACATGAGCTGGATGAGGTCATCGTAAGAAGACCTTATGGTGAATTATGCTGAGCCCCCCACCCCCCACCCCCCAGCACTGAACAGCTCATCCTTCCATAACAGAGGAAGACCTTTGCTTAGAACATCACATGCCTCATATTTTTGGAGCCAAACATCCATAATCTTCTACAACAGCTTTTCCTTGTGCTTATTCAAAGTAGACCTGAAAGTTTGGAAATAAGGAAGATACAGGCTGGAGGCAGGGGGTTGGGTGTGCATGAGAGTGTGCACGTTAAAGGAGAACTTTTGAGATGGGCAGAACTTTACCCAGAGGATTATTAGAGGGAGACTTACACAGCCCAGACGTGTGTATGCTTTTAATCATCTTCTTCATCTTCTGTAGCGTCAGGTGGTCCGTCTCCAGAGACTGCAATGAAAGCACCACCTTTAAGAAACTTTGGTTCCAGATCACAGGAAGTGCAATTTCAAGCATGTTTGGAAAATACAAGTGAGAAACTGAAGATATTTCCATTCTTCCGTCTTATGCAAGAACACTCAAACGTCTACACTCTGTCTGTGTGTCTGTGTGTCTGTCGTAACTGGTTTAAAACAGACACTGGTGTGAGCTGGCAAGTGTGTTTCAGCTCGGCAGCATTTTCACACGCCAGGTGACAGAGGTGAACCAGTGAGTCACCACGGTCGTTCTGCAGTCACGTGCAACCCCTGAGTGGTGTCACTGCACCTGTCTGACAGCTACTGTCATTTTCCTGGCTCGAGCGGCCCGAATCTCTCAATGAAACCAGGCTTTAATGGGTTGGTTTTTTTTGTGGGGAAAACAAGACTTCCAGCCCCAGGACATGGAAAAATCTAGATTGTTTGTACATTTCTTTGGTCACTCGCCTCTTCTGATCCAAGGCTGGAAACTCACACACACCTTGTTTATTCTTGTCTAACAGGCCGCTTGTTTCATCAGGCTGGGCTCCACCTTTGCTCCACCAGAAATTTTTTTTTAATGAGCCAGTAAGTAACAGAGGCTCCAGTTAGATGGTGCCTCCCAGTCTTTCCAAGTCAACTCCCTAAGTACTAGTTCCCTAATTAAAAGGCTTCACATGTGGTTGATCTGACTGGAAGGTCATTTCTTTGCTTAATAAATTGCTTCTAGGTTAAGGAACACACACACACTGGAAACACAAACAGAGAATGGACACAAACATCTTCGACAAACAGGTGAAAGTCATCACCACCGTCAGACATCCGATCCTTCATTTATCTGAGCACAATGACAGGTTTCACTGTTAGAAAAGCGGTAATCAGTAGTGTTTTATTTAAGCCCATTTAGTTGGGGGAAAGAAGTGCCTGTGCAATAATTAAACCCATTCTGGGTGGCAGCTGAAGGAAATGAAACCGTTGCTTATCTTTCCTTTTTTTTCTCCTTTATCTTTGCTTTAATCGGGAGTAATAAGTAACAAGCGGTTGAGCCAAGCTGGTAAATGGAGTTGCTGTCTGCGTCCATGAACCGTCCACACATGCCCACACACTGCCCAGGCCATTCATCACGCCGGGTCCAGCAAACCAGAGCCGACAGAAGAACCAAAGATTGAGAGAGGAACATTCGGGTTTAACTATGTGAGGGATTCCAACGCGGCCCTCCCCAAAGTAGCTATTTCAGCTATGCATTTCTGAGTATGTCATGGCCATATTTAGGTGATTAAGCCAAGATAAATGCATCTTCCAGCTGCTGTCTCCATCCCTGCTCAGCAATCTGCAACATGGCAGCTTTTGGAATGTGTTTTCACACATCCGGGTAATGGATCAATCAGATCATCACAGACTAAACTTAGAAGATTAATTTCTCAGATAGATCTGAGAAATTATCCAGAAGATTTGCACTGTTTAAAACTGTAACTGGACCCAAATCTTTGACTTTACAGTTACGTCAGAAGACAGACAAGAAGGAAGGACTGTTTGCTCAGATGTTTTGTTTTATGGCGGCCTTTCTTTTCCCTCCTTTGTCTGCGGGAGCTTTCGGAAGAGCAACTTTTAACCAGCATGCATATACACACACACACACACACACACACACTCAGATGTGTGACAGGTCCAAAGTGCGAGTTCGAAAGGCCTTAAAGAGATAGGTTGCACAAAAATAAAAAGGCCATTATCTTTTGAACACTTTGAGTCACTAGACCACACACAGCTTCAATCATTCTCCCTTAGTCCTCTGCAAGCACGTTCAAGTGTTGCTGCGCCCCCTTTCTGTGGTGTGCGGTATGAGAGCACACAAACACAGCAATAGTTGGGAAAACAGCAGTGCCTAAAAGCTTAAAACCACATAAATCAGGGCATCTATATTTTATTTGGCTGCATTAAAAACCCTCAATGGCCTTCAGTTGTTTTCAGATCTGGCAAAGCTGATTAAATCTGGACAAAGACAGTAACAACACAGTTGTGCTAAAGTAGATAATAGGTTAAAATAATTACAATTATAATGAATACACTCAACTAAAATCTGGTAAAGCCAGAGTGCAGATTGATATCTAGATTCAGATTTGTATTTATTTTAAATCTCAAACCAAAAATATGAAGTAATTGATTAAAGTTATTAAGTTCGCTGCGTGTCTGCAATATGTGTCGAGTAATGCTAATAGAAGCATGCTACACGAACAGGTAAACAACAGAGAAAGGTGTGCGTGCGTGTGCGTGTGCGCCGTGCGTCCAAAATCTCACCTCTTCCACCACCGAAACCGTGTTCCGACAGTCGCTCATTTTGGACTGAAAGCCCGACGTCCCGGGGGACGACAGGTCCTCGTTTGTCATGACCACAAACTCCGAAACGCTGATTCTCTCCGGCATGTTTGGAGCGCGAACAGAACCGAAACTCACTGAGGAGAAACGTGACCCAAAGTTTCCGACGCGCGCGCAATTCCCATCGGAGGGAAGAGGTTTCACTCATCCATTGTGCTCCCAGAAGTTTGGGTCAGAAGCGCAGGAAGCTCCGCCGGGTCGCCTTTCACTGAAATAAAGTTGGCCGAAGTCGGTGCCGCGTCCTCTCCCACTCGACGCCGCCCCGAGTCTGTGTGCGCGTGGAGGTGCGCCTCCCCTGCGCGCGATTGTCCGCCCACCGAGGGAGGGCAAAACTTCGCGTCACGTGGGAATGTTTGCGCGAGAGGAGAGAGTGCTCGTGAGCCTCTCTCCCGGAGTCTTTTCATTTTCTCGTTTCTATGCAGAGCTCCGAGGGCGCGCTGCGGTCGCCATGGTTACAGAATGCCTCCTTCACACACTCGGCACCAGGAGAGGAATTTGAATAGATGAGCAGATTAGCCTTGCGTTGAGGAGGCGTTCGCTGAGCGTCGAAAGTTACAGGTTTAAATGCCGTTAATAAAATGGAATGTGACGCTCAGAAATGTTGTGGGCCGCAGGTGCTTGCAGAGAATCTCTTTTAAGTCGTTTGGACCTCTGGCTTGATCCTCCAAAGGCTTTCTTCTTTTCCCTTTTCATGTCATGAGATATTTTCCCTCCCCATTCTCTCCCTCTCCTGACATCACAGTTAACAAAAAAAGAGAACACGCACTGGAGAGGATTTCTTTAAAAAAAAAAAAAAAAAAAGCTACTAGAGTTGCAGACGGAACATCACTTGCATGCTTGGCATTGTTGTGTCTCTCAGCACAGAGGAAAGAGGTGTATCACTGAGCTTTGCCTCCGGCCATGATACAATACACAGTGTGGATACAGTGTAGATGGGTGATGTTAGGGCACCACATCAAATGCAGCGGCTCCTCTTTGGTTTTACCACAAACCCACAGATTTGTCCACATTTGAATTAAAAGGAAAACTGGTCTTCGCTCTATCCGCATGTTGTTTGAATCATATCCATCCGTGGAAAAAACAGACTCACTTTGTGGATTTATTTGCTCTCTGTAATTACCTAATGCCACCAGTCCCTGAATGCGTCTTGTGTTGCAGATTCACAGTCAGACAGTGTTTAATAATCACAGACGGACAAACTGGTTTTTGTGTCGGGAGGCTTTTCACTTAACAAATAAGTCTGACGTGCCAACATGTACGCGCACGGCTTGTTTGGAGCGAGTGCACGCGCACGCAAGGCCTGTCAACCAAAGATTAAGGAGGAATATTTAAACATGTTCCTCTCGAAACACGGAGAAACAAACAAAAAAAATCACTGGAAGAGCAAACCCACTTTTATCTGCACAAGCTGAGGAAACACACCATTGAAATGGCAGAAGAATAAATGGGAAAGTCTCCGTATCCAAGTAAGAAAAAAAGCATCCTCTCTTCTGAGGAAGTTGGGGCACACGACAAACTCCAAACAATGCACGGCCACAGAAAGAGCTCCTCTGACCCACTTTATCGGCTTCCCATTCTTTTACTGGTTCTATCGGAGGCCTATGTGTGAAAGTGTCGACAGGGAGAACGTGCAGATGGAGATAAAGATATGAATGTGCGCAGAAGTGCAACAAATGTGTCATTGCATGCTTTTTTGCATTGATGCATTCATTATTTTGCCTGCACAGGCTGATGTAATGCAGGGGCTTTCTGCGTGCAACAATACCCTCCTTCAGTTTCCTTTGCAGCCTGCAGTAAAGAAGCAAGGGCTTTGTACGTCCTCCAGCCTTCCAGCCTGGCTCCTTTTGTGAAAGTGAACAAACTGGTCTGCTCAGGCACTGCACTCGCATGTGGAGGAGAGCACAAGTCCAGGGAGGAGGAAAAAGATCATTAGAAGTTGGCAGGAAGTGGGATTGGGGGAAGGTTCGATGGTGAAGGTGGAGTGACAGAGGATGGGAGAATGATGAACTCTGCTGTCTGAGCTTGGGTGCTCCATTGTCCTTTTCGTCACCCCCCACCCTTTTCCTTCCTCAGCAGCACCTCGTTATCGCCATTCTTCTCTCCTTTCTGATGGTCGCTGCACGTTGCACAAGCCTTTTGGCTGCAGAGGGGTTAGAAGCACCGAATGCTCTGACGCACACTCAGAGTTCTGTAAGTGACATCTTCCAGGAAAGAGTACAGCTGCCAGTATTTCCTCTCCGTTTCCCAGCACCCAAATGGAGCTGACCCCCCCTTTAAAATCTCCCTCCGCTCTCTGGTTGTTGACTCAGCTCCGCTGCTTCTGCTATCAATTTACTACCCCTGTCAAGCCAGGAGGCCCAGGCTTACCCTCTTCTGGATGATGCGGGTCAGGGTGGGGAGAGTAAGAGAGGGAGTGGATTTGGGGTTTTTTTTCCCTTTAGATTTCAGTTTCAGGTTGAAATAAACATGAGAAAATGTCTTGACTGAGGTGAGGCCCCCACAGAGAGCAAGTGGAGGATCTGTATAATGGCACCAATGAGCCAGCAGAACAATCTCTTGTTGACATCTATCAAAACCAGGTAACACAGACTTTCCAGACTGGCGGCACCTACCCAAGCTTGCTTGTGATATATATTTAGCTGATAATTGCATCAAGTGGTTCATGGATAAATGACTTCAGTTAACGTGGCTTTGATTCATGAAGTCCATTTTCCAAACCCCTCTGAGGAGTTTTATGTCTGCGACATGTTACCTTCTTTCACGTTCACACACTTTTCACCTTACCTTTCTCCACCAGAAAAGAGCAGCTCTAAATAAACGTGTGTGTGGTCCTAAACACACCAACCATTCCTTCTAAACTGCGCCACGCTTGTGGAAAATAACACCACCATTATGAGCTAAAACAAAGGCGGCTTAGCCGCAGGTTGATGCCATTCATCCACGATCTGTCAGCTGGCTCCTACCGGGCCTGCAGACGTCTCCCAGCTAAAGCTCAGGTAATTATATTTGCTTAAATCTGTTGTTCGAGTACCCGGAGGTGCGATGCAACGGAGCTGGCGAGCGCACGTATGTACGTGGCGTCTGAGGTTTTCGTTTACGGCCTCTTGTTAAACACACGAGCTGTTGTGTTGCATCTGTTAATAGACACTTCATGCTAATCGGCACCAGATGTTCGGGAGGAAAACTGGTCTCTGGGAGACGACATGATGGTTTGTATGTGACCCACTGAACTTTGACCTCCTGCTTGTCTGAGCTCTTTTGTGAGCTAGTCTCCGAGGCAACCGAGCCCCAAGGAATGAGGGGTGGTTTTTGTCTACCTGTCCGGTTTTATTAATTGCTAATTCAGCGACATTGTTACTCTTCAGATCAACCAAATTTTGCCTCTTCAGGCGACGTCACTTCTCATTAGATCACAGCCGTCCTGCTTTTAGGCACCACACTCTGCGCTCATGGGGCCTTTCATAGAATTTGGAGGAAAATATATTTTAAAAAAAACATTTAAATTGCAATGACAAGGAATGAACATAAAAATGAAGCAGCGCCCCAAGAGTAAAACATGGCTCCAATATTTATTCAATCATTTCCAAACAGACCACACAATATTACAAAATATTAAGTGCTGTATGTCATACAAAACAATTATCAGACTTCAAAAATGGGTATAAATACAAATTATGTACAAATACCATCAAAAAAATAATCCTCAAAGAACCCTAGAAACTCTGAATTCACATCTAATTGAAACAAACATGCACGCAAAAACAAAAGGTTCAAGTTTTGTTAGGACAGGACACTTAGCTTATCTCTGTTTAGAGGGAAAAGCCAAAAATAAAAAAAAATAAAATAAACCCCAACAATCGAAGCAATATTTCAAAGATGAACACAACATAAGCCACAACTGACTTGAGCTGAAACAGTTTCAAAATTCAAATTGGAACAATAAATCTAAAATTTAAAAAAACAAACATCTGTTGCAATAACAGATTCAGTTTTGGGACTTCTACTCTAAATCTTTATTACATTGATTCTTCCCCAGCATTGCTGCATTTCATGTGTTTTAGGGGTTATTTCCTCAGAAATACAATAGTAGTTTCACACAACCACATTAAAATCAGCAAACTCACAGCGAAAGAAGAGCACCTGGATTTGAAGTAAAGCTGCCAAACCAATGAGAGTAAAACTCCCATCCTGCTCATTTTCATATCAACTAAGGGTTAAGAGCACCAGCGGAGGCCCACAGCTTAGAGCAGATGACCTGAGCACCTTTAAAAAGCAGAGACAGTATGTTTAAACATTAGATGCTTGCGAATCTACATGAACTGGTCACTCACAGCTTCATTTGGTGTCTTTTTGTATCCAGTGATTGTATCCTGAAAAGCCGCGTGGCAGTTAAAGCTGACATAATACACGGCTGCCCCCTACAGGCCAAAGAGCGGCAGGAACGTTAAAACTTTAGAAAAGAGGAAATAAAGAAACATTAATCCTGAGTTGTCACGCTGTGAGCACAGCCTGCTGCCCGTCCATCAGATTTTAGCTGCTGCTGACGGGACGAGCAACTTTTTTTCTTTTTTTTTTTCCAAATTGTCATATTTTCAGTGAAATCTGAGAACATTTCCAAGTTTAAAAAAAATAGAAAAATCGACATTTTCATTAGTAACTGCAAACAGTTGGAGATAACACATCAGTGCAATCTCAGAGCCACTTCAATCTTTTCTTTAGTCAACATATTTACAAATTAATTTCATCATATTAAAATGAACAAAACAGTTGACAATTTTACTGTTAAATCACAAAATAGTAAACAATGTAATGGCTTTATAGTGTAAATTTCCTACCTCCTGAAGGCATTAGATTAAATACCCACCTCCCCTGTTTACCACCCCTCTGTCCCTTAGTTCGACAACAGATCCCCGAGATCATAGGTGTCGAAGAAGTCCGACACCCCCTCGCCGTCATCCAGACTCCAGAGGTAGTCGTCGTGGTCTAAAGGTGGAGAGAAGCTAACGAAGGGGGTGTTGGGGTCTGGGGTGAAGGTCGCCGATGGGAGCTGGTCCTCTGTGATCTGGAGAAGGCTGGGGGGCAGGCCCAGGAGACCTTCGACGTCAAGAATGGAGGAACTGGACGCTGCGGCTGCTGCAGGAATGTGAGCTGAAATGAGGAGAAAAGCAAGAGGTGCTTTTTATTCACAATTAAAATGGATACATGTTAAATTCCAGCAATATTTCCTCACAAACCTGGAATTCTAATAGTAAGTAAACAAGAATGCTACAGTGAGCTCAGCTTACATTCAACAGGCTCCTCCTTGATGCTGCAGCTAGGAGGCGCTGTAGAGGTCGTATGCGAAGTACAGACAGTGGGAGGAAACTCCTTTTTAGGAGTAGAGACACTTTTAACCGGACTGGCATCTTCCAGCCCGTCCTCTGGACACAGGTAGACTTCAATGGGGCCGTTTTTACTCTTCAAATAGATCTGTAGTGACTCCTGCGGCAGCAAAATCATAACATCAGAATTAGTCATTACTTTTTTTTTTAGGTGTTCAAGGCAGTCGTGCAGAGGTCCAGATGTGCCGTCTCACCCCTTCTGTGTCTGGAACCTCCAGTTTGGTGTCGGCTGGAGCCTTGACAGCAATGACTGTTTGGTCCTGGAGACTGCCGATGGAGCGGATGTCGTGATAGGTGACATAGCCCAGCGTGGAGACTGGGGTCAAGGGTCAGAACGGCACCGGAGATTAGGATCTTTCACGCACAACTGCCCCAAGAAGAGCGCCAAAGGGCCATCAAGACAGCGATGCGTGTAAAGGATATCTCTGGTTGTCTCCGTGTTCGGTGAGTTGTTTGAGCTGCCCGGTACTCGAGAGGATCAGCTCATCCAGACATTTTTCTGCTTGCTCCAGATCTCCAATCTCCTTCCTAAGAGTGCACGCCTTCTGTCCCCCTCCTGCTCCACCCTCAAACACATCGCCGACCCTACCAGAAGACACATGAGCATAAGTTATCAAATACAAAAAGCTTTATTTCTTACTATAGTTTAAAAAAAATTCCACAGAGTTGTCACAAAAATATCTTTCAAATAAAGGCTCCTCTATTTAGAGGTAACTTAATATTACCACCAACATGTTAACCAGACTGACAAAGCTACAAGCCCAAACTGCTCCTATGGAGGAAGACACCCAGTAAGATGAAAAATATTAGCCTCAGTGTCTGCAGAGTTCAGGGTTCATGGGGCCTCTACAGAGACGAGAAGCTCCAGGCTGCCACCACTGGCCATGGCTGAGAATCCATGCTTCCTGTGTACTTTGTTTGCATTATTTACAGTAATAGGGCAACCTTTATATTCAGTTACAAAAGTAGATATCACTATTGGGGATCTCAGTTCAGTTCCTGCTGCTGGTTGCTACTTGGTGTGAAAGCGAAAATTGCATCTTTACTTTTGAGAGTGTTTATGATGTCAGTGTTGGTTGTTGCTGCCAACTGCTGCTGGGTGCTCTAAATGTCCTGGTTGCTAGGGGTGGATTGCACTTGAAGAAAACATCACTGTCATTCTACTTACACAGAACAGTAAACCCTTCAAGTGCACCATGATCCACTTACTGCACATGTTAGTGATTGTTTATTGTATACCTAGTGCAGTAACAACTAACAACCAATAGGGGAAAACAACAAGTTCACAAGCTTAAACGCATTACTTCTTTTGCACATGTCACATTTATTCTACTCACAGCCACTGAATGTGGTTCTTGGACTTTTTACGGATGAGCTGCACTCCCTCCAGGACGTTGGTGATATCATAGATGCGTCTCTTCTGGACCTCCAGGACCTCGGTGGCCCAGTTCAGATCAAGAACCCCATCGGGCGACTCGGCAATCAGGCCCACAAATTTCTTAGTCAGCAGGCCCAAGGAAGTGTCGTAGCGTGTTCGCTCGCCTGGAGACTTGGGAGCTGCGGGACGACAGGTTAACAGATGAAGCTCGTGGCAACATTCCAGGCTTATAAGAAGCCAGACCTGCCAGTCAACATTAAATCATGACACAGAATTTCCAGGGAACTCTTTCACTCACTCCTCGGACTTGTTAACCGGGCTGCAATGTTGCATTTGCCTTTAGGGGTGCGGAACTCTGGCATATAAAGAGGGTCCTCTAGGTCCAGCTTCCTTTTGGCCTTAAAAAAAACAACATTTATATCAATTAATAGGAGTTTAAAAGGAGTTGAAAAGGGTAAATAAAGCACCACAATGATCAACTCCTTGAATTCTGGGAATCTATAGATTTATAGTCTCTGCAGGGATCTTTCATCCATTCAGTTCAGATAATGGGCAGTTAAAGACTGATTGATATGAATGAGGTGCGTAGGACAAGTCCGGCCCTTCTGCGGAACTGTGACCTTGCTAAAGAGCAGCCTGGAATAAAGTGTCGTAAATGTGCCGACAGCCCCTCAGTGTAGGAACAATGGACCTGAATGGGGGAGGCTGCGTGCATGCATGCGAGAGTTGATCTTGAGGGTTCCTCAATGACCTCTCTTTCCCTTTTCCATCTCCCTTTGTGTGTGTTTCTCCCCCACACACACACACACTTTGGTCTACACTATAAAACAATTTGCGTGATTTTTATGGACTGACCTAAATATCTCCACACACACGTAAGAGTGAAACTAAAACTGTCAATGATATCTAGTTGCACCATCATCGTGATTCCGTCCAGTCGGTGACCTCATCACCTCCTGTGCTGTTGTCTGTCATCCCTTCATCTATTTTCCCCATCACAAACCATATTCAACAACAGCAACACTTTCTTTCCCTCTCCAACACTCAAGGTAAATGAGTTCCTCCACAAGAACTCTCAAATGTGACGAGCCAACCACGTGCGGACGTCGCCGTGACGGGATGGTGAAGGCCGTCATTGTCCCGGGGTGACTCACTGACACGTCCACCTGTTGGCCGCGTACATCTGGAGCGGCGTGGCGAGTGTACGTGCTGTTAGTGAGGCTGGTGTAATCTTGAAGGCACACATGCTGCTGCAGATTTATTGAGACGCCTTGTGAGCCCTCAACACCAGGTGGCGCCCAGTGAAACCAGTTAATAGAGTGAAAGAGCATCTGGCTGGAGACTTTTACAGGCTTCACATCTGAATGGAGACCCCAGCGTCGGTGACCTCAGCATTCAGAGCGAGCTGCACCTGTCTGAGCGCAGCGGCAACAGCTTCATCGTGCAGCTGTATTGTAGAGCCGGGGTGGTGGGGGGGTGGGGGGAAATCGCTCTGCTGACTCGACCACAGCATGCAAACAACGTTCTGTTTGTTGGACAGATGCTGCAGCCTGGTTTTCCCCCCAATCGTAGTCAGCATTTTTTTTTTTTTTTAAATGCTTGAGCAAACAAGCTACGTGAGGAAATGGGAGAGGCCGGGGGCTTAACACACTCCCAGTTGTCGTTTTATCTCAAAGACTCGCAGTATCGCACCGCTCACGTTTGCAGTGACCTCGCCCTGCCTGTCGCCAACACCCGGGACCCGCACGGGGAACATTTATGATTGTTGTACATTCTTTGGCTCGTTCCCGCCACTGCAATACTTACACACACACACACACACACACACACACACACACACACAGAGGCACGCAAAAGGCGTTCGTAGACGAGACCTCGGCTAAGAAACAACATCACATTCAAAGGCATGTTACAGTATGCCTGCAAACATCTCCGTACAAAACCCACTCGCTACCACACCCTCCATAGTCTGAGGACAAACACGGCCTGCAGTGTTGCCAAGACTGTCGCAGGTAGAAGGTGGTGGACATGGGGGAGCAACAAGCCGCTTTGAAATGCAAAACTGTGCTCCAGGCCAGCGGTAAACAAGGGATAGAATGCATACAGTTGACCGAGTGACAAACGTCACACCAGAGGCGCTCGGAGAGGGACGCAGATTCACACAATGCGTCTCCCGGCCACCATGTAAATCAGAAAGCTGATGCCAGACTGCGTGTTTGATGAAAAGCGCGGAATGCACCCCGAATAAGCAGGACGCTGTTTCAGACCCGCATTACGTGCATTCGAGTCACTGTTTAAAATGCCACCAGCTCTGGCTGTATGGGAAACAGAAGACATCTTTCATCTGCGGCGGCGCCGTCACAGGGAGGACGATGTGGCCTGGACTCTTAACCTTCACCAAGAGGGTCGAGTTGACCACGAAACTCGTGAGCTGGTGATCACCTTCGTACCATTTTTGAATAAATTCTCGTAGATCAGAAAAGCACGTTTGTTATCAAAAATTAAAGGAAGTGAGCAGTACACAAAGGAGCAGTACTTCCTGTCTGTACACACAAACACCCCTGAAATGCTCCATTTGCAGCATCAGCAAAGTGCAAGGGGAAAAAAAAAAACAGTCTGGCTTTAAGTGCGGTGATAAACAGAAATAATAATCTCTGATTAAACACACAAGATGTATCAATGAGTCATTTGACAGCTAGAATGGAAGAAGGCTTTCAGAAGAGGATTCAGCTCCTTTAGTTGCTGGGGAATAAGACTTAACTGGGCGTTCCCACGGAATCAATTACTTCATTTATTGTAAACTGCTGAGGAAGTTTCACAATTGATGTAACTTGTGAAACCAGGCCTGTGACTTCAGGCGTTTTTGTAAATGACAGTTTTTGACTCACCACCAGGTTCTCACCAGCACTGCTACGTGTAGGTGTTCTTTGAGACACCTAACCCCCCCACCCCCACTTCCTGAGATCAGTGAATGTCCCGTCCACCTTGCCATGATAAGCTAGTTGGCAGCCTGTTCCTCACTTTGCTTACAGCTAACTAATCCTCTTGAGGGGCCTATTAGTGAATACAGAATCCCAGGGCAGGGGGTCAGTGTGAGATTTGGACACACCCTGTAACCCCTAACCCATTTAGCCATATTGTATCTCAAGTGAAAAGACCGCATTTGGAAGTTCTAAAATAGAACCGTCGCAGCCGGCGTGGAGTTCTAAACACATGCGCTGTACGACCTGATCAAATGTTTTGTTTATTTCTGTCCCAACGGGATGTCAGACAGCTTTAATATGGCAGGAATGCAGCACGTCCACCCTGCTTACAGGATGGTGGTGAACAGGTTGCAACGATAACAAGTCCAGGTCCATTCCAGCCTGATTTCTGTGCATACAGTCGTTAACATACAGCACAGAAGCAGGACAGTACACATATTAATGCCCCTCAGCTGCCTACTCAGCAGGCACACCAGCTACCACCCCCAACTGTGAGCGTCACTCATACCCCCTTTCTTGGCATCTGATGGGTCTGCAATATTAACCACTTCCCAGCCCGCACACACACATCACAAAACTATTGCAGAGACATGGTGACCAGGCTCCAGTGACTCCAGCTGGGCTGCGGGATAAAAGGTGTCAGACCAGTCAAAATGGCTGTAAACACACAGCAGCACGCACATCCCTGCGGCTTTGTTTGCAGATCCATAAGTGGCTCAAAGGGTTCCGGACAAACATACCGTGAGCTAGGATTCAACCCGCATGCTAAAGAGTGCCATCCCCAACATTTATGTCAAAGTGTGTGTGTTTGGGTCTTTACCGGCAGACGTCCGGAGGATGCTCTGATGGGTTTAGCCTCTGGACCGTGGGGGGTCGAGTACAGGCTGTTGGCTCTTTGTTCGGCTGCGGTCGTGTTGCAGATCTGGGTGAAGTAACCGGCCGGTACCGCGTTCATCAGCGGGCTGCACAGCCCGGCACTGAAGAACTCGGTCTTGACTCCGGCGGATAGGAGCTTCATTTTGTGCTGAGAGCAGGAGAGACCCGCTACCGGCCGACCCGACGCCGGAGAGACGCCTTTAGGCATCCGCATCATTTTCTTGAGTAAACGAAATTCAACCGAACCCAACTAAAGCGAGCCAAGTGAGGTGGCTAATATGGGCTGCTAACGGGGGCTAGTCGCTACTGCTAAAATACAATGCAGTGGAATCTATTTTAAAATGTAAAATGATAGAGGAGCGAGGAGAGATTCATACAGATATCATCCTGTTAAAACCAACACGTATGCAAGAAAGAGGAAGCATTAGCGCTGTTTGTCATAAGTTATCAGCAGACTGGTCCTTTGTCCTGCAACAAAGTGCAAAGTATATACTTGCCTGACTCTAAAAAATACAGTAAATAACCAGTGCTAAAGGTCCCGCAGTCTCTTTTAAAATCCGGTATCAGGAGAGTTCTGGGTCTCATTGAGATTTACAGCTTTATTGCGTGCCTCTGATGCGGTATCCGACCGGGTCTGCGGCTCCAGCGCGTCCAGCTCGGCGCTCCTCGCTCCATACAAGAGGAGCAGAAGAAGAAGAACAGCTTTTTAGCGCCAAACTTGGTCCCGCGAAATTTAGATCTCCCGCGGTTGAAGTCGGCCTCTGATTGGCTGCCGGCACGCTCGGCTTGTCATATTTGCATAAAACAGTTGTTTGATGACGGAAGGGGTCCTCTTAAAGAGACAGCGGCAACCTTTGTCCTTTCAGTTTTATACTGCAGGAGACAATGTGACCTCTTTTTCTTCGCGAATGGCATTAAAACCACTTTTTGTGATCCTATTTGCATCTGCATGCAATGTAAGCGGTCGAACACACATTTTTGTATATGTTATTCACCAATAACAAGAACAAAATCTATTTTGGTTCCTATTTATTTGCCTGTTTAAAAATACAGTAAAGGGTGTTTAGAAATGTAAAGTGTTGAATAACGTCACAAAATAGAGTTTAGCAGTTTATTTGATATCTTTTGTTTTTGATATCTTAATATATAGATGTGTCTATCAGTAACCTAGGGAGGGGAACCCCCGCAAAAGTTAAAATCTGTGAAAATATAAAGAATGTTGACCAATTTAAACAGTATGTGGGATTACTGGATCTTTTTCTTTTTAATGTTACTTAAGTCTTACTGCACATGTTGAAAGTTTACTGTGGCCTCCACTGAGGCGCTAATGGGGATAGTTTGTAGATGATAATTGGATTCAGTCTGAACATACTCTTGCTTATTGGCTCAGAGGAGATATTGAAAGAAAACAACCCCTCCCCCCCACACACAATGCTTTCAGACCCAAGCCATATACTTTGACCCCCACTGGCCAATGCAAATATTCCCAACAATCACAGGCCTGTTGTCAGACTTCCAGGAATTCAGACATTGCATAGAATTCAAATACTGTTAGAAATTTTAATAGAACACTTTTTGCTTTGTTTAATTTATTTCAAATATATCGGTTACACACACCAAAGGCCGGAAGAAAAGATGAAATTTGCTTATCAAACTAGATAAAATCACAACCTTTAATAGTGCAGTACAAAAAAAAGCCATAACACACATTTAATTGCAAACCAATGGTTATAATAGAACGATAACATAGAAACAGTTTCTTTCACTGTCTTCAATACCTTAAAAAACACAATTTCTTGTCTTGATTACCGGTACATCCTTGTTTTTTTCATTATTATCAAAGCAACTGAACATTTACTGAAAATAAAACACAGCACATGCATCCTTGCATTATATGAACACCACCACTCTCATAAACCAGTCTATATACTGATCCTGTCTGGATTGATTACACGTCACGACATCATCTGACCCGGAAATTGTTTCTGACAAACTGGAGTAGATGTTTTTTCTTGTCTAGTAGTTAAATGATCAGGTCAAGTTTGTGGCGCACACTGAATTCCGAGCCAACGATGCCATCTTGTGGTAAGAATTGAGATGTGCATTTTCTCTCGGGACACACACACACAAACACACACACACACACACACACATACAGACATACATACATAAACACACACACACACATACACACACACACACACATACAGACATACATACATAAACACACACACACACATACACACACACACACACACACACATACATACATACATACATACATACTTACATACATACATACATACATGTGATAGGCCAGTAGGGAAAAGAAAAATGAAACAAAAAGAAACAAAACAATTACTGTAAAACTGAAAAAAAGCCTCTACAAGTTGTTTACCAAATGGCATTTCTTTTGGTGCAGCTGACTTTTAAGTACGGTACTCTGAAAATATACGGAGTTGACACAAGTAATCATCATTTTAACCCTTCTGTGGTCCAGAATCAACAAAACCTTTCTTCAACTTTCTTATAAATCTCGCAAACCCGAGAAGGAACGTTGGTGTCAAATCGTGTGCAATATTAAAATATAGAAAAATGAACGTAAACGTGTGATGTTAAAACAATCAGATTCATCATTTTGTGCCCAGTATAGACGGGATTGGGGGGGGGGGGGGGGGGGGGGGGGGGGGGGGGGGGGGATTCAGAAATACCGATTCTGAATGCGTTAAATAATATGACCACTAGGTAGCGCTATAACATCAGTAGGCTCTCTCACTAGGATGAACAGAAGCTGAAATTCAGATCTTCACATTAAGATTTTTTAAATTGGGGTTACTGTGTTAAATGAACTTCTCAGGAACTGTATAACGGAGTTCTTCACAGATTTAAGGGATTCGGGAAAATGGTTCTTTAAAGGTGCCACTTTATTACCACTGGAGTTCCACAGGCAGAGCTGGTCACCTCATATTTAAGAACCTCTAAAACTCCCCAAGTTTCCCATGACAGTCACATTCTTCCAATCACTTAATTGGGGTAAAGCCTAAAATAGTAACCCTCTCCAGTCTCCAAAAGTTTCTCTTGATTTAGAAAATGGAAGATGTGAACCAGTCAAAAACAGCTGTGACAGCAGCACGTTCAGCTGCAAGAAAACCGGTGGGAACTCCTGCTCTGGAAAATTTGAAGAACTCTAAGAAAAAGAAAAAAAACTCCCTTTCTTTGATATCCAGTCGCACAACCTCAAGATTTGTCTGAAAACATCCTGTCGCATCTCCAGCTCGCCCTCATCCAGGGCCGGAAAGTCGCATCAGCACCTCTTCGTTTGTGAGGGCCGTGCCGTCGGAGCCCTTGTGTTTCCAATCAAACGGACTGGAGGCCGAGCGGTTTCACATACAGATTATTTTATTTCATTACAAGTGAACGTACATTGGAAAACACACTTCATGATAAAGAGTTTATGAAACTCACCACACGTCTGTAGAAATAACACAATCCCTACAAACATTTACAATTAACTCTAGTATAGAGTTTTGATTACATCTGGGAAAATTCAATGTCATTCAAAAAAAAAAGGTCCACAGAAACTTTTCTTCACACACACACACACACACACACACACACACACACACACACACACACACACACACACACACACACACACAGCAGATATGTACACACTGATGTTCCAAAGTCTCCGAATCATTGGTAATCAGACTAACTGAAGGGAAGAGGTGAGATGAGTTCATCCCACAAACACACTTTTTTTTGGAAAGAAAATGTTAGCATTTAAAAATGTACCAGTAATGTACATATTGGGGGTTCAGAGGAGGAGGGCTGATCTTCTGCTTTGGTGTGCTGATTTGTCTGTCCATGGGCCAAAGACTGAGTCTCTGTTTCCTTGCTCGTCCACTACTGTTGATCCTTGTTCATCTAGGCAACAGTCCACTTTTCTTTTTAAAAACTTTTCCTTTTTTCTCTCCTCAATCCCTCCTCTTCTTTCAAATACCTATCCCACCTTCTTCTGCCCCTCTTGTCCTCTTGCCCGGAGTGAAGTGGAGACATGTGTTTCCCTGCACCTGCATGGAAGAGAAAGGAAGAAAAGTGAAGTCAGATCTCTCCCCCCTCCTTTCCTTCGTCCTCCCCTCCCTTCCCTCCCCGCAGAGGAGAGCAGACAGACTGGCGCCGAGCATGGAACTTTCATTAACCCCAGGCAGATAGCGAAGAATCCGCTACACACTCGCTGGCTCTGTCTCCAGCGTGGTGAATGTGGCCGGTAAATGACACTTTTGAATCGGCGCGTCAGTGATTTTCTCCCCTCTGGTGCATTAGAAATTCCGTGTTTTTAAATATTGTCTTTGATTAGTGTCAGACGCGGGACGCAGATGTTTTTCCTGCCCCATGATGCTTCTGGGCACTTCCGTCATATGATCCCACTGATTTTAAAGCCATGGCTAACTACGACCGGGAGGTATGCTTACCGAAACATGTCCTCCTAATGGTACAGGCGCTCCCCTTCTTTGGAGAAATTGTGGGTGAGATCTTTAGTCTGGACGCAGAGCAGAGAGGCGCAGTTATAACACTCATAAGCACAGATGAAATGAAGACTCTTTCTCAAACAGGTTATCCATGCACGCACTGTATAACCCCATAGGACACACACCAATTGAATCGATGCTTATGTCTGGAGACACGAAAGCACCGTGCACAGTCTCTCCTCACCTTTATAGACAGAACCATCTTCGGCGCGGCAGCCTCCTCCGCCTGCAGCGCGATCTGGAGGTCGAATATGTAGTCGATGACGTGCTGCAGGATCTCCACCTGGCTCACCGACTCGTTCTGCGGGATGCTGGGCACCAGCTGCTTCAGCCGGGAGTAGCAGTCGTTCATATCGTGCAGGGCGCTCACCGGCTCCTCCAGACACGAGTGTTTATTCCGGCCGATGACCAGACTCTGCTCCGAGATGCAACACACGGCCTTATAGCAGCTCCTCGCCGAGCGGACGGGACTGATGGCTTTCATGGCGGAAAAGAAAACACGAGAAGCGAGCAACGACGCTGAATATCGGGCCTGGCTGTGAGTTTAGTGGTGCTTCGCGTATTCTAGCGGACTCCAGTAAAGCTCCTGAAACGCTACAGTGTCCTGCCGCAGACGTACAGTTAGGGTTATATACGCGGAAACTCACGTCCACGCCCACCTTTTCGCATCGCGTTCTGATTGGCTGTCGGGAAGAGTTCGCCGCTTCTCATTGGCTGTCATCACCTTGGAAAGAATGAGGAAATTAAGACGAGTTGCCTTGAAGGGAGTGTCAATCGATTAATTACCTCTCAGGTGGCGGCGTTTATTTGAAATGGAAAAAGTCAGTGAGACGTTGATGAAATTAAGCTGTTAAATGTCACATTTAAGCTCACACCTGGCGACTCTGATAACAGAAATTTGCGTAAATTTGACTAAAACTTCTATTTTTGTTTAAACTAACAGCTGCTGTTGAGGTGAATGCAGCTGGTGCCACTTTGGTCTAAAATACAGAGAGAACATTCGCAGTTATAAACTTTCTAATAATAATAAAGGGCTGCGGTTCTGGCAGTTCTTTAGAATACACGTAACACATTTTAAATGGGATATTGTAAATGTGTTGATTCCCCTTAGAATAATGTGTCATATAGGTAAAAGGTCAGTCATCTACGTTATCTTAATGATTTTCTATAATGTGGAACGGATTATTGATCACTATAAAGTGAGCCATGTCAAGCTTCTAAAGGTTTGATTTAAGTCTTCAGGCCTATAAAAGAATTAATGTTTCAATTTGTACAGCGTATTAAAAGTTGCATGTGAAGGCTCGTGTTCAAACCGGACCGCTTTTGGGTTCCATGGTCAAAGGAAATTACATTTCAACAATCCCAAATGTTGTTCCCTTTCAGTTTACATCAAAGCACGTCCCGTTCTGCTCCTATTTGGGTCTTATTTTCCCCTTTTCTCACAATCCTGTTTTGTGGAGGAATGCAGGCCTGAGCCAGCTGTGTGTCCTATCCCAGCCCAGCTGTGTTGATCTAACGCGCCAGTCCCAGACATGCTGGCGCCAGCCTCCCGACGTCATCCATTCACCCCGACGCGCACTCCCCTCTTTGGCAGACAGCCCGCCCTCCCCCGTCCACCAGCAGAGGGGAGAGCTGCGGAGACGCTCGGAGATCTGATTGGCGGATCGGTTCTGTCACTCAACAACGTGGCCTATTCCCTCCTCCCCTGCGTGGTTAGAAAAAATAAAGGAAAACCTTTCTAAATACCCGGTAACGCGCATGATGAGCACGGAAACATGAGCAGGACAACTCATGACAGGAAAAACATCAGGGAAACTATCTCACTGCCTATTAACGGCAAACAAGTGGCTATTTATGAAAACGCAAACGACCAAATACTTCACACTGTTCGCTAAATTAGATCGGTTTAATTAATATATTTATCTTTCAAAATGGATGAAACGAACACCTGAGTGCTATACAGTTTTACAAACTCTGGTTGAATTGGACATACAGTAATATCCAAGATCCCAGGGTGATGCGCTGAACGCGTCCGTGCGTAAATACGCACAGGCTTCTACCCATCATGTAGAGGTTCACCAGATGTTCCAATCACTGGACTCTCTTGACATCCCACCCTCCCACAGTCAATGACCCGGTATTACAATGTCACTCAGCTTAGGGGAAACCACGATACTGAACCGTGAGACGGAACTTCTGCTCTAATGTTGCGCTTCTCTGCGGGAGCGATCCAAAGTCTCCAAACAGAACTTTGTACTTAAATATCTTTAGTGGAGGGTTTAATGCGAAGACAAATATTCAATTTTCAGCTATGTTGGGAATACAATAGTATCTATTTGCTGACTGAGCAAACTGATTAAACTGTTAAATAGATTAGAGATGTCGAGGCCTCCCCGCAGAACTGACGTCATCAGACGATCTAATCACCCGCGGAGGTTTTTAGACAGTTTTAGGATCTAAGAGGTATTTCAAGGATATAAAACACATTCACTCCCTTTCTGTAGATTCCAGAGCATACATCTGCCCGGCAAACGCGTGTGAGCGTGTGTGTACGTGTGCGTGCGTGTGTGTGTCTGGGTAGGGATCAGGTGCTTGTCGGAAAGGACCCGGACACAATCGGGTCTCTCTTTCAATGGATGGGAGAATTCCGAGCCTGGCGTCAGTGAGTCTGCCTCTCTCCCCGCCCTCCCTCTCCCTCTCCCCGCTCCACCGTGCAGCTGGACGCAGACAATCAAGCCATCAACAATCGCCATGCATAATTACCAGCGCCTCCTCTCCAGTTATCTCTCTCAATTAAATTTAAACCCCTCCACATCCTATTGACGGAACTCTTTAAGAAAAAATCTCTAGTGTGCCCAAATCTCTAGTGTGTGTATGTTTGTATACCTGTAAGATCCCCCCTTCCCCCTCCACATTCATCTTTAACCTCTCAAAGCAAAGTGTCTCTTTTTTACTCCACAACAGAGGAGAGTGCTGAGTAATGAGGGTCATCTTGTGAGTTGAGATGGGAGGAGGGAGGGTGGGAGGTGTTGGGGGGGCACCCACCATAATGTCATGAGGAGAGGCAGTGTTGTATACAGAGGGGTATCTTTTTCATCCACAAGTGCGGGCCTATCTTGGGGGAGGGAGAATAATTAAGTGGCAAGAAACATACTGAAACTTAATTCTTTGTATCCCTGTATATGTGTGTGTGTGTGTGTGTGCATGTGTGTGTTTTGCTAGATTCCTCTGCTCCTCCTCTGCTCCCTGTTTTCACCCTGGCCTTCGTCAAAGACGCCACAGTCTTCCTCTCGGCTTTGAACAGCCCACAGTTCCCAGCCCTTTGTCCCCCGGTGACCCGGCCAGTGACATGGCATTTTATGCACATTGTTGATTCGTACTGGTCGCTGGTGTCGCATGTGTGAGTCTCTTGTTCCAGCTTGTGCGTGATGACCCTGTTTGGTTATTTCGCGCGACCGTTCTGAATGCATTAAGGATGCGCCGCGCTGATGTTCGTCAATTCATTCACTGCACATAATTCGCGTCTCAAGACAAATTATGTAAATCAACGAGGAGGCGTGGATGGATGATTTCCATCGCAGCAGAGTGCAGGAACCATTGACCTGATGCTTGTTTGGCTGCAGGAGCTGTTGGGTTTCTTCCTCCCTCTACGGTCTCTCTTCTGTGAGGTCCACAGGCCCAGGAACTTTACCGACGACCTTCTCTTTCAGGTGCCGGCAAGCATGGAAAGCCGAATTTAAAATATCAGCACATCTGGCTGTTGTGTGACGTGGGAATCTCGCTGTTGTCGCTCCGATGTTGTCAGGTGGCCCCGTTTCTGTCCTTGGAGTACAAATATTGCATAGTCCCAAAACAAAACAAAAAAAAGCAGAGGGCCCATGGAGGTCTGGCAGGTGGACACCAGTGACTGAAGGCCGTTGAGCCCATGGCCGCCGCCAACCGCAGCAAAAACAAGCCGCCTGTGAGGCTCATCGTGCCTGAACGGGCCGAGACAGTGCCAGCTGTGGGTCGCACGATTGTTTTGGGGCTTTCACTGTCCCTGACTGGAATGGCCCATTTGTCCTGCGGTACCTTTTAGGCCATTTCATTCCTCACTGTCCCCTGGATGAAGGACAGGCGGTCAGACTTGGGATGATCCACAGCAAAGCCGCTCTGGCAGTTGACCATTAATGGAAACAGCCGAGGCTCCGGCATTTCTTCTTAAAGCGTTCCTGCTTTTAAACCTGCTAATAAACAGCAGAATGAGTGTGTTCAAATGCCGCGGAGACTCTGCGAGTTGGGAAGAGTCCAATTCAAATCTGCTCTTTACTGTAGCTGAGACGCATTTGTTACTATTAATCGATCCAAAATATGATCTTGATACTAAAACATACCCTGATATGCTGCTGTGTGCTGCATATTCAAGCTGCTTATACACTGTGATGGGCTTTTGGTATCAGGTGCTTCCTTTCCCTGGTGCAAATAAGTGGTTGTCATAGTGATGCCATGAGAAACTGCTGTAAAGCAACAGACACATTGACTGATGACAGTCACAAGTGAACACCAAAGAACAGAGTCGTCCCTCATTTTTGGACTGTCGCTGTTGCTTCTTTTTTTTTCCAGGAGTGAGAAGAGACTTGTCTGCTCTCTTTTGCAAAATGCTAATGCTAGCATGACTGAGCGTATAGAAGGAATTAAATCAGCTTTGCTTTGTTTGATCAGATATTTGCTAGCATGCCGTGAAAGTAAATTGGTTATAGTTATATAATAGCTCCAGTTTACAATAAATCAGACCATCACAAGGTGGTATAAAAATGGATGGACTGGTTCTGAGCTGCTAGTGCCAGTGTGTGTGTGTGTGTGTGTGTGTGTGTGTGTGTGTGGGGGGGGGGGGGGGTGCAAACTGGAAAATGTGCACAGAGAGTCCCATGAACAGAACAAAGTGTGCAGAACGTCAGGACAGAAGGAGGGAAAAACGATGGCGAGAGAAGGAAAGTCAGAGACACGATCCGCTGCTGCAGGGGTTCAGCTGGTCAGGCTTCACAGAGACACACAAACAAAGGCCATCAGGTCCCTGGTGGGTATGTCTGCACCTGTGTGTGTGTGTGTGTGTGTGTGTGTGTGTGTGTGTGTGTGTGATGTATTTCTAGGTCAAGTGTGTCCCAGTGTCATCTGAAATCTAAGATGAGATGCAGCATTGATTTTTTCCTTCTGTCACTGACATCAGGTTCCTAACCACTTTTCCTTTCTTACATCCTCCCCCCACCCCATACACACCCTCACGGGTGCATGAGCACTCACACACAAACACGCGCGCACACTTAAATGTGCACACACTTGCCACTCCTCCTCATCTCTTGTCTCCTCCTTGAGCTACTAATGAATTAAAACAGTGGGGAATGAGACGCAGCACACAGCTGATTCCCACTGTTTCCGCACACACACACGCACACACACACACACACACACACACACACACACTCAGACACACACACACACTCAGACACACACAGCCTTCCCTAATCTGGGTCAGCGGTGCCCCTCTTCGGTCAGCCCTGGCGGAGCCCTCCAGACGGAGGGGCAGAGTGGGAGCAGAGAGGTCTGGACTCTCGGTGACCTGATTAAAAGGCTCTTACAAAGACCTCTGAGCACTGTAACACAGACGAGACACACACCAGAGCACCTCTCGCTCCGTCTGAAAACGCTACATTTCATCTTATGCTTCGATATCCATTAAAAATGATTAATACCATCTTGCAAGCCATTTGAGGTTCTTCTTTCACCCCGAGTTGCATCAATCTCCCCCAAAATATCAACAACCTCTTCCATCGAGGGGCTTTAATCCTGGATTTATGACATGTCCAACATCATGAGGGGATGGAGGGAAATGGAACAGTCTGCCAGCTGGTCCCGTGTGCACATGATCGGGTTCAAATTTGTAATGGTTCAGTGTGTTGCCTCATGGTTTTCTGTTTGTTTGAATTGGTGTTCTGGTTGCAGATCACCTACGGTTTAAACAGCATGCCTTTGTGACACACGCTACATCAAATTCAATCTTGCGCCACTAATTATGAAGCAAAACTAAAAGCTGATCTAATACAACTGTGACTGACCCTTAAAGAGTAAGACCAGCAGGAAATGTCCATATCTGTGAAGCCCCATCTGCTGTGCGTGTTATATCATGGATATTTCCTGCTAACATTCTCCGGCTACTCTGTAATTTACTGAAAATACTCTCACAGCACTAAGAATCTGGCCAAAGTTAAGGGTCAGAACCACTCAAGACTGCTAAAAATGTCACTTCCTAAGAATCTCAGAGGAAGGGACCAACATGGCTTCCTTTCCCAGACATAAGTGAGGAAATAGATTTTTATGAGAAAAAGAGGGAGAGAAAATGTCTGGAATTAAAACTTATGATACAAATAGCTAAAAATACTATTTGTTTCTGTCATAGCATGCAAACACATGTGGTCTCGCTTGACAAGTTAGCAAGATTAGAATCAGGGACAAGGCTTCACTCCTGAGGCTCAGAACTTTTATTTAGATTAAAACTGTAGGAACTGATTTTATATTAGACATTAAGTATTTCTAATGGGAAAATGAAGAGTTGTGGTAGCCAGGCAGCTTGTGAGCTTAAAAATAGAGTGTGTTCAGCTGCAGTTCCAAGGTTTTCAGGGAGAAATGGACGGTGCTGGAACAGGCGCAAAGGGAAAATAAATATAGAAGGCAGAGATCAGCCGAAACCTTGTTAAAATGGCAGCAGGTAGTGTAAGGTACTGCTTCAGACATTAGCAGGACTGCTAGCAGTAACAATGCTGACATCTAAGACGCGGCACGTTGTCAAAAATGCCCATTTTCGGGGTCAAATCGATCATTTATTTGACAGAGTTGTCTTTACCCCTTAATAAACAGACATTATCAGGATAGGCAGGATTCCACTGAAACAGCGTAGTCAGAGACAGAGACCAGTCAGGCTGACGACCTCAATACGGTGCGCTCAGATAAAGACAAGCACATCAAACACCGCTGATAACGGCGGCAGTGAAGGACACAGGGCAGCTCCTCTGGGCAAAACAAGAGATATGCCTGACAAAGCCCGGTTTATAAGAAGTGGGAATTGCTGTTAAACAGACACAAATCACCAAGTCTTTGTGTCCACAAAAAGCCGCGAAGGTGAAGCCACACTAAGGAGGAGGAGGAGGAGGATTAAAGGCCAGACGGGAGATCACCTTTATCTGATCATTGTTAAGAGCTAACGGTGGCGTTCTGGGGCTGAATGGGACTCTTTCTGATGTGACAGACGAGCTCTGACGGTGTCAGGGGTCAATCAAATTTGCGTGCTCGTGCACGTCGAGGCAGCCCCATAATGACTGTTTAACAACCTGAGCCGGGCTCACCTGTGTCAACGTGTTAAGTGACTCAGTTAATTAATGTCCCGCGGACCTCCTGAAGGCCTCGGAGCGATGGGATCAACCCGGAGAGCTGCTCTTTTCCTTCCACATGCGGGACTAATTGGTGTCAAGAATCAAGCCGCCATCTTGTAGTTTAACTCTTCCAGATAAGCATCTGTGCCGTTATGGGGCTCATTCGGCGTAATGCTCATAAATAAGTTGCTGCGTCCAGGCCAGATGTGCGCCCCCTTCTCGTCAGAGCGGCGCCCTCCCCTACCAACAACAACCCAGTGTTGGGCTAACCTCCTGGTGACTTTACCACAGCATCTGGCAAATGTTAGGCTTCACCTGAACCCGGCGTTTACGCTGTAATCGGAGCGGCGTGCTTACAGATGTGCCCTCAGCAGGCGAGGCCTGCGCATGCGTGCACGGCCCTGCGCCTGCGTGTGTGATCATGTATGTAATCGCGCATCTGCGCAGCTTTAAAAAGACAATCCGGTTCAGGATGGGAACCAGAGGAGCCGGTGCAGGCACAGCAGGGGAGCCGCCTTTCACGGCGCACACAATAACCAAGCAGGCCCAGGGAACACGGTGCCTGGCTGCCTTGTGAGAGCTCAGCAGCCACGGCGTGCCACGCACGTGGTCGGGACGGGTCTATGTGTCCCTTTGTTGATGGCGGCTGAAGTCGAAAGGGGAGGTGGGGGGGGGCAAAAACAGACAAGACCTGTAAGACAATAATACCACACTCCCCGCACAGCTGGCATATTTTCTGAGAAGCCGTTTCCTGTCAAAATTCTTACACAGGAATAATGAGGGCTTTGATTGAGCCCCAGTTAACGGAAGGCACTTCCTGTTCCTTTGTATTGGTTTCATTGTGAGGGAGCGTGGGGCGAGGCAGGGTTTGAGGGAAACAGCTGTTGGAGATGACACAGTCAAGAACATCCCTGTGACCCCCTCCCTATCACCCCCACACACACACTCACACACACACCCTTAGAGATAAACCTGTGAGCGTTAAGCTGATTTCACTACCGAATCAACTCACAACCTCATGATTCTGCTTAAATGATTCGTTAGCAAAAGTTCGGTTTTTTTTCGGCTCTGGCACCTTGAGTCACCACGGCAACACGGTGGGTCTCCAGTCATAGCCAACTTAAATCAACACGGCTTAGAAGAAAGGCGATTCAAACTGAAAGTCAGAGAATACTCCTCAGTGTGCCAGGAACACCTGAAGGGATATTTATGAGCAGCGCCGTGCAGCCTTTGCCCAACTTCCTGTCGCGCTCTTCTACAGTTTAGCTCAAGCTGTGCACATTTTCCAACGCTGTTTTTGTGTGTGGCTGTAATCTAAGATTGAACAAATAACGCGATGAAATTCTGAAAAATCAAAAGAGATGAGCGGCTCTTGTCGACAGCTGGGACAATAAAAGCTCAAATTCTGGGGGGGGGGGGGGGGGGCGGGGGACAAAGACTAAAAAACAGTGGCACGTTAAAGTTGTTCTCATTGGTTAGCTGTTTGCAGATTTCTGAGGGAAGTCACACGTCTTATCTGTGGAGGAAAGTCTGCGGTTCTCGAGCTAATTGCTGCAGATGCAGATGTGCGCTGCACTTATCTGTCGGGACGAGTGCACGCTGGTTTGTGAAGGCTTGAATAATTGTAAGTTTAGATGCTTACAACTGACATTCAGGTATTCAAATGCGCGCGCGCGCACACACACACACACACACACACACACCTCTGTGCAAGTATTTGAGTGAGGTTTTCCATTAGTGTTTTTGCAGAGATCACAGTTGTTTTGTTTCCTGCCGCGCAGTGTTTCGCCACAGAGGCTAACCAGTGCTGCTCGCGCTCTCTCTGCTGTGCATCAGAGACGATTCGCTGGAAAGCGATGAGCACGCTCGCGCACGCGGGCGCATGCACAATGCTACTATTATAAGCGTCTAACTATAAAGGAGAAACTATCAAAAACACTGATTTCCATCGGATTTAAAAGGAAGTCTGTCCTCCCCCTCCATTCAAAACAAATATCCCTCCCATGACAGCTTTGTGTTTTGGGTCAAAGGTCATAGATACCATCTCCCTGTAGGGGAACATCCATCGTTGCCACCTTCCTCAGCTGGCTCCATCGGTTTTTCCCACTCAGCCCTGCATGTTATCAATGCGGGGGCCTGTATTCGCTCCTCCAGCCCCCTCCTGTTCCTGCTTAAAGGACATATTGATCAGCAGTAAACACTGATAGACCCTTGAAGGAGTTGCAGTGTGAGTGCGTCTGCGCAGCAGCAGGGGTCACACTGTGATTTTAGGCTGCATGCCGGGGCTAATTGAACTCAGGGGTCGCTAACATGCATCGCTGACCGCGTGCGTTAGCCAACTTAGCATATCTTAAGCTACTGATAAGATCAAATGTGTGTTTGCGCAATTTAAAGCAAAACTAACACACTAAAAAGCCGTAAAATAAGTAGAGGAAAGATGAGGGTTAAGTGTTATTGCAGGTTTGGCAATTTGCTGCAATAAAAATCAGCCAAGCATGCCGGTTCTGTTTATTGGAGAAATGTTTGATTGGCCAGCTGTTATGGTTGAGTTTTATGCAAAGGAGGTTTAGATGTGAATGGATGTGAAGCTGTAGCTCTGCAGCTTATTGTGCTACAGGAACACAAACCAGGAAGACTCGCCGACCATCCAGGGCGATTCTCCGCTATTTTCCTCCACAGAGATGTGAGAAACAAGTGCATAAAATGGTCAACTATTAAAGCGAAACAGCACAATAAAGCGATTATCAAGAAGAAGCAGCTATTTTGCATTTCCTGTGAGTCTTATAAAGCATGAAAACAAAGGCAGAGCTTACATTTTCTCCTTGTCGCATTTGACAAATGAAGTGGATAAAAGATTTTGAATTCTTTTGTATCTATTTTAATCATTGCTAACATTTTAGAAAACAGTGCCATTTCATGTTTTTCATGCTAAAAAAGTGTTCCGTAAGGAATCAGAACATAAGACGTGATCTGCTCTGTGCACCGTGGCAACGGTAGCATTGTTTTCCTTCAAGGTTTAAAATTCTATCAATCTGCTGACTTTCTAAAATGGATGTGATGCTCAGCTATTCACATAAATAGATAAATAAGGACATTGTAATGAGAATAAAAAAGCATGAAAGTGGAGGAAACCTTTCACAATAAAAGTGTGTTTGCAGTCGTTGGCAGTGATCGCGAACGTGTTGTCTCAGCTACATTTTGGGACGGCGGACATTAAATCATGTGATAAAATTACAAATTCGGAAGAAAAAAAGACGAGAACGTTTTTTTTTTTCTGTTCATACGTCATTCAGTTCAAAAGAATAAAAGAAAACTACCAGGTACCAGTCTGCTGTGTTGGTGTTAACACATGTTTTCCTGCCTGCGTCATCATGTGATAACACAACTGAATCAGTGTCTCTGTGTGTGTGTGTGTGTGTGTGTGTGTTTACGGTATTGCTGGACTTTAATAAATGTGTGCGGACAGTGAGTTTAACGCCATTGCTTTCTGTGACCCGACCTTTGACCTGGTCATCTGACCTTCCTGTTACCGCTTCTTGGTCACCCAGCTGTAAAATTGGCTGCGTGCGTGTGCACGAGCACATCTGTGCTGTCTCTACATCCCCAGAACGGCTCTGCACATTTCAAAACTGTCCGTCCTCATCGTGTGCGTTCCATGTGCGGTTTCCTTGAATCTTTGTTTGCACACGCTTGAAAAAAAAAAAAAAAATCTGCTCTGTTGAAATCTCATCTCCACTGCTCCATTAGGACGTTCCCAGATTCCTTGCCCCCTCTGCAGAAAGAAGCGGAGAACTGCAGCCAGCTGTGGAATTACAGGCAGCGGCGATGAAAACCGAGCAATGCTGCTAAAAAGACGTTTAGCAACAGAAGAACCTCGAAGTTCTTGGATCCTTTCCTTTGTTTAAACTTCAGGCAACATAAAAGGAAGACAAAAGAACATCCCAGCTTACAGAGACACATGTTTTCTGAGAGCCAGGGGCTGAATAAAGAGGACACAAACCCACCAAAACGCACCAGACTCTATGGACACATCAGAAACACACTCGTCAGGGACGGATCACAGCGCGTATGGAGACGCGGAGGGGACGGAGAGATTATTGCAGACTTGTGGGAACGGGATTAAGAACTATGACCTGCGAGGCAGGAGCCTGGAGGACACCAATCAAAAGCCACGCAGGAACGGTGGAAGGAAATTGGTGAAATCAAAAGCTCAGACTTCAATCCAGGAGAATCAGGGGCCGTCTGACCTCACCGTGACCCGACAGGAGACACTCACCGGCCACTTTATTAGGCACAGCTTGCTAGTCAAAAGTTGGACCCCCTTTTCAGAACTCTCAGAATTCTTCATCTCAAATGTTCAACGAGGTGTTGGAAACATTCCTCAGAGGTTTTGGTCCATAGTGACATGGTGGCTTCAGGCAGCTGCTGCACATCTATGATGCGACTCTCTGGTTCCACCACCGATCTGAGCTTTGTGACACGGTGCCTTATCCTGCTAGAAGCAGCCAGCTGGAATCAGCTAAACCCTCGACCCTAGACCCTCGACCCTGATGTCCAGTTGTAGTGAGCCTGTGTGACCTGTAGCCTCACCTTCCTGTTCTTAGCTGCCAGGAGTGGCACCGCTGTGGTCTTCTGAATGTTCAGAGATGCTATTCTTCATTCCTGGGTTGTACCGAGTGGTTGTTTGAGCTACAGTTGAGCTAGAGATGGTTGTGCATGAAGATCCCAGCAGATCAGCAGTTTCTAAACTACTCAGACGAGCCCGTCTGGCAGCAACAACAGGCCAAAGTCCCTTAAACCCCTTTAAAATCCTCTTTCTTCCCATCCTGTTGCTGGTTTGAACTTCAGCAGGTCGTCTCGACCACGTTTAGGTGTATAAAAGCATTTAGAGGCGGCCGTGGGATTGGCTGAAGCATTTGAACAGGTAGACCTAATAACGTGTATAATTAAAAACGTGTGTGTGGTGGGGGGTCAAAAATGTGGGTGTTGTAGTGGGAGAGAGCAAAAAAGAAAGCAGCAACCTTCGACAACAACCTCCCTTCAGCCTCCTCGTGCTGCTCGACAATCAACATTTCTCAATGGGCTGATGCTAATTCGCCACGTTCAAACCTTCACGCTCCCCTAAATCTGTTTCCGTCCTCCTGTTTGAACCGATCATGTCCCCAGTACAGCACACAGGGCCCCCTTTTCGTCTCCTCCCATCCCTCTTTCCTCTATCTCTCTCTTTCTCTCTCTCCCCCCTGCTAGGATCCCCACAGCTGCGCGGACCAGGTGCGTTCCGCCCCAACACACACACACACACACACACACACACACACACACACACACACACACACACACACACACCCGCCAACAGACGCAGCAGGAAATGCCTAATACCAGTTTTAGAATGATGCCACTATGCCAGCCTGACGGGGCGGCTGCAGGATCTGCAAAAGTGGGAGAAAACCAGACTTTAAGAGTGGATGGGAATCAAAAAGATCACGTTTAATAGTTGAAAATAAGTTTCTTTGGGGGCGGCTGAAAGCCTGCAACTCACTCTAACAATCCTGAAGTGCGAGGGGCCGCCATGCACATGTTCGCCTGTGAGTGTGGGTGGATGCACATGTGTCTTTTTTAAAAAAAAGTACCAGTTATTTTGGTCTGTGGTTGACCGCAACTCACACTCTCCCCTGTCTTGTACTCATCTCGCACGGCCCCAAGAGAAAGGGGAAAGAGAGCAAGAGACAGAGCAGTGGATGAGCAAGACGACGACAGAAAAGTAAAAGCAGAAGCCTGAGATGAAGATTTACAAAGTCTGGGGAAGGAGCAGTGACTCAGTCTGCTCTGTTAGCCGTGGACGGCTACGGTTCTGTACGCACGTGCACAAAATCCAATGCACGGCAAAATCCCTGCCTATTCTTCACACGCGTCTAAATATAACTGATAATCCCACAAAACCGACTTTCCGAAGCGAATCCTTCAACATTTCAGAGGAAATCTTCTCAATTAAAAACCCCTCCAATTTCCTCTGATAATGTAATGTAATCATGTTGTCCTAATGTAATCCTCTGTTGTGTAGTTTGGGCGCCGAGCACGTGCGTTCGCCCCCGTCATGTCAGCAGATGTGCAGCACGCCGTCACGTCGCCCGGCAGCACGAGCAACGATGCGAAAGAGGAACTTCCAGTTGTCACCATCTCCCATGAGCAGTTGAGGCTTTGGCACGGCCGAGGTGAGAAAACCAAGCACCCCTTTAGACTCTTTAATGAATTACTTCGCTTTTAATTTAAAGGAAGGCGCATTAGCATAACCCCCACGAGACCGATATGGCTGCAGCTAACCCAGAACTTTGTTGTGGTCTGAGGAGAAAAATGGGACGCTCTGGCCTCATTGTCATGGAAATGTCACCTCTGTACACGCACACATTAGCGTGTGCACACACTGTCGCAAGGATCACACACCCAGCTGACACCCTAGTGTGGCCACACCACATTCTCACCTCAAACCTTTCCACTTGCTGACTCTCAGGCCAGCGTTTCCACCGGCGGATGTTTTTTGAGGCCACTGATTCTTTGAAAAGATGTTGGGCGCCTCAGACCTACTTCAGCTATTTCAGATCAGGTCTTCAGGACCTCAGGGTGAGCGCACGTGCGTGTCTGAGACGAGTGTGGTCCACTTCCTCGAACACACAGAGAGATCGACACGACTGACACGGATTCCTCTTCCTCGTGCGGTACCGGGGCGTCAGATCTGCGCTCAGACGGAGCACACACACTCCAACAGGAAGAGTGTGGGTGTTTGGGAGCAGCTGCATGGAGAAGCATCACACCCGGCTTCCTCCCTCTCTCCTCTCATCTGCTATCAACCCTCCCTTCATCAGCTCATTCCCTCCCTAACAGGACCACTGAGACTCCGCCGTGGCCTTTTTGGTTCCAGATGTAGCGACGGAAACCGCGCCAACGTGTCCTGGCTCTGTCTCTTGTGACACACCAGCGCATCAGCACCTGCGTTGCACAAACCTCCCCTGCCCTAATTTGGCCGTCACGCCTGCACGAGGTGAGGCCCCGATGACTCAATGCGCAGTTGGACGGAGCGGTTAAACACCGATCTGCTGCACCCTAAGGTGAGGTGCAGCATCTTTCATTCCTCTGCAAACATACTTGTCGCGGCTTGATTAGAAAAGCCAGGCCATAGCGGAGGTATAACTGGGTAAGCCGCCGTAGACGGTGCACATGAACCCAGCATCTTTCACTTTCCTCTTTCACTTTCCTCTATCACCGGCTATCACAGGCTTCTACTGTGATCGGTATTTTGGTTTTTTAACCCTGCCCTGTCAGCAGCAACACTGATGGTTAGCAGGCTGCAGACAGTCAGCAGTTATTTCTGTGTTTCCTGTCTGTCACGCGGTACTAGCTAGAACTAGCTAGCACGGCTGACAACACACTGGCTCCCAGGTGCACAGCGTCACAGTGTGGGCCCTCGGCCAGAGTGCTTGAGGGCCATTTAGGGAGCCAACTAGGCCCTGTGGCATGTGCTGCCCTGTGCCCTCCTCTGTTAACCCATTGCTATCCCCAATTGAAAGGAGAGACAGGCTTGTGACATTTGTGCTTTGGGAAAAAAATATCACATGTCTGTTTATGGGCATGTGTGAGCTTGCTTTCTTTTCAAGGTACAACTAATTGACCTGTTTTTTTTGTTTTTTGATAAATGGACAAATCTCGACACGTCATTAACAGCTGCCTGACAGGAGCATCCCTGCCCATAGAACAACACGCCTACTCTTCAACGTCCGTGATCTTTTAGCGGTGGTAACATATTAGCGCCATCGTCGCTGGATAAAATTGCTCCATGGCCTGTTGAGGAGGAGCAGGTCTGAGGTCAGCCCGAAGAAGACCTTCAGTGAAACCTGCAAGCAGGTTTGCCCTCTTCCCCCGGACTCGGCCCTGGGCCGCAGATGCACTGACCCACACAAGGCCACGCTTCTCTGGGTAGCACAGAGGGGCTGCTGTGCTCCGGTTCCTGGAGCCCTGACGCTCTGATTGAGACCCTGCCGCCCATGAAGGAACCAGAGGGAGGGGAAGGGAGGGGATGTAAACACATCTGGCATCCGCGAAACCCTGCAGACTCTCATAACATCACGGGAGGAACGCACAGGCCGTGTAGAAGAGAGAGCGCTGTGTTCCTCTCCTGCCATCGCACATGCAGCGGAAGACACACACACCCACGCAATTGTGCGGCTGCTACCTCTGCCATGTCGAAAAGTGATTATGTGGGGACCCGTAAGAAGGCTCAACGATTCTCCAGCTGGTGGGACATCAGCATGCTCGCCGCCATTGTTCTATTTATACCACCTGACAAACAAGCCCATGTTGGTGCTGAGAGGCCATTATGCAGCAGCAGAGGAAGCGCTTAAAACAATGCCGTTATTGCAGATGTGTGCAAACAGACAGGGGGGACATACATCACGCCGACCCCCCTGCGTGGGTTCACCTGTCTTCTGTGGCGCATTTCTGCGTTTTGCGTGGGCGCCGGCTGCTCGCATTAGGCGTCTCTACAGGACGGAGGCGGCGATGGTTGGGTGGCGCGTTCGCGTCTGCGTGGGGGTGAGAGTGCAGATGTTTTGAAGTTTAATGCAGCTTTGACTGTGGGGGATGAGGAGTGCAGGTTTGTGCACGGCAAAGTAGGGCAATCGCTCCCGTCTTGATGGCGACTGAGTCTGTTCCAGAGAGGCCTGGAAGCAAGCGGAGAGTGCTGTGCTCTTTGTGGCCAGCTGTGGGACCATTAGAGGCCCATCTGCACACAATAGCCTCTGTCTGAAGGGCGTCCACAGCCTGGCTCCCCGTCCTTCCTCACCGTGTCTGTGCACGGAGGCCGGTACCACGCATTTCCATGCCCCATTTTGTCTCATCGCAGACTTCTACACGCCAGTCATCATTATCTGCCTCCTTTCAGCAGTTCCGATGCCATGTCTGCCTTTCTCGTCCCTGCAAAACAAACAGAATGACGCCGCTCCTCTCGTTGCCATCGGATACGGCAGAAACTGAATTTACCCCGGTGTTAAAGCTCCCCTGTCACCTCTCTTTTTAAAGCTGAGGAAATGGGTACCGATTGGATCAAAAGGTTATCTGCCCTCGAACGCTCGATAAGACACAACTGCATGCAAAAATAAAGGCGGATGCCTGAAAACAGCGAGCTGGTCCAACCACATGCCACTCCACATTTGATTGAGCCTCACACGTCCTCCCTCTCTCTCTCTCACACACACACACACATGCAGGGTTGCAGCATGCAGGCACATGCAAAAAAAATATCTGTCCCAATACTAAAATAAGCCCTCAGAGGTTGCACCTGCACCTGTGCCCTGGTCCACACCTACACACAGGTGTCAGGATGTGACACACGCACACGCAAAGATAGCAGAGGGAGGGGGAAAAACAAGAGCGGGGTGAATCACACAACTGCGGTCGACCAAAAAGCCTTCTCTTGATATTATCGCTGTGTTTTGGAGTGCAATGATGGGTGTGATTTTCATTTTTAGACAGGCCTTAATCAGAAGTACTACACACTTAAATAATTAGCTTTACATACCGTGCGGGTGTGTGACGCATCATTGGATTTTGAACATTAAACGTTCGTACAAGTGAATGGTTCAAATACCTCCTGCTCTGTATCAGCGTATCACAATGAGTCACACAGGGTTTTCCTCTGGTAACCTCATCACTGGGGCAGAAATTTACCATTCATTATAACACGCATGCTTGCATGACACACATTGGACATGACAGATGCATTGCAACAGGAAGGATGTGAGTTTTATAGTTTGAGATGAAGACAGTGGGGTCACATTTATTTCATAATTGTGCTGCTGTCAAAGTCAGAAATATGTCAAAGTTTGACAAATATGGCTATTTTATTAATCAGGCTTTCAGAATTGGAAATTCGCTGGTAGTTGGTAAACATCGCCACCTGGTGGACGCTGAGCGACGTGTCGTGACGTCACTATAGCTTCTGTTTCAAATTAATTTCTTGCCCATTAAAATCCTTTTATGCGCATTTCGTTTTCCCCACATAAAATACCTTCCCCCCTATCTTACTATTTGCCAAAAAAAGTATTAGTGATCAATCAAAAGTGTTCAGCGTAGAGACAGAACTTGAAGTGTATGAGACAAAACCTGAACCCGTTGTTCCACCGTCTCTTTTTCACCACTCTGTGTCAATGTTCATCCTCCCTGTCTTCAATAGGACAAGAGACGCCGGTGCCCCTGAGAGCACAGTAGCCCTTGGGAACCTTTTTCAGGTACTGCTGATGATGGTCCTCGGCATAGTAGAAGTGCTGCCCCTCCAGGATCTCCGTGGTAATGCGGCCGTGGCCTTCTTTATCCAACTCCTAGTGAAAGAAGAGCAGAATATGTGTTTATGTCAAAGGAACAGAAAACAGTAGTGAAAATGTTTATGGTGTTTAGTAGGCACCACTTTCTCCCTTTTAACCAACCACCACTTGTTTTTCTGCAGCGGATGTGAACTTTCAGTGGCTGCAATGTTTTGCGATGCAGTGCAACAACAAATTTCTGCTATTTAAGGAGCACACAGGTGATTGATTGACAGAAGAAAAGAGCTTTTCCTCTTTTTTCTGTAGTTTAGCCCCGTTGCTCTCTGTGGGACGAGGCATCAAAGCGGATCCGATCTCTTTGTGAAATCCTCACTTGCGCACTCTCGAGAGATGATTTCAGGCGCTGGAAAACCAAAACAAACACTCATTGACTCTAAACAACACTGAAGAATACCTGCTGTGCAGGAGGGGTTTTCTCTGTCTAATAATACACCTCCAGTTGTCTGTAGACCTGTGCGACTGAGAGAAAACCACAGCTTGATTTGTTCTGGGTAAACCTTCATGTGGATTTTCAAAGGTCACATCAAGGTGTTGAACTCAGAGGAGAGGGAACACGAGAAGGTTCCCCAGCATCCAGATCACCTCCATTAGTTCCCTTATTGTCTTACAGTGTGTTATTTTCCTGGACTCTGATATAGACGCTAAATTAGCTCTATGCTAACCACATTTATTGGCTGTTTTTTTTTTAAAATTGTCTTGTGCAGCTGGATTTAGGATTTTGGAGCCTTGTGATTGACTTCATGTGGAATTTAGGATGTGGATATTTAAATACAGAAGAATAAAATAAACACATAAGAACAGCATCATCTGTTTTTCTACAGTTAAACTATAATGCATGTTACATTCCAAAAATATTAGACTCATGGTGGGTAAAAATATTAGACTCATGGTGGGTAAAAATATTAGACTCATGGTGGGTAAAAATATTAGACTCATGGTGGGTAAAAATATTAGACTCATGGTGGGTGAGCCCTTGTAAAACGGACATGAACTGGCCTATTTTTCTTCTATCTGGCAACACAAGAAAGGTTCCAGCTTTCCTTTTTGGTCTCCTGGTTTCTTCAGAAACAGAACATCACCTTTATGACTCTGCTCCTTAACCAAATATTAAACATTACATTTGTACAACCTTGGAACTGATCCGCCCGTGGAAGTCCTGGCTGCGCACGTTGGGGTTGCATGTGCTTGATTTTACAAGATCTGGCTTGATAAAAGAGGCTGTGCAGTTTCTTTCTGCTGTTGAAATAAAAAGGTTCACTATGCATGGTAATATAATAATGTCCACGGGGCGGCGGTGTGGTACCGGCTCTGTGCGTGCTTGTGTGTGTGTGTGCGTGTGTACTGGAGGTAATATGGAGGAGTCAGTAAATCAAAGCACTCTGCTGACAGTGAGGCTGAGGCAGCAGCTGACCTCCGAGTCAGTAGCCGCCGCCGCCATCGCTACAAAGATGGCTGCAGTCACCCTACAGAGGATTCTGAAGTCCACAAACCGAGCTACAGCGGGACGGCGTCACCTCAAGACTGGCTGCCGTGCTCCCTGTCTAAAATCAATGTAAACCATCTGACACAAGCACGGCGCTTTGCACGCCCTGGCCTAATTAATCAATCATCGTCTCCGCGCCACTGTAGGAGCGAACCCTCCGGGGCTCCTTCTGCGAGGAGGACACAATGTCCGAGGAAACAGTCTGCTCTCTGGGCAAACACACCCCACCCGTCCTGATGCCTACCGATGACTCCCCCATGCTCCATTCAGCTCTGTACGGCAGTCACAACATGGAGGCCATTTTAGATCTATAAATCAGAATGCATGGCGTCACGCCACTCTGTATAACCTTACATGGCTTTGCTCTCTCTCTTTCCCTCTCTCTCCCACGCTCTCTCGCTCCCTCTCTCTCACTGCAGCACCGGCAGAGGTATAGAGAAGGAACACGGAAGGTAAAACACCAACAATGGAGGGAGGACAATTGATCCATCCACCCCCCAGCTGACCGTTTTGACCATTTTGATTGTTTAGGCGAAGCCGCCCGCTGGGAGACGAGCACGTGCATCAGCGTTTGTGCGCAATGTTGCTGGAGTGAGACGTACACGTGAAACACGGTCGTGCCAGCGTGTCTTTATACCACGACACTGGGACCCAACAAGCTAAAACTTGATGAGAAAGATGTTGCTTTGGATTGCAAATAGTGCTTCAGCGTAACATCAGGTGAACACACGCCGGGTCCTCCCCAGTGACACAAAACATGCGCATGTGTCTGCATGTGTGCATGTGTGCGTGCGTGTGCGTGCACGCGTGTTAAGGTCTGAGCTCACTCAGCCCAGTCAGCCCTTCCTTCCTTCACGCCTGTCGGAATGACTCCCATGTCAAAGACGGGGCTGAGCGGGTGCAGCTCTCTCCTCCTTTTGGACTCTCTCTCGGTCTCTGTCCATCACCGACCCTCGCTCTCCCTCGCCGGCTCCCATGTGAGCACAGACCACTGCTCCGCACTCCCGAGTCCTCCCTGCTGTCCAGCCAAGCGAGAGAGAGAGAGAGAGAGAGAGAGAAGGGGGGAGCGAGAGAGACCCTCTCGCCATGGCCGCTGCCAGAGAGACGGCCCCGGGACGCAAATAGGACGTGACACCCCGAGAGAGGGTGGAGGTGGAGGAGAGCGGAGGGAAAGAAAAGCACTCGCTCCCATCTTCCCACCCCACTGTCTTGCCTCTCTCTGTTTTTTCGTCCTCCAGAAAGCCTACGGCTGCAGGGCGGTGGGGGAGAGACACGCACTGACATAGAGTTTGTGACACACGATGACTCATGGTGGAGACATTTGAGGAGGGATACGACCTTAATACGCCCATTTATGTAATCACTGGTCGACTCCCATTAGAGCTTCACACGATTTAGCATTTATCTGAAGACACGGCCATCGTGTCATTTTGAACCATTTTTATTTTACAGAAAAGTAATATTAAGATAAAAATTTGAACCGTGAATGACATAAATGTGTCTGAAAGGCACCAAACTAGTGAAAAGACACTGTTTCTTCCCCTGCATTTAAAGTCTCCATGAGGCTAAATCCTGAGGAATTATAATCTACGATACTTCACGGTAAAATATTGTTTCAAATCCAAACTATAACAGCCTGTCAGATAATTGTGCGAGTCAGAAAAGACAAGATTTTAGAAAATTCAGAACCTTCAAATTTCAGGCTGCAACTTTTTTGTCGGATCTGAAATGAAAATCAGCCCTGACCGCTGTGGCGCGGCTACATTTGGAAAAAAGTTCAAAAAAACAAAAAACAAAAAAACCCCGACAAAAAAATGAAACGATATAAGATGCACCCGTCAGATATTCAGATCCGGTCGCGGCACTGGAGCGGGGCAGCTCGCCGGTGCGGCGCTGGGATGTGACAGATTTGGACTCTGCCTGAAAACACGTGAAATGGCCTGACATGATACTTATCGACTGGTCGGCGGCGGCCGCGCTTGCCCCCGCCGACCCCGAGGAGAGAGCCGGAGCACAAGTGATGCAGGGAGGATGAAGTAGAGTGACAGAGGAAGAGACAGGGAGACGGCGCAGAGGCGGGCGCCGACGGAAGAAGAAGAAGAAGGTAGAGTGGAGTGGGGGGGGGGGGGGGTAATAAAGACTTTAAACGGTAATGTGTTATTATTTAAAAAACACGTATGCAAAACTTGTGTATTGTCAGTATGAATCTGTTTATACGAGGAGGATGAAGGGGATTATTCCCCCGTTCCCGTCTCCGCTCGGGGTCAGGCATCCATTTTAGTGAACGCTCCTACATTTTGTGAGTCTGGGAGGATACAAACGCTTCACAGTGTTCCGATTTGTTTGTTCTTTCTCCTTTTTTTTGCTGCTTTTAATCCCAAAGGAGACAACAAGTAGGTAAACACGAAGAGGTAGAACGCGGGAGATGATCCCAGCATCGCGGTTGGGAACGCCACGGATCCGTCGCGTTTTAGCCGCTCTCTGCACTTGACAACGTCTCATCGAAGGGATGAGCATTTACCTCCCGGCATTAAAAAGTCATTTGCGCGCGACGTGCTGCAAAACAACCTTCGCCGCAGCCCGTCTTATGGCAAAACTCCGCCGCGGAGCCGCGCTAACGCAGAGGCGCCGGGTTAAAGCGGCGGCAGCTGGCGAGGAGTTAGAAATGCAAATCGGACATTTTTTTGGAGATTTCCATAAAAAAAGAGTCCGTGTGACACTCTGTCCTGCTTTAACAACCCTCCAGCTTCTCCTCAGGACTTCTAGCCTCGAATGACCCCCCCTCGCCCCTTTTCCGACACTCATCCAAACCCCCGTGCACCCCACTTCCCCCCCTTTCAAGCTCATTAAGTTGGGATGCCTTATCAGAGGGCACAGTCGGCCCTCCAAGGCCCGCCGCACACGCACGTACGAATGTGTGCGTACACGTGCAACATTCAAGCTGGCTCGATAAAACCTATTGTTCATACGCGCGCGTGCACACATGGGGGGGGGGTCCACGTTCCAACCCCCCCTCCCCCAACCTATACCCTGCAAACTCTTCCTAATCAACTCTTCCCATCCTTTTACTTACCCCTGCCGCACCCTCTCGCCCGAGACTGGTGAGACATTTCGACGGAGGGAGCGATGGTGGGGAAGACTGTGTGTGTGTGTATGTGTGTGTGTGTGTGGGGGGGGGGGACAGAGGGTAAGAGATGCACTCCTCCTCTTTGCTCTGCTGCCACAGCGGCTTGGATACAGAACCCTTTGATGTTCTGCAAATTTCAAATTTCATTATAGAGAACCCCCTTCTCGTCTCCCCCCGCTCCCTTCCCCCTCCTCTCCTCCCCTTCTGTGCTCTTGCGCTTAAACAAGCTTTTCTACCCCCCCCACCCCCAGTGCTGAAGTTAAGAAACTGAAAGCCCTGCAGAAGAGACTCTTCTTATGGGTTAATTATTCATTGGGCTGCGCGTATGTGCCAAATGTATGTTGTGTGTGTCTCTGTGTGTGTGTGTGTGTGTGTGTGTGTGTGTGTGCACGTGCATGCATGTCTGTGTGAGACTGAATAAGAGAGTGCGTGAGTCACGGGCTGGCGGTCGAGTGGAATGTGGATTTCGCAATGTCCGTTGTAACTTTGAGCGAGGTGCCTCGCCCCCACTGACCCTCTCGCCACTCGGTTGGCCTTTTAGCACGGGGCCCGGCGCTCACGCAGCCCAACCACACACGCACGCCGCAACGCGCGCACAGCGACTGAGCCAGTGCTTCCTCCTCCGAGATGCCGCTTACGTGCCAGACTTCCTTACTCAGCGGCAGTGCAGCGAGGCGACCATTTCAGGGCGAGATGCTGCCATTTTGGTTCAGAGCGCGTCAGCTGCTTTGAGAAGACACGCGTCCCAGTGGCCCCTGCGATGAAACGGGGGTGCCACTGAAAAGAATGACAGATCAGTGGTGTCAGCAGCGTGGCGGAGAGAGAGGAGGCGAGGACGAGAGTCGGACCGCGGCGAAACTATCGAAGCCTAAGATGGAGCAAAGATGAGCTCGTTGTTAGAGACGCTGCTGCTGTTGTGCAAAACCCCACCGTTAAATCAGGCTGAATGATGGCAGACTTTCAAAAGCATTATTAATAAAGGTTTAGCTGGTCATTAATCTCACCAACTATACCCTCAGTTGAAGATATTTTCCTTCACGTTGCTGGTTTCAGATGATATCCGGTCTTAGCCCCTCTGATCTGATAGCAACCGTCCCCCCCACCCCCCTCCTTTCACCATGATCATGGCCTCAGCTGTCACTTCTCTCTGACCCCTGACCCCAGCCCAAGGCCAAGGTTGGAGGTTGTTCCTGTGGCAACAAGGAAGCCGCCCCCATGCACCCTGTGACCCCCCCCTGACCCCAGATCATGATTTGCTCCATCCCTGCCAGCGCGTCCATGAATACCATTTAAGAAATAGAAGGTGGAGAACAAATGGGACGGATGTGGGGATGGGGGGGGGATCAACGGTGAAAAGGCTAATTGATGGGTGAATAGATGGCAGAACAAAAGGGGGACGCGTTTGTCAGTGAAGAGTCGACTTTCTGGAATAGAGTCCGATGACCTTTGGGTTGACTTTCTCTTGGCTATCCAGCATGAGCCCTCAGAGGTCACAGAGACAGAGGCTGTTTTTGTCCCTTAATTACATCTGCCCTGGTGTCGAGGGGAGGGAGGGGGAACAGTGAAGGGAACAGCGCTGGGCGGAGGACATCCTACCTGCTGGTAGGCCACTTGACTCTTCAATGCGACCTCCTGCTGAGCGGGACTGGACGTGTAAACGGCTGAACGATACTGGGTTCCATGATCATTCTGCTGCCTCATACCTGTATTCACACACATACACAAGCCCCCCCCCCCCCCCCCCAACACAATCAGCACAATGGCACGTTTAGCGTTTGCACAATCATGTCATCACCCTGCATCTTGAATACATGAACCTAAATGAGTTTAAAGATCAGAGCAGATTTCACCGGTGGAAATGTGATGTGTGGGTGGGCAGGCTGCAGTATGGGTAGGGGTGTGTGTGTGTGTGTGTGTGGGTGTGTGTGTGTTGTCATCCGTGTGCCACTGTCTAATTTTTCGTCAGCTTTACATCAGTTTGTACCTTGATTAGGAAGCCAAACAGTTGCTGATGCTCCCATCCCGAGCAGCTCTGGCATCCGACAGTACGCGTCGGTGGCTTTCTCTCGCTGGCGAGGGCAAACTTTGAGCCTTTACGACGTCGGTGCAAATTCATAAATATATACAATATCCGAAGCAAACGCAGCGTACGAGCAGATTCAATCAGTGTTTTTTTTTCACACGACGATACCTCGGTATCACTCGGTGGAGCTGGGGGTTTACATACCCTTTATTTATTTATGTCGATCTCACAAAATTGGATTTGCATGCCCTCCTCCTTTAACACGGTTTTCCTCTATGGAAACTCTGCAGGGAAATATCGGCGCTACGTGGTTAGCGCTGCAAATGCCTCGCGCGTCTGTGCCCCACTGCAAATTCACAGCTAATCCGCGAAAAATAAAATCACGTCGTTATCTGATCAATTGTGAGTTAAGGGACAAATGACGCATTAAGAGACGCAACTGGCGTGTCATAAAAAGTTTACGGGCGATAATCTCAATCAGAAATTATTAGCAGATAATAAATGTGCAAAGGAGCCGCAGTCACAGGAAGCTGGCGCCTGCCTGACACAGTGACCTGCATATCCTGTTTGTTCTAGAGAGCTGGTGCGGGAGAGGGACGGAGGGACGACAAGGATCCTGATGTTTCGTGCTTGGTGGAGTTCTGAGCATCAGGCTTTCAAAGTTTGGGTGATTTATTCATAAACCATGCATATTTGAAGATCCCAGAGGAGAATAAAAGCAGTAGGGGAAAAAATGACAATCAAGAGAAGCACAACACTCATTACACATGCTCAAGGAGAATCTTTATAGTCCCCATCCAGAGCATGAAAAAGTATTATTATCTTAGCATTAGTGATGCAATAGAGTACTGTTGGTATATATAAAAACCGACCGCCTCAGAGGGCTAATCTTTGTTAATAACATTAATACTTAACTTGCCTTGATCAGTAGATGCTGATCATACCTGTCAGTCAAACCTAGTGAAACCTGGATATTACTTGGCACTTTGATCCAAGATTGATTTATCTGCATTTAGTTAATGTGAATGGGTTGAAATATTGCCAAAAATACAGATGCTAACGACAGTTCCTTCATAATCTGAGTCTTAACTGTGCTGTAACGTTTCTCTGATTTCAAAATGTTCTCTTTATGCTGCATATGTTTATGGTTCTGTCAGCCTGTTTCCATTTTGTCTTTATTGTACTCGTTTGTCTCCCTCTGCTTCTGCATCCCTCTCCACCGTCAGCCTCTTCCTCTCCAACTCTGCAGTGCTGGATGTTGGCCATCTTGCCCCCAGCGCTGTTGTTCAATGGGGAAGCTAATGGTGGAACCTCCATCAAAGGCCACAGAGCCACTCTGCTATTGGCCCTCTGCCGGAGCCTTTACTCTGATTGGCGGCTTTCGGGGGTCTTGTAGCCTTTGCCGTTTCCGCTGACCTTCCTTTCTGACCCCAAGAGTCTGACCAGTCTATCGACGTAAAGCTGCAGCTGTTCTTTACAGATGTGTAAAAGTAGGTCTGGCTACAATCTGCCCATTAATTGTTAAATTAGATTTTTTTATTAAAAAGAAAACAAGACAAAGGTTTTTCCTCACAAAGAAACGGGTAATGATATGGAATGTATCACACATGCATGCGTGCATGTGCGCAGGCACACACACATCAGCCTTGAGTGGTAGTGGCTGTCTCCAACACAAAGACAATTAAGATTCATTACATCTTCAGAGATCCCTCCACCATCTAAAGGGGAGCTGCTCTCCAATCAAATGGGAACACGTTCCAAAACAGCAGCCCGGGTTCTGATTATTCCCGGTCCAAACGCTTAAACCCTCTATCCTTAAGGAACTACAGTGGCAACAAATACCAAAAAAAAAAGAAAATAACTTTGATTCTCGCCTCCCGCCTCTGCCGTCTCTCTCCTGCTCTCCATTTTTAACAGCCCCCTTCGTTATTTTCTCCATCCATCAAAGGCAGCAGTAATTATTAATGAGAGCCTCCCTGTTCTTTCTGCATTATGCATGAGAGCCTTGCGTCTGAAAGCAGAGGGTAATGGGGGGTGGACAAAAAGGGGAGGGGCCACAGGCGACACCCTCCCACGCGCACAGCCTCGGAGGGGTCACTGACCTCTACCCGAGGAGCCAAAAATATTAATCAGTTCCGCCCTCCCCCCTTTTTCAGGAAATTCAACTGTAGCCGATTAACACAAACGGGGCCAAAATCAGACAAAACGCGAGGATGCTTTGACATTTTGAGTCTCGGTGGGGGCAGCTCCTTTTTTTTTTTCCTTCTTCCCAGCAGTTTGTCTTGCACAAACCTTTGGACATAAGTGGACATTTTTCTCCCTCCTTCGCTAAAAATCTGCTCCAGAGTTTGTCCTCTGGAGTTTATCCTCCAATGAAAATTTTAAAAAGGAGAAGAGAAACCAGAGAAAAAGCACCACTCAGCTGGTCCCTGCTGGCTTCTGGGGATAAAAGCTTCCTATTTCTTGCACTTCCAACCTAACCTGCACTGCTTCCCTCTGCAGACTTTGGTACCTTTTCTTTTGTTTTTAGCTGTTCGCTAATTCAAATGTGAGCAAACAACAACAACAACAATAAAGCTGTAAATTTATTCCAGGGTGGCCAATCTGTTGTTCCAGGTTCGGTGGTCTGACCTCATCGTATTCTCCTCTAGATTCTTCAGACGCCTCATGAGTGAACAAGTGTAAGATCTCAGATTAGCTTCCCCACTTCTCCTGCGCTAATCCTCCTCTTTCTGCATTAAGGATGCTGCTCAGCGCTTGCGAAGATGTAAGATGAGAAAAGATTTCAAACGAGGCCGAACTACAAAAAAAAAAAGAGGAACAATTTCATCACAGACAAAAGAATAAACATTTCAACCATTAAGCTGTTGTCAGCGCCTGCAATTAAGAAATGTTTCTGCATAATTGGCGACTTTTCGCATCCTTCTGAGCGCAGAGCGAAAACATTTGAAGTGGATTTGGAATCATTGCAGTTGTCAGCGAGGACCAATTAGGCTGCAGCCGAGAGCGCGCTAATGAACAATCTAACAGTTTCCCTTTTCTCTGCCTTTCTGGTTTACCTCTCTATCCCACCCCCACCTGCCTTCCCCGCTACCGTGTCGCTACTCGGTCACCCACGGCTCTGGAGCGAGTCGAAACATCAACCAGGATTATTTGGTATTTTCCACGCTGATAAACTCTGACCAGATCTCATTATTTCTACTATTCTGTCAGAAAAAGGTGAACCGCGTACACACAAAGAGACATAATGCCTGCTAACTGCAGTCTTCCCTCTGTGTGTGCGTGATAGCGCCGAGCGCTGTGCCGTGCCCCACGGTCCCGATACGTCTGTGTGCGTGCCAGCAGAGCCCTCTCCTCCTCTCAGCAGCTATTTTTGCCCTGTTCTTATGTAAGCCGCTCCTGACGCGCTGGAGACAGGGGCAGAGTACAGAGATGGGATGTCGAGAGCATCCCCAACAGATACACATTCGCTAGCACATGCGAGAACGCAAATCGCAATTCGGCGTACAGTACACGCTAACGGGAGTGTGTGACATATGCAAACATACGAAGTGGAGCAGAGCGAGATGCTCTGTTGGCGGTCAGGTGGTGCAAGTACACACAGATGCAGTCCTGAACCGATAACCCAGCTATGACGACAGGACATGTTTTTACATAGGTCATATAATCATTTACACAGATAAAGAGGGAGAGAGAGAGTGTGCGTGTGTGAGTGTGTGTGTGTGTGTGTGTGAGCAAGAAACATTGTATTTCTGGTACCCCAAAATCTGCCTATTCAGGTTCCAAATGATCATCTCCGCTGCTTTCCAACATGATCGCTTCATGGTTCTGGGCATGTTGTCAGAGCACCGTGGTTCTGGCCCTTGTGCTGTTTTATTTTTAGCCGCTTGTGCATCTGACAACCAGAACTTGTTTTCGTGTTGCTCCGGTATTTAACTTTAAATCCTGCCTTTGCTGCCTTAACTAAGCTCAAGACAAATGATGCAAATGATGCAGGGTAAAGAAAATCTCATTCTATAAAAGGTTCAAATTTAAAGGCTTTTGTAAATAGCAACGGAAGGGAAGGCCACATTATAAAGCCATTTAATTTCACCATATACAAAGAGACGCCGCGTGGCAACTCCCAGCGTGCACACACGTGCCATAATCTCCATAAATTAGGCCTGCCTGTGTGCGCTAGGGTGTAACAACTGACACCTGGTAATGAGCTCGCCACTTTCAGCCAACCGCTGCAGAGAGAAGGGGTGGAGTTCGAAGATTCAGGGCTGCAGGGGTCACAGGTCAGGGGTCACAGTCACCTCCTGCGGGGGTTTGCCGTTAGAGCGTTGGGGGATCCCTAAATTGAGGGATGAGGTGACAGGGGGGGCATGTGGAGGGTGCCCTACAGGGAATTGGCGTGTGTCGCAGCCAGCTGGGCTGAAGATATTAAATAAAAAGAATATTCATGCTCATCTTAATTGTCAAAATGTAACTGCCACCTGCATGACTTGGCAGATGGAGGACAGCTTGATTTATGTCTATCGTGTGACCTGACCTTCTCTGGAGGGGGGTGACTTTTTGGTGCAGGTTAATGCTAGTTATGCAGGGAATACACAATATTTCACATTTCTTTATCTATTTGAAGCTTTGGTGCACCTAAACAGGGTACGTAAGTAAAGAAGGAATGTGAGGGTGGCATCAAATGAGGGCTGCTGCCTCGGCCATCTTAGCTGCATATTCGTGTTTTCGTGTCTATTCATGCATGCCTGTGATGCCGGTTCACTGACGCAGCATCAGCAGCCCACACCATAAATACTGCATGGGCTAAAAAAATGGAGAGAACGCAGGCAACAAGGGAAGAGGAAGGGAAAGGAGAGGAAAAGAGGGGCTCTTGGCTCTTAAAAGGAAGGGTGGCGAGCAGAGGAAGGAGAGGGATGGAGCAAGAGATGGGAGATTGGGGAAGGAGGTGGAGGAGGATGAAGAGAAAGGAGAAGAAAGTGACTAAGAGATAAAAGTGGAGTGAGCGGATGCGATGTTTGTGATGAGCGGGTGGCCTCGGGGAGCAGTAGACTCAACGCGCTGCTCTGTGGATGTGCTGGCGGGCTCTGGGCTGCTGCTCACTTGCCTCTTCGCTCGCTACATAAAGGGAGAGGGTCTGGCGGAGGGGGATGCAGGTGAGACAAGTGAGGGAGAGAGGGGGTAAGGAAGCTGGAAAGGTGGCAGAAGGAACAGATGTAACCTTACATTTGAAAAGAACAAGGAGAAAAGTGCATTATGGAAGCATGAATATCTAGAATGAGACGGCAGGTCGGTACGATAAAGCTGCTCCTCCAATGGCAGCTGCAGGAGGAGAGGCCTAGATCCCTTTAACCAAAGTACCCAACTGACGCGCCTCCTTGTTTAGCTGTGCGCACTCACCATGTGCACACGCACTTGTGTCTTCTGCCTATTTTTATTCGCGCACACATGGATTAATGCTATCTACGAACAGACATAATGAGCGCTGGCGCATAATGCCAAGCGAACGGCGCGCTTGTGAATGGTAATGCGTGCACAATTGATCCACAGTGTGTAAACCACAAGATGTGTGTAATCATTGAAAGGCATCAAACCACGTTTGCACTCTCGCTGATGAAGCAGAAAATGTCACCCTCTGACACGCAGATGTCAGGATGGTTGCCGAAAAGTTCACGTACAGCGCCGCGCGTGCATCTGAGGGCGACGCTGCTGAAGAGTTTTGCCTAACCCAGACATAAGAAACTTATAAATTTGGAGCGTGTTGAATTGGGGGGGTGGGGGTGGTGGTGTTGGGGGGTTGGCACGGCAGTGGAGGGGGGGAGGGTTTATGCAACATCCCAGGGAAGCCAGCAGATTGAGAATAGTGTTGCTGAATATGGAAAGAGGGCACACAGCAAAGGCTGCTGGGAGTTTCTGATTGGCTGCTAATGTTGCTATCCAGGCTGGGATTGGTGGAGCTGACGCAGCCCGACATCACGTTGTCGGGACTAAACCCTTTTGAACTGAGGCAAAGCAGAGAGGCACAGATCTCGAAACTCACACGCGCACGCACACACACACATGCACGCACACACGAACGGATTTTTTTTTTTTTTAAAGTATGCGTGCAGTTGGATATAGGTGGATGATGGTTGTCGATGCGCTCCGACATCCACGCTGATCGTGTCCTGATGTTCCCGGGTTTACCTCCTCGTTTGATGACTTGTCGCAACTCTGCATTGTCAATAGCGGAAAAAAGATCACACTTTCTTAATTTTAACGTTCTCATTTAAGCCCGGGCCTAACTTGGCCAGGAAAAAATTTGAGCCAAAGCATGCGTGAAGGTGCAGCCGGCAGGTCCCTTTCCACCGCTGCATGGCACATTTGTCAGATCAGAGGAATTTCTCCTGCACATGAACGGGGAACCGGAGAAGACATGGATTCACATTTGAGTCACGAACGACGAGCATCCGTCAAGAAAAATAAGCCTATTTGAGCTTGTGGTTATTTTCCAAACATGTCACCTGGTGTTAAAAAAGAAAAGAGTGTATAGTCAATAAGATGTGTGCTGTTCTGAAATCACCGGATGCGACAAGGCAGTGACTCAGGGGAAATGCATGACTACACTTTTGGCCCAACTGTTTTTGCCCCGTGGTGAGTTGCTTTGACTCTGCTTGTGGTGAGATGAGGCTTCAGTGCATTGGTGAGGAATATCAGCTGATCGGTGCTCTGAGACAAATGTCACCAAAGGCGTTTCCCTCTTTTTTCGCCCTCTTCTTTGTCATCCGGCTTACTTCAGCGGGGAGAAGCGAAGACACGGCGGACGTGCCGACTCATCTGTAAGTCAGCTGGACAAATATGGCCGACCTTCGAGTGAAGGAGGGAACAGCCATGACAGATGCAGCAGAGACGGAGGAGCTCACGTGTATGTGAAAAGCCGAAGGTTCCGCTCATGAATCTTTGATCCATCTCTTCCAAACTTGTCACGCTCATTCAATATGAGTGTGAGGAGCACCTTTTTGCCTCTCTCTTGCTCTCTCTCACACACACACGCACGTGCCCTCATAGTGCATTAATGTTCTTACATCACCTCCTCCATGAGCAGAGACAACAAGAAACATGCAGCGATGGAGAGACGAGTTTGGGGGAAGGGAGCCTTGTCGCTGTTAGGGAGTGAGGGGGTTGAACGACGGGAGGGGAAGAAACGTGTGTCATTAAAGAAGAGTGGTGGGTAGCCAAGGATTTAAATGCTCCAAAGTCAAACATGTGCATCGTAGTGCAGGGTGTGTGTACGATAAGGCTCTGAATCTTCTGTTAGAAGTTTACCCTTTCACGTTAACAGCTTCATCGATGTCGCCGGATTACAGTCGTACACGAAACACACTCTGCATAATTAAAGACTTGGAGATATTCAGCCCAGACCAGATTAAATGTATTACCACCACCATCATTTGTAACAGCAGATAATAACATACCCTGTATACTATATGATGGAGGGTTTTTTCCAGTTAGGGCTTGAACTCGCCCCACTGGTGTGCCTCTCCATGGATGGCTGGAGCTCAGACACATTAACACTGTCTGGCATTGACTTACACCCATGAGATCCACCTCCCCCACATACAGCACACAAAGGCGCACGCCTGGGCATCTTCCTTCTGCTCTAATACACCTTGTGCCCTTCGGGACAGGTGTTATTTGAGGGCGACATTTGCTTTTTTTGTGTGTGTGTACAAGTTGCTACCTTGAGTAGGATCATGCCGTTCCCAGAAGTGTTTGAGCAGCGTCTCAAGACTGACGTCTTTGGGGGAGAAGACCACTCTGACCACCTCGGTGTGACCAGTTAGGCCTAAAGGAGAAACAAAAAGATGCATTAACTAATGACATTTCAAATAAAGGCATCTGCTTTGCCTCCATGATCCCATCTTCCTCCTCATCCCTCTATATCTTCTTTAAACAGCCAGGCCCAGTCTTGTTTGCCTTGTGAGTGCCACTACGGGCACGCGTCAGCCGCAGGTAGAAGGCAGGTCAAATCAACATGGAGCCATGTTATTGCTTATGACACAACGGAAGAGAACGACAAACAGAGTGGGGGATTGTGGGGGGTAATCAAGGTAGGGGTATGTTGATAACATCGCCAATGGAGGCAGTCTACTGCATCTGCTGCTGCCAAAGCCCCGAAGATTCGACAAACTGAAGGAAAAACTTCAGCCCTAACATGCAAAGAACACGCACACACACGTCAGTATAGTGGGCTTAAGTCTGGTCTGGTTTCTACTGGGGTGCGCCGCCTGATCCTCTATCATGGCAGTGAGTCACGAGAAAAGATTGTGACACGGAGAAAGGTCTGCAGTAGTTTATTATAATAGAAACAAGAACGATGCCAAATCTCCCCTCTCAACACAGAGCTGGTGCACGTTGTTGGCCGTGGGTCATCAATCATCAGCCTGCAGCGTAGCTTGCTTCACCTGTACTCCATCATGTCACAGCTGATCTCATCAGTGGGGTACCAAAAAATAAGATGGAATTATTTATAAATGTACAAAACTGGTTTAAACTTGGAGTCATCTTGGATTAGGCCGAGAAGGACAAGGACGACGCCCAAATTTTATATGGTATACTGTATATATTTAAAAAAGGTCATCAGATGCAAAAGCACACAGATGGATGGACAAGTGTGAACATTCAATTGCTCAGGTGAGCGTGATCAGCTGTGCATCTCACATGGAATGACCCCCAAGAGAGGCCGGAGGGTCACCACACGACAAACGAGGTTTCACTATATGCATGAATATTACTGTAGTCATTTATAACAATGTGATTGGCTGTAAATAAGGGGAGACGGCGTCCACAGGGGGATAGACGGTGGCAGAGAGCTGAAAAATTGAACCTGCACTACAATCTTTCACACACGTCCCATGTGAAAAAGGTCACTGGAAGAGGAGTGAATGCGGCTGTTACCGAGTCAATATGCCAAAGAACACTTGTGCGGGGTGAAAAATGGCCGTGCTGTCAGCGACCCTCCTGTCACTGTCAGATACCTATTCCAGTGGGGGCCTGCGTTTCTCCTGCCCACAGCTTTTTCTGAGCAGAAGACAATGAATGATATCATCAGACTTCCTTTTATGATGTTTATTATTGTCACTGAGTGATGAGGATCGTTAGCTTTAACCTCAACCTGCTGCTAAAGTGCAGGAATGCTCAGAATCAACCCCTGCAGGACAAAAGATCTGGTGTCAATCAATTCCACCTCTCAAAAATCGGACTGCTGACTGACTGTCCGTCAACCCGGCTGTCCTTCCACCCTTTCCCAGTTAAGCTGACACTTCCATCAGCTGCTCCTCTCTGTCCAGCTGTCTGTCCTGTCCTGGCTGTGTTGACAGCTCCTCGGTCTCACGCCATGGCGGTGTTCTGCTCCGTCATGGCCAATGGAGCGGTGCCTGCGCCCTCTCAGCCGATGGACAGGCGGCTATTCTTTCTCACGCTGGTTTGCGTTCTAAATTTTCTTTCACCACAAAAGTTTATTCTACCTGCTACCCGACTTGCTGTAGCTCTCACTTTCTCTTTTCCTGTGATCCATTTCTCATCCCCACCTCCCTGCATTGCTGACCACCTTGCTGGAGAGCCGACAGAAAAGCCGACAGATAGGAAACACACGCAGCCCTCCCTTGATTGGTTCTGCTCAGAAAGCCTGCCAACCAAGCCCAGAGCGCCCCAAAGCGTCTTTGCTTTTCTCTCCATGTCTCCCATGATGTGGCTGCACCTAGACTCCATGCCCGCCTGTGAGGATGTGCCCTCATGCATGAATAAGACAGCCCTAAAAACACGCGAGAGGCTCACAGGATGAGACAGAGCTAGACATCTTGATTTTAATTATACATCAACGATCTACATGAATGTATTCACATCGCGCATGGAAAGAAACCAGCGGAAACAGGTATTTAGAATATTTTGGGGGCTTCTCATGCAAATACAGGAATCGGCATTGGATCAACAAAATCCTGTTCTGTAAATCAGCGACTTCACACAATGCTTTGGTTTTTAATTCACGTTAACCTCGGTTGCTAAAAACGCCGCAATACAGCATAGAACAGAACCCAATCCTTACAAGTAGGTCATGGGGAGGTGGGGAGGGGGGGTACATCCCATCTGGAGCAGTGCATTCTGAGTAGTTGACTGCAGATGAAGGGAAGGCGGTGAGAGGATGAGTGTGCTGTATTTAAAAATGCCCTTTCCGGCTCACTACCGCCTGATTTTTCATCTCTCATTGCAGCACTGGGTCTCTTGAACCCCGACTGATCCGACGAAGATCCATCTCGGCCCTCCGGTTCACCACCCCGCAGGGGAGGTGCGCCAGCGTCTGAAATATATCCAACAAAATGTACTATTTACCTGAGCAGACTTCGTGGTAGTTTGGGTTCGGTGTGGAACCGCCGGCGTAGCCCACCTGTGTGGAGAAGACCCCCGGAAGTCTCCAGAAAAGTCTCTCTGCACCCCAAAAACAGCCCATACCTGCAGAGGATGACAGCATGAACCAATGAGCACAGACTGATAAGGGTGGGCCCCACGCTGGGTCAAATTTGAATCATAAATTTGTGACTGTGCTGCCTTACCAAACATGATGGTCTCCATTCCTTCTGGAAAAGGCTCCACTGTGGGATTCCCGTTGACAACATGCTTGACTGTAAGCAGGAAATATGTACAAATGTGAAATCAGCACAATTGTTTAATTATAGTACAAATTAAAAGAAAGCCATCGGGAGCCTCGATAGGCTAATAGGCCTGTGCTTGGATAAGGGGTTGACCCGGGCCAGCGGATCAGAAAGAGCAGCTCCTGTGCTAGAGTACCTTTATGAGGTTACGCAAGAGCGACTGCCATTCTGTCCCTCTTGCGCTCTCATGCAGTCATTTCTGATCTCGTTCTCGTCTTCTCAGGGTTCACCAAGCGAGTCGGTGAGAGCAATCCAGGGGCATGGGTAGATATGTGAGCGGAGACCTCAAAAACAGACGCGACGGCGCTAATCTTCGCAATGCTACAAACGCCTCAGCATATACTGATATGCACCAGTGTGCCGAGAGGTGGCAGGGGGAGGCCCGGTAATGCCAACTGTACAGTACAGAATTAGAGCACTAAAAAGGAAGTGTGTGTATGTTTAGTCCACAGATGTGCAAGGCGGATTAGGGTTTAAGAAGACTGAGGTGACTTATGTGTAAATCGCCTTTAAGCAAGGCTGGTTTGTACTGCAACCACTAATATTAGTTTACAGATAAACAGGCCACCAGGAATGCTAAGGGCTTAGGTGCAGACAGATAACTGATGCTTGCTGTATGTGCAATGCACAACTACCATTCTGATGTTTGGGGATGTGCGACAATGACCGGAATACACAGAATTGCTCATCTGATAAAAATTCTGGTTCAGTTCCTAGACAGGCAACAACAGACCGAAGATTTCAGGGTATCTTAGATATCAGGTGGCAGCCATGAAGCCAGACACACTATAAAGAGTCGCTGCAGAGTTTCAGCTGATGCCTCATGCCTCAGTGTGCCACCTCAAGGCCACGTCTTGAAAACCGACCAGCCTGTTTGGTTTGTCTGTGCAGTAACAGATTGCAGGAGCACAAAGGCCTCCAAAAGTGTCACAGAGGCCCGGCTGCCTTCAGGCCCTGTTGTGCCATCCCACCGTGCACCGATTCTGTCTCCAAGCAGCAGGTTGTTTGGCACCACCAGGTCAGGCTCGTGCACACAGTCGTCTGAAATCAAAGTGTATCTGTGTCAGGGAGCGAACAGACCAAATAGTCTTGAACAAGGGGGGGGGGGGGGGGGGGGGTAAGCAAGGTGGTGGGAGGGCGGTTACGAAAAAATCCTGTGAAGTTTTCTCCAGCCTGTGCTTGATTTCACCGTCTTTTTTCCTGGCCAAGGATGAAAAGCAACAAAGTTGCCAAATGACAGTGAGGGAGAAAAGGAGAGAGTAAGGGAGAAGCAAGTGTGTGATTGAGAAGGAGGAGGAGGAAGTGGAGGAGTGGGAGGAGGAGAGTTCAGCCTGCCAAAACAATGCAAGAAGTAAATAGTCAGTGAGAAGCAACAGATGATGGTAGCAGAAAGACGGTGAAGGATTCTTTTGGCGTTCGGACCAGTGAGCCTCTAGGCGCTAAATCAAAGGACCGAGCTCTTTCTCCAAAAGTAAATACAGGAACAATAAACCAGCAAACAAATAAACAATGTTTTAAAATGAAGTCGTCCCTGTGCACACCGACGTGTCACCACAATCAATTAAATTTCTCTCATGCTTTTCTGCTGACCATCTTCCAAAACATCCCTCATTCCCTGCTCAACGATGCCCACGTGGAGTCATGGATGCATTCAGGCGCACAATCACACGCTCTCCCCAACCTCTGCTGTGGGTATTTCTCCCATGGAGGACCTGGCAGAGGTCCAGGGGGGTGCCGGGCTGAATCCTTTCAGCCCAGCGTCACCCCTCACAGGCAGAAATGGACGAATACTCTGGGTACGCTCACTCAGTACACTGGCAAAAGAAAGGACGACAACAAGCAGGGAGGGTAACTGACCGGGCTTACAGTAGACTGGAGCGGGGGGGGCATTTTTTTGAACAACTAAGACGGGCATTATTTATTTAGTTTTGCCTTTGTTTTCCATGGATGTCAAAGCAGCACAGAAATAGATTCAACATACAGCTGTATTGATGCTGAATTCTGCACTTTTGTTGCTATTAGCATGGTAGCTATAGGCGGCTGGACCCGAACGAAACCATCAGAACCAGCAGCAACCTTGCATCATTCCTATCTAGGGTGCAGCAATAAATCTGTTAAGCATGTATGTGTCCGGTTTTACTAGTTTAAGTGAGTATTAAGTCTTTATTTACCCTTTGATGGGTTGCTTTTCAACCCATGCTCCCATGTTTCTTATCCGGCACAACGAGGTCCAAGCACTGCTTCCCCTTCACGCAGGGAGACGGATGCCAACACTGGTACCAGAGAGGTCGATTTTCAGGCTGCCCAGTTTGTTTCTTTCCAAAAATCCATTCTATTTCCCCCTCTCCCCCCACCTCCCAGCTTCCCTCCCTTTGCAAGTCCTTTCTAGCCTCACACAGGTTGGCGAGGAGTCAGGCACGAGTCGTCGGTGGAGCGGGAGGCTTTATACTGGTGCCAAATACCCTCTGCTATACTGGAGGATGGGTAGGCACACACACACTGAAAAATCTGCTTTCCCAATGGGTCTGTATAAGAAGATCTTTAGTTTCATCTATTAGCAAGACAAGACAAACTTCATAAAGCAATAACAGCGTGAATAGAAGCTACTGTAAGGTTCAAATAACTACTGACAATGTATCCCAATAAAGCTTCTCCATTCAAGTGTTGAACATGTGCAAACGGTTTTATCAGCCTATTAACTTAAACAAATGCTGAGAGCTATCATGATGAAACATCAAATTAAACTTTAAAGTTTGTACAAAGTAAAAAGCAAACTACTCTCACTCTTACACTCTATTTTCCTGACATGAAGGGAAGATAACAGCAAAGTTTTTCAAACAAAACTGCTCATGATGTCCTCAGATGCAACAAAGGAGAGGCATCACTCATTCACTAATTGTGAATTACAAAAGAAAGCGAATCAAATAAACACCTAATTGTGCAACACAGACATAAAATGTTGGTCCCACATGTTCGGAATAGGGTACTTATTGGACAATAACACCTTTTAGGACACCGTGATCTAATTTTAGTGTGCTGCCGTTGGCTCTTTTTGACTAAAATTAAGTCCCAAATGGTCTCTGACAGCTACAGTGAAGTTTCAGATGGCTGTGATGACACCTACATTGTGTGGGAATATTTCATCAGAGGCTACATGCTTGCACACACATGTCAGTCAGAACCGTGTTACAATGGAAATCTGAGTCAGCAATACTGATAGTGCTGAACAGAACACTCACAGTCCACATCCATGGGGTTGGCATGGCTTGTTTTGGTTGCATTAATTTTGTAGGCCTCTTGAGTTCATTGAGAAAAATGGCAGAAGCAAGGTCAAGTTAAGCACAGGGTCAGCATCGTACTAGGAAACAGGATAAATTAGCAAACTGTCTTTGTTTTGAATTGCATATTTATGTTTTTTACCTACATATTTTCCTGCCCTTGCAGCCCTTCTGAAGCAGGTTGCCTGCTAGCATCAGAAAAAGGAAAGCAAAATACATCTTTGCCATGAATCTGCTCTGAAGAATTACAGTGAGGCATGTAACGGAGATTGATTTTGGTCAGCTGACCTCCCCCACCCTGTTCGGAAGAAATATTGGCAGTCTATCCTGCGCCGACTCACAATAATAGCCGCTGTACCCCTACCATGTAGCAATCTGGCACTGGATCATCCTCGCCAAGGTCACAGGGTACGTACAGACAGGCTTGAGGGAGGCAACGCAGCACAAACAACCAAGGATCTTCTTCAGGACCAGCTAAAGGGGTGGGCGTCACTTTTAAAATGAATGCTCTTCATTATGGGAGTGAATATGTGTAACACGTACACTCTATTTTGGACCTGGACCGACATATGTGGAAATACTAGTGCTTACTGGCCCATACCACCAAAAACACTGGAACCTATTCCATCACACAGGAGAACAAACCCATCCCCACCTAAGCTGACCCCCCCACTGTGAAAGGGGAGGAACAGATTTCTGCCATGCGGTGTCTCCGAGCTGCTTCGACAGACGGAGCAGGAACTTACGATGGGGCGGAGCCTTCATGCGCATAATACCCAGATGGGCCCCTGGATGCTGCAACACCTCTTATCCACCCCTACCCAGAGTCCATGGCCAGAGTAGGAACCAGGTTTTAACAATCCCAACATGGGCCAGCGTATCACAGAATTTTACAACCTGAGATTGTAGGTCATTATAACCAACTACATAAGAGTAAGATGTGGGCAGCGGTAGCGCCGACATTGAGCTGGGAAGTGGAGGGCCTCAAGGCCCGATGCAGACAAAACATGGAAGGTGTTCTGGTAGTCGGGGCGGGGGAGGGGGTCCGGTGAGCTAGGTGTAGATCCCCCAAAAGCTAACACGGGGCCCTGCGAGGAGCAGGCGGCACATTCACGGATGCACTCTGCCTTTGCCCACATGCAGCTGGGATGGGCTCCAGCACCCTCCCTGTGACCCCAAAAGAGACAAAGTGGTTAAGATTTTTTTTTAAAAGAAAGAAAATGTATAATAGTAAGAACTGGATTAAGAGGTTAAAAGGTTGGAAAACTAAACTAAAAAGCTTGTAGCTAAAAAAAAGGATAAAGGAGTGTATTGGCAGTAATGTGCACTATAATACCACATGACATGCAAAGGTGCAGCTGAAATAACAGCTGATAAAGGGTTCAGTTGTCAGGCGAGTTGGTTAAAGTGGTTTCTAGTCCACTTCAGATTGACCAGAGGCTGGTTGGTTCAAATATCATTGTTCTCTTCATATTAAAGACCTTTGAAACCACCCTGACCTTACTTTCTGAGTTGGGACTAATGTTGACCGTATTTCGTCTCCACATTTTAGTTCTAATGCTCTCTGCTGTGGAACCATGTTCCCAACCTCTAGTCCTGAGAGTAAAACGACCCTAAAACCATCATTAAATCTACATAAAATGTTGATTTCAAACTCAACTCTGATCAACCAATCAGCGTCACTGATTATTGAATGAACTAAACCAGGAGTTTTATTTCATGGCGGGAATATTCCTGCGCTTTGATGTCGCGTTCGCTCGCGCTTTGCCATCTGCCGTAGACGTTAATGCAATTCTTTGCACGTGCGTTCGTTTACCTGCCACCACCATCGCCACGTGCCTCCCCCTTAGCGCGCGGTCTCTGCTTGGCAGCTCGCTTTTATGTGCCATCCGAGTCAGCGGCGCGAGCGACGCGGAAACAGGAAGCAACCAAACGGCGCGCGGTTGCGCACGCGAGGATGGCGGAGAAAAGAGCACAACAGTCTGTCTCCACCGTGCACGCCGACAGGACTTGGGCGGGGACGGGGAAAAAAGGCAACTCACTTATGAATATTCATCACGCGTGGGCAACGTCGTGCGCCGCATATCAACTAATCAAGGGGTTAATATGACTTTGGCACAAAAGCCTACAGTGCGGGAAAGAAATTAAATTTAAATAAATATCCGCGCCGTTATGCATGCAAATCAGCTTGCGCCAATTATCAGCTCTCATTCTGTGGGAGGTCCTTCTGGTAAAGCGTGGACGTATGGAGCAGCTCCTGTTAGACAGTGGTGGGCCTATACAGAGCGAAACGCCTGTTTGTGTTTGCGTGTGTTATCGAGGCCTTTGTCACAAATGTATCATGAAAAAAAACAGATAGTGGAAATAAATGAAAACGTTCATTTCAATTTCACTACCAGGGTGGTTGCTCAGCCTTAATGTACGTGCACCATCATTGCTTGGGCTAATTCACAACAGAAGTGGTCGGTTGGCTACAGAGGTTATTCAGCCATTTTATTTACAGTTGCATTTTTCTGTTTCTACTAATACTCTTATTTTTGAATTATTCTCACACACCGGTGGTTAGTTTGAGCAACAAAAATGTGGCTGAACATGGCGACCGTGTGTGCTGTTCCACCATTTTCCGCAGGTTAGATGTGGATAAAGTTGTAACTTAGCAGCAATTTCAGAGAAATGAGAAGGCAGATTTTGCAACGGTCAGCTCACATTCATGAGTAATTTCCTTTGTTGTTTTATTCCATTTTTCAGCCAGAGCAGAAATGATGGTGATTATTTACATGTGAAAGCTTAAAGCATTTCTGCACTTGCTCTAAACCAGCCAATTTAACCAGTAAGAAAGAAACCAGGCCATTGTTCCTGTATCCTGCAAGCCAGAATAACATCACACCCCACTGCAATCCCTCTCTCCACTCATTCCTTTCCTCTCTCTCTCTCTCTCTCTTATTTGCCGGGGAAATGAAGCTCAATCACCTGCGGAGGAGCTGAGGGCGGCAAAGGGGACTTTGCAATGCAAATGCCAGGTAATTACCCGAAAGCTTGGAGAGTGGAAGCACACAGGATGAAAATAGAGCAGGCAGGGAGAGAGACGGAGATGAACCAAATGCTGGGTTCACATGTCTGGTGATGCAGGATGATTGGGGTGTTTTAGGGGCGTGTGTTTATGTGGATGTGGGAAGAAGAAAGGGGAGAAGAGACAAAAAGGTGATGAGAGGCACAGACATGGATCGAACCACATACACACTGAGAGAGGGCACCGAGTCTCTGCTAATTTCTTCCCTGGTATATGCCCCCCAACCCCACCCCCCCCACCTCCAACAAATGATCAATAAAGCTCAGTAGCACAGGACGGAAGGCTGTGCTTTTAATTTGGGAGAATATTTGTGGTGAACAAACCCCTTTTTTTGCACGAGTGCTGCTGCAGTTTGAGTAGAAGTGTTTGCGCCTGGTTGCACCGTCGTTTGCGTGCTCTTTAATGGGTACTTGCGGGTGCGTGAGTGTGTGTCGCTTGACGTGCGTGTGTGACTTGTGTGTTGCACTGGAGGATTTAGTGAGTGTGCCAGCTTGCAGCTGTTTGATTGTCGGTGAGTGAGAGTGAAGAGATGTACAGATGTGAGCGAGTATCAAAGAGATTATGAAATGACCTGGAATGAAACGCCGCGCTGGATTTCACCCGGCTACCGTGGCACGTTAAGCCCACTGTTTGATCAAGTAGAATTTTTAGGTTACTCCACGCAATTCCGTTTTAGCGCCGTAGCCCAAATGCCGATTTGCAATTCAGAATAACTCGAGTGTTTGTTTGGTTGTTGTCATGTACCTCGACTCCAGCGCTGCCTCTGAACAGCACCTGAACAGAACAGGAGCCATCCAAACAGAAAAACTGTTTGGCAATCGAGTGTAATTGTGCCTTTGCTAAAGTCTCACTTTGCCTAATTAGAATAATAAATCATGCCGCCTCGTTGTTTTCAAAGAGCCCTCCATCGTCTCGCCGAAGCAGGTGGGATTGTGGGATGGTGCGAAAAACAAAAGCTCTGATTACCCTGCTGCGGCTACAGTCGGTTAAAAGCACAACACGGCGCTCTCCGGGGAGGCCGAGTCAAAAAGCGAGCTGCACGGGATGATAAACCAGAGTGGGGAAAGGCAACTTGACAAATTTTGCATCATATGGTCGCCTGCACTTGACTTCTCTTGACATAAATCACTTGGCTCATTGGAAGATGGCAGACAGCGATGGTGGTGGGGTCGGGGTCGGGGTGGGGGGGTCTTTTCCAGGATGGTTGTTGTGTTGTTTGGTAGATGTGGAAACCTTTTAAATTAAAGGCACAACTTCAGGTTAAAACAATAGTGAGACTTCAGATTCCCATCCTAATTTGTGTTTACAATAAGAAGCTTTTACTCCATCCACAATGTAGAAATGCTGCATTTACTGTTTAGTTTAGTTCAGTTTAGTGTCAGCTCTTTCAAAAAGACACATAAACAGAACACATTTCTTGAATATTTGATTATCTTATTATCAGCCAAATGTGGTATAACCATTACACCATTTTCTAATTAAAACTCTAAATGTCATACTGATGTCAAATCCAATCAGTGTGGGCAGGTTTTCAGCCACACGCGTCCCCACACGATGCTAAATCAATTAACGTAAAAAAAATTTGAGGCCAAATGTTCTGCTTTAACTTTTTATACTGAGAAAAGATATAGAAATAAATATTCTGTTGTAAAACAGTAATCAGGCCGAGCTGGTAATGTGATAATGGTGTAAACTGGAATCTGTAGAGTGGCATTAAATGAAAATTTAATGAAACTTTTTGCACACACGCCCAGTTTGAGCTCCGCTACGTCATTTGCATACTTTTGTTACAGCCGTCTTAGCTGAATGTGCTGATTTTTATGATTGAATATCTCCTTCTGGACCTAAGTTGCTGTACAGCCTGATTATCCCCTTGATATCAAACCACAGGATGTTAAATGCAGATAAACTGACTGACAGATAAACGAATGCGGCAGTTCTGTGCAGTACTTCCTCTTCCTCTTCTGCTCCCTGCTAAGAGCGGCGGGGCTAAGCCACTCTTGCCCTACATACAGCCTAAACAGCCGATTACCGAATGTCCCTCTAATCCCATGCACCAGGGCATGTGCCACTGTCATCATGTACCAACCACCCAATCGCCCTGTAGCCACCGTCACTATTCCTGTCCCCACCAAGCCCCCCCCTAAAACCCAACCCTGCCACCCATGGCTCAGCTTCCTCCATTTTCTACTTTTATCCACTCTTCCGATTTACGTTGTTTTTTTGTCAGAAGCTGCGATACCGAAACCCCCTTTCAGAGCTGTCTCTCTCTATCTTTCCCCAGCAACACCCCATCCCATCCTCATCTCTCCCTCTCCACCCCACCCCAACCCGTTTCCAGTTTTAACCTCCTCTTGACCACCTGGCGTGGGATAGCTTCCTTTAGTCCCCCCCGCCCCCCCCACTGCCTCACCTAAACCACCAGACCTGAGATTAGGGTTAATCTGGACGTTGTGTCATCCTGTATCCATCCACCTCCCCCACAGCCTCATTCAGTCCTCCTCCCTCCCTCTTTACCAAAGAGGCTTTGGTTTAAAATCCTTTATTGTGTACACCACACTCCCCTCGCTGTGTCTTTCCGCCTGCTGCCAACTGCAACTTTTCCCCCCGCACCTCAGCATCAGCCAATCCCAAAACGGACGCTATCCCCAAGCGACGTTGGTTTGAAAAAAAGGAACCAAAAATGCCAGAAAAAGATTTCCACACTATTGCTGTCTTTGGAAATCTAGGATAGGAAGTAAAGGAGGACTCAAAATGGATCCGTGGCCTGTCTGTGCGCGCGCGAGCGTGCGCTAATGCATGACTGTACTTAGCGAGTTAGCATACAGGGCGATGACTTGTCATAATGGTGTGCATGCAACACTGGCAGGCTGTGGGTATGTGTGTGTATCTTTGTGTAATTGTTGGAGGGTGGCTGCACAAGTCACAGGATTTAGATGAGAGTCTGGAGAATTCATCCTCCACTCCACTGTCCTAGTCGCACCCCCTCCCTTCTCAAGTGCATTTATCCAGCCGAGCTCTTGCAGCCCTCTCACCCCGAGGACAGTCTAAAGGCGCGGAGGCCCGAGCTGGATGAGGAGACGCCACAATGGAGCTGGCTAGGATGTGTATAGAAGGGAGACAAAAAAAAATGGGGCTAAAAAGACACACAGCGCTAAAGCCCCTTTTCATGTTTTTGTCTTCACAAATAAATGGTGGATTGTCCCTCAAGCAAAAGTCTTCTTTCTTGAGTTGAAAAGCCGGGGGAAAAGCACTTGGCAGAGTGGTGGGATGGAGAGTGAGAGGTAGAGAGGCAGCGAGAGATGTAGGACAAGAATAAAGTCTCTTATCACAAGGGGGCAGAAAGAAAGACCCTTGAGCAGGAGAACCTGCACGAGTTGGGTGTTTTAATGAGAGAACTGGCAAGAAGGAGCCTCAGAAAAGGATCACAAGATGCTTCAAACGCCATCATACCATAATTACCCTCAACCAGGACTGCTAATTTGCTTGATAGCGGCGATGTGTTCACTTACTGCAGATCAAGAATATCAGTGAGTATTCCTGTCTAAATCCAGGCAAACACGCAGCGAGGTGCAGGACCGTCCGCTGGAGCGGCGCTAACGGGCGACTGGATGTGGCGAAATGTTTCAGAAAAGGGAGAGCGGAAGGAAAGAAACTCGTTCAAAGTGTCGGCGCGCGGGAGCGGAGCGTCCGCAGAGGCCGCGGCGAAGAGAGCGAAGCCGTGTAGACAGTGGATGTAAATTAATTGCTGTCATGTGGATTCTGGTCCCAGCAAATCAGGGTCACGTCGCTCTTCTGTGGTGCCTCGGCGTGATTGGAAAAAAAAGGGTCCAGGTCGCCTATGTAGATATATATGTAAAACCTAAAAAAAAAATATCCAACAGCTTTAAAATTTCTGATCCTTGCACAATTTATACATTTGTTGTAGGTGGAATTCTGATTGAGGATAATGTGACAAAGCAATAAAACTGCGTAAAAACCTGCAGATAAAATGAAATTATAATACAAATGAGCAGTAATGTGGAATAAAAGTCAGTGCAGCACTGCAACACTGGCTCTTGTATAATCTGCCTACAGTACACGTGATGGCCGTGCCGTGCCATAAAATCCTCTTCATCACCAGGAGCTTTTCAGAGAGTCACCTCAGGTCCAAACAGAACACTGGATGCCAACTAGTGCAGACCTAACAGGGTTATAAATGCACTGTGGTCCCATGAATTAGCCATGCTTATTACTGAAAATTACGACCGCGCTTTCTGCTTAACTAGGCTGCAAAATTGATTTACCTTTTTCTTCAGTCTGCCACGATCCCAAAGACACCCCCTTAATATGAAAGATACCAGTATTATTTTATGTGCTAATCAGAAAATATGTGAAGCATGGACTTTAATTACAAATAAAACAAAGACATGCTTTTATTAAAAATAAAAAACACCTAAAAAGTCACCAGCCTGCAAATCACACCAAAAATATGCTTTTTCCTATTTTGTTTTGTTTTTTTGTTTAAAAAAAAAAAAAAAAAAAAATCAGTAGACTTTACAGTGGAGTATGGCTCTTATTATATACATGTTTTCTTTGATACTGTATGCCCCAAAGCAAATCATTCATGTTCAAACAGTAATATCTGAACATGACAGAAATGGTGCAAAATGGGAAGTAGGTCACATAGCAATTTATTTGACAAAAAGGGATGGGGGTGGGGAACCGGGGCGTACGCAGAGGCAGCAGCGAAAGGGAAGGTTTTTGGAAACCCAGATCAGATAGTGTGTGTGTGTGTGTGTGTGGCTTATTGTATGGCTGACCTAAAAACAGAAAAGTTACATGGTGTTACTGATCGTTGGAGAAGTGCTCGATCAGTTTGGAATCTCGACGCTGACGCAGGGCTTTGTATAGTTTCCCCCCTTTGATTTTGGTGAATGAACACACACACACACACACACACACACACACACACACACACACACACACACACACACACACACACACACACACAGTGGTAGAGAAACCGAAACTGATATCACGGTCGCCCTTCCATGTTGGTAGATTCGACACAAGCGAGCCAGCAGCATTGATCAGTTGTCCCTGAACTGCACTCTGCCCCCCCCCCACACACACGCACACGCACACGCACACGCACGCACACACACACACACACACACACACACACACACACACACAGATCCTCAAACCCCCTACATCCTCCTAACCCCCCCCCCTCCCCCTTACAGCACTAAATGTGCGTGCACCCATATGCAGAGTTCACCCGTATTTACAGAGTAAATATGCAGAATCCACAGATGACACCGTGAACGTGTGTATTCCAGCGCAGACACCCACGCGCACTCATAAGCTCTCCGAAGAGCTCCGGATCCCGCTTAAATCCCGTCATCACCGAACACCTCAGCTATACGATCGGAGGCCATACATCCCAGAGGTCTCCTCCGACCTGCGATGCTAAACACTACAGCCGAGAGTCTCGGCGGCAGATTCAAGATCACGAGCGCCAACTTCTCCAGAAAATATGAAATAGAGAAATAGGAACGCCGTTAGATGAAGAGAGGGGATTAGCTGCACTATTAGATGAAAACAGCACTTACGCATAAATCTAAACTCTAAACCTATTGTGCTGCTACTTTAAAAGGTTAAAAGCTGGGTGTCACAGATAATGATTTGTCCTGTTTTTACAACCAAACACACACTGTGTGCTTTAAAAAAAAAAATCAATCCGGGGGTCAAAGAGTTTATGCATTCTTATTTGCATACTGACAGACGATCTACAGGATCTACTCTCCGCACAATCGAGACAATCTGTGCAGACTGCAGCGAGGATCCGCAAAGCCACATTAACACATAAGAGAGGCTCTGGAGCACCAGTCTTTTCTAATGACTCCATAATCCGACCCAAATGCTGCCTGCTTGCTAATCTCTCCATCGGATTACTATACTGGGGACGAGCACTGTCTACTTGTCTCCCTGTCGTGGGCCTGTCTGTCTCACCCGGCTCTTCTCTTTCATGTATTTTGCTTTATATTCCTCTGTAAAATAATTTTTTCAAAAAAGCCTCTGTGATCCTCGTGGATGTGCTGGTGGGGCTGCGCGGTTCTTTCTCTCCCGCCAGGTTCTTCACATCTGCAACCTGTTCAAACGGAGGAGATAGCGGGATGTCAAAATGTGCTCTCTAAGATCATTCTTTTCTCTTGATGATGTGCGCGTGAGCAAACCCCAGTACAGGAACACACCCTGCACGTCCCAACACGGCCTAAATTTATGCCCCGTGTGATGTTGTAGCGAGAATTTTAAATAAACACACACTTGACACACACACACACACACGTACGGGAGCAGATTCAATGTAATTCGGATTATTTTGTTCCTCTACACATTTTAAGAAACAGGCTGAAATATGTGCAAAACTGGTTTTGTGAATTTACAGGAATCGTGCTGTGTGTGTGTGTGCGTCTGTGTGTGAGAGAGATACACAGATGAATGTGTCTGTTTGGCCTCAGCTGCATCTTTAATGTCAACGGTTAAGAAAAAAGAAAAAAAATCTCAGAAAACAGAACTGTAAAATAGCACTAATGCTAGCTGATCTCTGAAAGCCCCTCCTGAGATTGTCCCTGTCTGCAGACTCACCGACAGCTGAGAGACGGATCACATTTGCCATGAAATGTGATATATCCTAGTTCTGGAATATTTGAAATCCTTCCAGGTTTGCAATAATGGCACGAATTTGAAATAGTTTGGGGTTTTTTTTTGTTTTGTTTTTTCGTGCCTTCGTCCGATGAGATGAAAGGATCTGGAGCGAACGTGTGTCAAAAGGCTTCTGGAAAGATGCGCAGACGCCGAGGCTGTTTTGGGTAAAGCCTCACGAATATCACACTGGCCGGGGCGGAAGAGCGGAAAATGTTTCATAACTGCACTTTTGTAATTAGAAAGGCTTTCTTTAATTATGACAATATTATTTGGATAAGTAGGACACAGATATAACAGGGCAGATGTCATAATATTTCAATAAAAATCACATCAATCAGAGATTTTGGCACACACTCGACTACATGCAGCTCAGTTCTAATCCTGCTTCTGCACGAATGTGGCGGTTGTGGTTGTCGGCGTATTTTGGAATAACGAGAGAGGTTAGGAGCGACTCGCTGCGATGAGCGAAGTGAAGAAGCGAGCCGTGACACACGAGAGAAGGCCATGGAGGAAGCGATGGAGGGCTGGAGGCAGGAGAGATGGAGGGAGAGGTGAGGCTGGTCCAGCTCGTTTCAGCTCTGCGTGTGTGTGTGTGTGTGTGTGTGTGTGTGTGTGTGTGTGCGAGAGAGGCAGGAAAAAGAGGGGGGGTGGGGGCACTCTGCTGTCCACTTCCAGGGATCAGCTGATGGCTATGGATGATGGAGCAGAGAGGGGTCAGGGGTCAAAGCCTTGCATTGTCAGCCAGGCATTGCTCTCCCATGGGGCTGCCTTCTTCGCTTGCCTCCCCCCACCCTCCACAACACACCACTCTGCGCTCTGCCATCAATCCCCCGCTGCCTCGTGTACATTTACATACATTTATCAACGTGGTGCGTTCGCGGGCGGCTCGCCTGCGCGGGCCGGGGGACGCGCTGCATGTGTTACGGGCCAGTCGCAGCGCGTCCGTCCACCCAAAGAGGGGAAAAAGCGCGTGCGTTACACCGTGATCGGGCTCTGACACGTGATGCGTTCGTGTGCCTGGGTGAATTTTCACAGATGTGTTTTTTTTATGCACATCTGTGGCTTTGCCTGTGTACGTGTGTGCGGGACGACCCCCCCCCCCCCCCCAACTCACCCCAGAATTAGAAGTACCCTTCTCAACCCTTGTCCTCCCATCCAACACACACACACACATGCACACCCCCCACCACTTTGCCTGTGTAATCCTTGCCAGCTGGCCCTGTTGGCTAATCCCTCTGCACTGATCAGCTGGGCCACGCATCCAGTACGGGACAGGACAGGGACAGGGGCAGAGAGGGGCGGGATGCTCTGTGTGACCGTGGTGTGTGTGTGTGTGTGTGTGTGTGTGTGTGAGAGAGAGAGAGAGAGAGAGAGAGAGAGCTGGGGGGTGGTGTCGACCAGAAAGCATAAATTGAAGCCCGTGCCTTTGCCTCAGCGCAGTGTGTCTGTGTGTGAGCCAGTTGCCTGTTCCTCCTCGTTCTGTCCATCCCTTATCTTTGTCCTTCTCCTCCTCCTCCTCCCTTGGATCCTGATACATATATATACCTATCTGGCGTATATATGTAGATTTTACAGCTTGGGCTTTTTTTTTTCTTCCTGTTTTTGGTTTTGTCTTGAGCAGATCCACTTGGATTTTTTTCTTTAAATGGTGGTGACTTGGGTAGAATTAAGATGAGTCTTTTTTTCCTTCCTTCTACCCTCTCTCCTGTTTTCCCTGACTGCATGCGTGACACCTGCCTGCCTCCCATCCCTGCATCCCACCACTGACCCCCCCTGTGTGCCTGCGTCCACACGCTCATCATCCCGAGCCCGCGAGGACCTTGGCGGGATGGAGCCGCGCGGTCTCACATCTACAACTACAGCGTCAACACAAACGCAAGCGGGGACCGAGGACCCAGAGGAGGAAATACCGGGCACCTCCGCCGCTGTTTTTCTGCAGCGTCTTTAGAAAGGAAGGATATATTTGATCTGAGCTATTCTGCTTGTACAAGTGTAGCATCCTAAATAGGGACGCAGTGACGAGTGTAATAACAAAGCAGCTTCAAACAGTCGCAGTTGTTCTGGACAGACATTCGTGTTCATTTTAGCAGCTAAAATGTGCTTTTCTGACAGATATCTGCTAAGTGATTCCTGTGCGTACCTAGCTATGAACCAAAGGATGGAGACATGTCATTTAGATCTTGTTTTTAAGTCTGTACATTGATATAGGTACATGAGCAGGGTGCAGAGAGAGAGAGAGAGAGAGAGGGAGAGAGAGAGAGAGCGAGAGAGAGTAGGAGGGTGGGCGAGAGGGAGGGTAAGGGGAGATAACGACACAGGCTTTACCAAGTGTAATTGAAGAACTGCTCGGTCTGATTAAACCTCACCAAGTTCTTTAACCAGGACCGGCAGAAGCTTGGCTTGCATCGAGGCGATGGGTCAGGCGCCGCTGCGCATCTGCAGCGCGTGCTCATAAGACATCCTGATGCCATCCTTTGTTTTGCTGCGAGGGGGGAAGATGGTCTGCAGGAATGGTAGCAGCCAGGTAGCCGAGGCTGCTGCTCCTCTCCGTGATGCCACAAAGGTAGCCGTGCTCGCTCCATCTCGTTCTCTCTCTCTGTGGTGCCTTTTTAATGATGCTGCTATAGAACGTAGACAGATAAACGCCTCAGTGCTGCATCTGCTGCTGTGATCAATCGCCTTTTTTTTTTCTCTCTCTCGTCCTTTTGTTCACATTTTGCTGCTGGAGAGACAGGAATGCATGCCTGCTCTGGTTCTGAACCCAGAGGAATCACAATGTCATTTGTCTTGTATTTTAACTGTTCTCCCCCCAACAGCCTCCCATTACTGTCTGCATATTAACCTGATTTCCAAAGAGAATACAAGCCGACGCGGGGGGGTTAGCATGCATTGCACTTTGAGGTGTGAAAGGACCGCATAGGAAGACCACAGGTGAGGAGAAGGACAATGTCAAATACTAATGGGCGGAAAAATATTCAATAATAAGGTCTATTCATATTAACAAGGCGGCTTTATTAATAAATGAACACCAAAGGGGGGAAAGTGGTTCTAAAAAGTGGGGTGATCAAATAAATCCAAGTGCATGTTGGCGTTGGAGTTTTGGGTTTGAGCTCTTTGTGTTCACAGTGGACCTTGATTTAATTTCAATACAATTAAGGCACGCGGTGAATGCCAAGAGAGAAGCCACAGTCTTCGCTTTGGAGGATTAGAATTAAAAAAAAGAAAGAAAAAAAGAGTGGCAACGACACAGACGGACGTTGGCCACAATCCTGCAAGATTAACCAGCGGTGACGCTAATGGGATCTGACAGGAAGCGTTAGGCAGAGAGGTTACAGAGCGCTGACTTCAGATCAGCAGGCACAAGGCAGGAAAGCCCAGCAGAGGCGCTGATATCAGGCAGAAAACGCAGAGAGAGCGAGAGGGTCAGACACGCTGAGCCGGTCCCGTAGCCAAACGGACAGAGGGGATCACACCGGGGGGATCTGCTGTGTGGTGACAGAGGGCCACTTCAAAGGTCTGTGTGTTTACACCTCAGCATACCCTCGGCCGGATCCGGGTGGACGACGGCAACGCGGCGTGCTGTCGAAGGACAATCACACCTTTACCTTTATTTACAGATTCACAGGAGATTTGTTCTCTCTTTAGTTTTTTTAACACTGCTTGCTGCCAAAAGGTCTCAATAAAGATGTCACCACATCCCTGTTTGCCCTCTCTGGTATTCTTTTCTAATTAAAAAAAAGCCAAAAAAAAAAAGAAAAAAAGGCATAAAGTCATTTAAATCATGAGCTTCAGCTCCGATAATCACAGAGCTGCGTGAAGTGACTCCAGCTCTGAATGGCTGCAGGCTACAGCGCGCTGACCTACATCTGGCTTCATGGAGACACAGCAAGCAGAAGAATTACAGAGATTCAGCTGCCTTTATTTTAATTACTGCTGTGGCTTTATTAACATGTTAGAAGTATAAAAAAAAAAAAGCAGAAGTCTGGGCAGAAAACCCTTTATTTTCTATAAAAGGTGAACATTAAATGATATAAAGGAGTCCCAGCCCCACACAGGGATGCAGAGGCCACATATGCCCACTCCAAGGTCATCAACAACACTGGGGCCCCCTCGCCTGTCTGGCCATTATGCATTTTCCAAACTCTCAGTACAAAAGGAGCACACGGGGAGGGGTGGGGGGGTCATATTCAATATGTCAACAGTGCTGGACCCCTGGAGATGATGAGCAGGTGACTGCGTATGGACGTCCCATCACAGCCAGAAAACACTAATCAGCTGCACAGATTCTTATGTTTGTGCTGCTTTTGGTGGGGGGAATTAAAATAAACTAGAAAAAGTGACCCCCGACAGGTGCAGGATGATAGAAAAAGACCACTAAAGGTTTAAACTTGAAAGAATGTTGAGGATCTGATAATATTATGCTTGTGAAAGGCAACTTAATACAGCTGGAAATATGACTTTTTTAAAAATCAAGCAGTCGAGCCTCTTTCGGCGACTTTGGCTCTAATCTTCCTGCAGTTTGGATCATCAGAAACCGTCTTTCAGAAACAAAACGCACACACAGAAAGAGAGAAGAAATCTAATTTAGTCATGTAAATAGAGGTCGCGCCGGCGACATGGCGAAGCGTCACTAATGGAAGAAAGAGATGGATGCCTTATGATAATGAGGAGAAAATAAAGCAGAACCATGACCTTGCAGAGCGAGATGAACCCAACGGCACAATGAACCTAACGCACGGCCCCGGCAGCAGAATACAGAAGGCACATTTTGAAATATCACACACACTCACACACACAGAGCGGCATAGAAAGGTGTGTAAAATAAAAATAGAATCACTGAAGGTTTCCTTTTTCAAGTGAATTGTTGAAACCAGGGTGATGCTTCATTTTTAGATAATGTTAATGGTGCTCAAATTCTAGAATTCAATAAGACGTTAATAAATGTCTTATATAGGATGAAGACACACACACGCACACACGCAGGAATTTTCAGGGCAACTCATCCTGTTTTTCTATGCATTAACTTGATGTGCACTCCAGGATACACATTCTGACCTCCTCCACACACACTTCCACGCCATTAACACCTCCCCACTCCCCCCACCACCTCTCTCCTCCTCCATCGTCTGACTCTGCTTGTCTTTTATGGCCGTTCATTTGCATCCCAGGAGGGGCTAACAGGCGTCCTCAGGGAGGCTCGGATGAGGGTCACAAGAAATCCCCTTGAGGCGACGTGTTTGCCACGCACCCTCGTCTCAGACGCGACACGTGCCGTCCAACCCCACCCCCCACTTTTCCTTTCAATTGTGCCCCCTTTTTCTAACCTTTACCCCATCCCTAATCTCAGCACAACCTTAATTCACAAATTCAGCCTCAATCTCACCCTGACATTTAAGGATAAAGCTGGAGGGCCAGGAATCTTGGCTCCAAAAAGCTGCCCAGGCTTCACAATGGGAAATTCTGAAAATTAGGAATGCACCAAGACACGCAGGATGGAGGGCATATTGCCAGATTTGGGGGGGGGGGGGGTGTTCTCCTTTTTCTAATATTAACATACACGCAGCCTGTGTAAAAGGTTTCTTCCATTTTAACCGCTCTCATTGCTGATTTTAGTGTTGTGCAAATAAACCAAAATATCATAAAACATCCCGCTGTCATCTATTAACTATTTTAAAGAGACTGACATCTTAAATGTCTTTGTTGGCAAGGCCTTTGTTTTTGCAAGATTTTATAGTAGTTTTAGTTATTTCAGGACAACATATACAGTATCTGTACTGACATATGGTTTGTAAGGGCTCCTGAGAGTCTATATTGTAGGTTTAAACAGCAATAGACGTGCTGGCCAATAATTAAGGGGAACTAAAGCACGTTAAAATAAAAATTTCACCAGTACATTAATTTATCGTGCCGAGACCAGACATGTAATAAAACACAAGACAGGAAACGCCAACATTGGGCTTCAGCTCAACGTGGTTAGCAGAGAAAATAATGTTGTGTCACCCTCTTGTGGCCACAGCGGGTATTACAGTAACCCCAAGAAGAAAATGGCGGACAACAGATAACTCGCGCCCTGCACGTCCAGCGGGGACATTTATCTTAAACAATTGACAGAAATCAGGAAAAGAAGCAAACACCGTGGTAAAGGAGTTAAGCCCAGACACCTGTTTGTGGAGCATCTTTATTACGCCACAAATAAAAGCCAGTAGTTCTGTAAGAGGATCTTGCGTTTTGATTCAACAACATTCTGAAAGTGATGGAAGCTGGGTGTGATGTAAAGAGCCATGGTCAAGCAGGTTTAGGAAACGGGAGCGTGGAGGACGAGAAGAGCTTGGAAAGCAAAGAGGGTGTGGTGGTGAAAATCTAAAACCAGTGTCAGGTGGGAAGAAAGGCGGCGAAACATTCATGAACCCAGTTCGGGTGGGGGAGAACGTGTATGAAAAAAACAAACCCAAACTGCTTTGCGTAATCAATGGGAATGCACACAAGAGCTGCTGAATATACCACATTTATTACTTTTGAACTGATTAATAGAAAGAGTGGGGGCAAGGCCACTCGCATTGCTGTCCTTAGAAAACTGAGGGAGGAAAAAAAAAACAGCCCCAAGCATGTTTTCATTTATCCAAGATAAAGAAAAAGAGCGTAAATAAAGTCCAATGATTGTAACCAGGGAAGGGGAAGGGATGGGGGGGGTCCCGATTTTTTTGAAACCATAAAATTAGACACTGATGCAACTCAACATTTGAAACTGTGCTCTTGCTCTCCAGATCCTCCCAACACGACACTCCCTCCAGCACAGGAAGACGGAGCTGGGGGGGCGTTCAGGAGCCCCCACCCTCCACACACACAGAGCACGACAGATTCTCGAGTGGGCCTGAAGATGAAAATCCACTGAAGAGGGCAGCGAGAGAAGTGAGCATCCTTGGAAGGTGAGGAGAGAGGGCCTACAAAGAAAAGGAGACAAACTGCCCATTTGTCACTTCGGGACACTAAAGGAAACACTCCAAATTCCTACGGTAACTTGTGTTTGGGGGGGGGCTACGCTCAATCTTGGACCATAAAAACAAGAGGATCATCCTTTCCATTAAAAAAGGGAAGAAAGCAGCATACAAAGGGGAAAAGCATATGTAGTGGAATGGGGCGGGACAAAAAAAAAAAAGATTTCACCTAAGGGTGCTATGCGTTTAGTTGTAGTCCTATGAATAATAGTTTCCTTTTCTTTTTACTACAAGTTCGAAGTAAGTCTTTAAAGTCAAAAGAAATCAAGAGAGTCTTCATTTTAGTTTTTTTTTTGTCCTTGGTTAATTCTTCACCCCTGTTAGCATGTTTAGAGATCTGGGTGTAATGATGCGAGGGGCGGACAGGGCTTTGGGGGCGGGGCCACAGCAGTCTCTGACCAAAGCACCCACTGTTACTTGACTCGTCCTTGGCGCTCCTGCAACGCAAAAAAAACAGCAGGTTACACACAAACACACCCCAGTGGACAGAAAGGACTACTTCTACGGTGTTGCTAACCCTAACGGGTTTCTGGCTGCACAGAGCTGAATTCAGCCCCGACTGCGACAGAATAAAACCCCTCTTCCGTGGCCAATCGCAGCACGGCATCATTGTTGACGGGTAAACACGTTACCTGAAGCCTGTAATGACTCCTGCTTGGGTTGCTGGGATATGGCTCGCTGCCCTGGCCCTCCACCTGTCACACAGAACGCAAAACTGAGCAAAGCACCACCCAAACCCATGGAAACACCAAACACACACACGCCAGGGCCACACACAAACATCTGGAAAAGGGAAACACTCCAGCACGGAGCACGTGGAGACACTGATGACACGTCTGCTCTACAGTCATGACCATAACGGTACTTTTCCCCTTTAAAATAATAAATAAAAAATAAACGGGGCAACAGGAACCAGTTACAAGTCAGTTCAGAGGAAGCTTCTTTTTTTTTTTAAAGAAACCCTCAAAGTTTTATATTTTACATCTCACCACAAAACCCAATACTGGGCAGCTCAGTTAAAAAATGCTTCAAATGTACACGTAGAAGCTCGTTTTTTGGGGGTATTTGAGAACAGCTGTAATCAAACAGGCCACCAGATGTTTCGAGAGGAGCAAAGCAACAACGTGAGCTAAAAACCCCAGCGGCTGGATAAGCAGCAGCTTTACAGGCTGCTGCTAAAGCCAGCGTGGACCTCACAGCAACATTTCACTTAGTTCAAGATAAAGGAGTCCTCCAGCATCGCCGGCGTGTTTCATGGCGTCGGGGAGCAGCTACGATCCGTCACAGCCATCTGAAAGCTGCAGGAGCGGCGCCGAGCCGTCCTCCATGCTGCTCAGACGAATCACTTATCTGCTGCACGGCTCTGGGGTTTGGTTCTGGTACAGATGGCATTTACAAGCCATTATTTAAAAATAAGATTAAAAAAATAAATAAATAGCTGGAATCCCCCCCAAAAAAACACACTTAAATGGGCCCACAATTAGATTCAGGATGAAGTGGAACATAAAAATGGAGCGGGGAGCATTCCTAGCGGTCACATGTGGGACGTCCACACTGGTGCCGGTGGACACCAGCACCAGAGGTGAGGACGACTGCTCAGTGAGCTCAGGTGGTTTAGGAGCCACCAGAAACGCAGAGCCCGTCTCATACTAGATACTATGGAAGGATACTATAGCATAGATACTTCTGCCAAACTCAAGCCTCCACGCACAGATTCTGGGCTCCAGACTGAGACATAAACAGGATACAAGAGGACAGAAACAGGCACCACAGTACACAGCTGATATTCTGGTATGTTCTTGGAGTATCTGGATCCAGTCGCCTCGCAAATTTGTTTTATTTCAATCAATACAAGTAGAACGATTCATTCCTTCACCACTGGAACCAAGAGAGTGTCGAGAGAACAGAAAACAGAGCAAACGGAGCAGGCTGGAGCGGGACCCACAGGCGCCCAGATCCCTCCGGAGCAGCTCAACAGGCTGCACGTGCATCCAAACCAGCGTCAGTGCACCCACTCGTGTATCATTACCTTTTTTACACACTCCTCCTCCTCCTGACGCTTCTCATAGTGAGAAAAGTCATCGAAGATGGAAGTGGTGTGTTTATATCCGGCGATGATCTTCAGCACCTGCCGGGCCTTGTCCAGAGGTACCTCCTGTGTGTCCCGAGAGTTGGTCACTGGCTTGTTCTCGTTGTTCTCCAGTCGAATGTGCCGTAGCTGGCTGTTGGGAACGTCCTTTACAAAGATCCAGCGCACGTCGAAGCGGCCCTTCCACTTGTCCTGCGACCACACGCCGGCAGACGTGTTGTAGTCCACGGGCGAGCGCATTTCCGCCACGCCACAGAAGTGGCCGCTCCCGTTGACGCTGAACAGGAGATAAAGCGGCCCCTTGGCGCCCAGAGAGCGGTACGCCGCGTCCAGCCGCTTGTTGCCGTGCTCCGTGCTGCACCAGATGTTGTATTTGATGGAGCGGTGGATGTCGTCCTCAGAGTAGCTCTTGATGATAAATACCCTGCCCTGTTTGGGATTCCAGTCAAAGTCCTTGGGGTTGTAATTGTTGACCATGCGCAGCTTCTCCAGGACTGGGTGGGGCTCAGAGGGGACCCCAGGGAGCACCGCCACACCGGAGGAGGTGGGAGGCGACTGCCCTGCCCCGTTCCCGCTGGGGTCCCCGAAGCCGTTAGCCCGGTTCCGCGGCGCCACCCAGCGAGACGGTTGAGGAGCTTGTTGTTGGCTCGGTGGTGGAGGACCCTGGGAGAGAGGAACCTGGGGGATCTGAACCATCCCTGGTTGCCCGGGTGGAAGCTGATGCGGGCCCAGCTGGGAAACAGTTGGTACCAATGGTCCGTTGCTGAGGGGCATCTGCGGGTTCCCTACAGCAGTAGCCCCAGGCTGGGGCGACACCTGAATGGGTGGCTGCCCATTGCTGGGATTCAGAGGAACCTGCTGAGGGGCTGCAGCTTTCGGCATGGTGCCCTTGTTGTCCCACGTGCCAATGTCCATGTTGTGTTTGATGGGCGGAGGAGGCAAGTTGGCGCCGGCCATCCCACCCTTGGTTTTTAGCTTGGGTTGAGGCTTGGCCGGCTTGCTGGCAATATCAGCCCAGGAGGCTGGCTTGGCAGTGGCAATTGAGACCGGAGGCATACTGGGGGTTCCTACAGATGACACTGGGCCGAGAGGACCCGCACCAGGTAAGCCAGAACCAACCACTTTAGGAGCCATGTCCCCGTTACCACCCGGAGCGGCGCCGCCCAGTTTAAGACCCGCCATGCCCTGGTCCAGGCTGTTCATTCCAGGTGCCTTGTTAAGAGGCTCGTTGGCACCGGGCGCAAACGGGGACTGTCCATCGATCATGGCACCGCCGAGTGAGCTGGGGGCGTAGGCGTAGCTGCTGCTGTAGCCAGAACTCTGCGGCGTCCCCGACTGTCCCTGAGAGCTGCTATTGCCCCACGCCGAGAAATCAATTCCACCGGGGAAGAAGTTGAAACCGTGCTGGTTGAGGAATGGGTTGCTCCCCAGAGGGCCTGGCTGTCCAAACATAGCGTCCGGGAGGTAGTGGGGTTCCCCATTGCTCAGCTGTCCATAGGAGGCCAGGTAAGGCATAGGAGGGTCACCACCCGTGGACCATGCTGCCTCGTTCAAGGAATACGAAAATCCTACGGAGGGGCTGTAGTAGCTGGGCATGTAGGAGTCCGACATGGCCGTATAGGCATTGCTCTGGACACAGAAACAACTGGGTTTTAGTCACATTACAATACATTAACAAACAAATCTTTCCTCAGACACAAATTGATAGTTTTAAGATTAGAAGAACATTTTAACTTATAGAAGCAGAGATCAGACTGGTATGGACGGATACCAGCTCCTCCTCAGCTCTTCTTACTCATAAAAACAGTTTAATTAAGCTTCCTGTATCAATTTAGACCTCCTGAGTTAAATTAATCGGAGTTCTAAAACAACATTGAAGCTGCAGGTCCATATTAACAGTAGCACGTTGCTCAGCAGCTACTGGTGAGGAGACATTTTAGGTATTTCTCCAACAGACTGTAAATAATGCAGACACACTGCTTGGCAACACAGGTCCGTTTCTCCTTTTGAACAACTGGCTGGTTTTTGAATGTTGATTGGCTGACAATCAGGAAGCTTAATGCATCAATTAATCAGCAAATATTTTGTTACAGCGTGGTAAATAAATCCTGAAGCCCATCACAGCCAGGTCCAGGTTACTTTCTTTCCTCTCCACGGGAAGAATAAGAGAATCACAGCAGTTCAGAAAACATCCAAATGTGCTTTTAATACCAAATACTGCAACCTAAATAATAAATTGTTAGTCTCGTAATTGCCGATTTGCTAAAGCAAGTAGGTATCAGGTTTATTCTGATTTATTCAACGAAGAAAGTGGCCCACATTGGTCGCCTAGTGGAAAACTCACCTGTCTTGCCTGAGTACTCAGGTAAGGCTCAAACTCATCATCGTTCAACGTATCCTTTTGGGTCACAGCTCCGTTTTGCACTGGGAAGAGCAAATCTGCCGTTAACACAAAGTCATCGTGACTGTGAGCATCAACATGAAACATCAGCATTCTGAATCAATACCATTCAAACATGGATCAACTGTCACAACTGGTGTGAGAGCCAAAAATGTGTACACGGGTATAGATCACATCAGGGAATAATTAGCATCTGGCTTTGGGATTATGATCTAGCCATATACTGATGATCAGAATCTAAACCATCTCACCGACTCCTTCCAAGTTTCCGCGCGTTGGTTCTTCCAAGCGATACGCAGGGATTTTTAAGACAAAGCATCAATAAAGACGCTGGCAAAATGTACCAATGCTACGACCTGAAGAGTGCGGAGACGGGGAAACGTGAGGCCCGTTAAGAAATGGAAAAAGCATGTCGGAAGACGTGTCATTTCGGGTTAACCTAGCAACAGGCTAACGTAGCGTGCTAGCAATGTGGTTAGCTGCGCACAGTGCGCAGCGTCTCCATGTTAACGAGCGCCAAGGGTCCGTTCAACATGACGGACTTGGCCAATATTATCCGAGCAGCCAGAACGGAATACAGAGACGTGGGGAAGCGAGGCGCTTTGTAGTGACACATACGGTGGCACATTCGTGACTAAAAATGTATCCTCGCACCTGTCGAGGCGACAAAACGCGTTCCAAATGCAACCAGGAAAAGGATGCTGATGTGTATCGCATTGCTATTTAACGTTAGCCAGAGAGGCAATAGCAATGCTAACCGTGAGGAGCCTCGGATGCTCACTTTCAGGGGCGCCCAGCAAAATTGCGACGGAGGAAGACCGAGAGAGCAAAGTATAGAATTTCCGGATTCCAAAGTGAACTTAAAGTAAAGACACGTTTTAACATGGGCCAGTTATGCGCACCCAAGGTATCGCATCCGTGCACCTTGGATTTTCAAAGCGCACCGCACGCACCGTTAAAAGACCTGCACAGACGCACCGCGATGTTCAAATGTTTATCCTTACCTTTGTTAGCTTGGCCTTTCGGTCTCTGGATTGGGTCCAGGTGATTCATGAAGGTTTGATTTATGAGAAGAGAGGAAGGGGAAAAATAGATGAAGAGATATTTTTTCAGCAGTCAGATCCTTTAGCAGGTGGTCAGGCCTACTGCACTACTGAGCCGCTGCCTCCGAGCTAAGCTATCCTAGCTAGCCGTCGCGATGCTGAGAAATTTGGCCCTCGTAAATGTTTAGAAAATTGCCCTCTTTACCTGTTCAAGAAGGCTGCTTGCTGACATGTCTTTCCACCCCGGAGCCTGTGTAAGTGTATTTACTCCTAACAAAAGCACCTGGGTGTAGAATTGATCTAACTATCGCAGACTTTTCAGCCAAGCACCCCTATCTCTCTACGGAGCCTACTTTCTACACAATGGCGGGCAGCAATTTGCTTGACAGACTACTCAACATGGCTGGGCGGCCCTCGTCAGCCCGCGATGGCGTTTATTTAAAGCAGACGTGCGCCCCCTGCCGGCGCGGAGGATCCCAGCGTCTGCAGCGGTGGAGGGTTTGTTCGTGGAGTAAATGACAAGAAATGCAATTATCACGCCCAATTAAATAAATTCTGTAAGAAATAAATAAGGATATTGGCCTCGATTAAAGTCAGATACTGATCTGAAAGGTGGGTGTTTAGGAAATATGTAACGATTTTAAAAAAAATAGATTTATTTAAGAGGGTACTAGAGCCTGAGGGTCAGCATGCGACACGTAGGGAAAAAAACACTGAAGTCGTGTATAAAATGCAGCACCGATTTCCCACTCTGTTTGTAACTTTATCCAGCAATCCAGGCCATGGTTTGCTTTAAGATCAAAGCCATTTATGCTCAAAAGCATTGGCATTGATTTTAATGGGCTTTGAGGGATTCGAGGTCCCTCCGGAATCCAGAACGTCGCTAAAATTTAACGAGATCTTCCTCGAACCATGATTTCCTGAAAATTTAATCAGATTCCTTAAATTTTATTGCATGTATGCATTTTGACGTTATTTTGTTGACAAATGCGAGCTGCCATATAACCTCCTTAGTCGATTAGGTTTAGTCGATTAGGTTTAAAAAAAAACCCAAAGATTTATTAATTCTTGGAACATTATATCTGAAACCTTGTCAGTAGCAGTATTTTTTCCCCCTGGCTTTTATTTGCTTCCATTCGACTTAAAACGCCATTAAGGAACAGGAAACATATATTTAAGATCGCGATTTCATGCCCCCGCCACAAGGAGGAGGACTCGTTGCAGCGATCGACATGCCGCCCATCAGTCACGGTCAAAAACCAGCATAAATGGGACACTATTCGGGATTATATTCTTTCACACAGAAATCACAACAATTGCAAAAAAGATTAAACACCCCTCCACATTTAAACGTGTTGCATTCAGTTCATACGGTTTAAATTTTGGGTTGAGTGTCCAACACACTGCTTATTGCTGGGCCTCGTGTTCAGCACTATTCTTTTCTATGTCAATGTTGAAATGGTCTTTACAAATGCTGAATAAATAAAATAACTTTAAAAAAAAAAACCCAAAACAAGGTTTGATTAACTGTGGTCCATCTTCAGAGTGACAGGACTATCTATTTTAAAAAGAATGCTGCAGGAAACGGAACGAGTATCTGATGGTGAGTGCATGAATGACGGCAGTAGCAGCACGATATTTGACTTATGAAACACGCCTAGGACAGTAGCATGGCACGCACGGATCACATTTCACCTTTCACCTCTCAATCATTTTTGGGTTGTTGACGTTTTTTTTCCCAGGGGGTTGTTGACTGCTGCAGATTGGACAGGTGGCATAGCACAAACAGGAGCTGGACGTCTACCAGCCAATAAAAATAGCTGTGGGCTCCATGATGTCACTGCTGAGTAAATCATGGCTGCTGCATATAGAGCGAGAGGAGAAAAGATGGGTTCTCTTAAAAAAGAAACAGAAACAGCTTCTGTGCGCAGTTCTGTGCGTTTCTAATCATTTAAACGCATCTACTTCTCCTTTATGTCTGATCTAATCTCTCCATGCCTCTCAGCACGGTCCCTGTAACAATTAAATGCCTCATGTACTCATCCAGCCAGTCACAGTCTGCCGGCAATGCCAGAAATGATGCTTAAACTAAATCTGGAGCCTGATCTCACTCCCATACCTGACATTCTGGAGCCCCGACACCATGCTGCTGATGTGGAACCCGATCAGTCATAAATCAGCTCTGTTTGACCATGTGACATGCCACATTTGTGATTCTGCCCTCTGTCCACCACATCTCTTTCCTCCCCCTGTTGCCACCGACACGACCCCTCTGGACCGGAGCCTCCGCAGCAGAGTTAAGCAGGAGGTGACATGCGTCCTTTTATTCAGTTGCTTTTTCATTCTTTTGTAGCATATTTTTATATCAAACATGCAAATGTATTTATATCAAGTGAAAATGTGATTGTTGCTGACCTAGAGGAAGTGAGGGTGTGAGCGTAGCCTCACTGACAGGTTGGTAGGAGCGTCGAACCTGTCGGGCTCCCTGAAGATGCAATTAATCCACTCTCATTTAATAAAGTCATTTAAATTTAACGGTGATAATATTAATAAAATAATATCATATTTGCGTGTAGAATTCCCCTGTCTCTGTATGTTGGAGTTCACTGGAGTCCGCAAAGTGGTTGTAGTTTTTCTTCATAGCAGATAATCAAATAGGGGAGATTCTAATGAAATATATTTAGATTCATTTTTATTAAAAAGCAGCTTTTCTGCAGAGTCGTGCCTTAGTTGCACAGCCTGACACTGTCTCTCTTTCCCTCAGCACAACTTAGCTGAGATATTTCAGTTTCTTCAAGTATTTATATGTTTTTAGGACAGTGGAGAAGTATATGTGCATTCAGCACAATGATTTGATGATCAAACAAAAAGATTTAAAAAATAATTTTGAGACCATTAACTGTAAAAACATCTCTCCAATTATGACTTTGGTTCAGAAGTTCGGGGGTTCTTTACATTAAAAAGATGCGCTTTGAATTTCAGATGTAATTTAATCCACAAGGTAAACTCCGGCACGCATCATGTTTGTTTTAATTATTCATTTCATTTTTAATTTTGGAAAAAAGGACCTCTAATGTGGATTATATATTAATTACCGGGAAAAGACTTGAGTTTCTTTGTTTAGAAATACAACTTTAGACCTAAACATGTTGAGACTGACATGGGCATCTATTCACATTAGCAGTTATTGCTATCTTTAAACAAACATTAAAGGCACATTCATTAATGGCATGACTTGCATTCCATTTAATGGTCTTAAAACACAGGATGGCCCTTTAACTTGTTCCGCTGGTGTCCAGACTTGCGGCTCTCTGGGCTCGGGTGGTCCAACAGGACAATGAGAGGGTTGTTGTTAGAGAGAAAATAGCCGCACACTTGTACAATCTATCAAAGCAGATTTATCACCAACATTTGTGTGGAAGGATGAATGAGCCAAACCTGCCCATATGTGGCCCTTTGTGTGTGTGTGTGTGTGAGAGAGAGAGAGAGAAAGAGAGCGAGAGAGAGGGGTGACTCTGTTTCCGATGACACCCGCTGATGATTGGGAACAGCTGAGATGGGTCTGTGTGGAGCTGGACAACGGGGCAGCTGTACATCTCTGTGTCCGACGTACACACAGGCGCACAAACACACAAGTGCATAAGCAACAGTGGAATCCTGAGGCCTGACCCCTTGGGACCGAGCCAGAGTGAAACCTTAATAAGGACCTTGTTGTTTCAGGAGGCAGCCTTTATGGATCAGGTTCATATCTCAATAGCCCCCATTTTCTAGACAACGACCATGTGGTTGCAGATCACATTCCCTTGATTTGCATACAGTCCTCAACTGTTTTGTTGTAATAATTATATGGTTATGTAAAGGAATGCAATAGGTATGTACTCATTACTTTACTGCACCAAAGTATTTAGAGTGTGGAGTATAAACTATTAATGGTGGTGTTGCAATGTGAATAGTCGTCTAAATAAAACCAGGTTGCCATTACTACTTGTCCTGGCTCTGCAACATCTCAGCCAATCAGAGACTTCCCCGCAACGGACCCCTGCACTTGGGGGCGGGGCCTAGATGTGCTGCAGGGTCACAAGGAGTGATGTAACCCGTGTTTATTTTCAGCACATGCACGTAAATGTAGACACAGAGACACCTCACAGACACGCACGCACATGCGAGGAAACAAATGCACCCTCGCGCACGGACGGTGCAGCGAGAAACCGAGCGTGCACGCTTCAGCGGCGCTGACAGAAAAAAAACTTACTTTCGAGGTTTGGGACCTGCGTTTCTGCACGATGCTCTCGCCGTCTTCTACTTCTTGCCTTCGTCTGCAGGCGTGTACAAGAAGGTGCGCGCGTCGAGGGGAAGTCACGCTGGAGGGAAGGAGAGAGACCGGCGAGACATGCAGTCACGGCCGCTGATAGTAATACGGGGCCTCAGTTCTCTTCTGTCAGCTGCAGCTGTTGATCACACTGGTGCAACGTTCACCATCAACCTGAATGCTCAAAATCATTAAAATGGTCGTCAGTAAACAGCACTGGAAAAGAGTCATAAGTTGGTTACTTTGAATTTGGTGCGGTATATTTAGTATGGTGTAGACCAGGGGTCGGCAACCCGCGGCTCTGGAGCCGCATGCGGCTCTTTGGCGCCGCCCTAGTGGCTCCCTGGAGCTTTTTCAAAAATATGAAAATGGAAATTGTTTTAATATAATTTTTGTAGGAGAAAAACGTGACAAACATTCTTAAAGTTTTCAACATCCCACGATAATGGAAGTTAAACTTAAAGCACCATCGTACAGCAGAGTGGTCACATGGGGCGTCATTCTCTCCAGGATGCGCGGCAGGAAAATAAACATTTCATCATTGTAACTGTCTGAGAGACATGTTAATTGAAAAATTCAGTCAATATTTATTTTACATTTTTAAAATGGTCATAATTTCATTTAATGTCTCAATTCGTTATTGTTGAAATGGCTTAAAAATGTATTGTTCTTTATGTATGTTTCCTTTGATAGGTCACTTGTAGGGTTCTTTTCAAAAGACATCTGTATGATGCGTGGCCATTATTTCATTGGACCGTTGTAGCTACAATCATGAATGCTCATTATGTATTGTGGCCTACTTACCATTTGGAAAGTAGGCTAATACAGCTAATATAGACACTTACCGCCTGTGTTGCCTTCATTATAAGGCTTTTAATTTTTTGCGGCTCCAGACAGATTGGTTTCTTGTTTTTTTGGTCCAATATGGCTCTTTCAACATTTTGGGTTGCCGACCCCTGGTGTAGACAGATACGCCTGTCAGAATATCCGTCATCACCTCCCAATCCTTCCACACAACGCTTCAGTCTTTGTAAGCAACAGGCAGCTCGTCGAGCACTTTGTAAAATGATGGTGGAAAAGGGCTTTGGTGTTCCTGCAGAGGTTCCTCCCATCGCCTTAAAAAGCTGCAGCCTCGCTGTGCCGCATTTCTTGTCCAAACCCTGGCTGCATTTATACTCGTTGGCTTTCCATTCATTAGCAGGCACTTTTAAATGGTTATTCCGCTTAAGGTGGGCGGCAAAAAGTTTTCTTTCTTCTCCTACACATCACATTTTAATCATTCACTATTATTTGATTTGTCTTTATTTCTGTTTTTCCACAAACTCTTTTGAATTTACTTACTTTTAACAACATTTAACTTTAAAATAAAAATCAAAAGTTTCTAAAATGCATGAAGCATTTGAAGTAACATATCCTTAATCACAAGCAGGGAGGGAATGAAGGGGAATAAAGGTTATTATGAACTTTGTATGGTTCAAATATCTCAACAGTGGATCAGGAGTCAAGCAGAGGCGTCAGCTTGTCGGTGATGATGATGCTGGAACAGATGCTGCAGAGCAGTCAGGAAGTATTGAAAACCCGAGGAAGAAAATGAAGAGATCTTTAACAGTTATAGGGGGAAAAGTCAAGAGATGCTGGCAAATACAGAGAGGTCCATTTCAACCATCCAGCAGCTGAAGAAAGACAATCGAGACGTGCAAGAAAAGGTGAAGGAAAACTCTGAGGCGGGATTGCAGGGAACAGCTCCGCAGAATAAAAACTGTGGAACTATCATGAAACACCTGGAGGACCGCTATGACAAGTTACCATTTCTCTGTGACAAGAGTCAAACAGCTGGAGCACCACAGCCAAAATCTGGCCGAGAAACATGAAACCTCGCTCACAAAAGTCACACAGCCGGACGGAAATAATCAAGACCCGCTTAAATATTCCCAGAGAACATCCTTAAAGATTTAAATGCAGGAAAAATTTAAGGAAGGATTTTTGCAAACATATTGATGAAAATGTTTGATGAACTCTAAACACTTTCTCAACAAGATTAAAAACTGTGCTATAATAAACATGCATTTAATATAAAACAATCTGCTCTAAAGTACCAACGCACATTTTATTCAGAGGTCGCTGGCTGAGTTATCAGATTGTTTTGGAATCACTTTCTCGCGGTGTTTTATGCTCTTTCTCCATGACTTCTGTCTCCCATTACAGCACATGTGCACTGACCTAACAGCCCGTATCAGCTGCGTAGCAGAGCTAAAACAATCCATTACGATTCAGTTGGACTCAACTGTGTTGATCAGTTAGTTTAGCAAGCTTAAGACCCCCCCTAAGACCACAACAGCAACACACTTTGATGGCAATATTACCCTAGAGGGCTCTACACTTCATCTATAAACTTGTTATTCCAGCGGGAGCCGTTGGTTAATTATCATTTAAGCTACACCGACCACGTGTGACATATGCGGAGCACGATGTCGATCATGTTCTCCATCCAGAGAACACAGCAGAGGGACCACGTAACTTCCTGAGAAGCTCGTCTGCTCACATACATCAGAGACATTCCACCTCATCTGACACTCGTCCATGGAATTCTGCAAATTTTCCTCACTATTCTCCCAAGCGCATATGCAAGTGCCTGTCAGAAAGACTGGCATGCCCAAACATTAGACACCTGTAAATCCCCACAACAAGAAAACTAAAGCGCGCCGGCTGGGGACGCGTTTGCCCTGGGAAATGAAGAGTTTGTCCTTTGCCACGAGATCCACCATAACCTCTGCTCCCCTGTCGTGTTTGCGTTTGACATCTAGTGTGTGAAAATATCCTGTGTTTGGCTACTGAAAGGTGATAATTTGTTATAGTTTTGTGCAGAGTCCCTTTCTCCTGTGTGTTGGTATGACCAGCGTATGCAACCTATGGTTGACACCTACGTGTCATTCTGGGAGCACACTAAATACTTCAGATGACTTGGGGGTTTACTTGGCAACCAAAGGCTGTTTTAAGACCATGGATACACTTCCAGTTTGGAGTGAGCGCAGTTTTCAAGTAACCACCGTACAGGGAGATAAATGCATTTCTGTTTTTATATGTTGATGGTTGAGGCATCATAAATCATGGTGGTTTTGTCAAATTAGATTGTGATAGTGTTGTTAGTGCGTTAAGATCATTAGTTATGCTAGTTTATATCAGTACTTATGACATATACTGTAACTTTTTATTGATAACCAACTGCTTTGACGCAATCGGTTGTGCAATCCATAACTCGCCTGAGATGTGTCATCATGGGACTGCTGGTGGTGATGTGGGGGATGGAGAACAGCTTAGTAAAGGTGGGAGGGGTCGACACGGAGATGTACAGGACAGGACACTCATGCTTGCTCCATAAACCTCGCCGCATTTTGCCGCTGCAGCTGTCGTGGTGCGCAGTAGTGCGCTCCGTCTGGGGTGACCATGTCAAATCTGACAAGGGGCTTTTAAACACTGAGCAGGGCGAAACTCCCGGGATGGTATCACTCGTTCTGTCAGCGTGGTCGGTTAGCACGGAGCAGTGAAGACCCCGCTCATTTACCATGAGCTGTTTGGATGTTATGTACCCAGCCTATGGACATTACGCACCCTACGCGCCGACTGCTCCAGCTTTTATCAACAGTTTACAGGTATGGATTTTGCAAGCGTTTAGCCTTTTTGGAAGTTACAGTTATCCAGCGTGTTAGCGGGGAGAAGAGAGATCTTTACCTAAACCTAGCAGCCGGATCGTAATAGTTTGTGCGTAAAATTGAAAACGCATGGCGGTGTTTTCTACGCTCGTGGCGTTTGTAAACTGAATATGTTCTGCCAAATATGTTGCATGTGTTGCTTTATTGTTCCGCCCGCAAAATACCTTGTGAAACTCTCTGTCCCCCGCCGTCAGACTCCCGCAGGTGTGAGCAGAGCTTCGACTCACTGCCGGGATTTTATGGACACTCCCAGGGGTCCCGAGGGGATGTCTGGGGTCCCGGGCACCGGAGGATCAACTTCCTCATCGTCTTCCTCCAGCACTTCATCGTCGTCCTACACGTCCATGAGGCCAGAGGAGGGCCCCAAGGAGAAACAGGAGGCCCCCGAGGCAGAGTATCTGTCTTCTCGCTGTGTCCTCTTCACCTATTACCAGGGAGACATCAGCAGCGTGGTGGATGAGCATTTCTCCAGAGCCCTTAGCAGCTACATGGATGGAGAGGGCAAACGGCGGCCAACAGAACAAGGCACAGGTAGAAATTTCTCCCTTTTAAAGTAGCCATTTGTGAGAGGAATGAGCATTTACTGTGCAGTTGTTGTGTGCATGCATCTATTTTAGTTTAGTACTTTTTTCCCCCAACAAGATTCAACAAGATAGATTTTATGAAATGCTGTAGTGCTACGGGAAAATATCCCTTAAACCGATAAGACAAGATTTAAGTAAAATTAGCAAGAAAATTGAGCTAAACGTGCACATGTAAAAGTGATTTAAGTGAACCTCAAACTCTGTTTTACAAGAGATGACATCACCAGAGGGTTAAATTGCATTCGGGCTGTCTGGCGCTCTGCTCCATCCCTGAAGATTCGTAACCGCCGTGTATTTTTGTGAGCACAGGTGCCTCAGTTGTCTGCGTGGTGTCTGGCTTTGGGGGGGGGGGCCACACAGGGTGTCGATAAATCTGCAGAGCACAGCAGAGCATCAGACAGGTGATGTGATCAGGTGACAGGGTTTAAGGGCTGCATGTTGTGGCTGTTGTCTCAGCAGAGGTCAAAGGACAGGGTTCAGAGGTCATGGGGGTCAGGAGCAGGCAACAGGGGCCCTTCTGATTCCAAATTAAAGAAAGATGCAGGGAGACAGACATACGTATATATGTGCGGGTAAAAGTTTTACATGAAACTCTCAGAAATCCCTTTTTATCCACAACCTGGGAGCATCCATTAGATATCCATGTAGGGCCTGCAGCCACGACTCTGCCCCTCTCTGCCGCTCCCCCTCTCTCTGACACTCTTTCCTTGTTCAGTCCGACGTCTTCATTACAGCATGCACACCTCCTGCCTCACAACAGATGCTATGTTTATACATGGCCGTAAGCGCACAGCCTCGCCGGCGTATCCCCTTCAAACGTCTCGGCGGCTGCCATTCTGACTCTCGCTCCAGCTCCTGCCCCACATTGGTCGCTCAGTCAGTTGCCCGACTGTCCGTCAGGTTTATATACAGTACGCTGTGGTCTGTGTGATTGGGGCTAGAAGGAAACACTAGCTCTCGGGGTGCCGCGTGGTGTCTGTTTCCAGAGGAATATCTAAATATAAAAGTATAGCGCTTAAAACATAAAATGGCTCGCTGACATTCTGTCAAGGGCGAGGAGAGGGGGGAGCAGAGAAAACAACAGGTGGGGGTGCAGGAGACAGAACAGAACAGAGGGGTGGTTAATACTGTGTGTGTGAGAGAAAGAGAGAGAGAGAGAGATAGGGAGGGAGGTAGAGAGACCTTTAGAAATTCTGGACTGACATGAGAGTGAGAAGTGTCACCACAACCAGTGATTTAGGAGCCTGTGGTCCATAAACCCCCTCCAGGGCGGTGCGTCCACCTATATAGACTCAGATGATGATAAAGGGTCTTTTTCCTACCTCTCGGTCCACTCTGCACTCCTGCAGGGTGTGTTTATTTCTGTGTCTTGTTGGGGTTAGGACTGTGTGACAGTATGATCCAATGGGGAAGATATGTGGGACAGAGGGTGGAAGAGTCATGTGAGTGACGTCTGCTTTGTAGCTCAGGTTGCTCTTCTTATACACGTATTCAGCTCTCAATGCCTCTTCATCCGAAGCCACTCGCTACAGAGTAAAGCTCATGTGTGCTTAATGCCATTCCCTCCTTCCTGTGCCCCTCTCCCCGCAGAAAATCCTTCCCCCAGCAGCCGACGAAGCTTCCCGCCTTCCTTCTGGGATAGTAACTACTCCTCACCTCAGAGTCGCTCCCACTCCGAGATGAGCGCTCCTTCCTATTCCATGGACCCGTACGCATCAGGGATGCACCCAGGCCTGCCGCATCCGCACGCTCACGCTCACGCCCACCCACACACGCATCCTCACTCCCACCCTCACCCCTCAGAAAGCTGGGCATATCAACAGGCCCAGGCCTATGGCCCCCCGCGGCCTCTCCATGAACTCTACTCGCCATCAGCTCTGGAGCCACACTACGGGCCCTTGCTCATGCCCGCGGTGAGGCCACCCCACCTCCCCACATTGCCAAGCCACTATGAAGTGAGCAAACTGGAAGCTCCTGCCTCCTGGCCCAGCCTGCTTTCCCCTGGAGACGTCAGCCAGACGCTGGCACTAAACATGGATGCAGGTAACCAACTGACTGTGGCAACCTGGGACCACCTGTTGCTCCAAACATCACCAGCACATCACCATCATCAGTTGAGCCTTAGGCAAAAGAGATAAAGCAAAAACCCATCTTTAAGCATTTTGTCAAGCCAGCAACACATGCGAATCAGAGTGAATATATTTTCAGCAGGTTGTCTGCAGGGTTGTGCAACAAATCAGCAACTAATTGTAACGCAGATGCACCTGATTTTTACCCGTCCTTGAGATATTGATCCGGTATAATAGATGGCACACGAACCCCTTGGACTTACATTCAAATCACGATATCACGAGCATCAGAGAAGTCCTTTTACCTCCCAAGCAGGATGGCTCCATGACAACCTGCGCTGGGTTGTCCACCCTTGTTCTCATTGTTTCCTCGCCTTCTTTTTTCTTTGCAGGCCTCCAGCAGCACAAGAAAGGCAAAGAGCTGTACTGGTTCTAACAAGCCCCCTCAGTCAGTCACATTGACCAGTCATTACCAGATCCAATTAGTCCCTGGACCTGCTCTGCTATTGAAGCCTCGCATCCCTTTATCCCCCCCCCCTCACACACTCCGTCCTCATCCGTCCACCCCCCTCCTCCGTCCGCGCTCTCGGCCTCCCCTGCCAGTATGCAGCCTTCCAGGTCGACGTGTGTGCACCATGGAGATAAAGCGGAGCGAGGGAGGAAGAGCGTCCCTCTAATCTGCAGCGCCGCTGCATCTCTCTCTCCCCCCCTCCCTCCTGTGCGCTGTGCCGCGCGGGCCTTGGCGAGGCGCGGGCAACGGTGACCTGTTTGGACCGGGAAAGACGGGATTGCGGCAGACTTTTGCGGTGGACAGAGCGATAGAGGGATGAATGGAGGAGCGGAAGGGCGAATTTTGCGAGCAGGGATTCCTTCCAGTGCCTCTGCTTATCTCCACCTCTTGTTCCTCATCCGCGGCAAACAGGAGCAGCAATGGCCGCTTACGCCTCGCCGTTGTCCTCACGAGGCCTTACTGGTTTGTTACCGTATCAAGTCTTTCTATTTATTGGTGTTCATATGCATTTTTTTTTAAAAAAAAGTGTGGTTTAGGCCAGTGTTCTAAAACGACTGTGACTCAGACAGGAGGCAGGAATGACTGTACGGAACGACCTCGCCGGCGTGCTAAAGGTCATTGGAGGAAAAATACATATCAGAAAGATGTTGGAGTATCCGCTTGCTATGAACAGATTAAAAGATTGCGTTTTTTTTTTTTCAAGTTTGCTCATCATGTTGTGTTTTATCTCCGTGTCGTTCTGAATTTTGACTTTTTTTCTGGGTGTCATTTTGCATTTGCAGGATTTTAATGTCAATAAATATTTTTATGGTAAATCCTCGCCTCTCGTGTTATTGCACTATATGTCATTGTTATGGCCATCACCATGTAATCCCTCTGGTAATAATAACAAAATACCTGCAAGTAATTTACTCAGGAGGCACCAACACTTGTTAGCACCATATTATTGCAAAATGAATAAAATGTGGGTGGTGAAAGGCAACTGGTGTTATCTGGTTTACCATTCAGATGAATAAATAATGATTATTATTTATATTAGGGCTCTACTTGTTGATCTAGTAAGGCAATGATGATGTGACTCAGCTCATTAATTATTCAGTTGCTCTGAAGCAGCAGGGGTTTTCTTATTTTTAGCAGCGATATGAATCCAGAGACGCAGCAGCACGGCTCGACGTGTTTTACTCATCTTATTTGACAGACCTTCCATTTTGAATTCCTGCTAGCATTCACACTTTGTCACCTATAAAGTGGGAATGGCTGGTGAATGCCAGCAATGTGTAAGCAGAGAGCAGCGTGGCCACTCCAGCTATGCACCGAATGCTGCTGCGTTATTGATCCGACAATCAGATTACGTGCTAAGGTATGCCAGCATGGGCCCCGCTGTCACAATTTAGTGGCAGTGATGTGTGACCCCCCCTCTCCACACACACACACACACACACACACACACACACACACACACACACACACACACACACACACACACACACAGCAGACAGCAGCCAACTATGTGGCTGGCTTTAAGCTGAGGGAATACACAGAGTAATGAAATTAGAAGAGTTTACCGGGGATAGTGTCCCCTGCAGGGGCCCATGCCAGACATCGTGTTGTCGGTTCACACTGGTATTTTCACGGCGGCTTCTCTTTTCACCTCAGATCCTCCAGGATCTTCTCCATAGTCGACGTGCCTGCCACTATTGTCGCCTTACATTGCTGAAATGGCACAAAACTCCCTGAAGCATCAATGAAAGCCCCACAGTCTGCTCAACATTGGTCACCTATTGATCTCTGCTTATTTGATCTGATTGATTTACGAGTGTAAAAAATTTAGCATTTCAAATAGGTTCCTGCACATTAATGAGCAGCTATGAAGTGAAAGAGTTATGTATATAAGTGTAAAGCAGTTATGGATGTTTAAGGACGGAGAAAATATATCTAATGAAGAAATTCTGCCCTCTTGTGGCGTATTTGTTCATAACACTTGACCGTGTATAACTCTACTATTAACTAATAATACTAATAACTATCAGAAGAATATAAACACACAAAATAATGTTCAGTTGAGATTTTAAATGACAGAAAAACACCTTAGATGCCAAGTCTAAATGTTTGTGTACATTGATCTTGACATGTGATTTACTCATGTGACGCAAAAACTCCTGTTTATGCATGAAACCAGCTTTTACAGTAAGACAAACCACTGGTGTCATTGACCCATAATGACACCAGCGACACCAGAGGAAACAGGTCAGTCCTGCCTAAGGAATAAATACATTCATGATCGCAAGAGGAACAAACTCAAAACTTATTAAATGTTGCTCTTCCAGCATGATTTTTCTTCCTCAAAAGTCATGCAACACAAGATCTGTTTTTTTAAAGCAATTTTAAACATGTGAAGCAAAACAAATATAGGACACATTACATAATTGATTATCTGTCCCTAACCCGAGTTAGTTGATGTGTCATTTCTGAGTCTGACACTGTCACATGTAATCTGAACTAAAGTGGAATTATGCAGCAACTCATGTAGAAATGGTAGGAAAATGTCCCATTAGCTGCTCTTGAGACCTTCCTGCCTTGTTAGATCCATTAGAAAATGTGAATTTGCTTCTGAATTCAAGGATCTGGGTTGGCAAAGGTCACCACAACAGCAGCAGCCTTGAACTCTGAAGATTTTCCGTTGGAATTTACATTCTGCTGACGCGGCAGGGAGTGGAAACGAATCACAGACTCATCAGTATCAGGTCTTTTTTTTAAGAGGAACAAAAAAAAAGTCTTAACTTGAATCATCTTTCTGGAACTACAGAAATGCTGCAGAAATCTGTACTGTAGATACTGCTCCCTGAACCAGAATGCAGCATCTTTACGGTTGGAAACATCGTCCGTAGCTTGGCTGGCAAGTAGAGTTAATAAAACATAAAGTAGTTCCTGTTTCAGTTGCGTGTGTAATGTCTGCTCAATGTTCCCGACAATGAGATGAGATCAAACACTTGAACTGAAAATGAAAACAGGATGAGGGCATGGAAACAAAAAAAGAAGAAAATCTTCTGAAACAAACAAAGGAAACGTTCATGATTAATATGATTCACAAGTGGTGTGTGGGTTCCTGTCGAATGTTAGCGTGTGTCAGCACACACTTTTACTGTAAATCGCAAAGTCTGTGCTCCCCTTTATGATACGCACGCTGACTTCCTATCACAATGACGGAGCGGCTTTTTTTATGAGCTGCTGACAGTCTCCTGACTGGACATGCTGCAGGTCATAACGGAGGCTGCGTATAAAAGAATAGCTTTGCGTCGACATCCTGTATCCCCGGCACACACACAGAGGCAGGTAAGATCAGTCACACACACACGGAGGCAGAGGTGTGCGCACTTCCTGTGCTGTGGGAAGAGAAGAAGAAAAGGCTGCAATAGAAAGACATAAATAGCTTAGAGAACGCCTTGAGCTCACAGCTGAAGCCAAACGCAGCTTCACCTCTGACCTGTCTGTCTCTGACCTGTCTGCCTCTGACCTGTCTGTCTCTGACCTGTCTTTCTCTGACCTGTCTGTCTCTGACCTGTCTGCCTCTGACCTGTCTTTCTCTGACCTGTCTGCCTCTGACCTGTCTGCCTCTGACCTGTCTTTCTCTGACCTGTCTGCCTCTGACCTGTCTTTCTCTGACCTGTCTGTCTCTGACCTGTCTGTCTCTGACCTGTCTTTCTCTGACCTGTCTGCCTCTGACCTGTCTTTCTCTGACCTGTCTGCCTCTGACCTGTCTTTCTCTGACCTGTCTGCCTCTGACCTGTCTGTCTCTGACCTGTCTGCCTCTGACCTGTCTGCCTCTGACCTGTCTGCCTCTGACCTGTCTGTCTCTGACCTGTCTGCCTCTGACCTGTCTGTCTGCCTCTTCTCTGCACGCGTTGTCAGTCAGGATGAAGTTGCTGCTGGTTGCTGCTGCTGCTCTTCTGGCTGTGGCCAGCTGTGACGGCATGTCCCTGGAAGAAATGGAGTTCCACGCCTGGAAACTAAAGTTTGGTGAGTCTCCTCTGCCCGTCTGCGACTCCCTACTGTCCTCACAAGAGTAACGATTCCTCCCTTTATAGGAAGGTCCTACAGAACCCCATCAGAGGAGGTCCAGCGCATGCAAATCTGGCTCAACAACCGCAAACTAGTGCTGGTGCACAACATCCTGGCCGACCAAGGCATCAAGTCCTATCGTCTGGGCATGACTCAGTTTGCAGACATGGTACGCGCACGTGGATGTTTCTGCCATCTTTGTGACTCACCAATTGGCTCTGTAATAAGTGACACCACCTCCTTTTGACCAGGACAATGAGGAGTACAAAAGCCTCATTTCTCTAGGCTGCCTGAGAGCCTTCAACACTTCCGCGCCTCGCCGGGGCTCCGCTTTCTTCCGATTGGCTGAGGGCACTCACCTGCCCACCACTGTTGACTGGAGGGATAAGGGATACGTCACTGGTGTCAAGGATCAGAAGCAATGCGGCTCCTGCTGGGCCTTCAGCGCAGTCCGTCCAACACAAAGAGCCTTTTTTTTTGTTCTTGCAGGATGGGTTTTAACATTGAAATATCTCCTTTAGACCGGATCGCTTGAAGGCCAGAACTTCAGGAAGACTGGGAAGCTGGTGTCTCTGAGTGAGCAGCAGCTGGTTGACTGTTCCGGAGACTACGGCAACATGGGGTGTAATGGAGGTCTGATGGACTACGCCTTCAAGTACATTCAGGAGAACGGAGGGATCGACACCGAGAAGTCCTACCCTTATGAGGCTGAGGTAATGATCGAGATGACTTCAGAGTCACAATCAAAAGTGGAGACAGCAACCCACGTCCTCTTTCAGAGCTGTGCAACACCTCCACCTTGTGGATGCGTGACAATTTGACGCAGCCTGAAATATAAATTGGGATTTCTTTTCTCTTTAACCAGGATGGCCAGTGCCGTTTCAAGCCCGAAAACGTTGGCGCCAAATGCACCGGCTACGTTGATGTGACGGTAGGCGATGAAGATGCCCTGAAGGAGGCTGTGGCCACCATCGGACCCGTGTCTGTGGGCATCGATGCCTCACATTCTTCTTTCCAGCTCTACGACTCAGGTCAGGAGACGCAGCCTCGCCGTACAGTCTGAGTTTTCTTTTAGAATGCAGCAACAGACCCTTCTGACCTCTGTCTCCTTCTCTATAGGCGTGTATGACGAGCAAGACTGCAGCAGTCAGGATCTGGATCATGGCGTCTTGGCTGTGGGCTACGGCACTGACAACGGTCAGGACTACTGGCTGGTTAAGAACAGGTACACCTTTTGATAAAAAACTCTCAGTAATAGCATTAAATATCAATATTAGGGCTAAAGAAAAGTGACACTGTTGCTGTAAGTGTTAACGGGAATGTGTGTTTGTGTAGTTGGGGTCTAGGATGGGGTCAGGAGGGCTACATCATGATGTCCAGGAACAAAGACAACCAGTGCGGCATTGCTACGGCAGCCAGCTACCCTCTGGTCTGAGACGGTGAGCCGAAAACCTGCCCTCTTTTCCATTTTCTGCCTTTTCACTCTATTTCTGTGCATTCACTGGTTTTTGTCCATGTCTTCTGGTTCAGAAGATTCACCAAGATGGAGAAGAAGAGTCCACGAACAAATTCTTAATAATTTTGCAGATTTCTTGCACAACAGATTATTTTCAGGGTGAATGTTTTTGATAATTACTTTTATATAAATGTCTTATCGAAATGTAGACAAAATAAAAATGCTAAACAATGAAAAAGTGAAAACTTGAATTTATTCGCAAACTCAGATATTCAGTCACCTTATTTAAAAACATCTGTATCAACGTTGATGTTGTCTACTTTAAAACATGATATCAGCGTTTTATCTTACAATAACTCAAACCTGATGAAAGGATCAGTCGATGAACTCGAGACTGCGGATGCAGCAATCAGGTCCTGGAACTGTTCCCTGCTCATAATCATCATAATGGACCATCCCAACATGGCCAGTTATCCATCTCATTAGTATGTAAACAGCTCTGCAGGTTTTTTTAGCCCGACTCAAAACAGCAAAATGGGTTTTTCCCACGCCTGCATCCACGGCTCCAGTCTGAAAGTTAGTTATGCTGTAAAAAGTAAAAATTACAGCCATTAAATGCCAACGGGTGATTTAAAATCCAACACAATGGACCCAGTAGTGAATTTGTGGGATTTATTTGAATTCATTAAAGGTTCCTGTGACTGTAAATGACAGCTGCCTCACATTTGGGCATGAAAAAAGTTCCCATTTAACAGATTAACTTCACTAAAATGGTATCTGTTGGAAAAAGCACTGAGCAGAATACTCACAAATGGGCTTTTACACTCACGGCGACCTTTGTCTTCCCGCAGTTACCGACAGACCTTTTCTTGTTCCGTTGAGGGCAGATAGTGTCTTCACCCACCCGAATCTGAAAAAAAACAAGAGTTTTAAGATGGTCTGACTGGGTTCAAGCCAGTCAAAGAGGTGGATATTTCCATTTTTCTCCTGATTGCTGGTGTTCTCTGCCTCTGCTTGGATGTGTGTGTGTGTGTGTGTGTGTGTGTGTGTGTGTGTGTGTGTGTGTGGGCGTGTGTGTGTGTGTGTGATCTTCCTGGATAAAATGCTTTCAGAAGCAGTGTTGTGGTTTGTTAAAGGTTATCTTGAGGAAATGAAAGCGGATCTCGGTGGAGAACGTGAACCTGCTGAAGAACATCAGAGCCGAAGAACGAGTGAAATCAGACACTTTTGTGGTCCCTCGCGCCTCTGATGCGGCCAGTAAAAACTCCATTATGGATTTGGGCGACGACATCTAATGAAAGTGTTCTGACCTCTGTTCCAGTGGATACGTTGGGCCCTCCTCTTCTTGGGCGCCGCCTGATTCAGCCGCTCCTTCAGCGTGGCCCTCGGGGCCGATGACCCTGGCTGATACTGCTGCAGAAAGAGAGGAGCATGGGAAATGGTGCTTCACTTGTTTTCATGTGGATTACTTGACACTGCGGGGAACAAAGAATAAATTCCCATAAACAGTGGGGTAATTAAATGCCGCGTGCTGTAACTACATTTTCTGAACCATTTAGTGGCTGGAAAACAACCAGGATGCAGTTTCAGCTCCCTCTGACACAAAGTGGCCTTTATTTTCTACTTGATATTAATGTGCTGCTAAAGGTGCTTCAGTGCAGTTCAGAGCTGATTTTGCTGTTTGTATAAGCTACAGGAGCCGATTCCACAAAAAGAAGACACATTCTAAGTTAGTGCACGTCCGTTTCTGCCCGCTAACAAGGCTGGATCGCAGACTAAAGAAAACGGCTGCTCTCTTCCCAGACAACAGTCGCCGCCATTTAATTAGAAAAGCAAAATCACATTAAGTGATTGTCATTCTTCCCCATTCTAAATGCCACATTAGGTTTGATCGTGCTAATATTTAATGAGAAGTGGAAAACAATGACGCAGGGACACTGAGAGCAGGGCTGCTGCTGGTGGGGGGGAGGCTTATTAAGGCTTTAATCAGCTTGTATGACAAAGTGTAACCTTGACTCTTCATTCTTTCCTCCTCAGCAGCTCTGCAAACTGGCATAGCCCGTAATTGAAAAAGAGATTTATATTATCTTTATTCAGATGACTCTGCAGACCTGGAAGAGAGAGAGAGAAAAAAACATTTAATCTGTATGGGATGACAGCAGTCAGCCAATTAGGCCTGAATGACTGTTATCCCAAGACATTATCGCCATCTCGCCTTTCATTTTTGTAAATATCAAGGAGTGTGTTCCAACCTGGGGAGAGCAGAGATGAAAAATCTCCCAGAAAGAGACAAAGGGAAGCGGAAGGAGGGTGCGCAAGAGGTGAGGCAAATTAATTGGTTTTGCTAAATCCTCCTCAAACAGCAGAAGCCAATGTGGTTTCACAAAAAGGCCATTACCGGCTATCAATTTAAATCTGTTTTACCCTTTTCAAGGAAACCAATTAAGCAATTTAATTTGGCCTTTTTGATTCACGGTGTTGCCCACTACGGAGGATGGGACATCCGATTGGCGTCCTGCAGGGTAGGACAAGTGAAAACACTGGGAGGTGTTATTGCAACAAGCCAAGCTATTGATTGAGATCCAGGGAGGGCAGGAAGGAGAAGGCCATAGACTCGGGATTGGAGATTTAGTCAGCAAGACAAAAGTAGCCCTGCTGTGTCCATTTAAAACGGTCTCAATCACTGAAGTGTAATGCAGGTTTATTGTCTTCTAATCTGAATTTAGAGCCGTTGTATTTGTTTAAAAGGTGTCATTCCCTGTTCTGCCACTAGATGGCACTACTAGCCTGCTTATATTTGTCGCGAGACTGGAATCATGCAAACCTCTGTTGGATATGAGTCGTTTTCTTTTCATTCTTCCTCTCGAATGATCTTGAAGGAAAGCATGATGGATACAAGGGACACGTTTTCACGTATGTACACACTTTCCCCACACCAGTGGACCCATTAAGCTCTGACAATGCACACATCATGTACTGGGCGTCTGTCTAATCAACAATATCATGGCGCAGTTGTGTAGATGGGAGACCAGTCAGGCTGGAGGGAAGTGTCAGTCAGCTGTGTCACCTATAGCAGAGAGCAAACAGGCTGTCTCGAGGGATACAGATCTGGGCCGCGGATGCCTCTCCACCCATGCATTATCCTATTCTCCCATCATGCTTTACAGGTGCATGCATCTCTTTGTTTAGTAAGGACACGTTTAGGAAGTGAGGACAAATATTTGGCTGGTCGTCACATCTTCAGACTCTCTGGGGGTTAAGACGTGATTCTAATGTTAGGATGAGGGTAAGGTTAAGGGTTAAGGGGTCAGTTAGGATGTTAGGCTAAGGAGCTGGGGACTGCATGAAGATGCAAGTCCTCAGAAACATAGAAGTACAAGATGTGTGTGTGTGTGTGTGTGTGTGTGTGTGTGTGTGTGTGTGCACAATACTGAGGCAGTAATACATGCAGAAAGCATCTAAGATCAAAGCTAAACAAAGAATTTGCTTTGATATTTTATAAATACATCATATTTCTTCAGAGGAAGAGCATGTTCTATATGACCTCGCTGTCTGCCTGTGTTGAAACCTGTGTGTGTCCCTCGTCCCTCTTTTCTACATCCTCCTTCAACCAGCTGCGATTCTTGGAAGGGAGAGAGGCCAGAGAAGCTATCCGGTCGAAGAAAACGGCTCTGCTTGGGCCAATTACGCCCAGACAAAGCACTTTGCATGTTATTGTGTGTGGGATTCATATTTAAATGACTGAATGTGTTCTAATGAGGTTTGGGAGCAATGTGCAAGGAAGGAAAAAAAAAGCGCTCCCCCATTTCCCCTGACAGACTGATCCACCCGCGTGCTCATGTAGGTCAACACATGCAGGAGAGACGCACAGATGTGCGATCACATCAGCTGCGAGCGGCGCGTTACCCTCACACACAAGTCAACAGCAGCACACATGTCTTGCAAACAGTGGGCGGCAGATGAAGGGATGGCAGGAAGGGAAGTTGCTGAGGGTCCGATATGAAAGCCCCACTCCCACCGCCATTCTTTTAAAGCGACAGATGGATTGATAAAGCCGCCAGCGTCGATAAAAACTGTCAGCTGTTATTCCTTTTGGGTCTTGGCTTTTTCTAGGCGCTGCACTCAGGCTTCACGGCTACTTGTAGCCACAGGCTGTTGGGGGGAAAAGCAACACATTTAGGATTAAAACAAGGACAGAATGCAAATATAAAATATAAAATGAACAACTGACGACAAAAGGCTGCACGTCTATAGCACGTTAGCTTCCTCATAAAGTTTCCTCTGAGTGAACGTTACCATTAACCCGCTCAGAAAGGCCCCCTAGTGTGTCACAGTTTTCCCTATTCCTCTTTTGCTCAGGTCTTCCTCTTTCCTCCCTCTCATTCATCATTTCTTGTTCTACCCACTCATCCTCCCCCCGTCTTCACCTCTGCCTCATCCTCCTCCTGTGCGGTGCCGAGGTGAGGGTGAGGGGTCAATTGCCTGGGCTCACTGCCGAGCCCTGCTCTGTCTTATCTTTTTTTGTGTGTGTTATTTTGCCTGACAACTCTGTCCCAAAGGAGCAGGATTCAGGTTCAGCCTCTGCAGCACGCTCCGTGCACACGGACTGTGTGTTTCCTGCATGCAGGACCGTCTCGCGCTTCCACAGATCCTTGTTTATGCGCCCTCTCGCCTGGCTTCTTTAGCTCTCTTCAATCGCTGACCTTATTCCTTGCTCTGCCTTTCCCTCTCCATCAATAGCAGGAGCTAATAAGGCAATTAAAGCCTAATTAAAGGAGTCAGGAGAGAGAGTGAAGGGCTCAGGTAACTTCATGAGGGCGAGTGATTGCTGTGTTTACTTGGGTTTCTGGCGAGCGCTGCCTTCTGACCAACACAACAAAATCTGGAAAGTGCAAAGCTAACAAAGGCTCGAGGGACCGTACATTTAATCCCATCAGGATTCTGCATCTTTAGACTTTCTGTGTGTATTTAGGAGGCATCGATACAAGGGCGCCATGAGGTAACAAGCTAATCTGTTTAGCTCAGAGCGCACTTATCAGCCCACTTTTTGTTGCTAGCACGGGGTGATTTTGCAGCACGTCAGCCAGGTTACCTCCGCTCGCTGCTCTGAATCAAACCCGGGGATTAATGGGGGAGGGGGGGGGGTGCAGCGATGCGTGACAGATGATCATCCTCTCCTCGGGACGGGAGCGGGTCACCAGGGTCTCGGGTCAGCGTTGTTTATCCACAAACATCCCAAAGCTTCCATTACGCCTCCTCGCTCCTCGATCACTACAGGCACTTGTAGTCTGAAACAAAATCTTTGGCCCTGATTTAGAAGGCACTTACAATGCATTAGCTTTGTGGTAATTACTAGAAACTCAATTAGAAGAAGCCACCGAAGACCAAGACCAAACGGCTTAGGCTGCAACGCTGGTAAATGGATTTGGAGTTAATTTAGTGAGTCAGAGGGTGAAACAGCCATCAGTGATGTTTTAAGCCACAGCCACTGACCTGCGCACGGAGACGTGCTCGACATTCGGGATCCCTCTGAGTGTTGCACTAAACTGCAGTGGGACTTTGGTTCACACGCACGTGCGGCCTCCGTCATTCATCATTCATGCAACGGTGCATTATTTCTTAGTGATGTTTACGCAAGTGTAGAGGTCACGTTCTCTTCAGAGTGAACTCACATGTTTTATTTATAGATCTTTCTATGTTCTTGAAAGCCCTTCTGGGCACGGGTATGACCACTGGCGCTGCACACTGCCGTCTACTGTACCGCTGTGTATGTAATGTTTGTAAATTTGGTGCATTTGACAGCTTATAAATATGTTTTTGAATAATTGTAGAACTGCTACATGGAAAAAAACACACAGAAAGAAAATAATATGAACAGAAAGGCAAATGCTGCGACCACGCACAGCTAGCAACAAGAGCTGATGTTTGTGAGGGACATTAATAAGTGATGGACGTCTGGGACGGGCTCCTCCTGACTGTCCACAATTATACATCACTCATCAGTCGCGGGGAAAAATAAACTAAAGTGTTGCCAAAGTTTTGTCTCGCTTGAATCTTTATTGATGCAACTGCAGAATTTGTATATTTGTGTGATTTTCAGGGTAGATTAACCTGTTTTAACTTGATTTCATGTGATATAGATCATGTGGTGTTGATCATGTGGTATATATAGATCATGTCCTATAGCTCACATGGTGTTGATCATGTGGTATATATAGATTATGTGGTATATGTGAATCTTGAAGTTCCACCCTTGTTGGTATTTTACTCCCTGGTGAAAACATGCACTCACATGCACTGAATTTAACCAAACAAAGACAAACAAACAAAATGATGATAATTACGTTACACTTCTGAAAGCTACATTAAGCTTTGGATTAGATTGGCAGTGTCTGTTCAGCATTAATAATAATGCTAGTAGCTCCAGCGACGTGTCTACCTGAAGCTAACCGGCACAGAGAACCAGTAAGTCGCATCACTTATTAGTTTCTGCCACCCGAACCTGCAGAGAAACTGGTGTAGCGAGCAGATGGCGCGCACGCTGCCGAAAAGAGTGGGCGGGAAGTCTGCATGTGCGCTCGTGAATGCTCCTATCCGTGCCAGCGTGTGTGTTCTTTGGCGTATGTGCGATCATGTAGGTGTGTGTGTGTTTGTGTGGGTCTGTGTGTGGGTCTGTGTGTGGGTCTGTGTGTGGGTGGGGTGCATAGCGTGAGTGGCTCGCTGTGCCTCCTTCTCCTCCTGGGGACCAGATGGCGATGGAGTCGGCTGCTCCAAAACCAATGACATCATAGCTTAAAGACAATGAGGGAAAGATCCATAAACTCTCACGGGCCGTGTTGTGATCGTCTCTCAGAACTCCAACCCTCATTAATTGTACAGTTTTGCCAAAGCAGCTCAGGATATCAGCTAAAGCCAGATTTTACCCGCCTGACATGTTCTCCCAGTGAAACCAATGGGTGACATCATTAAGGTTCTGTCCAGGTTTCGTACATTAACCACATACGTCTTTTACGGCTGCTCATATTATTTGGTGAACTGTAGTAAAAACCAACAGAAACCTGAAAGCGGACCCAAAGGAACCTCTAAGGGTGGTAGAAGGTGGTAGAAACCACCTTCACAGGATCCTCCTGTCTTTGTTTTAAGTATTTTGGATGAAGATCTGGAGCCCACGGCTGAAAATATCCGATAACGCTGCTATTTTTGGCTCATTTATCCACAGCATTCATTAGAAATGTTTGGTTTCACGGTGGAGGAGAACCCGTATCCTTCTGGGTCTGTTAGTCCACCGCTGCTCACTTACGCGCCATCGTTTTAACGTTGTTTTTCCGCCTCTGAAATGACAAAAGTTCAACGCAGATGGAATTAAATGATGCGTAAAAAACACAGATTTCATTTCGGATAAGTCAGAAAATGAATGGGACGTTATTCCCGTGCCCTCGGAGGGGACCGTAATGAAGGTTTTGCTTTTGTCACCGACGCAGTGACATTTGAAGCTAATTGAAGTTTAGGATGCTGTCGAATCTGCGGTGTCTGTGGTTTAAATGCAATAATTAATATCCCTCCGTGCTGATGTGGGTAATATGGAAGGTAAACAGGAATAATTACCGCCGCTGTGAGGAGAGAAGATACTACTGAGACATCCAAAAGTCCAGTTTCTCTTCTAATGATGCTAACAGGGACCACGGCTCCATCTGCTGCTTTTTCTTGTGTTTCCTATGTTACCGATTAAAGATAAGAACAAAAGTCCATTTACTCTAAATGCAATTACAGCTCTCAGATTAGCGAGAAAACATAAATGTAATTATCTGTGAGATCATTACGCCACTGTTCAAGGACAGGATTTGCCATATTACCACGTCATTCAGGGCTCCCGACATTCCACAACACACAATTAAATCTCCTTATGCTGATTTCTGAGCTGGTGCCAGGAAAAAAAAGAGCTGTGCTTTTCTGTGAGATCTAAAATTTTATAAGATGGTCGCAAATATTGTTTTTTTCCCCAATCAATCAATAAATATAAAACACTCAAATATTTCTTCTTCATACTATTGAAAGCAGAAATATTTCGTCTCCACGGGCAGAAACAGCTGGCGGAGGCCCAGACAAACAGCTGCAGACAGGAAGTTCCATTAGAAACTCGACCACCACTTCGGTTTTTTCTCTTTTAAAGGCTCAAACTGTGTAATTATAGACCACGACCGCCCGCTCCGACATTCAAAAGCACACAAACGGAGTCTTTTTCGTGGGTTTGGACTGGTCCAATCTTTGCTGCTGTTGTGGCTTCAACGTCCGCGTCAGTGTGGCCACGTTCCTCCAATCATCTCCGGTTTCCGGTAGATTGCCAGTCAGCTCACGTGTAAAGGTCGTACGTGACGGTTAACAAGCGTCGTTGTTCTGGCCTGCAGCTCTGAGAGTTGCTAATTGAGCAACATCCTGCAGGAGACGTTCCTTCCTGTGACTAATGGAGCAGGTAGCTGCAGGTAGGGGCCGACGCAGGGAGAGACGCTTCAGCGTGGCCACGGCTAAATGTGACCTGTGGTGGACGCCTCCTCAAACGGGAGCGCCCCAGCCCATCGCCTCACCTCCCTTCCCCGGCTGATGCGCGGCGCTACGGCCAATCAGCCGCTCACACAAAGGAGGAATTAGTATATTCTCTGGCACAAATGTGCTCCCCTAATTGCGTCTGCGCCGCGCTTGTGTTCTCCACACCTCCGCGCTGTCTCACCTTTTTTTTTCTCTCCCCTCTCTCTCTGCTGTCATCAGCCTCTTCAAGTGTGTGTTTTTCCTGTTATTCTTGCACATTTCACTCCGCTCCCCTTCCAATCATTCGGTCTTCATCAGGCGGCTATTGTGTGAGCTCAGGGGGAGAAGCGGGAGGATTGACGGGGGCCGGGTCCTCATTTGGCACCCTGTGCTGTAGGAACAAGGTTGTCAGCCTCAAATGATGCTCTCATAATCAGCACGTTGGAGCCGGCGCGCCATTCTGTGGATTTCTGTGGCTTCCCTTTTGGCCTGTCAATCTTTCTTTATCTCCCTCTGAATAGACATCTACTGTTTGCATCCTGGTGGTTTTGGTTTCCTTTGTGCTCTTCTCTCTTTTCCCTCCATTCCTGGCGTTCCCTCTATTGTTTGCCACTTCCACCTTCTTTAACACTCCCTCCAACACTGTATCTTCATCTCTCCTGGCACGCCGTCACGTTTCCGAAGTGCTCCGTCTCTCTGTGATGCCGCGTTTAGCTCGTCTCCCAGCGTCGCTGTTGTGGCGGCGGCGTTCAATCTGCCAGTCAACGCCGTGGCAGAGACAGCGTCACTCAGCGCTTTGTTGAGAAAAGAAAAGAAAAGAAAAGAAAAGAAAAGAAAAGAAAAGAAAAGAAAAGAAAAGAAAAGAAAAGAAAAGAAAAGAAAAGAAAAGAAAAGAAAAGAAAAGTAGTAGTAACGGGAAATGGCAGTCACATTCCAGGTTGTAACCAGTCCCAGGTGGTTTCCACGGCAGCGGGTCTGGGAGAAGCCGCGGCCTCTGCGTCTGTTCTGCAGGGATGGGGGGATCCCGGCGATATGATGCCAGCGTGGCTCAAGTGCTTCCACATCAAATATTAAAAGCATATTAGGACGTTTTAGGCTCTGCGATGAACTGTGTCGATCTTAAAAAATGACTTACTACAATATTTAAAACGGAAGAATGAATACTGCAGAGGACGCTATCTGCTGTAACCCTGCATGTGGAGCGCGTTCTCATATTTTACAGACACCAGGCAAACATGTGTGAAAGTGCAACCTTCTGTAGGAAACTAAGGAGACACAAGAACCTGGTTTGATTAAATAACAGCAATATTTCCTTGGTCCAGGTCACAGGACCACCGAACGGATGCTAAACTGGTGTTTACCCTGTTAGCATCAGCGAATGGCACGTGTGAATATATAAATGATATTCACACACATCTTTTGTGATTTCAGACGGTTTCCAGCCAGGATAATTAAATCCTAAATATATTCTTCTCTCTGTCATATTAAGAGAAAACAGCTCCTTTGTTGTCACGTTTCCACCGGCACTTAAATGGTGTCAGGCGATTGTTGGAGGTCGCCAGAACAATTTGAAAATAAATGTAAAAGATCATGAAAAGGTGTCAAACAAAAGAAGTTTGAGGACACATTAAAGGGAGAACATTGAAAATAGTCATAAAAGATGGAAGCGATGGATCTCAAGGCACGTTCCCCTTCTCTGGCCAGTTTGCCCAGTAAGGTTGCAGATAAATCTTCGTAACAATGGTTCTGCTACATGAGCCGGCAGCACAAACAGCCTCTTTATTAAAAATGCTCGACAGGTCTGGAAGCTAAAGGCCGATTAGGGCACAATAACGGGTCCCTGGTAGCTTGGACGCATGGCTGCTGCTGCGCTCTAATAAAGTACGAGCTAATTGGCTAATTACACTTAACAGAAACTGCTCACCAGTGCTTTGCTTATGGGCCTCATCTCAAAGGCATCACTGGGGTCACTCCTATGGAAGCTAGCTCCACGATGATCACATGACCGCTCAGTGACCACCTGACCACTCCGTAGTGGCTGCAGGACCACTGTGATTGGTCACAGCTAAGCGGCTAACTTACTAAAAGTGAGATTTGTTTCCCCTGAATGTCCCCCTTGACCCGCTTCCGTCTCTTTCTTCTGCTCATGATGCAGACGGAGAGCAAGAGAGTGGGCAGAAGCAGCTGACCCAACAGGAAGTCTTTGACAGGGAGCCTCCCAGCAGGTAGCAGGGGTGCAGGACTTTGACACAGAAACAGAGCGCGTAGTCATCCATCACCGTGGCAACCGCGCCTGTCAGGGAGGCAAGCGCTAGGGTACAAAACCAGCGCTGGGGCAGATGGGAAGGGAGAATGTGGCCCGAAGTTCTCTGCCTAAGGAGCCTCGGTCAGAGACAGGACAGCAGCCAGAATGTCACATGCACACGTGCACACGTGCATGCACGCACGCACGCACGCACGCACATACACGGGGAAAAGTGTGCATTGACCGATAGCCTTCCCTGTCCGTCTTTCCATAGTGCAGACCAACTGTCTGGAGGAAGTAGATAGAACACATTCATCATCACACACTCCTGTCTTGGAGACCTCTAAATGAGTGTGTGCTTAAGCAAGCATACGTGTGTGTGTGTGTGTGTGTGTGTGTGTGTGTGTGTGTGTGTGTGTGTGTGGTAGCCCTCTCCTCCTCCCGTGTGAAGACAGAGGGAGCACCACGGTGGTGTGTTCGAGAGCTTCTCTCGCCTTCGTGTTTACCAGCACTCACAAGTCTTTGAGTGTGTGAAAACATCCAGACGAGGCCTGTTGACGGCGTGCGCCCGTGCGTGGAAGGTTGCTGATTAACGGCTCCTCCAAAGAGAGCGTCTTTGCCGTCTCTGTGTGTTTGACGCGAGTGTCGCCCAATCTCGCACGGCGCCGTCACACAATGCTCGAAGCTAATCAATAACAATCAGACGTATTCAAAGGTGGCCGGAGCTTTGAGCCTTTGCCCCCCCCACACACACACACACTCTGCCATTTTAATCAAAAAAAAAAAATCCCATCAAACTCACAATTAAGGCTGATTACCATCATCGTCTTCGGCTTGTTGTCAGAAGATTAGGGCAACACAAACAAACCGTTAGTAGCCAGATTAGCGACAGAGCAAACAACGCGGCGTTGTGATGCTATGTTCATTTTGATAACTGCCTCTGATATCGTCTGTGGCGTTCAGACACGGTCCCTCAGTGGCAAAATTGTCAGCAATTGTCAACTGCTGTTGCCCTGTCAACCGTCGTTGCCCCCGGGGGCCAAAACGGCGGAGTAATTCTTCAGTGATTGTATTTTATTTACACGCGGCACACAGGGAAGAGCTTCCATTTCCCACAAATGACTCCTCCGCCGGATCCGTTTCACCGTGTCAGTTTTGCAGGAGTCGACCGCTTCATTTAATTTATACGATATTGTTTTTTTTACAGTGTAAACCCCGGTGCTTAGAGTTGACAGAAGATTAAAACCTAACTCAGTTTGGAGCCTCGGGGGGAGGGAAGAGGCAATTATGAGAGCCTCTTGTTTCTTCTTAAATTCCCGGAGAGCAATCGACAGTCACCTGATCCTCTGTGATCACCTGAGGTATTACTGGGGGGGGGGGATCTTCCTCACCTTTGACAGTATAAGAAAGCAAAATCTTCTGAATACAATAAATCCCTTCTCCAATAATCTGTCACCAGACTGGAAGAGATCTTTGATTTCTGCCATTTATTGGTTGTGACGGAGCAGCGGATGAAGCTGAGATGATTCCAGACTTGTGGGAATAATCTCAGGGCGGCGCCCTCTGATCGATGAACTCGTCAATACACGAGGCTGGCTGTATGTGTGTGTGTGTGTGTGTCCCTGTGTGTGTGAGATGTAGACAGTTATAAGTTGATTTTAGTGATTTCCTTTTCACAGGTTTGCTCGCCAAGATCAGCTGATTAGTTCTTCCACCATCATCACCCAACAGAACTCTTCCACCAGAATCGCTCGCTTCCGGAATCTCGTCCGTACCACTAAATGGGCTGCGCCTCATCTGGCCACGCCTACTCACATGGTACCGGAGCGTGTGTGTATATATATATATACAGTAAGTGCCAAACAGACTCCAGCAGCAGAGGCGCTCTTATCTGCGGCCCTCTAGTCCATTAAAGCTCTTAAACCATCAACTCCACAGACGCCGCCGTGGCGGCTCCATTACCGGAGCGCGAGGGCATCGCGGCTACATCGCAGTAATCGCAGCAGCTTGTCACTCCAGCTGTTTGAGCGATGCTCCCTTGAGTGTGTGAAGCTTGTGTGGAGAAACGCGTCGGCCCAAACGGCTCGAGTGCGTACGATTGCTCAGGAATGACCCCACAGAGGTTCCACAGGGACACTTGAGGACGCCGAAGAACCTCCAGACTCCCATTGTTGCAGCTAACTAGCTCAGAATGCTACTCTGTCTCGTATCCCCTCACATCTTCGTTAATTACAGCCCCAGCTGAAGCACCAAAAGGATGTTGGACTCATTGCTAAAAGCTTCTGAGTGTCTGGACTGAGGTGTAAAGAGTCAAAGAGGAGGAGAACGTCTGCAGGCATCCTTGCAGTCCAGTGGATTGCAGGACGGATGTCCCAGAGGTAAACCTTCAGATCCAGATATCCCAGCAGATCCAAATGCGACTGAGCCTCTCCAGAAAGTTCCCGAATATTAATAATCCAGAGGCAGATCACACAAAATCCGCTGGATTCCTTCAAGAACAATCCTCTCACGTCACCCGGTTTAAGCTTGGGAGCCGCCCACTTTCTGGAGTTTTCGTTTAACGAAGCAGCCAAATTACGAACTTCCAGGTTTGATCCAGCGAGCACATGTGGCTCTGTCTAAAAATAGGCAGCTATTAGCACCAGAGTCTAGAGAGAGAGAACAGCAGACAGATTCCTCGTATACGTTTACACGCTTGGGCACTAATGCTGATCCTGCTAGAACACGAGGGGCCAGACAGAAGATCTATGCAGTGTTGCTCAGTGTTGCTGAGGTCACCCGTTCAGCACCGGTCAAAGCGATGGGCTCCATTTCTGCCTCGTATGGCTCTGAACACCAACAAACCTTAAAGGAGGTCATTAGCCTGTCTGCTAGCTGCTAATGGCAAATCTGACAGCTATAGCTTTGCATTTAGACAGAGAACTGAGTTTTAATTGAACAAATCTGCACTAAATGATGAGAAATTAAAGCAAAGCCACGTTTGGCATGATCTGGGGGGGGGGGGGGGGGGGGGGTCAACAGAAGCACAAACATTCATTCATGCCAACTGGGAAGATGAATAAATGAATACCCGGCAAAGATGATTACCATACAGCGTGTGGGTAAATAGTGATTAAACCCCGAGCATGTGAAACCGGAATAAATAGCCTCCGTCTGTAAATAAAATCGGACGAGAGGCACCGTTGTTGCTGATGGTTGCAGTATTTTCTTGCCCTACATTTGACCAAAGTCAGTAACCGGATTATCTTTTCCAATCAAAATTGGAAAATCTGGCGTCCAGCGGCCTCGCTCATTTCCTGACCCATTTTGAGGGGGGGGGGGGGGGGTTGTTTGGCAGAGGGGCGCCGCCCCGCCCGCCGCTCCAGCAGACAGGTGCTCCACGTGCACGGCGCTGATGGACGGACGTGGTTACTGCCAGGCAGCCGCGGTGTTTCTGCTGAAACAACAAATCCCGTCCTGTCATTATTCCTGCGCATAGCAAAGCAGCCGTCCACACAGAAGAGCGCAGCCGCCGTCTACCTGACTAATATTCTCATTTATACGTCCTGGAAGGAATCTAGCAGGGCGCCATCTGTGAGCGGCGGCTTCCACTGCTGCGAGACGCTGACGCCAAATGAGCAGCACAGCTATAAATACTGCACGCCATGAAGGGACGAGGCGCCGCCGACTGGACAAAGAAGCTAATGAGATTGATTGATTGGATGCTCTCGTTTTTAATTGCCTTAATGAAGAATTAATACCGCCGCTGAATATTTGTGGGTGTGATAATAAGTTAGCGTTGCGCCATTACACCAAAGGATATGTGACTGGTGGATGAGCCTGTTGTCAGCTACCTGCTGGGCATCGAAACGCCGCTAACAACGTTGCTTTTATTAGCGTGGAGGTCACACTTCTGGCGGCACGGAGCTAATTAGCCTGGAGCGCCGCGCGCGCAGCGCTCCAATTATTAGCTGATGTGGCCTTTTCCAGAGCAGCACAGACGTTCTCCTGGCTGCTGCCTGAGCGCTGCTCCGTCTGAGCGGCGGTGACAGGCCGGCCGTCGGCGGAACATCGGCCGCACGGTGATTGATGGTTCCCAGGTGCTGAGTGGAACAGGCACATTTCAAATCTGTCTGCGACGCCAGATCGGGGGACTGACAGCGGCGGTTGCCTTGCACGCTAAAACCCTTTATAAGGAATAAAGTAAAATGTTATTTGGCTCAAATGTTTCCCTTAGTCGGGGGATAAAAGGTCAGTTCTGAATGAGAACAGGCTCCCTCTTTTAGCGATGCAGCACCAGCTGCTCTGACATCTGTCTGCTGATCCTGGACCAGCAGAAAGCATCTCCCTTCATAAAAGAAGACACCGTTACTGGTTGAAACCTTTTCAAATCACTTGTTGTGATTCTTCTTTGGGAGATCAAACTAATTAATGAGTGCACCATTTAGATGCAGCACGCTTGAGCAAATGATTGAGTTTGATCCCTCACTAAACCCCCCGAAACGCTCCGGTCGCATCTCTTTTTGGAGGAAACGGAAACAATGGGCAGGTCGTGGACCTCACGAATGCTCTCCCTGTGTCCTCATTTATGAAGAATTCCATCTGTAAACGCTGATACCGTGCTGCATCCTGCTGACCGATATATGACACAAGCCCTTTTAAGGCCAAAGCTTTGTTAGTTTTCCCCTCTCTTCTCTGTCTTCCCCTCTGTAGGTCAACTCATTCATCTCCGGTCCTGCTGAGCCGTCAGTGCAGGCCGCGGCTCAATCGATCAGGGGGTCCTCCTGGCCTCTGTGTGTGTGTGTGTGTGTGTGTATGCGCCCCCCCCCGCACACATGCGTGTATGAGAGGTCCGACTGGAGCGCTTTTATTCGCGACGGCCTTTGCCTTCACCGTCTCCTTCCTCTCTGGGCTCATATCTATGCTTCTCACCTGCATTTATGCAGCCTCCAATCCTCCTGCCTCCTAATCCCTCCCAATCCCTTCAGCTGTTCCTCGTCCTTCCGCCGCTCTTCGCTCTCCTCCTGACCCCCGTACCTAAATCTACCTCATCTGCCTCTCTTTAAATCCCTCTCCTCTCCCGCCAGGAGCCGGAGAGCTGACAGCTTTATAGCTCGGCCGTATCTGCTCTGCGATTGCCCTTCGTTTCCCGCGGTGACACCTAATTAGTCAGTTGTCACGAGAGGCGTTTGGGGTGTCGCAGGAGGCACAATGTGGCAGGCGCGTTTCACAGATAACGGGCGGCTGTTGTTGGAGAGGCGGCGAGGATGCCCACGCAGAGCGGAAGGCTGGAGAGCAGGCGCGGAGGAGGAGGGGAGCATCGGCGACAGGCGGATTAAGGATGCGGGGGGGGGGGGGGGGGGGGGGCAGAGAGGCAGGTGTGATGTGGAGGAGATGAAACAGGAGCAGGAGACGGAGGAGAGGAGGGTCGGCTTCTGCGGCGCCGCAGTCAAGTTCTCGGGTGAGACTCTCGCAGGTCCCCCAGCACCAGCTAATAAAATCTGCCATCATCTCGGTGTCAGGGAGACGGCCTTAAATAGATCGCCCCCCCCCCCCCCCCAACACACACTCGCCGTGTGATCTAGGAACAAACGGGAGCAGCAAATTCAAGCGAAAGATCACACGGAATGCTGGAACTAGCGGCGTCTCAGTCACCCTTTAGCTGACACTTCTGGCGTTCTGCATGTCAGCGTGCGTGCGTGAGCGTGTTTTAGGCGTGCGCACGTGCATTAGCATGCATGCGAGAGCGAAGACACTTGACAGCAGCTGCTTCCTTCTGCTTCGTATTGATAAAGCCTGAATGGCGATAATTGGGCTGGCGGCGGCGGCTAATAGCTGCTGCGGGCAGAGATGCTACTGTAGGCGAGTTAGATTCTCCGTTGGAAAAAGTTATTGAAGACCTTTGACTTGAAGTATCGGC